>NC_092139.1:107385112-108054279 GCF_043159975.1 Macaca nemestrina | reverse complement strand
CTGATTTTAACTTTTTTTTTTTTTTTTTGAGACAGGGTCTAGCTCTGTCACCCAGGCTGGAGTGCAGTGGCGCGATCACAGCTCACTGCAGCCTTGACCTCCCAAGCTCAAGTGATCTTCCCACCTCAGCCTCCCAAGTGGCTGGGACTACAGGCACATGCCACCATGCCCAGCTATTAATAATTTAAAAATTTTTTTTTGTAAAGACAGGTTCCCACTACGTTGCCCAGGCTGGTCTCAAACTCCTTAGCCCAGTGGATCCGCCTGCCTTGGCCTCCCAGAGTGTTGGGATTACAGGCATGGGCCACCGCGCCAGGCCTAGTTTAACTCTTATATGACATGATCTCCTGCCATGTAAAGTAAGTTAAGGGTGTCTCAGCTGCAAGCTACCAAAACTGACTTTGGGTAACTTAAGTTATGAAAGACAGGAATGTACTGGAAGGATATGTAGTAGGACACAGAACTGAGGAAAAGCTGAAGACTCAGGTGGTTGAAAACAACAGCAGCTCTAGCGCCCAGATATTAGGAATTAGCCTGTGGTTGTCATGTCACTGTTTACTGAACTTTTGTTACTGTGTCATTCAACCTAAGATTCAAATTAAAGGAGGAAAGCATCTATTTGCCTAACATCTGTTGGCCTGACCTGGGCCATGTGCCTACCACCTAGTTGGTCAGGGATGAACTGTTCTCCAAAGCAAAATTGAGCTGTTATCCCCAGAAGAACCTGGATTGGATGCTGGACCGGCCAAAACAACTTATGTCTACTAAATTCTCTCAAAATGTGATGCTTCAAATTCCACGTGATCTAGATACGGAGGAGCAACACTAGGGTACTGTCTCCACACATGCTGCATGACTGGGAAAGTGACCAAATGCGTGCCTGCTTCCTGCCAGACAGTGATGCTCACAAACATATTTGGTTGTTCCTATGACAATCAAAGAAAATGAGTGCAAAATGCTTTATAAACTTGAAGCTAACTGTAGTACTTAATACAGTAAATGCTTGTCACAGCCATTTTATATAGATTTTATTTAATCTTCAAAACTACTCTATTTCTTGATTACATGCTAAATTAAAAAAAACCAAAAAACTATGAAGGTGGAGATTATGAGCGTAAACTCTAGAGTCAGACTAAGTTCAAATCCTGACTCCACTCCTCCAATCTTCAGCAAGTTACTGTTTCTGTGACTGTTGCCTCACCTGTAAATGGGCATAATACTAACAATACCCAGGGCTGATGTGAGGATTGTGAGTTAATACAAGTAAAATTCTTAGAACTGTGACTGGTATATATAGCAAACACCTAATACGTATTAGCTATCATTATGAGTAGCACTAATTATTCCATTTTTGCAGGTGACAGAAATGAGGCATCAGAGAGATAACTAGTAAGTTCTCAAAGTTTATAATGGTAAAGCTAGGCCGGGTGCAGTGGCATGCACCTGTAATCACAACAACTCATGAGACTAAGGTAGGAGGATCTCTTGAGCCCAGGAGTTTGAGGTTTCAGTGAGCTATGATCATGCCACTGCACTCCAATCTGGGCAACAGAGCAAGACGCTGTCAATCAAGCAGGCAAGCAAGGAAGCAAGCAGTAGTGCCAGAAGTTGAACTTCATTGTTGGTGCTCCTGACTACCATACTGTTTTCAAAAGACAAAAAAAAAAAAAAAAAGTGGTAATTGGACTTTAACCCTATACTCAAGTCACGTAATTAAGGATATTTACAAATGAAATTCAAACACAAGAGAGGGAAAAGGGAAATGATCTGTTATCTTTTCTTTTTTTTTTCCTAGTTTTTTGAGACAGGGTCTCCCTTTGGGCCCCTTTCCACAGATATTTATTGCTCACCTACCACTGTTCTAGGAGACGGGGTGAGGTGGTGAACAACACAAAGCCCCTACTTTCATAGAGCTTACAATGCAGGCAAATATTACAAAGAAGAAACTGTGGTTCAGTTACCAGGTCTGTCAGACTCTAAAGCCTATACTGTATCTTTCAACCATGTCATCTCTCAGTGGATACAGCTTTTCCCTAAAAGTATATGCCTAAGCATGCAGTCTTGACACTACACTCTAGACCAATTTAAGCTTTCTCTCTCTGTTGGCAGTCCAGTGACATCTTCGCAATAAAGTGTTCCTTCCCCAACTCTCAAACTATACCCTATTGGCCGGGTGCGGTGGCTCACGCCTGTAATCCCAGCACTTTGGGAAGCCGAGTCGAGCAGATCACGAGGTCAGGAGATCGAGACCATCCTGGCTAACATAGTGAAACCCTGTCTCTACTTAAAAAAATACAAAAAATTAGCCGGGCATGGTGGCGGACGCCTGTAGTCCCAGCTGCTCCAGAAGCTGAGGCAGGAGAATGGAGTAAGTAAACCCAGGAGGCAGAGCTTGCAGTGAGCCGAGATCACGCCACTGCACTCCAGCCTGGGTGACAGAGGGAGACTCCATCTCAGAAAAAAAAAACAAAAGAGAAAAGAAAAAAACCCCACCCTATCAGGCCAGGTGTGGTGGCTCACGCCTGTAATCCCAGCACTTTGGAAGGCCAAGGCAGGCGGATCACGAGGTCAAGAGATGGAGACCATCCTGGACAACATGGTGAAACCTCATCTCTACTAAAAATACAAAAATTAGCCGGGTGTGGTGGCACACGCCTGCAGTCCCAGCTACTCAGGAGGCTGAGGCAGGAGAACTGCTTGAACTCGGGAGGTGGAGGCTGCAGTGAGCCGAGATTGCCCCAGTGCATGCTAGCTTGTTGAGAGAGGGAGACTGTCTCAAAAAAAAAAAAAAAAAAGAAAAGAAAAAAAACAAAACGAAACACCACAACTGACCTATCAGTGGTAAACATATATTGACATGTATAAACTACCCTCTCTCATTAATCCCTAAACTACCTGAGGGCAAAAACCATGTCTTAGCCGTCTTTATAAGTCTAGAAGATATACACAGTAGATAATAAATCATTGAGAGGAATTCATGAGAGTAGTTTCAACAGAGTTGAGGGTAGAAGCCAGACTGCAATGAACAAAGCAGTAAATGTTAGAGAAGAATGTAGAGTCTGCTTCTTAAGGACAAGTCTAGAAAGGAAAAGCAGGAGAAATGGTAGTAATTTGAAGGGAAATATGATCACAGGGAAGTTTCATATAGTTTTAAGAATGAGAAATACTTGAATACAGTTGTTAAGGTAGTACAGCAGTTAAAAGAGAGGAGTTTAGAGTCAGGTAGACTTAAATTCTGTGTTTGGAAAGCAGAAGGCATTCAATAAATGGTTTCAATGATTATTACTACAGGTAGGAGCCTGCACTCTGGTGTTCTAACCCCTCCCACATATCCTGTGCTCCAGTCTAGATTCCCTAAGTCTGTGTATAATATGTGATGGCAAAGAAACAGGATCTTTTTTTCTTCTGTAACACTCATTGTGCTATTCCCATTTCCTTGTGACAGTCTGCATGAGCTCATGAATGGCTGCTGTGGAAAATTACTGACGTCACCAGCTGAATAACAGGCTATCTGGAGAGTAAGCAAGATGAAACTCATGTTAAATTATCAAAGGTACAAGATTTTGGGCTCCTGCCAAAACCTTCATTGAGAACTAAGAGAAAAACTGAAAACACACAGAGCTTTTTTTAAGCTTCTGAGCCAGCAGGATGTTCCTACATCCACTCTAGCGACAGAAAGATGGCTGTAAAATAAAAGAGATGATTATCTCCTCACTTCCCTTCTCAATATTTCACCCTAATGTCAGGTTCATTTCTGTGAGGTTCTACCCCAGTTCACTTTTCTATCAACCTGATATGTTTCCAAATTCACGAGGTATGCGTTTTTACATTGAAGCAATTGTTTGTTTACAGCCTTTTAATGTTCTGGTCATTGGTTATGTTCACCTGTTACCCATAGCTGATCAACAGACACCTCACCCTCTCCTCTCCCTCCCAGACCACAAACCTCCACGCTTAAAAAGGGACACGGAGAAGAACTAAAGCTCAGGCTACTGTGATAATTAGGGATGAAAAAGCTGCATTCACTTAGGACTATCAAAAGCCAGGAAAGATATCTATCTATAGAATTACAAATTAATCCGGCCTGGCGCAGTGGCCCACGCCTGCAATCCCAGCACTTTGGGAGGCCCGAGGCGGGCGGATCACCTGTGGTCAGGAGTTCGAGACCAGCATGGCCAACATAGTGAAACACCCCCTCTTTACTAAAAATACAAAAATTAGCCGGGCGCGGTGGCGGGCGCCTGTAGTCCCAGCTACTCAGGAGGTTGAGACAGAAGAATCCCTTGAACCCGGGAGGTGGAGCTTGCAGTGAGCCGAGGTCGCGCCACTGCACTCCAGCCCAGGCAACAAGAGCGAAACGCAGTCTTAAATTAAAAAAAAAGAAAAGAAAAGAAAAAAAAGAATTACAAATTAATCACCAAGAAGAGAAATATGTAGAACAAAGATGTAATTCAGTTGTTTAGAGTGCAGAGAGAATTGGAACTAAAAGAGATGAGCAAGAAAAGTGGGAAGTGTATATACTTACAAACCTAATCACAAACCTGTCACGCAAACTACGAGTAAACGAGTCGAAGTTGAAAATGCAGTTTTTGTGAAGCAGAGTCTGATTGGACTTGAATTTACTAAGAAAGAATCAAGAAGGGTGTGGAATATTCCAGGATATCTCTATCCCACCACAAAACAAAAAGCCATCAACCCACCCCAACTCTAGTCACCCAGTCACTGAAAACCTTTGAAACAGCTTCATTTTTCTCTCCAAATAAAAAAGAGCCTAGATCAGTAAACTAAGTATGAGAATAATTTTCAAAATTCCAATCCTAACCACACCGGGTGATTCTGGCTAACGTATGCCTCAGTTTCCCCCGTGCTAAAATGCAAACACACCTGTGTTCCGAGTCTCGGCGTGGATCCGAGCCCGGGTTCTGCACCTGGATCTGACTCTCAAAGGGAAAGGCGCAAGTTAAACCTGAGGAGGAGTCTGCAGCTGTCCCCGTGCCGGAGCCAGCCAGGCTTTTTAAAAAAAAGCCCCCCGCATCAGGCGCGGTTTCTGTAAAACCGCTCCCGGCTGCCAGCGCGGTGGATTCCGGTTCCCGCCCCGAACACCTGAGGTGGCCTCGGCCGTCTAGGGTCAGCCGGTCCGGGGTACGCAGCCCACCTCTCCGCCCCGCCGCGTCCCCGGCCCCCGTTCCACCCGCGACGCGAGTAAGGTCGGCCCGGCGGCTCTCCGGCCCGAGGCGGTGCTTCTCTCTAGTGGGCGCCTTTGGCCCGTACATCCCTCGGTCAAACAGTCCGACCACAAACGCCCCGCAACCCCAGCCTGAGGGGAACTTGTGGGCGCCGTTCAGTCTCTGCTGACTCCTGTCCCCGCACTCACCTGCCCCACGGGCCACCTCAGCGCCAATCCGGGTCAGGTTAGCGGCTTCCCCGCTCGCACCCAGTCAGCGCTCAGCGGCGCCTAAGCGCACGCGTGGCGGGGCGGAGCATAGGCGGCCGCGGGTCATGCTGGGGGCTGTAGTCGTTCCCGCCCACTTGGCGGGACGCGGCCAGGAGCTTTGCGACCCCGTCCCAAGGCCTGCAGGCACAGCGATGCTTTTGCCGTCTCACCAATCCTCACATCCACCCAGGCTTCATCATACCTTTCTGGGGACTCCTAACCCTCGTGCTTCCACTAAAGCTATGGTTACAAACATTAGAATCTCCTGGTTCTTAAATGAAACTGAGCACCAGCCAGGGAAAGAGGGCATTAAGTGTCCAGGTGTCTGACTTCAGCTGAGCAGACATTTCATCAGTTGTCCCATGTTCTGCCCAGAACCTAACATCTGGGTAGTTTTGATGCTGGAGTCTGCGTGAGTTTAAACCAATCTTAAAGAAAACAGCCTGGGTTAACATAGTGAGACCCTGTCTTTACAAAAAACAACAAAAAATTAGCCAGGTGTGGTTGTGTGTGCCATAGTCCCAGCTACTCAAGAGGCTGAAGTGAGAGGATCGCTTGAGCCAGGAAATCGAGGCTGCAGTGAGCTGTGATCACACCACTGCACTCCAGCCTGGGCGACAGAGCGAGATCTTGTCATATATATATTATATATATATATATATATATATATATTATATATATATAAATGTACATTTAACATGTTTTCCAGTGAACATGCAGACCATCAAATTAAAATGCTACATGGGAAAATCAGATTACAGAGTTGCATACAAGTGTGTAAATACAGAAACAAAGGAGAATGGAAAAGGAAAGAAGACAGAGATGCACCAACAAATCCACCCATAGTCCAGGAAGAAACCAGGTCAAATCGCCAATCACTGGAGACCATTAGTCTAACAGAATTGTTAGGACAGGAAGAAGACTGTTATCTTATTTCCTTATTTTCTATGAGGAAATGTATTAACTAAAATCCATGGTATCCTATATCCCCAACATCTGTTATGTAATATAAAGTCTCACATTAGATAAACTGATAGTAGTTGCTGCCTCTAAGTTGCCCATACCAGAGAAGGAAGTAGACAGAATATCTGGTCAGAGTCCAATGACTTAATTTCCTTGTTTCAGACTTATCATTTCAGGATTTTTTTTTTTTTTTTTTTTTTTTTTTGAGACTGAGTCTCGCTCCATTGCCCAGGCTGGAGTGCAGTGGCATGATCTTGGCTCACTGCAACTTCTGACTCCTAGGTTCAAGCAATTCTCCTGTCTCAGCCTCCCGAGTAGCTGGGACTACAGGTGCCTGCCACCATGCCCGGCTAATTGTTTGTATTTTTAGTAGAGATGGAGTTTCACCTTCTTGGTCAGGCTGGTCTTGAACTCCTGACCTCAGGTGATCCACCTGCCTCGGCCTCCCAAAGTGCTGGGATTACAGGCATGAGCCACCACCGCACCTGGCCCTTTTCAAGATTTTTTAAAGAGATGAATAGAGTGACTCTGGAAGTTGAGCAAATGGCTCTATGCTATCCCCACTTGCTTGCTATACTAGCCTATATTCAGAATTTGGTTTTCAGAATTGCCTTCTATTGTTCTTCCCAATAGGTTGAGCTCTTCTCTTAGGATGGCTTTAAGTGACAAGTTCTCGCTATGTCACCCAGCCTGGACTGAACTCTTGGGCTCGTGACCCTGTTGCCTCAGTTTCCCAAGTAGCTGGGACTGCAAGTGCGCATCATCTCAACCTGCTTTTCTGGCTACTTTTAGATAAAACTGGAACCGATTCAGCCTCCTCTCCCCCACAACATTCCTAACTAGGCAGTCTTCCAGCTTCTGCCTGACCTGGGAGATTGAGGGTGGATTGCTAATCTCAGTGGTTCCAATGTCTGGCCCCAAGCCAATCTTAGAGCCTTAATAATGGGTATTGATCTCAGTGTCTCTTGGGGCAACACACAATCAAGTCACTCTTCCTCCACACGGCAATATTTGAAGTGCTGACAAGTTTTCTCCTGGATAGGATAAAGAGCCCTAACATTCCTCCACCACAAGATCTTTTTGGAGGTTCGCTCTCCAGTTTCTCTCTGTTCCTCAGACTGGGTATCCAAAATTGAATGTAATGCCAAGAGTGTGGAGCAGTAAGCCTCTGGTGGCTTTCTGGGCACTGGACAACCATTAACACCTCCTAAAACAGTCTTCTCTCAGTTCTGGTGCATACTGAGTTTAAGGTTAACTTATTTACATTGATCTTATTTTTCCTCTTAGTTTAAGGCACATCATTTCAGCCTGTTTAGGTTATAGATGAAAACTTATTTTACCAAATAAATGTACTTGTTAATTCTCCCAGTTTTGTGTCATTTACAAATCTGATAAACAAAAGCTTTCATTTTCATCTATGCTGAAAAATACGTAGGATGAGAATGGGCTAAATAACAAGGGCTCTCCTGGCAGGTAGGTAATTAACTCAATATTTGGCTACAGTTGCTTCAATCAGCTATAATACTGCAACAAGGAAGTTGGGCGTGGTGGCGGAAGCTGGAAGACTGCCTAGTTGCCAAGTATCTGATGTGCTCTTGCTATTGGAAATACAACAAGGAATGACACAAACAATGTTCAATGTTCTTGTCCAATGGCATTTGCTTACACTGTAAACAAGTAAAAAAGAAAACAAGATTAGGCCGGGCATGGTGGCTCATGCCTATAATCCCAGAACTTTGGGAGGCTGAGATGGGTGGATCACTTGAGGTCAGGAGTTCAAGACCCGCCTGGCCAACATGGCAAAACCCCATCCCTACTAAAAATACAAAAGTTAGCCAGGTGTGGCGGCGGGTGCCTGTAATCCCAGCTACTTGGGAGGCTGAGGCCGGAGAATCGCTTGAACCCAGGAGGTGGAGGTTGCAGTGAGCCAAGATTGTGCTACTGCACTCTAGTCTGGGTGACAGAGCAAGCCTCAACAACAAAATCCATGCAACAAGGAATAAAGACTGTCAGGTGCCCTGATGAAATCAATATACTCAATTAGCATTTCCCTGATATATAAGCCTTATCAAAAGATGAAATGAGGTTGGGCACAACTTTGGCTGAATAAGCCTGATGGTCACATCAGGGTTTTTTTTTTTTGTTCTGTTTTGTTTTTAAGTATTTACTGTAGTTCCAAACTTCATTACTTATACTAGCCAAAAATAACCGAAATAAAAGGTATATCTGATCATGGACTCAATCACTGAGTCCAGGCTATTTTGCTAGACCTAGATCTAATTCACTTTTAGAGGACAGGACCAGAAATTTCTTGCTACTTTACAAGCAAACGAACACGTGAAAAGGACTAAACTTGAGGCAGCTGGAAAATATGCCTTGAAAGAACAGAGATCAAGTACGAACTACATTTATTATGCAAGTTTGTGTTGTTGTAAACAACAGAGTAAACTTCAATGCTCTTTGTTTCTGCATTGTTGAGAAATATGAGACTGAGAAATGGGAAAGACCATGGATAGAAGAAAGTGCTGTATTAATTTAAGGTAACAATTCTCGAGGTAAAATAAAGCATTACAGTAACACAATTTTCATGCCTCAGCAATTAATGATTTTTCGTTTAATTCTCTTCCAACTCTAGAGACATAATTCTGCTTTCACCTTCATCACACTTTCATACGGTTTTAACAGGGGATACACCTCCTCTTCTAAGAATCTCTGCACCTGCCAGAGGAAAGCAAATACAAGACAAAAGAAAATATTAAGATATTAGCAGATAATACCTTTTCCAATGTCAGGTGATACCACTAAAACCTAATTTAATGAAGCTTTTACTCCACCACTAAGCTTGTTTTTTCCTTAACTGCCTATAAGGAATTTCCGCCTAGACACAGGTGATTCAACCACCATGCCCACATGCCCACCAACCTTTCCCGCAAACTGGCCCAGCCTGTGTTCTCTCAGGTGGTTTTGCCATTTCCATCCAACCTAAAAATCACCACAGCTTTCCTCCTGCTTTCCAGCCCTCTTCAAGTAATCACCAAGAGCTTAACCTCCTCTCCCTCCCTGGTCTGCATCTCTCACCACTGCCTTCACTCAAAGCTCTCATCATCTACTGCTTGGTCCGTTGCAGCAGCCTCCTTATTGGTCTCCTACCTCCAGTTCTAGTATTTTAGCCCTCAGTCCTCGCACCTACTGCTTGGTATTCTAATGACCTATTTAAAAAGTATTCACCACTAAGTTTTGAGCTCTCTGAAGATGAGAATTATCCATTCATCTTTATTTTTTGAGACAGGATCTCACTTTGTCACCCAAGCCAGAGGGCAGGGGCATGAACATGGCTCACTGCAGCCTTCACCTCCTAGGCTCAAGCTATCTTCCCGCCTCAGCCCCCTGAGTAGCTGAGACTACAGGTGCATGCCACCACACCTGGCTAACTTTTGTATTTTTTTTGTAGAGACGAGTTTTCACCATGTTGCCCAGGATGTTCTTGAACTCCTGAACTCAAGCAATTCTCCTGCCTAGGCCTCCCAAAGTACTGGGATTACTGGTGTGAGCCACTGTGCCCGGCCTATCTATTCATTTTTAAATCCCCAGAATTAAATACAGTATCTGAACACATACTGAGCACCTAGTATATACTCATGCATTTCAATTGTTAAAACACTGAGATATTTACTTTTATCCTGTCAGCCAGTAAATGCCGGAGGTTAGGATTTAACACAAATCCACCTGACAATAAAACCTAATTCTTTGTCCATTATACCACATTCTCAAGATCAAAACTCCAAAAAATCTACATAAAGAAACACTTAAGGCAGCTAGCTCAAAACAGCCATATCTTGGTCAGTTGTGGGGGCTCACGCCTGTAATCCCAGCACCACTGCACTCCAGCCTGGGTGAGAGAGAGACTGTCTCCAAAAACAAAACAAAACAGAAACCAAACCCAAATCTCTAAGTTTTAGCCAGCAACCTGCTCTGATTTCCTTCTAACTAGGCCCATTCCCAACATACCTCCTATAAAGCAAAAACATCAAAGAGAGTACCCCAGATTCTGCAGCCCAGCAGAAAAGAGGCTTCTGGGGACCGCTCCTCGGAAGCGTTCTAATGTATGCTTACCTGCTGGGAGGCACGACCAGTGAAAGAAGAAGGATCCAGTAAACGATCCAACTGGGAGTGAATGGGACTGAAGTAGGCATCAGCCTGGATACGCTCTATGAGGTCATTGTCACCCCCTTCCTGCTTGACCACAGAAGCTGCCTGCTGAGAAAGCACTCTGATTTTCTCATGGCAATCCTGGGAAGACAGTGAAGTATTGTCAGTTCTCCACTAACAGGGCATTTGAACACTTTAAAAAAGTCATGAGATACTTCACATCCATGTAGTCTACACAGCTCTACACAAAAACACCTCCAGGCTGAGGCGGTTCCTGTGTCTGTCTCTACCAGGGTCTTCGCTACTCTCTGCCCACATCTTAGGACAAGCCTGAAATGGATGCCACCCTGCTCTGGCCCTCTTCCATAAAGCCCCATGAATAATTTGCTCTTGTTTCCTGCTCACTTCCTACGGAATGTCAGACCTCATTCCTTCACTAGGAGTGGACTTTTCCTACAAGTGATTAAGTAATTCACTTTAAAAAACTCAGTTCACCACAATCACCCTCCATAGATGGCAGATTCTGGCCACTGCTCTGTACCATTACTGTGAAGGTAATGACACGAACACCTTCATCTGCTCTCCCTCATGGAGAAGAGAGCAGGACCAAACATGCACTCTCAACTTAACCAGGAACATGAGAGGTTACAAACCTGGCGGCTACCTCCAGCTTTGACCATGGCCATGATGATGTTCTCTGTGGCCATGAAAGGCAGCTCTTGCCGAATGCGCCGTTCAATTACCTATAGGAAAAGATAAAGTGAATGACCAAGAAAGCTGCCTCAAGGCTAAAGTGATAAACACAGCAGGATGTCAAACAAAATGCACAGCACAGACACTAACTACCACATTATGGAGACAGAAATGGGTTGTTTTATTCTACATGATGTTTTTTCAGTTTCCTTACTAACTCAGACTTTTGATTTTTTTTTTTTTTTTTTTTTTGAGACAGTCTCGCTCTGTCGCCCAGGCTGGAGTGCAGTGGCACAATCTCCACTCACTGCAAGCTCCGCCTCCCGGGTTCACACCATTCTCCTGCCTCAGCCTCCCCGCCCGCCACCACGCCCGGCTAATTTTTCTATTTTTAGTAGAGACGGGGTTTCACCGTGTTAGCCAGGATGGTCTCGATCTCCTGACCTGGTGATCCACCCACCTCAGCCTCCCAAAGTGCTGGGATTACAGGTGTGAGCCACCGTGCCCAGCCAGACTTTTGATTTTTAAAAAGGGAATATTAACTTAAAAAGTTGCCACATAGAAAGTGGCATGATCTTGGCTCACTGCAACTTCTACCTCCTGGGTTCAAGCAATTCTCCTGCCTCAGCCTCCTGAGTAGCTGGGATTACAGGCACACACCACCACGCCCAGCTAATTTTTGTATTTTTAGTAGAGACAGGGTTTCACCATGTTGGCCAGGCTAGTCTTGAACTCCTGACCTCAGGTGATCCGCCTGCCTCGGCCTCCCAAAGTGCTGGAATTACAGGCGTGAGCACCGCACCCGGCCTTAAATAATTCTTTTTTTTTTTTTGAGACGGAGTCTGGCTCTGTCACCCAGGCTGGAGTGCAATGGCCAGATCTCAGCTCACTGCAAGCTCCACCTCCCCGGCTTAAGCCATTCTCCTGTCTCAGCCTCCCGAGTAGCTGGGACTACAGGCACCCGCCACGTCGCCCGGCTAGTTGTTTGTATTTTTTTTAGTAGAGACGGGGTTTCACTGTGTTAGCCAGGATGGTCTCGATCTCCTGACCTCGTGATCCGCCCATCTCGGCCTCCCAAAGTGCTGGGATTACAGGCTTGAGCCACCAGGCCCGGCCTAAATAATTCTTAAAACCCCTATATGCTACATATCAGTGCTCAGCCTCAAGAGCTAAGTATAGGAGAGAAATAAACCCATCTGCCTCAAGTACTTAAAAACAGGCAAATGGAGCCATCTACTCTGCCTAGTCACACCAGAGCTGATGATTCATGCTGCGAGATAGTTTAAAGGCAATTTAAAATACTTCTTTTTCTGTTTCTATAAATGTGTCTATGAATTCCACAGAGCTAGTTCCCTAGAGCTTATGAACTGAAGGATGAGCTCGGGTGGGAAGAACGCCTATCGGATCAGAATGCAGCTCCCTCAACACACCCCAGAGCACCCTCCCTCCCACATTCTAACCCCTCCCTAATACTTTACTTTTTAATTGAAGCTTCTTACTTTGGGGTACACTACCAATCCTTCAGAAATGTTCTGCAGCGTATTCAGTATAGTATCTGCAGTAAGAAATGCCTCGGCCAAACAGATCCGTCTAGAAAACAAATAGCCATTCAGTATCTCTTTAAACAAATAATTTCAGTGAAATGCAGAGTGTGTCCCAACAAGTTGCCCTACTGACTGTACTCTCTGGATAATTTCCTTCAATCTCATGATTACCCCAATGACCTCATGACCCTCAAGTCTGTCGCCTCTAGGCCAGACCACTTGCCTAAGTGCCAGACCTTATACCTACTGAGACGTCTACCTGGTTGATCCATAGGTACCTCAATCCCCAAACTGAACTCAGCCACTGTCATTCTTCTTACTCACCATTACAAACCTGCCATTCGTCCCTCGCAGGTCCTGCCTCAGCAAATGACAGTAGCGCCCCAGTCACCAAATTCTTTATACTCACTCCGGTCAACCACCAGGGCTGGCCAGTCTGCCTTCAACTCTGGATCTATATCCTTCCTCTCCATTGACATGGCACCTGCACCAACGTGGCCTCGGACTTTTAAAGTAGCCCCTAACTTGTTCTGACGTGATCCCTGTCTCCTTAGAGCCAACTCTCCAAACTGCTGCCAGGGTCTTTTAGCAGGCAAATCAGCAGACCCCCAGGGTCACACCTTGCTAAAAAGTATTCAGTGGCTGACTTCTGAGTGAGTTCACATGACTTATCTCCAGAGATAAATCCTAGATTATGCACAGATCCCAGAAAGCTAGGTCTAACTATACATCCGTATCCACTCAAGAAATTCCAGCACAATGCAAGCAGGCGAGAGTAATGCCAGTCTGCTTTAAATGAGTATTAACACAAAACAGAAAATGATGTGCACATTGGTACCTCATCAGCAGTACAGATTATTTCAGACTCATCTCATAGCTTATCAAGATGTCATTGTGCCTAAACACCACAACTGACATCTATCTGCCTTCAGAAAAGACCCAGAAGACCTTTCGTAAACTGGCTACTATCTGTGACCATGTCCTGCCCCACCTCCTGGCACATGTTGATTTCATTCCCCAGGGCTACTCAAGTAGTAGTAACTCCCTCAAGTGTGTTTTCTCCTGCTTTGTGCCTTTATAATGCTCCCGATCTTGTCTTTAAAAGATGCATGTATTTCTTAAGTCTTAAGGCACCACCTCTACTGTGAAGCGTTCTGACTCCTCAAGCACTAATGCCTTCCTCTCTGCTCCACAGTACCCAGTACACACTCCAATTGTAACACTTATCACACTGTCTTTTCTATGTTTTTGCCTCCCTGCTAGACTCTGGGCTCCTTGGGGGTAAGGAGACTGTAGAGATGCTCAAATATGTCCTTTTACTTCTAGGTCCCTCCTTCAGACCTCCTCTCAACTTGGTGTATGTGACGTCCCTGCACCACTGACCGGTTGGCACTATCATCCAGTGTCCGTTCAAACCACTGGACAGATGCTGTCTGTAGCGGGTCCATGACAAGGGTCATCAGGTGGCGGGCAAGACTGCAGCAACGTTCTGAACGCATGGGATTCCGCTTGTATGGCATCGCACTCGAGCCTGCCCATGTGAAAAAGGACAAGATGCAAAGGCAGAGAGACTTCGGAGGATAGTGAGTAGGCAAGCATGCTGCTGAACGAGCTCTCAGCCCCCATCCACAGCCCTCCAGCCGCTCTGTGTGCTCACAGGTCTCTACACAGCACTCACCAATCTGCTCTTTTTCAAAGGGTTCCTCCATCTCCTTGAGGTTTGCCAGGAGGCGTATGTCGGTGCAAATCTGGGGGAGGCAGGGGAATAAGCATCATCCCACACTGTCAGTGTGCAGGAGAGTCTGGGAGCCGTGACTAGGCTGATGAAGGAGATGAGCTCTTAGGTGTGCTGCGGCTGAGCTGAAGACCAGCGTGTCCTCCCCAAGAGCTCCTGGAGAGTATCTTACTCAGACTCCTCTCTGTTCCTGAAGGGCTGGGATGACAAATTCAAGGAGCATGAAAACGCTTTTGTGAAACACTGCTTAAGGCATCATGGAAAGACAATCACAAGATTAATTTAGGATGGGCACGGTGCCTCACACCTGTAATCCCAGCACTTTGGGAGGCCGAGGCAGGTGGATCACCTGAGGTCAGGAGTTCAAGACCAGCCTGGCCAACATGGTGAAACCCCGCCTCTACTAAAATAAGACAGGCATGGTGGTGCATGCCTGTAATCCCAGCTACTTGGGAAGCTCGCCTGAACCTAGGGGGCAGAGGCTGCAGTGAGCTGAGATCGTACCACTGCACTCCAGCCTGGGCAACAAGAGTGAAACGCCATCTCAAAAAAAAAAAAAAGATTAATTTAATACACCACTGAAAAAGATGGATGTTTTGCAGTGCTTGGGATAACTTTAAAGAAAATGCCAAAACTAGTCTCCCCCTTAAGGGTTTCATCTACAGACCACAAATTATTAAACTAATGTATAATATTGCTTGAGAGATGGTTAAGTAAAAGTCTGAGGCTGAAACAGTCTGTCTGTGGTGCCCAGAGCTCCTGTCCCCGCCCCACAAGCTGCCACAACTCACCTTGTGTACTGACGCCCCCAAGCTAGCCAGCACAGACAGTACTTCAATATCCACTTTTCGTGTATATGTCTGCCCTGTGATGATGAAAGCTCTAGAAATAAATAGAAGAGAGACGTATGTTAAAATATTTTAAAGCCATTGCAGTGGTGCATGACTGTAGTCCCAGCTACTTAAGAGGCTAAGGGAGGAGGACTGCTTTAACTCAGGAGGTTGAGGCCAGCCTAAGCATCATTGGGAGACTCTTATAAAATAATAATAATAATTCAAAACATGCCTCTGTCAAACAAGGAAAAACACATCCTAAAGAAAAGCTTGGTCTTATTGGTATGCTAAGTTTTACTGAGCCAGTGGACCTGAGTGGTAACTTGCTCCTGAAATAAACTATTCTTCCACCCTTTTCACTAATACTCAGGACACTGGCATGACTCAAGAAGGATACATGGTGCAACATGCCCATGTCCGGCCACAGCTCAATAGAAATGCCTGGGCGAAGCATCCATGGTGGAACCTGGTGGACTCCAATGGAAATGGTCAGATTTAGCCTAACCTGTTGGGGGCCCTAAGTAAAGAAACAAAAATGGTAACAACATGAAAAAAGGTATAATCTAAAGAAACCAGAAGTAAATCATTTTCTTTTTTCCTATAGATTATACAAAAATAGAATGCAGGTCGGGCCTGGTGGCTCATGCCTACAATCCTAGCACTCTGAGAGGCTGAGGCAGGTGGATCGCTTGATCTGAGGAGTTCGAGACCAGCCTGGGCAACATGGTGAAACCCTGTCTCTACAAAAATAATACAAAAATTAGCCAGGCATGCTTGTAGTCATAGCTACTCAGGGGGCTTAGGTGGAAGGACGGCTTGAAGCTGGGAGGTGGAGGCTGCAGTGAGCCGAGATCACACTGCTGCACTCCAGCCTGGGTGACAGAGTAAGGCCCTGTCTCAAAAATAATAATAAAATAAAATAAAATCCAGAAAATATGTCAGCAAGACGATTGGGGGAAAAACAAAAAAGAATCCAGATAGTAAGAAAATAAAACCCAGGACAGAGACAGAAAAAAAAAAAAAAAAAAATGGGTAGAACAACAAAGGAAGAAAAAGGCAAAAATTATAAGGTCAAATCTAGAGGTATACTGAACACAGGACTTTCATCAACTTAACAGGGAGGTCAACGTATTCCCACTTACCTACCTCTTAAATCCCGCCTTATCTGTCACCATCTTGTCAAGCTGCTCTACCTTGGAAAGAAAAGACACATCCTTATAATAATCCAGGTGTCTAGTATGAGAATGCCCCAACCTGTCATCCTACCCAGGTCTTGCCCCCAACCCCCACAACTTCCTTCCAGTTCAAAGACCCCACCCGTCCCACAATCAATCTCTCCTATCATCCTCAAAGACAGCCTTGTCTCAGGCTCCACCACTGAGTTTCAGTGTCCTGCAGGTCACTTTCTGAATACCTTATGGTCATCTCCCTCAAAGAGCTGCAGGAAACTGGCCTGAGTGCCAGTGGTGCCCTTTACTCCCCGGAAACGCAGGTCATCCCGGACACGCTTCAAGTTCTGGAGATCCATGCAAAGATCCTGAATCCAAAGACAGCAACGTTTCCCCACTGTGGTCAGCTGTGCAGGCCTGAAAACCCAAAGAGAACACACGGAAGTCTCAGACCAACACCTTACATCATCAAGGTTTCATTGCTTCTTTTCATAACCACCATTACCCCTTGGAGGGAGAACAATTTAAGAGATGAAGTAATTGGTAAAGATAAAACAAGAGCTAAAACGTTTAACCAAATAATCGTTACGGAGATTCAATGTCATTTATAAATAGTCAAGGAGTATGAAACTAAAAGGCTATTAGCATAGTTCTTTTTTCATCAAGAGGCAATTTTTAAATTACTATTATTTCTAGACTGGGTCTTGCTCTGTTGCCCAAGCTGGAGTGCAGTGGCATGAACATAGCTGACTGCAGCCACGAACTCCTGGGCTCAAGTGATCCTTCTGCCTCAGCCTTCCATGTAGCTGGGACCACAGGCACGCAATACCACGCCTGGCTAATTTTTAAATTTTTTGTAGTGATGGGGTCTCACTTTGTTGCCCAGGCTGCTCTCAAACTCTATGTCTCAAGCAATCCCCCCGCCTCAGCCTCCCAAAGTGTTGGGATTACAGGCATGAGCCACTGTGATGCATGGCAAGAGGCAATTTATCATAAGGGCAGGAACAATGTCCCTTTTGTTCATGGCTATATCCACCGACATTGGTAAGAAATACATCAGAAAGTCGTGTAATATTTGCCAAGTATCTGATATGCTCCTGCTATTGAAAATACAATAAGGAATGACACAGACAGGATCCTTGTCCAATGGCACTTGCTTACATTGTAAACAAGTAAAAAAGAAAACAAAACAAGATTAGGCTGGGCGTAGTGGCTCATGCCTATAATCCCAGCACTTTGGGAGGCTGAGACGGGTGGATCACTTGAGGTCAGGAGTTTGAGACCAGCCTGGCCAACAGAGACAGGGTAAAACCCTGTCTCTACTACAAATACAAAAAATTAGCTGGGTGTGGTAGCAGGTGTTTGTAATTCCAGCTACTTGGGAGGCTGAGGCAGGAGAATCACTTGAACCTGAGAGGCAGAGGCTGCAATGAGCCGAGACTGTGCCACTGCACTCCAGGCTGGGCGACACAGCCAGACTCTGTCTCAAAAAAACAAATTAAAAGAAACGAGATTAATTATTGAGATTTTAAGTGCTAAAAGAATAAAAGAACAATGAAGATAATGGTGATGGCTGCTCTAGATTGGAAGTAGAGGAAAGCCTTTGTGAGGAGTCAAGACCCAGTGAGGAGTAGTCACGCGATGGAGAACCACCCCACAACATGCATAAGCAAAGGATGTGAACGTAGCAGCTAGTGGCTTTGTTTCTTGTTAAGCCTAAATCAAAGCAGGGCACCGCGGCTCAGGCCTGTAATCCCAGCACTTTGGGAGGCCAAGGAAGGCAGATCACCTGAGGTCGGGAGTTTGAGACCAGCCTGACCAACATGGAGAAACCCCGTCTCTACTAAAAATACAAAATTAGCCAGGCATAGTGGCGCATGCCTGTAATCCTAGCTACTCGGGAGGCTAAGGCAGGAGAATCACTTGAACCCAGGAGGCAGAGGTTGCGGTGAGTCAAGATTGTGCCATTGCACTCCAGCCTGGACAACAAAAGTGAAACTCCGCGTCAAAAAAAAAAAAAAAAAAAAGCCTAAATCAAGCCACTGAAGGTCGGTTTCCGAACACAAAACATAATTACGAGGCCAGCTGCTGTGTCTCACGCCTGTAATCCCAGCACTTTAGGAGGTTGAGGTGGGTGGATCACTTGAGGCCAGGAGTTTGAGACCAGCCTGGCTAACATGGCAAAACCCTGTCTCCACAAAAAATACAAAAATTGGCCAAGTGTGGTGGCGCACACCTGTAATCCCAGCTACTTGGGAGGCTGAGGTGGCAGAATCGCTTGAATCCAGGAAGTGGAGGTTGCAGTGAGCCAAGATCGCGCAACTGTACTCCAACCTAGGTGACAGAGTGAGATTCTGTCTCAAAACAAAACAAAAAAACAAAATACATAATTATGAATAAATTGTCCTAATGTCCAATTTATTTCTTTTTTGAGACAGGGTCTCACTCTGTCACCCCAGGCTGGCATGCAGTGGTATAATCACAGCTCATTGTAGCCTCAATCTCCTGGGCTCAAGCCATCTTCCCGCCCCAGCCTCCTGAGTAGCTGGAACTACAGGCACAAGCTACCACACCTGGCTAACTTTTTGTTTTTTGTTTTTTTTTTAAGAGCCATGGTCTCCCTATGTTGCCTAAGCTGGTCTCGAACTCCATGCCTCAAACTATCCCCGTCTTGGCCCCCCAAAGTGCCGAGATTACAGGCCTAAGTCACTATGCCCAGTCTAATTTCTTTCTTTTTTTTTTTTTTTGAGATGAAATCTCGCTCTGTCGCCCAGGCTGGAATGCAGTGGTGCAATCTTGGCTCACTGCAACCTCTGCCTCCCGGGTTCAAGCGATTCTCCTGCCTCAGCCTCCTGAGTAGCTGGGACTACAGGTGTCCGCCACCACACCCAGCTATTTGTGTATTTTTAGTAGAGACGGGGTTTCACCATGTTGGCCAGGCTGGTCTTGATTCCACTTTCTCATGATCCACCTGCCTCAGCCTCCCAAAGTGTTGGGATTACAGGCGTGATCCACTGCACCTGGCCGCCCAGCCTAATTTCTTTCTTTTTCACTGTCACCCAGGCTGGAGTGCAATGGCGCAATCTCGGCTCATGGCAACTTCCGCCTCCCAGGTTCAAACAGTCCTCCTGCCTCAGCCCCCCGAGTAGCTGGGCCTCTATAGGCGTGCGCCACCGCATCTGGCTACTTTTTTTTGTATTTTTAGTAGAGACAAGGTTTCACCATGTCAGCCAGGCTGGTCTTGAACTCCTGACCTCAGGTGATCCACCTGCCTTGGCCTCCCAAAGTGCTGGGATTACAGGCATGAGCCACCGTGCCCAGACCCAGCCTAATTTCTAATAGATAACCTAACCTATTCCAAATGGAATTTCTTTCCTCTTAGGCTAATAACACTGACAGCTAGGAACATCAAGGCATAACACTAGGAATGTCCACAGAAGGCACATCACAAGCTACAGTGTATCTCCAAAATTAATCTTATCGTTTTCCTTGTTAACTGCTAACAGATTACTGGTATAAGCAAAGAAAGAAGTAAATTAGCATGGACTTGTTCACAGCAGCATCATTCACAGTAGCCAAAAAGCAGAAATCCCCCAAATGTCCATCAGTTGTTGACAATTGGGTAAATGAAACATGGTACAACCACACAATGGAATGTTTTTCAGTCATAAAAAGAACTGAAGCTCTGATACAACATGGATATTGAAAACAGCAAAAGAAGCCAGAGATAAAAGGCCACATATTGTACACGATTCCATTTCTATGAAATGTGTAGAATAGGCAAATGCGTAGATACAAAAAATAGATCAGCGGCTGCCAGCGGGTGGGGAAGGGAGGCATAGGAGTGACTATCAATGGGCATGAGGTTTCTTTTTGGGATGATGAAAATACTCTGAAATTATATAGTGGTAATGATTGCATAATTCTCTAAGTATAGTAAAAACCACTGAATTGTACACTTTAAAAGGGTGAAACTCCGTCTCTACTAAAAAGTACAAAAAACTAGCCGGGCGAGGTGGCGGGCGCCTGTAGTCCCAGCTACTCAGGAGGCTGAGGCAGGAGAATGGCGGGAACCCGGGAGGCGGAGCTTGTAGTGAGCTGAGATCTGGCCACTGCACCCCAGCCTGGGCGACAGAGCGAGACTCCGTCTCAAAAAAAAAATAAATAAATAAAAAATAAAAGGGTGAATTCTGTTATGTAAATTATATCTCAATAGTTTTTTTTAATTGCATGAACTGATACACTAAGAGGATGCCTACACATCAACACTGTTTTCTGAGTTCCTAATGGCTACGAACTCTGGCAGCCAATCTCTTCCATTATGCTATCTCCAGAGGAACATTAGAATGCTTCTGTATTTGCTGAGCACTGAGGCAGGAGAGGAAGAGAGGAGCTGTATTTATTTTTTTTTTGTTGAGACGGAGTCTTGCTCTGTCGCCCAGGCTGGAGTGCTGTGGCTGGATCTCAGCTCACTGCAAGCTCCGCCTCCCGGGTTTACACCATTCTCCTGCCTCAGCCTCCCAAGTAGCTGGGACTACAGGCGCCCGCCACCTCGCCCGGCTAGTTTTTTGTATTTTTTTAGTAGAGACAGGGTTTCACTGTGTTCGCCAGGATGGTCTCGATCTCCTGACCTCATGATCCGCCCATCACGGCCTCCCAAAGTGCTGGGATTACAGGCTTGAGCCACTGCGCCCGGCCTAGGAGCTGTAACACAGAGGAAGGAGGATGTGGAGGGAAGCCACTGGCATGGAGCACTTCGTATGAACAAGCGCTTCAGGCTACTGCTACCAATAAGTATAGGCCCTGCCTTTAAGAAATACGAAGCTCAAAAGGCTTTCATAAATTATCATATCCTTGTTGCCACAGCAATACACCATCAAAACAGAAGGCAGATGCTAATATACCACTACTCAAACATCACTCAAAACCTGTCACTAGCACTCCAAAATTACACCATCGGCATTTAAAAGGGCTTTATTCAGTAATCATAAAAATACTTGCATATTTTACAAGTAAAAATGCAAAAAGTATGGCTGGGGGCAGTGGCTCACGCCTGTAATCTCATCACTTTGGGAAGCAGGGGTGGGCAGATCACTTGAGGTCAGGAGTTTGAGACCAGCCTGGCTAACATGGTGAAACCCTATCTCTCCAAACAATACAAAAATTAGCTGGGCGTGGTGGCTGGCGCCTGTAGTACCACCTACTAGGAAGGCTGAGGCGGGAGAATCATTTGAACCCAGGAGGTAGAGGTTGCAGTGAGCGTGAGCCAAAATCACACCACTGCACTCCAGCCTGGGCGACAGAGCGAGACTCCGTCTCCAAAAACAAAACAAAACAAAACTAAAAACGTAGAAAGAAATTTAATTTTCCTATTATCTCATAAACCAGAGTAATCAACATTTACATCATGGAGTACTTTCAACCAATTTTTGTGCAATTTATAAGCTGCCTTTGTTACCATAACATAAACCTAAGTGCCTTTGCACGTTAGATCTTGTAAGCATCATTTAAATGGTTGCATATTACTCCAACCTATGGATGTACGAATACTATGCCTTACTTATTCTCTTATTGTTGAACATTTCGATGTTTTTTTTTTTTTTTTTTTTTGAGACGGAGTCTTGCTCTGTCGCCCAAACTGAAATGCAGTGGTGCGATCTCAGCTCACTGCAACCTCTGCCTCCCAGGTTCAAGTGATTCTCCTGCCTCGGCCTCCTGAGTATCTGGGATTACAGGCACATGCCACCAAACCTGGCTAATGTTTATATTTTTAGTAGAGACGGGGTTTCACCATGTTGGCCAGGCTGGTGTTGAACTCCTAACCTCAAGGGATCCGCCCACCTTGATCTCCCAAAGTGGTGGGTTTACAGGCGTGAGCCACCACACCTGGCCCATTTAGATTGTTTCTAATGCTTACTATCATAAATAATATTTTTCAAGGCTCTTGATATGTTTTTCCCAATGTTTCCCAAAGGAACTGTTATATTTACTCTCTCACCAGTATGTTTTAAGGTAGATATCAGGCTCATTACCCATAAACATCCCAAATTACTTATACTTAAATCATGTTTTCAGATTCTTCACCTCAAGGTTACTGTAGAAAAGACAGAACTCAAGAAGTAGCTGAAAGCCATATGCACATAAACAAGAAGTAATCTTATCACTTACTGGAAATGTGTGAAACCTAACGTGGGTAGACTGGCTCGTTCCTTAGCAAAGTCGGCAAGCCGAGAGATCACTCTGGCAAGCTACAAGAAAGATCATGTGATAGAAAGAGGTTGAATTCAGGTTGTGTTCATTACATAATTAGGAACAAAACTTTTAGATAATTTTGTATAAAATTAGACCTGTAACTCATGAAAGGCAGCAGCCATATCTTTCCATCTTTGTATCCTAAACTGCCTGGAAGAGTTCATAGCAACCAAAATTTGAAAACTGAGTTGACTACCTAAAATGTCATGAACTATTTTAAGACCATGGCAGAAAAACAGAACAAAATCATAATCCTGACCCACATATCCCAGCAACATGCCTTTGGTTGCACTCTCTTCATTTAAAAGGCTATGCTTGGGCCCCCACAAGCAAGAAAGGATGACAGCAGCAAAAATGAAGAACTGGCCGGGTGCGGTGGCTCATGCCTGTAATCGCAGCACTTTGGGAGGCCAAGACAGGCGGATCACGAGGTCAGGAGATTGAGACCATCCTGGCTAACATGGTGAAACCCCGTCTCTACTAAAAATACAAAAAAATTAGCCAGGTGTAGTGGTGGGCGCCTGTAGTCCCAGCTACTCGGGAGGCTGAGGCAGGAGAATGGCGTGAACCCAGGAGGCGGAGCTTGCAGTGAGCTGAGATTGCACCACTGCACTCCAGCCTGGGTGACTGAGTGACACTCCGTCTCAAAAAAAAAAAAAAAAAAAAGGCTATGCTTTAAAAACCATTCACTTACAGTCAGCTGGGTGCAGTGGCTCACACCTATAATCCCAACACTTTGGAAGGCCAAGACGGGGGGATCCCTTGAGCTCAGGGTTTGAGACCAGCCTGGGCAACATGGCAAAAACCCATTTCTACAAAAAATTAACCAGGTGAGGTGGCATGCACCTGTACTCCCACCTACTTGGGAGACGGAGAAAGAATTGTCTGAGCCTGGGAGGCGGAGGCTGCAATGAGCCGTGATCACGCCACTTGACAGAATGAGACTCTGTCTCAAGAAGAAGAAGAAAGGAGAGGGAGGAAGAGAAGAAGAAAGGAGGAGGAGGAGGAAGAGAAGAAAGGACAAGGAGAAGAAACAATTAGTTCTACAGATTAAACACAGGGATGTCGTTCACCTGAAAAAATGATGCTCTATGTAAAAATTTACATTGTGATTTAGTTGTAACTGGTGCCTATCTCCTACCATAGGGAATCTATGGTTGGTAGGAAACATCTCCCAACTCCTTACCTTTGGCAAAAGCAGGTCAAGTGCATTTCTAAGAATAATCAAGTCCTACGAAAGAAAACGCAATGATCTTATATTAAGCAGCTTTGCTCAAACAATATTATTATGTAACACTTTTTGGCCAAAAAGGCTGGGTTGCTCAGCTACCAGCCTATATCACCATTACCAACCCACTAAGCATGCCAGAAAATACTAATACAAGTTGTTCTTTCCTGATTACTGTTTGAAAAGCACGTCAGCTTAACAGTACTACTGGGATCTATAAGGAACAAAACCTTTATACTTATAAAGCCCAGCATGGTGGCGCATGCCTGTACTCTCAGGACTTTGGGAGGCTGAAGCAGGTGGACCACTTGAGGCCAGGAGTTTAAGATCAGTCTGTGCAACAGAGCAAGACTGTCTCTCCAGTATTAAAAAATTTTTCAATTAAAAAAAAAATGACTGGACAATGTTTAAGTCAACAAGGTTTATGTTTTCCCAGAGGACTGCTTGAGTTTCTGAGAAGCTTCCACATGGTACATTCCATTACTTTCCTCCCCCATTTCTTTTTTTCTTTTTTTTATTTTTAAGTTGGGAGTCTTGCTCTGTCGCTCAGGCTGGAGCTCAGTGGTGCAATCTCAGCTCACTGCAAGTTCCGCCTCCCAGGTTCACGCCATTCTCCTGCCTCAACCTCCCAAGTAGCTGGGACTACAGGCACCCGCCACCACACCCGGCTAATTTTTGGTATTTTTAGTAGAGACAGGGTTTCACCGTTAGCCAGGATGGTCTCGATCACCTGACCTCGTGATCCGCCCACCTTGGCCTCCCAAAGTGCTGGGATTACAGGTGTGAGCCACTGCGCTCAGCCTTCCCGGTTTTTTCCTGCCTACAGTTGCTAACAAGGAAAGGAATGACCCAGAATATCAAGGTTTAGGAAACGTAAAGCTGCTTTTGAGGAAGGTTATCTCGAGATGTACATCTTTCAGGTAGCTCCAACACATGTCGATATGAAACAGTAATTATTGAGCCCATCCACACACTGGGTACTGTTTAAAGGATTTTCCAAGTAAGAAGACTGTTCTTCTCCCGTTACCTGACTCGCCAATTACACAAAGATGCCTTTAATTATGTTTAAGACTAAATGAAAGCATTTGGGGCAACTTAAAAATTACTGGCTTATTCCCAAATTGGACATTTATCTGGAATCTAACTTCAACCCCCATGGGTATACTCTGATTAAGAGCACAAGCTAGGTCAGGTGCGGTGGCTCACGTCTGTAATCCCAGGATTTTGGGAGGCTGAGGCAGGACGACTGTTTGAACACAGGAGTTCAAGGCCATTCTGGGCAGCATGGTGAAACACTGTCTCTATAAATATTTTAAAAATTTGCCAGGCGTGGTGGCTCATGCCTCTAATCCCAGCACTTTGAGGGGGCTGAGGCAGGTAGATCGCCTGAGGTCAAGAGTTCGAGACAAGCCTGGCCAACATAGTGAAACCCTGTCTCTACTAAAAATAAAAAAAATTAGCTGGGCGTGGTGGCAGGCGCCTGTAATCCCAGCTACTAGGGAAGCTGAGGCAGGAGAATAGCTTGAACCTGGGAGACGGAGGTTGCAGTGAGCCAAGATCGCACCATCGCACTCCAGCCTGGGCTACAAGAGCAAAACTGTCTCCAAAAAAAAAAAAAAATTGTTTTAAATTAGCCCAGTGCAGTGGCACATGCCTGTGGTCCCAGTTACTCAGGAGCCTGAGGTGGGAGAATCGCTTGAGCCCAGAAGGTCAAGACTGCAGTGAGCCATGTTCGTGTCACTGCACTCCAGCCTAGGTGACAGAAGCGAGACCCTGTCTCAAAGCATTTTTTTTTGAGACAGGGTCTTTGAAGGACTTCACAGTCCTTCAAAGGTCTTCGAAGGATTTTATAAGTCCTTTGAAGGCCGGGCGCAGTGGCTCACGCCTGTAATCCCAGCACTTTGGAAGGCCAAGGTGGGCAGATGACCTGAGGCTAGGAGTTCAAGACCAGCCTGACGAACACGGTGAAACCCCTCTCTACTAAAAAGACAAAAATTAGCCAGGCACGGTGGCGGGTGCCTGTAATCCCAGCTACCGGGGAGGTCGAGACGCGAGAATTGCTTGAACCTGGGAGGCAGAGGTTGCAGTGAGCAAGATCGCACCACTGCACTCCTGCCTGGGTGACAGAGCAAGACTCTGTCTCAAAAAAAAAAAAAAAAAAAAAAAAATTCCTTTGAAAAATTACCTCAGCCATTAAAATCCTAAGGCTTTGGCTTACATCCAGCAAACCAATGCATAAGCAGGATCTGTAGGTCTTATTTTATAGAGGTCATTTGGTGCTTACAGTTTAGATTGGAAGGACAGTAAAAGCTGAAAAAATTCCTCAGCATTTTCAACCAAGATACCTTTAAAAATAAAGATTTGGCTGGCGTGGTGGCTCACGCCTATAATCCCAGCACTTTGGGAGGCTGAGATGGGCGGATCATGAGGTCAGGAGATCGAGATCATCCTGGCTAACAGGGTGAAACCCGCCGTCTCTACTAAAAAAATACAAAAAAATTAGCCGGGCGTGGTGGTGGGTGCCTGTAGTCCCAGCTACTTGGGAGGCTGAGGCAGGAGGATGGCGTGAACCTGGGAGGTGGAGCCTGCAGTGAGCCGAGATCCCGCCACTGCACTCCAGCCTGGGCGACAGAGGGAGACTGTCTCAAAAAAAAAAAAAAAAAAAACCACAAATTTATAGTTTCACTTCCTAAACTGGACAACATCAAATAAAATTGACAAATACATTCTAGAGACTGAGTTTTAAGTATAAACAACACGGGCACCTACAGTATTGTCTCCAACATAGCAAGAAGTGGCACCAAGGTGAATAATGCCTGCAGCTTTTGGACAGCAGTGGCCAAACGTGTGCACGTGAGCCATTACATCATGTCGTAATCGTTTCTCTTCCTCAGCTGCCATCTTGAAGTCGATGTTGTCCAGGTTTGATTTCATCTCCTGGATTTGTTCATCTGTGATAGGCAAACCCAATGTCTGCAGAATAGGCAAAATAAAATAGACTCAGTGTCACAGTTATTTGAATGAAGTGACACCAAGGAAAAAAACTGATTCATGTTAGCAGCAATACCCTATCTCCCAACCCTTAAATTAAAATTTAAGGCAACCGAGTTGAAAGACCACTGGCCGGGGGTAGTGGGGTCGAGGGGTGGTGGGAGAGACCTTCTCAATGAACCATGGTAAAGTATACTCTAAGAAAGCGCCAAGAAATAAAACAACAACATAATCCTGCTCTTGACTGTTCCTTCTGCCCAAGACCTCTGCTTGGTTCACTCCCTCACACATTCTGGTCTCTGGAATCAAATGTCATCTCCTCAGAGAGGTCTTCCCTGACTTCAGTGTAAAACACCCTCTGTGTCACTCTCTATCCCTGGCCTGGTTTTATTTACAGCACTTAAAAACCACATGACATTTTTTACATATTTATTAACCTGTCATTTCCCTCTAGAATGAATACTTCTTGAGGAGCTTTGTTTTATTCATTGCTTAATCCTTAGTGCTTGGCACGGTGGTGGCCATGTCACTTAGATGGATTTACTTTGAGAAACCAAATTTAAGAATTCTGGGCCGGGCGCGGTGGCTCAAGCCTGTAATCCCAGCACTTTGGGAGGCCGAGACGGGCGGATCAGGAGGTCAGGAGATCGAGACCATCCTGGCTAACACGGTGAAACCCCGTCTCTACTAAAAAATACAAAAAACTAGCCGGGCGAGGTGGCGGGCGCCTGTAGTCCCAGCTACTCGGGAGGCTGAGGCAGGAGAATGGCGGGAACCCGGGAGGCGGAGCTTGCAGTGAGCTGAGATCCGGCCACAGCACTCCAGCCTGGGCGACAGAGCGAGACTCTGTCTCAAAAAAAAAAAAAAAAAAAAAAAAAAGAATTCTGTAAGTAGTTTTGCCAGGAAATTATGTACAGCAAATGAGTGCAACTGAAAGCAATTTCAGGAGATACTGATGAGAAAATAAACACGTCAATGTCTTACATTCATCCATCACTGGAAAAATTAGGCTGCAGAAAACAGCTGGCAGCCCACAGGCAGCTCGGAACTTGGATCCAAGGGTTGAATATAAACAGTGGTGAAACTGATTTAAACCTCACTTGAAACTTGCAAACAGTGACTCGGGGAAGGATCTTACATCTTAGACCTCTTTTATCCAAGAGAGGAGCTACTAGCCAGATATGGCTATTTAATTTAATTTGATTAATTAAAAAGTATTGGAAAATATTTATAAGTAAAAAGTCAGGCCAGGTATGGTGGCTCACATCTTTGGGAGGTCAAGGCGGGTGAATCGCTTGAGTCCAGAAGTTCTAGACCACACTGGAAAACATAGTGAGACCCGTCTCTACAAAAAAAAAAAAACAACACAAAAATTTGCCAGCCATGGTGGCGTGCACCTCTAGTTCCAGCTTGGGAGGCTGAGGTGGGAGGACAGCTTGAGCCCAGGACGCAGAGGTTGCAATGAGCCGAGATTGTGCCACTGCACTCCAGCCTGGGCAACACAGCCAGACACAGTCTCAGAAACTAAACAAAAACAAATAAAAGCAAAAAGTCAGTTTCTCAGTCACACTAGCTGCATTTCAAGTACTCGGCAGCCACATGTGGCAGCACTGCCTGGAACTTTACAGTCACAGAAGACAGGACACCTCTTGACTCCTTCCAAAGCAAAGCAGCAGAGGGCAGCATGGCCATACTGCTTCCTCCCCTGAAGCAATGTATCTTTTCAAAATTCATACTTTCCTTACTACGAATTTTCTGCATTCCTCCTAATCTCTTATTCTCTAAGTTTTTTCTTAGCTACTAAGTTATTATGCAATTTATGGTAAATGTGACCTAATAGATAATCCAAAGCTAAAATTGTATGCGTTTCAGGCAAACAGAGGAAAGAAGACATACTCAGACTCTACATTCCAACTCCAGCTTGAAGCCATTTACTAGCTTTGGCGACCCTGGCAAAGTCTTGAGTACCACTACCCTCATCTACAGAATGGAGTATCAGATGAAGTAGAAAGAGTACACGCTAGTACATCACAAATCACAACACATGATGAAGGTCTACTACTATCGCTATCTACGCCAAGAGTTTATTAACTTGATGCTCCATTCTTTCATCTGTAAAACAGGTACAGTATTTAATACCTACTCTTCACGGTTGTTTGGAGGATTAATGAGCGATCATGTGTAAAGGGTTAAGACAGTACCTGGGTCTCAGAAGGCACTATATGAATGTCTGCTATTATTGTAGTGTATAGCCCAATATTTCGGAGGGCAGTGATAAGGGGAGGGCAGGAAATCTAGAATGAAAGTTTCCTGTTTCGAGAGTTCCATTGTACGGGTCCTAGACACAAACTCAGATTGTTTCCGTGCTTAGTGTGCCGTTTGAGAGAGCATTGCCAACTTGCTCGTTGTGGCACTTTCCTCTGTAACTTGAGGAGAAACATTATCGCTCTCTGGATCACCTTCAGTTTGCTTCAACTCTTCTGGAGCTATTTCTGAAACCGCTGGGCTAAGGAGTTCTCAAACAGCCCTTAGAAAAGAAACTATAAAACCCGTTTAATAAACCCCTACCCAGAGTCTTCTCCTCAGACGCAAAGCGCAGCCCAGTGAGGCGGAAATGGTGGCCTAGAAAACACGCATTCCAGTCTTGTCACTTGTCACTAACTGCATAACTGTGGAAGACCAAGGGGCTACGTGCTCAGCTCAGGCTCTGGACTGCACCCAGGTTCAAATCCCAGTTCCGCGCCTAATAGCTGCATGGGCTAGGGCAAACAACAAGCTGTCTGGGCTTGGTGTTCTCCCCTGCAATGTAGGAAAAACACAATCAAGCCTGCAAGATCTTCATGGATTACACGAGAAAAGATGCGTGAAATAATGAGCACAACGGTACGAAACAAGCGCTCGGTGTCTGTCGTTAGCAGCGTACTCCTGCGGGGATGACCAAGGTGAATTCTCTGAAACTGCAGGCTGAATTTCTCCCAGCCGCCTCCGCGTCTCGAACCCTCTCGGACTAAGAACATGCGAGGCAACAGGTGGCGGCTCCCGGGCCACCTGCCCTTGCTTTCCTGGGGCCGCAGCTCCTCAGGACAGGGAACACCCAGCTGAAAATAGCCCGGCCGCAGCTCCGGGGTGGCTAAGCCCAGCCCGGCACAGAGCCCGGCACGTGCTGGGGCGGTCCCGTCCCTCCCGGCCCAGCCCCTCAGCCCAGGGTCCGTTACCTGCTCAGCCTCCGCCAGCCACAGCCACAGCTGCCGCCATGTCCGGAATTTATACCTGTCGCTAAACACGAAGCACATCTCCGGGCTCGCATAGCGGGAGGCAAGAGGTGAGCGGTAGCTGTCGGGCGAACCATGATCGCCTACAGCAGCCATGCCGACCCCGCGACCCCGCCAGGATAGACTGGACCCGGGAAGAGCGGAAGCGGAAACCCGGAGGCCGGGGCAGGACGGGGCGGGGCGGGACTTCCTTCACGCGGTCCAGCTTTCTGGGTTCCGGGCGCGCTGGGCGCTGCCGGCTGCCGATTATCTCGGCTGCTTCTGCCTGAAAGTTGACGTGGTTCGCTTCTTTGGCCAGAAACATGATTGGTGCTTCCTACGTTACTTAGCCGCGCTGCACTTTAGTTTTCCTGTCTGTAAAGAGCTACATTAAGACTTGCCCCGGCCGGGCGCGGTGGCTCAAGCTTGTAATCCAGCACTGTGGGGGCCCCAGACGGGAGGACCGCTTGAGGCCAGCAAATCGAGACCAGCCTGGGCATCACTGGGAGACCCTCCCATCTCTTAAAAAAAAAAAAAAAAAAGGGCCGGGCGTGGTGGCTCAAGCCTGTAATCCCAGCACTTTGGGAGGCCGAGGCGGGCGGATCACAAGGTCAGGAGATCGAGACCACAGTGAAACCCCGTCTCTACTAAAAATACAAAAAATTAGCCGGGCGCGGTGGCGGGCGCCTGTAGTCCCAGCTACTCAGGAGGCTGAGGCAGGAGAATGGCGGGAACCCGGGAGGCGGAGCTTGCAGTGAGCCGAGATCGCGCCACTGCACTCCAGCCTGGGCAACAGCGTGAGACTCCGTCTCAAAAAAAAAAAAAAAAAAAAAAAAAAAAAAAAAAAAAAGGCCGGGCGCGGTGGCTCAAGCCTGTAATCCCAGCACTTTGGGAGGCCGAGACGGGCGGATCACGAGGTCAGGAGATCGAGACCATCCTGGCTAATACGGTGAAACCCCATCTCTACTAAAAATACAAAAAACTAGCCGGGCGAGGTGGCGGGCGCCTGTAGTCCCAGCTACTCGGGAGGCTGAGGCAGGAGAATGGCGTAAACCCGGGAGGCGGAGCTTGCAGTGAGCTGAGATCCGGCCACTGCACTCCAGCCTGGGCGACAGAGCGAGACTCCGTCTCAAAAAAAAAAAAAAAAAAAAAAAAAAAAAAAAAGCCTGCCTTTTCGGGTTGTGCGGATTCAGTGTTAGAGCGGTGTCTGGCACTCTTGGAAGGCCGTGTGTGCGCTTGCTGTTACTCTTATTGCCGTCGCCCCACCCACCCCTGCCCGCCTCGCACAGAGCTCGGCTCTAAGGAGAAATGAAGATACCCAAGGGAAATCGGCATTTACTGCGCCCCCAGTAAGCTGGATGCGGTGGCCTACGCCTGTAATCCTAGCACTTTGGGAGGCCGAGGCAGGCAGATTGCCTGAACTCAGGAGTTTGAGACCAGCCTGGGCAACACAGTGAAACCCCGTCTCTACTAAAATACAAAAAATTAGTCGGGCGTGGCGGCGTGTGCCTGTAGTCCCAGCTACTTCGGAGGCTGGGACAGGAGAATTTCTTGAACCCGGGAGGCGGAGGTTGCAGTGAGCCAAGATCGCGCCACTGCACTCCAGCCTGGGCGACAGAGCGAGACTCTGTCTCCAAAAAATAAAAAAAATTAAATAGATAGAAATAGAGACACTCAAATGGCCCTTTTGTTTTGTTATGTTTTTGACAGGGTCTTGCTATGTTGCTCGGTCTGTAGTGCCAGTGGGGTGATCATACAGGAAGGGGTTCATCTGGAGCTGTTAAGAGCCAGGTGTCTCAGTTGGGCACGGTGACTCACGCCTGTAATCCCAGCACTTTGGAGGCTGAGCAGGGCAGATCATTTGAGTCCAGGAGTTGGAGACCAGCTTGAGCAACATGATGAAACACGGTCTCTACAAAAAATACAAAAATTAAGTGGGCCTGGTGGTGTGCACCTGTAGTCCCAGCTACTTGGGAGGCTGAGGTGGGAGAATCACTTGAGCCCAGGATGTTGAGGGTGCAGTAAGCCATGATTGTGCCACTACAGCTTAGGCAACAGAGACCCTGTCTCAAAAACAAAACAAACAAAAAGAGCCGGGTGCCTACACCCTCTCCATCTGCACTTAACTCCTAGCTCTCTGCCTTTTACGTGAGGAATCTAAAAACACTCAAGCCAGGTGTGGTGGCTCACGCCTGTAATCCCAGCACTTTGAGAGGCTGAGGCGGGAAGATTGCTTGAGCCTAGTACTGTGCTGCTTTGAAATTTCCTGTTTCTGAGTGCCTTACTGAAATGAGACCTGTGGTGGAATTCCAATTTGAACTCCCAGTTTATTTGCTGAGAGTTAACTTCCCTTTTCCAATAGCCATAATATTTCTAGAATATTAAAAGTACAGATTAAGGGCCAGGCACGGTGGCTCACACCTGTAATCCCAGCACTTTGGGAGGCTGAGGCAGGTGGATCACCTGAGGTCAGAAGTTCGAGACCAGTCTGGCCAACATGGTGAAACCCATCTCTACTCAAAATACAAAAATTAGCCAGGCGTGGTGGCAGGTGTCTGTAATCTGCTACTCAGGAGGCTGAGGCAGGAGAATCACTTGAACTCAGGAGGTGGAGGTTGCAGTGGGCCGAGATTGTGCCACTGCACTCCAGCCTGGGCAACAGAGTGTGACTCCGGCTTAAAAAAAAAAAAAAAAAAAAGTACATGTTTAGATCTCAAGGCTTCAAGATCTTTTCTTTGACAATAAATTCTTTTCCAGTCATCTTCCCATTCCTGCTTTCATTCACAGATTCACTGAAAAACATATGGAGCACCCATGATAGTGTTCTCCCTCCCCACCTCTGGGCTTTCTTAGATGCTGAGTGACCTCCCGGCTTCTCTTTTTTTTTTTTTTTTGAGACGGAGTTTCACTCTTGTTGTCCAGGCTGGAGTGCAATGGTGCTATCTCCGTTCACTGCAACCTCCACCTCCCTAGTTCGAGTGATTCTCCCGCCTTAGCCTTGCGAGTAGCTGGGATTACAGGCATGTGCCACCACGCCTGGCTAATTTTGTTTTATTTTATTTTATTTTTATTTTTGTAGAGACGGAGTTTCTCCATGTTGGTTAGGCTGGTCTTGAACTCCCGAACTCAGGTGATCCACCCGCCTCAACCTCCCAAAGTGCTGGGATTACACGTGTGAGCCACCATGCCTGGCTAGATGTTGAGACCTCCCGGCTTGTTTCAAAACTCTTACCAGAATTCAGTGTTGCTTGCCTTGGTCATTGATGGCAAACTCGGGGCAAGAGATCATGTCTCTGTTCCTGGCACTAAGCTCCAAACCTGGCATAGCATAGGTGCTCAGTAAATGTTTGCTGGATGAATAAATGCTGCCCCAAAGGAGCCTAGCCCAGTAAGAGAAATACCGCCCACAATAGCCATGCTACCCGTTAGATTCTGACACTATACTTCCTCTTCCTCCACACCTCCTCGGTGTCCTCATTCCCTGGCTTGTTCATGTCTCCACCTGAACTCCAGAGTTAGCTGTCACAATTGACTACAGCGCCAATTTCAGAATATTCAGGCCATCAGAGAAGCCTGTCAGTCACCTGGACTCATCACCAAAGTCTTCTTCCACCTCCCCTCAGAAGACTGTTTTTGGGGGTGAGGGCAATCATAGTTCTGGAAAGATGAAGAATTTGCTCCATGAAACTCCCCACTCTTTGTTTGGAGAGTGCTTCCCACGCACTCATTGCTTGGATATACTGTGATCAATTTACTTTCCTCATTTTCCACCAATGCCCCTTGTAAAAGGTGGAAAGATAATACAATCTGAAGAGAAACCAGAGCATGCACACCCATGCCCATTGTAAACTCAATGATCTCAGTCTTCTAGCCCTCTCTTCTTCCTTTGCTTCACTTTGCTGTTACTTTTCCTCCTCCAAACAAGTTTCTACCCAAATCTTCTTCCTCATTCAGGAAAAGATCTTGCTCGATAATTTTGTCTTGTATCTTTCATCACCCCAGTTCTGTCTCCCTTCTCCTCTTTTATTTTTCAAGACCTTGTCTCAGGCTATTCTTTTAGAAATGGGGTATGTCACCCAGGCTAGAAGACAGTGGCATGATCATAGCTCACTGCTGCCTTGAACTCCTGTGCACAAGCAATCCTCCCACTTCAGCTTCCCCAGTAGCTAGGACTACAGGCACATGCCATCGCCTTCATCTACTTTTGTTTACTTATTAACATACAGACGGGGTCTTGTTATGTTGCCCAGTTGGTCTCAAACTTCTGGCCTCAAGTGATCCTCCCACCTCAACCTCCCGAATGGATGGGATTACAGACATGAGCCACTGCACTCAGCTCCTCTGAGGGTTGTTTGTTTGTAAATGCCTACGTCTCTTCCACTATAGGAACATCTTCACTTGCCCTGGTAACTCCTTAACATGGAGTCCTCATTTTCTGTCTGCCTCTTCACCAACCATTCCTGGCACTACCACTTATTAGCTGTGTTACTTGGGGAAGTTACTTATCTTTCAGCACATGAGTCTTCTCACCTATAAAATGTGACTGATGATCCCAGGTGTTAGATGCAATAGCAAAAATAGATGCTGGCTCCCTAGCTCACTGTCTGGGACTCCTGTGCTCAACAAATCGTTCCCCACCCCACTTTATTCTTTAGCACCGAGGTGCAACTTCTGCTCTCTCCCCTTCTTCCAAATCAAACTATTCTTAATTACCAATAACCTTCTCTAACAGACCAATCAAAATGTCCTTTTCCATAATATGTACTTGTTTGCCTCATTAAAGGTGTGGGGGATGATGCAGGGAATGGAATAGACAAGGACAGTACTAGTAGCAGAATTTCCCAATGTACATCTTTATGTCATTTTGACTTTTGACCCAAATACGTTTTTTTTTTTTTCTTTTTCCTCTACTCATTCATCCTTCCTGGCTAAGTATTTAGCATTTTTGACAATTTCCCTCCTGTCTGCTTTGAAAACTAAACTGTACTGATTTCCCCCCCTTTCTGACTGCTTAGCCTTTTTTTGTTTTGTTTTGTTTTTGTTTTGTTTTTTGTTTTGAGACAGGGTCTTTCTGTGTCGCTCAGGCTGGAGTGCAGTGGCATGATCATGGCTCACTGCATCCTCAACCTCCTGGGCTAAAGCAATCCTCTTGTCTCAGCCTCCCAGGTACCTGAGACCATAGACACGCACCACCATGCCCAGCTATTTTTGGCAGACACAGGGTCTTGCTATGTTGCCCAGGCTGGTCTTGAACACCTGAGCTCAAGTGATCAGTCCACCTCAGCCACCCAAAGTGATGGGATTACAGGCGTGAGTCAATGCACCCGGCCTCTTAGTTGCCTTTTGAAGAGGCTTCTCCTCTCACTCCTGGAAAAGAAGTAGGGGAAGTTTCCTCAAGATTTGATCCATTTGGGAGGCTGAGGTGGGTGGATGACTTGAGGTCAGGAGTTCAAAACCAGCCTGGCCAACATGGTGAAACCCCACCTCTACTAAAAAAAAAAAAAAAAATAGTCGGGCGTGGTGACGAGTGCTTGTAATCCCAGCTACTCAGGAGGCTGAGGCAAGAGCATTGCTTGAACCTGGGAGGCGGAGGTTGCAGTAAGCTGAGATAGTGCCATTGCACTCCAGCCTGGGTGACAGAGTGAGACTCCGTCTCAAAAAAAAAAAAAAATTTTTTTTTTGATTCACCTTTCCTCCCCTCGGACACCCCTTGCACACCTGCAAGACTTACCTTCTGAGTCCACAGGCTCTTCAAAGTTTTGACTCTTGATCTTTAAAGGCCGCTACATAGACACTTCAGCTGGCTTTCACTGTTACCTAAAGCAACATCTATAAATAGAAATTTTGTTTCTTGAGCCCTAATTCAATGAACACATCTTCTGAGTGTTTTCTGCTTTTATTTCAAGCTTTTAAAAACCTAGTTTCTCGCCCAGGTGCAGTGGCTCACGCCTGTAATCCCAGCACTTTGGGAGGCTGAGGTGGGAGGATCCCTTGAGGCCAGGAGTTTAAGACCAGCCTTGGCAAGAAAGTGAGACCCCCATCTCCATAAAATTTTTCAAAATTCATCAGTTTTCTTTTTTTTCCTCTGAGACAAGGTCTTGCTCTGTCCCCCAGGCTGGAGTGCAGTGGCACAACCATGGCTCACTGCAGCCTTGATCTGGGTTCAAGTGATCCTCCCACCTCAGCCTCCCGAGTAGCTGAGCCTACAGGTGCGCACCACACCTGGCTACTTTTTCAGTTTTTTAGAGAGGGTCTCGCCATGTTGCCAGACTGGTCTTGAACTCCTGGGTTCAAGCAGTCCTCCTGTCTCAGCCTCTCAAAGTGCTAGGATTTTAGGCGTGAGCCACTGCGCCAGGCTTCATCAGGTTTATGCTTTGAAATGGATCATCCCTGCAATTACATATAGAATGCATTGGAGGTGGGGGTACTGGAGTGAACATCAAGTGAGAAACCAGCCAGGCTAATGCAGTGAACTAGTTAAGACCTAATGGTGTAGGTGATCTAGCTTGGACAACGGAAGTGGCCAAAGAAAGGTGGAAAAGAGATGAAGAGGTACAATCAACCTAGCTTGGTGAAGAATTAGTTAAGGAAGGAAAGGAAGCAGCAGAGTCCAAGAATTCTCCTAGGTTTTTAGGTTTTATTGTTGGGTGGATGGTGATGTCAGTTACCACAGGGTTGGGGGTGGGGCATGCAGGCAGGTCAAATTCTGTTTTGGATTGAGTTTGCAGTATCATTAAGATAAGTGCTCCCAGCACTTTGGGAGGCTGAGGCAGGCGAATCATTTGAGGTCGGGCGTTCGAGACCAGCCTGGCCAAAATGGTGAAACTCCGTCTCTACTAATAATTCAGAAAAATAAGCCGGGCGTGGTGGTGGGCGCCTGTAATCCCAGCCACTGGGAGGTTGAGGCAGAATCGCTTGAACCCGGGATGCGGAGGTTGCCGTGAGCTGAGATCGCGCCACTGTGCTCTAGCCTGGGCAATTGAGCGAGACTCCCGTCTCAGAAAAAAAAAAGTACTTGGAAATGTTGAGTAGACAATTATATATACAGGTCTGGAGCTCAATGGTAAGGGCTGGAGATGAATTTAGGAGTCATTCACATATAGATGGTTAAAAGTCACAGAGGCTTCAGGCCCCGGAGCAGGTGAACCTGCCCTTTTTGGTGCTTATATTCCAATACGGGAGATGGAAAATGAAGAAATAAGACAACTTTACAGAGTGGTTAAGTTTTATGAAGAAAATGTAGCAAGACGAGCATAGAAATAGGGTGGGTCTGAGAGTTGTGACAACCATTTTTGGATAGGATAATCGGGCAAGGTCTCACATTTGGTCAGAGACCAGGCAAATATCCAGGGAAAAGGGCATTCCAAGCACAGGAAACAAGTGTTTACAGCCTTGAGGGGGCATGAGCTTGGTGTAACTAAGAAAAAGGAATGGGCTGGCATGATGGCTCATGACTGTAATCCAGCACTTGGGGGAGGCCAAAGTGGGAGGATCGCTGGAGGCCAGGAGTTTGAGACCAGCCTGGGCAAAACTGCAAGACCCTGTCTCTACAAAAAATAAAATAAAAATTTAATTAGCTGGTCATGGTGGTGCACGCCTGTAGTCCCAGCTACTTGGGAGGCTGGGACAGGAGGATCACTTGAGTCCAGGACTTGGGGGCTGCTATGAGCTATGATTGTGCCACTGCAGTCCGGCCTGGACAACAGAGTAAGACCCTAGTATACAACAAACAAAGGAGGGCCTGGGTTTGAGCACTGATGCAACCCAACATTTCCTGGCTAGGTAAGAGGATGAAAGCGTGAGAGATACAGGAGACAGAGGAACACATCAGAACACAGAAGGAAATCTAGGATTTGTGGTCTTAAAAGGCAAATGGTCATGTCCACTGGACTTAGGGACTTGTTAGTGACTTTTAGTGAAATGATAGGTGCAGAAATCAGATTGGAAGACTGTAAGGGGAAGCGAGAACATTTCTGGAGAGTCAAACTGTGGCAGCAGTTGGCAAGGCAGCAGCTGGAATATGAGCTTTATTATGGGATGGACTTGAGCATGTGGAGGGAGTGAGGGCCCCAGTGAACACATGGAGACAGAACAGGTAAAGGAGGTAAAAGTTACCAGAAGGCAAGGAAGGAAGGATCCTGAGCAATGGAGAAGGAACCAGAATAAGAAGGGAGACAGACCTCTCTCATAGTTTGGAAGCAGGAATTTGAGGGCTTTTTTCTGGTAACTAATTTTATCTGTGTACTAGTAGGCAAAGTCCTCAGTTGAGGGAGAAAGGGGGTTCAGATTTGAAATCAGAAAAGGTCTTAAATTGGGAAGGGTAGCTGCACATGGTGGCTCACTTTTGTAATCCCAGCACTTTGGGAGGCTGAGGCAGGAGTATAAGGCCAGCCTGGGCAACACAGTGAGACCTCATCTCTACAAAAAACTAGCCAGGTGTGGTGGCACACACCTGTAATCCTAGTTACTCCAGGGGTTGAGGCAGGAGGATCACGTGAACCCAGAAGGTTGAGGTTACAGTGAACTGTGATCACACCACTACACTCTAGCCTGGGCAACACAGACCTTGCCTCTAAAACAAACAACGTAATTGGGAAAGAAGTGGTAGAGTGAGCTGATCAGAGGAACGCAGGAAGCCTGCTGGACAGTGTCAAGGTCTCACTGGGGGGTAGGTTACAGTGGATTTACGGGAGTCCTCATATGCCCTGTAGTGACTTTTTTTTTCCAGCAATGCTGGGCTGCTTTTGGGTGCTGGGGGACAAAGTGGGAATGTGGTCAGATAGGTGTCAAGAAAACAGAGCGGCAGGTAAAGCATGGGTATTAGCAAGCGTGTTACTGAAATTACAGGCTACAGAATCTAAACCGGATTAGGTGGGTATGGTTGATGAAGTCAACAGAGCCAGAGGACTGGGAGCCAGTTGGGAGGAGAGGAGGTCATGGTCCAGGATGCTGAAATTAGTGACTCTGGAGGAGAGCAATTTTGGGTGAGCATGGGTATGTGTGGCTGGGGTGGGCTGGAGGAAGGGCTGAGAAGCCCAGGTCATAGGTAGATTTTCCATGTGGACACTAAAGTCACCCAAGATGATGGAAGGACACATCTGTGGTGAGGAAAACTGGGTCAGATGCTAAAGTCTTAACAATCACCTTTAATTCTACAATATATTACTCCTTAGCCATTTATACATTTTTAAAATAATTCAAATTTAAAACAAAGCCTTTGGTCACAAAGGTCTGTATAGTCTCTGCAATGATCTCAGTAAGAGCACCTACCTGTGACAGGCAGGCCCTCCATGTTTTTGAACAGCTGGTGCATCTCTTCTTACCCGTTTTTCAAGGTTTACTTCTTTTGTGATGACAGACGGGATAGCACATGGCCTACCACTTTGTACAACAGGCCTTCTTTAAGACCTTGTCTCAGAATCCAGGTATTTTTCAGCAGAGGCATTTGGGCATAACTTTTTTTTTTTAAGACGGAGTCTCGCTTTGTCACCCAGGCTGAAGTGCAATGGCGCGATCTCGGCTAACTGCAATCTCCGCCTCCTGGGTTCAAGTGATTCTCCTGTCTCAGGCTCCCAAGTATCTGGGATTACAGGCATGCACCACCACACTTGGCTAATTTTTGTATTTTTAGTAGAGACAGGGTTTCACCATGTTGGCCTAGCTGGTCTCGAACTCCGGAACTCCAGTGATCTGCCCACCTTGGCCTCCCAAAATACTGGGATTACAAGCATGAGCCACTGCGCCCAGCCTTGGTATAACTTTTGATTCCAATCTGGTTTCCTATTTTGGTTTCACCCGTGACAGTGTGTTTCAGTGAACAGAATGCATAGACATCACATGCTTAGAATAGTGCTCGGCTTATAGTAAGCACCCAATCAGTGTAACCTTCTATTGGCTAATTAAATTATTCTGAGCCAGTTGGGCACGGTGGCTCATGCCTGTAATCCCAGCACTCTGGGAGGTTGAGGCAGGCGGATCACCTGAGGTCAGGAGTTCGAAACCAGCCCGGCCAACATGGTGAAACCCCGTCTCTACTAAACACACAAAAATTAGCTGAGTGTGGTGGCGTGTGTCTGTAGTCCCAGCTACTCAGGAAGCTGAGGCAGGAGAATCGCTTGAACCCGGGAGACAGAGGTTGTGGTGAGCTGAGATCACGCCACTGCACTCTAGCCTGGGCGACAGTGAGACTCTGTCTCAAAAATAAATAAATAAATAAATAAAAATAAAAATAAAAAATTCTGAGCTTCCTAATGATTTTTCTCACAGCATTCTGAGAATAAAATCAGATACAAAAGTACCTGGAAATGAGGAAATATTAGTTCCTGTCCATTCTTCCTCTTTACCATTCTAGAGGTGTTTCACAATTACATATCTAACAAGTCTCTGTTTTAACAGCTAACCATAAATACATCGGAGATGGGGGAAATCTAGCCCAATGGTTACGGTTATGCTCCTCAGCAGTGTTGCAGCACCCGAAGCAGGGCAGAGGAGCACTCAGCGTGGCATTTTCTGGACAAAGCTAACTCGCTGGTTATCATCCTCGGGCACCGCAGCAGTGGGAAGCAGCAGAACTCTAGGCAGGCATCTTCTCTCTTCTCATGTTCTCATTCCAAATGCAAATTAGGATTAAACGAGACAACAGCCAAAGGTAGAAGGAGAACATCAATTTCTCTTAGATAATTTGAACCCTGCACTGTGGCAGACCGTGTTCAGCACTGGGGCAGGCGGTGAGCAGCACAAACCAACCAGCCAACCCAACAATCCTAACAAAAACATGACAAGATAGACAAAAGTTGCGGCCCAAATTCAAATGTTGAATTTCTGACAGCTTTTACATGTGGAGCAGGGAAAAAAGAGTAAGAAAAAATATATAAACATTCAACAAAGGAACAAATTAAACTGGCAGAATAAAACAGGAAACCACAATAGTAAATGCTTAGCAGCCAAACACATTTATTAGTCTTTTTTCTTTTTTTTTTTTTCCAGGAACCCAAAAATATTTTGTAGTTATAATGTAAGCAACTGAGTTGCACATAATACAATCATATCTTTCCAAAATAAAATAAAATAAAAAAACTAAACAAAAACAAAAATAAGCTGTTTAAAAGCCCAAAAAAACCCTTCAGAAAACTCTTATATATGCATTACATCATCTCTCAGTTTTAATGAAATGACGACGACTTAATTCCTTATTACTCAACCTGTCACAATCCAATAAAACACCACCCTTTAGTTTTTTTTGTTTGTTTTTGATAATTTTTTTTTTTTTTTGAAATCCAGCATGAGAAATACAGTACCTGCTATGGCAAAAAATACACATAAAATGCAACTTTTCAGCTTATTTGTACATTAGTAGAGTTTAACATTTTATTGTTTGTTTTTTTTTTAAGTGAACCAGTGATTTTAAGTACCACTATACTAAAAAGGAAAATAAAATATAGAAAAGGGGGCCCAGCCTGCCATGCAAGTGCACCTCTAAAGTGCCTAGTTTCTGTGTCCATGTAAAACCAGTAATATGAGGAGCAATTTCAACATATGGGAGTTTGATTAAACCTCTATGTTAAAAAAAAAAAAAAAAAAAAAAAAAGACAATGCCACATCCTCCCTTTTCTCCCCCCAGGCGTCCTTAAATCCCATCATCTACTTTCTCTATTGCCCATCAAAGAGAGAAAAGAAAGCCACCAAAACAATATCGTAAAAGCAACTTCAAGTATAAGAGAAAAAAAAAACACTTAAAGGTAACTTGCAGAGAGCATCAATATGTGCAGCTGATTAGTCATTTTTACAGGTTTTGTTTCTGCTGACAGTGTCTCAGATGAGAGGATTTTTGCTGTACCTTCCTGTTACCTGTTTGTGTGCAAAGTTGGAAAGCTGCCTTTTAAAAAATCCAGCCTCTTTTTGATGCCCTTTTCTGCACCTTCTGTCTAAAGGGGGCAAACAGAGACGTGGAGGGAGAAGGAGAGGAGGAAGGAAGCCACAAGTCACAAATAATTAAAATGGTACTTCTCTACCTATCCTCCTCTGCTAGGCCCCCCAGGTCCTCCTCTGTGAAGTGACTCCCATTATTCACTGTTTCCTGATTTGGTAGGATGTATTTTACTATGTAAACATAGCCCCCTAGGATTATGGAACCCAAAGCAGCATTTATATCTCCATCTAAATGGAGACAGATAAAATAGTCCAGAAACCTCTCCTCAGGTTGCTTTTGTTGTCTGTTTTTTGGTTACGCAAAACAGGGATGAGGTGGGTGGCGGGGTGGGCATAGAATGTGAAGTTATAAGCACATAGTGGAGAGTTAGGAGTGGGAACAGTTGAGCTGTTGTATCTGCTTTTTATTTTTTTCCTCCCAGAAGGGTTTTTTGTTTTTTTAAAACCTGTTAAAAATGTTCCTGCACCTTAAGTCATACTGAGATTAAGGCCAAGGGTGCAGAATCTTGTGCACGTGTCTCTTTGAGCACATTCACGGTGCATGCACCATTTTTGATGTCTTCTGTGAGATCACTGCATACACTTTGGTCACTGGTGTGTGCAAAGGGTGGTGGTGGGGGGAGTGTCCCAGGAAAGAAGTGCAGAGATCAGCAAAGCCCTTTGGGAGCATTGTATAAGAGATATAAGGGCAGGCAGAACCCATGAGGGATCAGAGACTGAGAGAAAAAGGGCCTCCAGATAAACAAAATAAATAAAATTCCAAGGTCAACAGCGCCCAAATCAGAAGGTGGGTGGATAATATGCATGCACTTATAATCAAGCTTCTTCCTTCAAAGGAAGTCGTCACTATACAAGATCAGTGAGATCCAACTGAAAACGGCTTCTTGACTAGTAAAGGGTTTATCTTAAAGATGGGGGCGAAGGGGGTGTCTGCGAAGAAGCAATTCAAAATGATCCATTCCAACCCTGCTTCATGGGTGCCCAAATCTAGGCAAGCAATAGCTGATAGATCCACATGAGCAGCATTTGTTAAAAGCATTTCCCTCTACTTAATGTCAGCTTCAAGCTCATGGAGGGGCTAATGGAAGAGCTGAGGATGCACATGGCTTTCAGGGTGGTTTGCACATCTCCTTACACAAGTTTCCTCCCAAGTAAGAAATCGGTACATTTCCAGAGCATCACAAAGTGACAAGGCTACGGATTCTACAGCGCAAACCAAAATGCCAGGGACTACATCCCTTTGTGAACTACAAAATGATACTGAGTTACTCAAGGGGTGTGTATGTGTGTGTCTGAATCAAGAAAGGTTGAGAGCTCCGGGTATTGTGTGGAGAACATTCTGGAGTCCCTCCAGGGGATGGATCTTCTGGAAGAGAGAAATTCAGACACTTCTCACCCTGGCACTAGATTGCTGGAAGAGATGGCAGCTATTTAAGACAGGGGTTTGTGTGTGTGTTTTGTTTTTTTATTTTTTTTTGAGTTGAAGTCTCGCTCTGTTGCCCACACTGGAGTGCAGTGGCACAATCTTGGCTCACCACAACCTCCGTCTCCCGGGTTCGAGCAATTCTTCTGCCTTAGCCTCCCGAGCAGCTGGGACCACAGGCGCGCGCCACTGCGTCCGGCTGATTTTTTGTATTTTTAGTAGAGACGGGGTTTCACCATATTGGCCAGGCTGGTGTTAAACTCCTGACCTCAGGTGATCCGCCCACCTCAGCCTCCTAAAGTGCTGGGATTACAGGTGTGAGCCACTGTGCCCAGTCAAGACAGGGTTTACATACTGGTCTGCTGTCACTGTGTGGGAGGCAATGGAGAGAACACCCCTCCACCACAAATGCAAACCCGCTCCCCCAACCTGCTCTGCTCTTTCTTCTTAAACATGAAAGAGTAAGATCTGAAACTTCTGATGGCTTAAAAACAAAAACCAAAAACACAAAAGAAGAAAACATATTTTAGGGTTACTTTCACAGCAAAGAAAATGTTTTTTAAAGTTATCCTGCTATTTACATGTTCATATTTTAAAAAGGATAATCCACTGATGGCAGAAAGGAGAGAGGAGTTAAGGGTTTACATTGCAGGGGGAAATGTACCTCGAGGTATTATTTTGTGTGAGACAGTTGAAACGTCAGGATTTTATTTTTTTGTTGTTTTTTTTTGTTTAAAGGCAATCTAACAGATTGGAACCCTGATAAGATCATGCCTGTGCAGCCCTGCACAGGCACGAGGAGACTGTGATCAAGTCTGTTACTCGTTACAGTACTGTGAACGTCAACAACAAGAATTGCTGCATGGAAAACACTGAATATAGGCAGAACAATCTCTCGCTTACGATACTGTGTGTTGCAAATGACGCCTAGACCAGAGCAATGCAGGCGCTATGATTTATCACAGGCAAGATCAACAAAGGAATTGTTAGGACAAAGAAGAGGCTGCATGCAGACCTCCCCTGTCAAAACACCTCGCAGCTCACTGGCTTCACACAGCCTGCCAAACGCAAGGGAGGCAGAGAGAGGGATGGTGAGTAGGGAAGATAAAACTTTTTTGCCTGCCAAGAAACAGCCCTCTTCCCCACAAAGCAGGACAGTTCCTTATAACTCAGAGTCAGTTCACTTAAACAGGATTAAAAAGAAAGAAAGAAATATGAAAAAGGAGAGAGGAGGTGGAGTTTTTCAAAACTGACCTAAAGATTAACTTTCAGGTCAGCACGCGTGAGGCGTGGTTTCCTGAGCTGGAAGGGCTCTGGATTCAGGAAAGGATGAGTACTTTTTCCAGAGAACACTGGAGCCTGTGGAGTTCCATTGCTACACTGGATTAACGCTGCCCGGCTAGGATCAAGAATCCTGAACCACACTGGTTGACAGGAACTGCCGGCCCCTGGAATTTACCTGGCCATCAGACCTGCCAGCAACAGTGGCAAGAGGACTCAGAGGTCTGTCTCACTGTGCTGACCTTACCACATCGTCTCTCACTCCCCTTCCCCTCCAGGACACGGGGACACCATGGACACAGAAACTGGAGAACAAGGATGCAAAGCTACTCCCGTCCCCTTTCTGCCCTCTCTTCCCCCCACCCTTTGCAGAATGCATAGTTACAATTCACCTTACAACATAAAGAAGAGACGATGACCACATGTGGGACTTTTTTTTTTTGAAAAAAGAAAAAAATCCAACCTCTTCTTAAATTCAGTATCAAAATTCACATTTGCATAATAATACATTTCAAGGCCATGAGAGAGGAATGAGAGCAAAGCGCAGAAGCAGCATCTCTCCTCCCTGTGTCTTCCTGAATGAAGCTGAAGGAATCGAGCGGGAGGGACTGTTTTCCTCTTTGGGGGAGCTCTGAGGAATCATGGAAATGGCCCTTAGCATTTGCTTGATATTTCTTCAGAAGATAGGAGTGGGGAGAAGAGGTGAAATTGTTTAAAACATAAAAACAAATAGAGACATTGCAGATTTCTGTGTTCAACTATAATAGCTCTGAAGAAATAAAATATGATTTCAGATTTTTCTCTTTTCTTTCTCAAACACTTCCATCTTAACTCTTCAAAACCCCTTTTCCTTGTGTGTAATACCCTGTTTGCATCAACAGCAACGTGATGTGACGCCCATGTGGGAACATAACGGCCGCCTCAGGACAAGACTCAAAGGGTAAAAGTGTGCTGCCCGCTCTGCACACGGCAGAAGCTGGAAAACGCCTTGTTTACATGCGTGAATGTGTCACAAGTATCACCATATTCCAATTCTCCAGTGCTTACAGAAAAACAGAAAATGAAACAGCTACAGCCACATGAGCACAAACATACACACAGAGAAAACCAGGGAATGCAGATGTGTAAACCTGCGCTCTTGGACGAACCTGGGTCTGCGTCGCCTGGGTACCTTCCCCTAACTGTCTCCTCTGCCAAGTCCCAGAATCTCTTCCACTCAGCTCTACACTGTGCAATATTGATGCTAATGAAATCTCAACAGCTGCCCCTGGGACTTCCAGGAGGAACTCTGACTTCCCTAAAGACTTAAGCTGACCGTCTTTCTGTTTGTATCCAATGGATAGCCTCTTCCTAGAACAGACGGTCTCTGTACTCACAAAGGCACATTCAGAAATACTATACTTAAGTAATTCCTTAGACAAAATTTAAAAAGGGGGGTGGATGATGTTTTAAACACATTTATTCTAAATTATCCCAAAATTTCTGGCAAGAAGTGTTATGCTAAAATGCATCACTTGGTGAGAAACTCTACCTTTAAAAGGTATGTAACTTCTTAAAGGGATTCAAAGGTTTTTGTTTTGCCTAAATACCCACCTTTCCCATTTTTGGCGAACACACATAGGATGTACTGTCCTCCTCTCTGTAAAGCTCTTCTGTAGGGCTAGTCCTGGCAATAAGGCCACTCCACTTTGCCTCCAGTCAACTTTGACACCCACCCCTCCGGGAGTTGTACACACCTTTCAGTAGCCTAAGGGGAAGGAACACCAGATTCCAGAGGGCAGAGGGTGGGAGGGAAGGAAAAGCACTTCCTTTCACAGCTCTGCTGCAGCAGCATCATGAGCCACCTCGACAGCTCTCTTTTGCTGCTTACTGTGAGCAGTGAAGAGGAATTTCCCTTTTTGGAAAACAAACAAACAAACAAACAAAACCGCCATCCCAACTTATTGATATTGGCTAGAAATGGGTCAATTATAACTGGGAATTTATTTCCAAAGCAATAATTTATAGTTTGAATATGAAGCTGAGGCACAGAGTGCTTTAAACGAACACTATTTATTCTTTATTTAAAACAGAATACTTCTTGCCTAGTTATCTGATCTTTCCCCTCCCATGAACAAAACAAGCGTTGGTCACAGTGAAGAACTGAAGACTGAGCTTTTTGCAAAGACCCTTTGGCCAAGGTAGTACCATTTTTCCTGGCCATGGACAGTTTCTCGTTAAAAACAAATTCAGGTATATAGTTAACTGAAAAGGGAACAATTTAAATTCGGTGAGGCAAACACTGGCAGTTACTGCAACTTTCGTTACTTTTTTGGGTGGCGGTAGGAGGTTATGACAAGAGACTGACAGCTTAAAAATGGCTCAAATGTTAGGGGTACGCCACAATCACTCGGGATCTAGTCCTGGTGGCCACACGCGTGAGGGCAGTGTGGGTGCTGAGCTGCTGGAGTAGCTCTCCACTCCCCAGACCAGTGTCCCCCCTTTACCACCTTGTAGATGTTCACGGCCTCTTTCTTCAGAGGCATGGGGTGGGGGAGGTATGGTGAGCAGGTTAGGGAGGGTCGAGGTCGAATTTTTATTAAGTTATTACTATGTTCGTAGATTCTTGGAACTGGTAATTATTTCAAATCTAAAGAATGTGATATTACCACCCCCTTTGTCAAATTTAAGATCGAGAAAAAAACCAAAACAAAACACTATCACTGACAAATAGGGACCATTTCTGAAAATACACATACCTTTGGCGCTGGCCATAAACCCACAGACTGTTATCACAGGGTGTGCACAAACTCTGGAAAATCTAGATAATATTCTGTTTTCTTACAGAATGATGTCCTCAACAGCATTATGTATATCTGTGTGTTCCTTGACTGTACAGACTCCCTGTACTAGCAGATAAAGTAAAGGGGGTATGGTGTGCTGTGCAGCAGGGGTTGTGGGTTCCCTATTTTCTCAATGACCATGAGGTCTGAAGACTGACAATTCATTGTATACACACAGGCTACAATATTTTCATCCGCATTATCACGTGGCTTTAGTTGTCCACTCACAGGAGGAAAAACACAATTAAAGAACCAGGCTTTTTTTTTTTTGCAGTAACACTAAGAAGTGTAGTTAATGCATACACATGAAGTGTGACAAAACTTGGCAAAAACACTGGAGAGGAAAGTTTGATTTTTAACCAGCTAAAAATGTATCTCACTCCTAAAGATCTTATAGATACTTACAAACAAAAACCTCAAATCTAAAACAATAACCTATAAAGCTTTAAATGTTGAATTTTAACTCTGAGGATGGGGAAAAAAGGGATAGTTTCTACATAAAGACTCAATTGTTCCCTAATCTTAGAGATGGCTATTACAGCCAAGTCTGCTGAAAACATTCTGTTTACTCTGCAGGGAAAACAGGCTCGGCATAAGCATTTTGCTCAGCATGCAGACATTTTCATTCTGTTTTAGAGAAGAGTCAAGATGGCAGAATATAAAAAATGAAATTAAAAAGTACACAGCATCTGAGGTCGAAATGGAATCCGGCTGTTAACCCTACAAAAATCACACCCCTCTCCAAAAAAAAGTGGTAAAAATGAGAGAATATTTGCAAAAAGTTAACAGCCCATGAACTTCTAGTTTCTGCGAGATATATGTATTAATAAAGGTGCTTCCAAATTCTCAGGCAGGAGTTTTATCTTTTCCTTCCTCTTTCCTCTTACATACCTTACATACCATGTTCAACCCAAAGAAGTTTGGAAGAACCGATTGCTAACTTATGCTACATTCATGTCAGAAGAGGTGGGAAAATTCTTAGAACAGGAGCCATATTCATAGAAAATCAAGTTGCTATAAATAAAACTAACTGGCAATAAATGGATAACGATTTATTGGGGGGACACTGATTAAATAATTTGGTTTGGAACCTTAACTTGCAACACTAAGTTAACTCCTATGAATGCTGTAAATGAAACATGTCCAGGGTTGGGGACTGAGGGATCAGAGATGTTACATGAACCATCCATTTCTTCACAGTGTCTCAGAGATCTGAACTTTTTTAAACACTTAAAGTTAGGTCACGGCGCTGGATCTAATTGCCGGCAGCGGTCCTCTATGTGATGTGAGACACCCCTTTCCCTATTAGGGCTTCTTTTCTTTTGGCTACTCATGTGGTAAGTAGAAACCAAGTTGGTGATGTTCAAGAGATGTACCCACCTCTAAGCCACTAGTAATCAAGTGTTTTAAAAAGAAGTAACTAGTAAAAAAAAAAAAAAAAAAAAAAAAGGGAAAGCTCAAATTAATGTAATCAAAATGTTTTTAAAATAAATCAGAGGTGACCAGCAAGCCTGTATCTATGCCAGAGTGTGGTGGAAGAGAAGGCACTCTCACTGAATTTTAGAAGTATACTGAAGTCACCTAACCTCTTAGTAGACATGGCTCTTGCCCAAGAATACCACGGAAAGAGCTCTTCTCTTCCATGACATCCTCACCATATCCTGTTCTTAGGTCACTGCCAACCAATAAAGCAAAGCTCCCAGCAAGTTGACAAGAAGAAGGGGGAGGTCTGGGGGAAAAGGGGAGGAGACAAAGGACAAGAGCAGAACAACAGGAACCCCTTTCTATTGGCCCAGCACAAAGAGACTTTCCAAATCATGGCAGTTGTCACAATTACACACCTGGAGGAGTCAATGCACAGTAACGGAGGGCACACGACACAGGGAGGAACTTGGCATTCTATGTTATTGAGACATAAGCATATTAACTTGCTTGTCGTTTGTTTATTTTAAATTTAGCCCACTGCCTTTGGGGCCTGTCCAGAACCACTCCAATTTCCTTTATGGGCGAGTATCTTACATCTGTGGAGTGACCGGACCACACGCACACACGTGTGCGTCCCCCTTGCTCAGGATGTCTGGGTGTATGTACGAAGGCACTAAAGCGGTTTTAGAGAAATTGCAGGCAGCAACCCCACCCACTCCCTTTACCTGTCGAGCTGGAGTTTCTTTCCCACTGGGAAGCTTAATGTTTAAAACAAGCTTAATGTTTAAAAGAAGCTGTGGTCATGCTTGGGAATTCTGACCCCTGGCCCCAGGAGGGAATACAAAATAATTCAACATCACCAAAAACTGAAAGGAAACACTCCACATCGCCGGCTAAGGGATGGGGATAATTAAGCAGCAGATCTTCGAAACAGCAATTAAAACGAGCACAACAGTAGCTGGGAGCTAAAAAAGTAAAATCACTTGTTCCTTATTAGATTCTTCTATATTTTCTCCTCCTTCCAAAACAAACGGAGGTAAGACAGACATTCTTCATTAATAGGACAGTCCATAGATAATTTTCCTCTAGTAATGCCTATATTTAAAATTTGTTCCAAAAATTAACCTATATTTCCTAACTCTTTACATAGATTCTCAGCAATCCAACTGTACTATTTTACAGATTAGAGTTACTTTTTTTTTTTTTTAAGCTGTTGTTTCTTCCTTCCTTCCTTTCTTTTGTTGCTGGGGTTGTGGGGACAGGGAGAAGGGCTCCTTTAAAAAAATAAAAACTACTAGGGGAGATTTCAGTTCAGTCTCAAATGGAAAGGAACAAAGTGATGGCATTCTCATCTATATACACCAAACACTCTCCCATTAAACTACACACAATTTCAAAAGAATCCATGATCGAGCTCTTACAAAGCTTAATCCTTCTCCCATATTTTTAAGATAATGAATTTACCTGTTGCTGCTAAATTGATAATTTTTAAAAAATATTTCTATGTGTTTTAAAATGTATGATCCCCAGTATGACAATAATGTTTGGAGACTTTTCTTTTTACATTTTTTTAAGTAAAAATTGTTTAAACTTTCTGAATTTTCAGGAACTTGTAAAAGTTTATTAACAGGAAAGAAACAGCCATCTCTCTAGGATAAGATACGGTTAAATAAACCATCTTCAAAAAACTGGCTTCCTACCCTAGAATTCCTGAGAATGCTTGCAAATTTTAAAGCAGGAAAACAAATGTTAAAAACAGAAACAAAAAACACTGTTAAATGCTCCCAGAGTTAGTCTTCATCTAAAATATATATTTATATGTATATATATATACGCACTTTTTGGTCTTTTTTTTTTTTAAAGTTTTTAGTTTTTTTTCCCTTTAAGCTTATGATGGAAGAACGTTTTAGCTTCTCATGTTTATTTTTACATATTTCAAATCCCTCATTATGTCTTGTAAACAAGAGGGGCTCTAGCACCCGGCTTTCACCGTAGTATCATAAGGAACTCAACTAACCCATAGTGCAGGTCAAGGAACCAACAGGCAGGAGGAGAGGAGGGTGGGGCAGGACACAGCAGTGAACCAAGAGCGGCAGTGGACAGGGTCACCACTGGCTCGCAGGAGCCTTGGGATATGCTCCTGGTCCAGGGACGCTAAGATTTACCCTTCTCTAGATGTCTGAATACAAGCTGCTCTTCACCTGGTGGTCACCACACGACAGCACTTTGCTCCACACAGAGAGCAGTCAGTGGGGCTGCTGGAAGGACAGCTTTTGTATGGGGAACAGCGGTGGAAGGGGCACGGTGGTGATTCAAATTGGAGAGCAGGAAGAGGGCACGCTCAAGGCACCCAGCGGGGCCAGGTCAATGCTGCAGACGCCAAGTGTGACCACCCACCCACAGAGGGCTGGCTCATGCAGGCTTGTACACGTGAACACTCACTTGAGTCATGCCTGTCAATCTCTTTTGAGGCTAGGTTTATAATCAACAGGGTAAGCCAGAAGGGCTACAGAATTTCCCATTCTTTGTCTCACAAAACCACTGAAATGCAAATAACTTGTTTTAGGCTTTTCCTATACACACCCACCCACCCACCTACACACAGACACAAGCTAAAAGTCAAATACATTAGGCATTGTTGTATTGTATCCTTCACTGAAGACGCTAAAGAAAGAAAAACTCCCTTGTCCTCAATAGCAGCAAGTTACAGAGGACAGTAGAGGTCTGCTCCCACCAAGGGTTGGAATGGGCAGGTATTTGCTGGTACAAAATGTCGGCACTTTATGTTAAACAGTATAATGCAGACTGGGATGTCCACACAAGTGCTAGCACGTCACCGGCATCCATCCCCCCCACCCTATCTGGTTTTTCCCCCCATTCAGGTCTATAATTCTCTTCACAATAAGCAGTTTGATACATTTTGATTCCAACATAAGTACATACATGTTGGTGATAACTGTAGATTAAACGTTGCCCCCTGTTCGGCCCAGAGTACTACTACATTGATGCTTAAAAAAAAAAAAAAAAAAAAAAAGTATTTAAATACCGAAATAAAAAAAGCAAAATTACAAGGTGGGGGAAGAGGTCAAAACCAAAAAAAGGTGCAATACTTAAAAGTCTTTGCTAAGTTATACCTGCCTAAGCAAAACCACATACACAGGAAATACACAACAGAGAAACGAAAGGAAACGCTTGAAGTACACACTGGTTTAAGAACATTCGTTAAGTAAACGTTTCTGTCAGTGATGGCCTGGTGCTGTGACGCGCCGCGGCCTGGCACAGGTAACGCTCGGCGAGAGAGGAGCAGAGGGAGTAGCTGCAGATGCTTTCAGGAGGCTGCTCACCACTTACTCTTTTCTTTTTTCATAAAATGAAAAAGAGGACCAACCAATAGAAATATGTAACTCAACTTCACCTAATTCTTTAAAGAATTTCTCAAACCTGATCATAAGGAAAGAGGGAACAAAGTTTTTCTGTTTTTGAGACATCCCATAATCAAAAGCTATCTTCCGTTCCCATTTCAAACTAACGAAAAGGCCTGCATGAAACTTAACAGATACTCAGATGTGCCTGCTGGCCATTCACTTTGAAAAAAAAAACAGAAATAAACACACAGCTGCTCCGAGAGGTACCTCCTGCTCTAGTTTTTTGGACTTGGCAGTGCTCCACTCTACTGCTAGGTCAAAAGAACAGCCAGAGAAACCCCACATTCAGGCTAAGTTGCAAATGGGAAGGAGCTCCCTGCTTTCATCATTAAAAAGCACTCTGTTCATCTTAATGCAGCCCAATGGAGTTGCTTTAGTAGCAGTGGCTCTCTGGGACTGTGTGTTCTCAGAGTTAAAAAAATAAAATAAAAAGCAGATGGCCGGCCAGCCAGCCTGCAGACTGTCAGCGATGCAGCTTTCTGAGAAGTCAGGGTGGGGCAGGGAGAGAAGGGAAGAACACAGGCACACACACGGAGACAGAGAAGGATGCACGCGAATGCACATGAACACACGTGCACACACACACCAGAACGAGCATGCCTGGGCAGTTACATGTGCCAGAACACACTGGTATTTATCAACCAGCCAATCACAAATTTTTTCCTTTTTTTTTTTTAGGTTTTTTGTGTTTTTGTTTTTAAAGTGAGGCTCCGTCAAGTCTTCCCTCCCCCCTCCCCCAACAATTCTTTTGAATTTCCCTCCCTCCCAAACATGGTAGACCTAAGGACGGAAACACACCCAGTGCAAACAAAGTTAAAAAGCTATTTTTTTTTCAGTATATATGTTTCTTAGCAACAACTTCCATATAACATGAAAAAAGTGAAAAACTAGAAACTAATTTTTTTAATGTTTTTGTGTTTAAATTTAAATGGTATGTGTACTTGCTTCACATTGTCTTTCTAGGTTGGCGTTCATGATTCAAGTATTTCAAGAGTGATATGTTCTCTTTTTGGATTCATATTCCAAACGAAAAAACTGAAGTTATAAGGGAGGCAACTATGTGCTCAGACAGTCTGTCAATGACCCACCTTTTTTTCTCTCCGTTTTCTTTTTTCCTTTTAAAAATGTATTTATTGCAAGTTGAAAAAAAAAACGAAAAGGTCAAGTTAGTGCTGCTGCTGTTCCAAAAAAGGTCACGAGGTCAGAGTTGAAAGTTCTAAGTTCAGATTGAATCCGACCCTCCTCCCAGAAGGTCACCAGGTAGTAAAGGAGCAGGGCTGCCCATCCTATGGGGATCTTCCACCGTTGGGACTCCCCATAAGCTAGAAGAATAGTTTGGGGGCCCCCACAACGAAGCGCCAGCAAGATCGGCCCCGCTGCTGCCACCAGCGCTGCTGCTCCACTGCCCGAGCCCAGTGGACCCACCGAAAAGATTCAGAGCAGGTCCCACGGGATCTGACTGGTTCTGGCCCGTCTCCAGCGACTGCCACCCCGCGGCTGGTGCACTCGGGGTTGCTGCAGGTGTAGGGGGCTGAGCTTGTGCCAGAAAGCGGCTGACTTCATCATCAGTGGCAAACTCAGCAAGGATGGTAGTGTTTCCCAACACACACCTGGAAGAAGGGAGGGAGAGAGAGCTATGGATCTGAGGAAAATCCTAAAGCACATGGAGGGAGCGACTGCCCAGTCCTTGACATTCAATGTGCGGTCCTTTGACTAGAAGCTGCCATATCCATGAATGCTTTTTAGAATGCAGAGTCCAAGCTCCAACCAAGGCCTCTGGGTCCACAACCTGTATTTCAACCAGACTGCCAGGTAATTGGGAAGTAATGATGTAAAGCAACAAGGCATCACCAAAGCTCAGGATAACCAAGGACTACTAAAGAATATTATATTCTGATATTTCTTGGTGTATGGAATGTATATATTCTAGACAACTTAGCTATCAAGAAAAACGTGTGTGTCTGTGGGGCGCTAAGAGGGATCACTGAACTGGCAGAGGGCTCTGATACTGTAATGGTAGATACCTGTCATTATACATTTGTCCAAAACCACATACTGTACAAGGCCGAGAGTGAACTCTAATGTAAACCACAGACTTTTGGTGATAAGGAGGGGTTCAGCAATCTTGACAAATGCACCACTCTGGTGGAGGATGTTGATAATGGTGGAGGCTATTCTTGTGTGGCAGCAGGAGATATGAGACAAATCTTTCTATTTTCCTCTCAATTTGGCTGTGATCCTAAAACTGCTCTAAAACAAAATAAATAAAGCCTTAGATAAAAAGGAAAGAAAAATATGGTCTCTTTCTTCCCCCACGTGAGTTACGAGGCAAAAGATCAAACCCAAAGCATCAAAGCAACCTGGCTTCAGCCCTTGGAAGTGCTGCTCTTTCTCAGGGGCTCCTCGCTGCCTGAGCCTCCTTGTCCCTGGCTTGCAGTATGTCTGGCTTTCTGCCATGGCATCTGCAGCCAAGGGCAGTCAGCTCTTCTCCATCCACCAGTTTGACAGTGGCAGGGAAGGGGATGGGCAAAGTCTGATCTAGCGCCACCTAATTTAAGCCAAGACCCTGCTACCCACCAAGACCACAATATTTTGTCATCTGCAAAGAGGCTGGAGTAAGCAGCCAGATTCTATTATGAAAAACAATGGCACTTTTATTAGCTGTGTGGTTTTTTTTCTTTTTTGAGATGGAGTCTTGCTCTGTCACCAGGCTGGAGTGCAATGACGCAATCTTGGCTCACTGCAACCTCTGCCTCCCAGATTCAAGTGACTCCCCTGCCTCAGCCTTCCGAGTAACTGGGACTACAAGCACGTGCCACCACGCCTGGCTGATTTTTTGTGTTTTAGTAGAGATGGGGTTTCACCACGTTGGCCAGGATGGTCTCCATCTCCTGACCTCATGATCTGCCCACCTCGGCTTCCCAAAGTGCTGGGATTACAGGCGTGAGCCACTGTGCCCGGCCCTAGCTTTGTTTTATGTTACTTAGAATTTACTCACTACTTCACAAATTATTTACATTTGGAATTCTGAAGACTGGCCTCTGATATATACAGGACAATCCAAGCTTAGGTGGAAAAGACCTGGCACCTCCGCACTCAAGACGTGCAGATGCATGTGTGATGGTGCCATTCTTCGTGTATGCTCTGGTGCGTCTTTAATTCAGCAGCTGCCAGAATACTCACGGGTGCATCTTCATGCATCTTTGTCTGCGTGGGTGTAGCATCGAATACTCACATGTGCAGTGCAGTTTGGGCCTTGGCCGCCTCCTGTTTGGTGCTGTATCGGATCAGGGCAGTGCCCTGGGTTAGATTCAGATGGAATGTCAGCAGTGGGCCATGCTGCATGCAGATCGTTCTCAAGGTTGACCCATCAATCTAAGGAGTAATGACATTCATGAGATAAAGACTGGAGGTGGGGTGGAAAAGGTAAATTTTAAGATATTCAAAGCACTGGCTGAGACCTAGGGGGCCCATTTTGCAAATCCAGTTTGCATAAATGAGGCTCAACACAAAAGCGTATGATTCAGCCTATGGTCTGTTTTCTTTAAGAGATAAACAGGTGTGAGTGTTAATTTGTAGAGTCAAAAAAGGACAGAAATGAGATGGTATCCACATAAGAATGTAAGTTAACATTCTTAGCATCACTGCTCATGTATTCCTCTGTAAAGAGAAAGACACAAACAAGAAAAGCACTACTAAACATCTGATTATTGAAAATGCTAATGGCTGACCTGGTTCACAGCCTATTCCAACACTGTCTTACCCTACTTTGCCCATCTCTGCCTACTTCTCTATGCCCTGTGTTGACATCAGGCATTTTGACCAAAGGCTGTACTCCTCACCCCAGTTAGACTTTCGCCACTTAAGATCTTCAGCGATTCAGCGATTCGGGACAATTTTCCTAATCTATGAGTTGGATGAACAAACTTATTCACTCTGATTAATTTATTTTGCATCAAGATCTTTTTATTTATTTATTTTTGAGACAAAGTCTTGCTCTGTTGCCCAGGCTGGAGTGCAGTGGTATGATCTCAACTCACTGCAACCCCCATCTCCCGGGTTCAAGTGATTCTCCTGCCTCAGCATCCTGAGTAGCTGGAATCAGAGGCGTACTCCACCACTCCCGGCTAATTTTTGTATTTTTAATAGAGACGGGGTTTCACCATGTTGGCCAGGATGGTCTTGATCTCCTGACCTTGTGATCCACTCGCCTCAGCCTCCCAAAGTGCTGGGATTACAGGCATGAGCCACTGCGCCCAGCCTGTCAAGATCTTAAATAGGTATTTAAGATCAGTCCACCATTTCAGTTGATTTCTTTGGAAGATAAACAGATTACTATTGAATTGCTTAACAAGCTGTACTACTGGTGGCAGTGGTAGACACCCTGCAGGATGAAAACAGGCAGTTTCTCTGTAGTTCTTTGCAGAAAATGATCAGAGAAATGTTCTTAGCATTGTTTTATAAGTAATAATAGACTACATAAACATGTCGGCATATGCCTCAAGAGACTTTTTTTTTTTTTTTTTTTTTGAGACAGTCTTGCTCTGTTGCCCAGGCTGGAGTGCAGTGGCGCCATCTTGGCTCACTGCAAGCTCCGCCTCCCAGGTTCACGCCATTCTCCTGCCTCAGCCTCCTGAGTAGCTGGGACTACAGGTGCCCACCACTACACTCGGCTAATTTTTAAAATATTTTTAGTAGAGATAGGGTTTCACCGTGTTAGCCAGGATGGTCTCGAACTCTTGACCTCATGATCTGCCCGCCTTGGCCTCCCAAAGTGCTGGGATTACAAGCGTGAGCCACCGCGCCTGGCCTAAGATACTTTTTAGGATAGATGCCCTCTAAATAAATTTTAGGTGATGAAATAAAAATTATCCAGAAAAAGTAGTTCCTTTTTATCTGAGGGGAACACCTTCCAAGGCCCCCCAGTGGAGGCCTGACACCACCGAAAGTACTGAACTCTAAGTATACTATGTTTTTCCTATACATACATACCTAAGATAAAGGTTAATTTATAAATTAGGCACAGTAAGAGATTAAGATAGAAAAGTTATAATATACTGTAAGTAATGTGAATGTGGTCTCTCTCTCAAAATATCTTAATATTTTTTGACTATGGTTTGACCAAGGGTAAGAAACTATGGATAAGGGGGTAGCAACTGTAACAATATATATATTTTTTAAAATTTAGATATGGGGGGGTGTCTCACTCTTCTGTCACCCAGGATGGACAGCAGGTAACTTGCTCTCATAAACTTTTAAGCTATGATAGCGATTAGTCTGCTTTTAGGAAGCTTTGATTTTTAAAATTAATTCTAACCCAAACACAGCCACCCCCATATTCATTTTATATGGATGTATGTGTACAACAGACACTTTTTTCTTTGAAGCAATCTCACTCTGTTACCCAGGCTGGAGTACAGTGGTGCAATCTCAGCTCACTGCAGCCTCCACCCCCCGGTTCAAGCGATTCTCCTGCCTCAGCCTCCCAACTGAGGTGGGACTACAGGCGCCCACCACCACACCTGGCTAATTTTTGTATTTTTAGTAGAGATGGGGTTTCACCATGTTGGCCAGGCTGGTCTGGAACTCCTGACCTCAGGTGATCCACCTGCCTCGGCCTCCCAAAAGGGCTGGGATTACAGGCACGAGCCACCACATCTGGCCAGCATTTTTTTGTAAGATAGAACAAGTGAACAGCCACCCAGGCTTCTTTCAATACAGTGCATCTCTTATTGCTTCTCTCAATCTCATCATACCATAATCAACACATTGTGTGACAACTCTTAGAAAACAGGAGGCATAGTTTTGAGGATGGTCATACAAGATTCTTTCTATTTCAGTCAACTATTAGCTAAAGAAATAATTTGGAACTTCTTTTTCTGAGATGGAGTCTCGCTCTGTCACCCAGGCTGGAGTGCAGCGGCGCAATCTCGGCTCACTGCAAGCTCTGCCTCCCGGATTCATGCCATTCTCCTGCCTCAGCCTCCCGAGTAGCTGGGACTACCGATGCCCGCCACCATGCCTGGCTAATTTTTTGTATTTTTTGTAAAGACAGGGTTTCACCGTGTTAGCCAGGATGGTCTCAATCACCTGACCTCGTGATCTGCCCGCCTCGGCCTCCCAAAGTGTTGCGATTACAGGCGTGAGTCACTGTGCCTGGCCATAACTTGGAACTTTCAGCTGAGTTGATTAGATACAGAGATTAAGAGCTGACCCACATCCTCCCTCATGTTAACTGTATTTAGGAAATTGTTTACTTCAATGTGCACCTTGAAATACGAACCCTGTGATTTACTCCCTACAAATGGGCAAATGTATTTAGGAGATGTATTTCCCCACAGAGAATCATAATATGGGTTAGCATATTAAAAGGCCTAAAAAGTCTCAAAGTGAAAAAATCTGCTTAGTTCTGTTTAACCAAGTATACATGTCCAACATATTAGGCCAGAGACCTAATCATATCTCATGAGAACATTCTGGAAAATGTTGGCTTAATAAAGTGTGCATGAATCCATGTATGAATTAAATGCCAGACAATGCATTCCATGTGTCAAAAACAGGAGGCATAACTGACTCCTTTTAACAAGGTGTTGTGAGGGTGTTGTAAAGGTTGTGATGGACTCAGTTTTGATGGGCCCATTTAACTTCGTTCAAATGCTCAACATAATGCTTCTGCAAATGCTTCAGTTATCTAGCAACCAAGGTGAAAGGCAGGGTGCAAATGAAGCCCTTCCACTGGAAAACCACCCGGAGGATATGGTCTGATGAGAGCCAATTATAGTAATGCCATCTACACATGAAGAGGATAATAAACAGAGAGTTAAACACGCCCATGTAGCATTTTTAAATTAAAAAAAAAATTTTTTTTAGACGGAGTCTCACTCTGTCGCCAGGCTGGAGTGCAGTGGCACAATCTCAGCTCACTGCAACCTCCGCCTCCCGGGTTCAAGCGATTCTCCTGCCTCAGCCTCCGAAGTAGCTGGGACTACAGGTGCGCATCACCATGCCCAGCTAATTTTTGTATTTTCAGTAGAGACAGGGTTTCACTACGTTGGCCAGGATGGTCTTGATCTCTTGACCTTGTGATCCACCTGCCTTGGCCTCCCAAAATGCTGAGACTACAGGCGTGAGCCACCACAACTGGCCCCACGTAGCATTTATAAACTATGAAGTCAAATGATCTCTTCCACTGGAGAGATGGATGGTTAGGTATTTACAAAGCACAGAAATGGTTAATATGTTTTAAGAGGGAGAAAATACTGAGGTTTTGTAACTAAACGATGCATGAGATCAATATTAAGAATCATAAAGAACTTAGTTGAGAAGGGAAGACGCTTTTAGGGATGGGGAAGTATAGGTTCAGGTCTTATTGGAGAATTAACACAGAAACAGGTAGCTTTTGGGTGTCCTTAAAATACTCCCTTTTCCACTAGGTTCCAGATTCTAACATGCACATCTGTATAGCAAATAGTGTCTACTACACAGAAACCACCAGAAAATACCACCCCTACTCTTTTTTCTCTTTCTCTGCCCCATAAGATCTGCAGGAATCCATGCTAGTGGGTTTTACCTAGTTTTATAAACTAGCATATAAAACTAGTTTTCACTTTTATAAACTGTATGTGTTATCATCATCTTGAAGGCAGGCATGAAGCCTAGTGGCCAGCACCAACCCCTCTCCAGAAGTAGGCTGTGAACCTTGGGTCGGGAGGGGACACCCACCTCCTGCAGTCAAGACCTCTTTGCAGTGATCAGGAGATGAGCTTTCATATCTGCCAGCCTCCCACATCTATTTCCCTCTCTCTATCTTTTTTTGAGACAGGGTCCTGCACTGTTGCCCAACCTGGACTGCAATGCAATGCAATCATGGCCCATTGCAGCCTCGACCTCTGGGCTCAAATGATCCTTGCACCTCAGCCTCCTGAGCAGCTGTGCGCCACCATGCCTGGCTAATTTTTAATTTTTTGTAGAAACAGGGTCTCACTATATTGCTTGGACTGAATTCAGACTCCTGGCTTCAAGCAATCCTCTCGCCTCGGCCTCCCGAGATGCTGGGATCACAGGTGTGAGACACCAACTCCCGTCTTTCCCTCTCTTAACACAATCAAGTCCTATCTAGAAAACCACGAGGAAGCATAATTACCTGTGGAGTGAGATTGTGAAGAACCAGCCAGTAACTAGGACGAACTGAGCCACCATCACTCCAGGTAGAGGCTGTGAGCAACCAGAAAAATGGTTAGGAAGAGAAATAAAACAAAAATTCAAGAAAAGCCAAGAAGGAGAAAGATTTTCATGTAGCCCACATTTCTTCTCTGCTTTTATAAACTGTCTCTCTTTTCCACTGGACTTTGACCTTCTTTTTCTCTTCTGTTGATCCCTGACTCCTACGCATGACTTTTATGCATGATTTCCAAGACAATATTTTCCTCCCAGTGTTCTCGCTCTGCCATTTTTACTCACTTATTTTACCCCATCTGTCCCTTGGGAGTTCTTGGGTCCCTTTGCCTCATACTGACTGCGCCTTTCACTCAAGAGGTACCTTTTCCTCTACCAGAAGAAAAACCAGACAACTATGACTTCCTCTCTTGGGAAGACCTCTTGGTGTCTTCACCATCTGTGTTAACAAAAGCCCCTTGTGGATGAACAATGGCGCTCCTTTAGGCAGATCCTCCTCACCCGAGGCAAGCCGTGAGTCCTGTGTCCCCCACCCCCTGACTGATCGGGGTGCTGTGCTGCTCCAGGGAGATGATGGTTTGGGGTTGGTCAGACCAGGAGGTGGGCGGGGCAGCGGTGTAGTGTTCCTGGAGGAAATATGGTTTTTCCACATCTTGTTGGAGAGATGAGTGGGGTTGTGTCCTATGGGATCTGGGGACCATGTTGATTTGTAATCAGGGAACTTTGCTGTAAGAAGAGAAAATTAAGGAACGAATAAGGTTAGATGGTTCACTTTTGTTGACAAATACACATGAGTTTTATCTACATACACATAAATACATACACATTTATATTCTAAAAATAGTACACATTTCAAGCACAGTGATACAAAGTAACACTGTTCTTAGAGCATAATGAACAGAAAATTTTCAGTGACTGCTACTCTGAATTGATATAATTATCATATGAACTAAAGATTTAATAAGATAACCAATTCTCTACTGCTTTCTTAGCTAAAAATGACTTGAAAAGGAGGACACATGCAAGGAGAGTCTTCCTAAAGATACCAGCTTCTGGGTAACAGTGAGAATGTGAACCCTAGCAGAATAAAGTATTCCACAAATAGTCATTGACTGAATGGAAAGTAATTAGTAAATTACGCTTGTCTTGAGCCTTGATCCAGCTTATTAGATATTGATGTTCAAACAGATTCTTTAAAAACAATCAAGAAATATTCACTAAGGGCTTACTATGCATATGGCACTAAATCAGTGCCGTGAGTAATACACATAATTATCCCCAAGAACCTCAAGCTCAGATGGGAAGACAGAACAGATGAGCAACAGAAGTGGTGACCCCATCATCATCACGTATGTTCAATACGCAGAGGGGACCAAGAATGCTGGGCTTGCAGCAAAGGCTTTATAAAGACAGCTCTTGAAGGATTTACATAAATGGATGGGCACAAAGAAACAGGAATGTGTAAACCAAGTTTCAACATAAACTGTCTCTGCATGGAATATGTTCCCCCTCAATTTCGGTTTAACAGTCCACAGGAGCAGAGAGGTAAAGGAGGTTACAAAGGTAGGCTGGGGACTGATTAAGATACTATTACGAGTTTTTGCAATGGATTCAGCAGGGAGTGTTTAAACTACTGTGATAGTAAATAGAATGGAACAGAAGGAATGGATATTTGAAATATGACTGCAGAATAAATCACTACGGAGAAATCATAACTGCCTGGATCCAGGGATTGAGAGAGAGAGAGGAAAGAGGAAGAAAATACTGAGGTTTTGTAACTAAATGATGCATGAGATCATAATTTTTTTTTTTTTGAGACGGAGTCTCGCTTTGTCGCCCAGGCTGGAGTGCAGTGGCGCGATCTCCGCTCACTGCAAGCTCCGCCTCCCGGGTTCACGCCATTCCCCAGCCTCAGTCTCCTGAGTAGCCGGGACTACGGGCACCTACCACCATGCCCAGCTAATTTTTTTTTTTGCATTTTTAGTAGAGACCAGGTTTCACCATGTTAGCCAGGACGGTCTTGATCTCCTGACCTTGTGATCCACCCGCCTCGGCCTCCCAAAGTGCTAGGATTACAGGCGAGAGCCACTGTACCCGGCCGAGATCATTAAGAAACATAAAGAACTGAGTTGAGAAGGAAAGACACTTTTGGGGGTGGGGAAGTACAGGTTCAGTTTTAGACAAGTCTGAGGTGATTCTTGGGCCATCTCTCAGATGAATTTTCAACCGCTGGAAAAAGATATATAGTTCAATCTGAGATATGGGCATTTATAAGTGTAAAAGAGATGGGTAATCAGAGTAAGTTCTTACATGTAAAAGAAATCTTACAAAAGTGTAATGTAAGGTGGTGGTTCAAAACCTGGAATATTGAGATGTCTCCTTTACATACGTGCTCAGAACTGAGGCAAGTTATATCAGCTCTCGGAACCTCGCTCAGTTTCTTTATCCACAAAAGAGCGATAACAACAGGACTTACTCATAGCCTTTGGTGAAGGTAAAATAAAAATTCATGTGGAAGGTTTAACATGATGCCTGGCCTGCGGGATCACTCAGTGAGTGGTAGGTTATTGTTGCACTACTGATAGGACACAGAGGTGGGAAGAAAAACAAGACAATCTGCAGCCCGCTAGCCTGCAGCATCTTCGTAGGTGGATAAAGGTCTGCTTTATTTGCTTTTGCCTAAGCAAAGCATGTAAGTCATAATGACTTTAACAGCTTAAGGTCTGACTTGTGCAAACTGAAGGTGCCAATTACTAATATGTCTACCAACCAGGAAGGCACTATGCTCAGTGAGTGATTTCAAAGCCTTTATTATATCTACTAACTTTTCCATTTCCTAATGTCTTTCAAAAAAACATGAGGAACTTACCAAAAGATGCTAAAATTAATCAAGGTCCTTTTTTTTTTTTTCTTCTCTTTTCCTTCCGCCATCTGCCCTTAGCCTTTGTCTATAAATGGGAGGATTTTTAGAGAAAAGCCAGCCATAATTGGCTACCTTAGGAATAATAACCTGGCCTTAACTGGTTCTTCTCATGACCCTTGACTTCTTAGCAGCCTTGGTAAAAGAGAAGCATGTTGGCCGGGCATGGTGGCTCACGCCTGTAATCCCAGCACTTAGGGAGGCCAAGGCGGGCGGATCATGAGGTCAAGAGATCGAGACCACAGTGAAACCCAGTCTCTACTAAAAATACAAAAAATTAGCCGGGCGTGGTGGCGGGCGCCTGTAGTCCCAGCTACTCGGAAGGCTGAGGCAGCAGAATGGCGTGAACCCTGGAGGCAGAGCTTGCAGTGAGCCGAGATCGTGCCACTGCACTCCAGCCTGGGCGACAGAGCGAGACTCCGTCTCAAAAAAGAGAAGCGTGTGTGTCATCAGGACATGACTACAGCCCTCTGGATATGCCAGCTCATCCCAAAGTTGTATCTGGCTCATCCTTCCTGAGACTAGAAGTTCCTCAAAGATATAGCAAATAGAAAAGGGTGTGCTTCCATCTATACTGGCCTATGCTACTGAACTTCTCTAAGAGTATACCTTACGAAATACATGCCAATTTCCTTTATAAAAGGGAACCTGATGAAAAAGTGCTAACCAAAGGGAAACCAAAAATTCACACTCATACCTGAAGTGCTATGAACGTTGGTAAAGGAGTTGTCAGAGGCACTGTAGGGCCAGGCACCAGGTGAAGGCAGCGAGGTGTTGAGGGAAGAATTAGACCCTTGGGTAACAAAGAAGAAGAAGAAAATACTGAAGATAAATGTCAGTATAACCAGGGAAACCTTGAGAGTATTTTATTTAAACTTCAATAGAATGGAGGACAAAATATGTCTAACAAATAAATGTGAAAAGCAATATTCTTACATTTTTTGGTTAAACTTTTAGGTACCAGCAAGTACAAATGAAGTCACAAACTGACAACTATGAAAATGCTGGGTGCTGAATATATAAGAGATGCTTCGCTCAAGTACCTGTGGTGTTATCCCGCAGCAGTTGGTGGTCAGTATCTACAATGGGAGATGTGGCTGTACCCCCCAGCACACTTCCTGGGGTGACATAGGGGTCAGATTCAGGGTCAATGTTTTGGATACCTTTCCATGGCACTCCTGGTTGGAATTCTGAGACAAGGAAAACAAATATTAGAGAAGGAAGGTTGTTTAAATAAAAAAAAATGATAATAGTACTTTTTTGATCTAAGAAATGGGTCTGTGAAAAGTATAAATACTGAATTTATTGTCTGTTAGATTTTCATCACAAAATTAAGGAAAAAAAAATCAGTATGAACATACACTCTTGCCAACGGCACCTTTGTGTTACCACACTGTCTGCGGTAGTGAACTGGAAGCCACAGCTCATCACAGCCTGGCCCCGGTAACCTGATCCTCCTGCTCCCAGGAGACTTCAGGGCTGAAGGCAGGGGAGGCAGGAGTAAGGACTCTGGTGTTCACAAGAATTATCCAAGCATCTAGGCCACGAACTGGTGAAAATATGGGCTAGAGATCAGTGGTCTTTCTCCTTTTCCTTACCAGATGTCGGCCAAAATGCAAAAAATGTAACACAAATGATACTGCCACATAGAATGTCCAGCGATAACCAGCAGGGATAAGTTAGCTTAGCAAGAGAAAGCCTAGAATATTCACGAGAGCTCAGAAGTTTTCAATTGGTCAATCTAAATCATTTTAAAATGTTAAAGCTATGTGACAGAATAAACTTTCATTTTCCAAATCGTGAAGAGAAAGAGCAATGTGTATCACATACGAACAATCTGCATTATACAATTCTACTTTGGCCGGGCGTGGTGGCTCACACCTGTAATCCCCACATTTTGAGAGGCTGAAGCGGGCGGATCACCTGAGGTCGGGAGTTCGAGACTAGCCTGCCCAACATGGCAAAACCTCGTCTCTACTAAGCATACAAAAAATTAGCCAGGCGTGGCGGCAGGCATCTGTAATCCCAACTACTTGGGAGGCTGAGGCAGAAGAATCGCTTGAACCTGGGAGGCGGAGCTTGCAGTGAACTGAGATCGCACCACTGTACTCCAGCCTGGGCAACAAGAGCGAAACTCCGTTAAAAAAAAAAATTCTTCAAGCCTGTAATCCCAGCACGTTGGGAGGCCGAGACGGGTGGATCACGAGGTCAGGAGATCGAGACCATCCTGGCTAACACGGTGAAACCCTGTCTCTACTAAAAAATACAAAAAACTAGCCAGGCGAGGTGGCTGGTGCCTGTAGTCCCAGCTACTCGGGAGGCTGAGGCAGGAGAATGGCGTAAACCCGGGAGGCAGAGCTTGCAGTGAGCTGGGATCCGGCCACTGCACTCCAGCCTGGGCGACAGAGCGAGACTCCGTCTCCAAAAAAAAAAAAAAAAAATTCTACTTTAATAAAATGAAAGTATACATATTCATGTCACAAATACGCATGCACAGAAAGAGGTCTAGGAGGACATATATTTATGGAATTACTGATTTTAATTTTTGCTTTATTAAATGTTCCTATTTTTCTTTTTTTTTTGAGACGGAGTCTCGTTCTGTCGCCCAGGCTGGAGTGCAGTGGTGCGATCTTGGCTCACTGCAAGCTCCGCCTCCCGGGTTCACACCATTCTCCTGCCTCAGCCTCCTGCGTAGCTGGGACTACAGGTGCCCGCCACCTCGCCCGGCTAGTTTTTTTGTATTTTTTAGTAGAGACGGGGTTTCACCGTGTTAGCCAGGATGGTCTCGATCTCCTGACCTCGTGATCTGCCCGTCTCGGCCTCCCAAAGTGCTGGGATTACAGGCTTGAGCCACCGCGCCCGGCCATGTTCCCATTTTTCTATCATGAGAATAGATTACTATATCCAACAAAAGAGGAGAGAAAGAAAAATATTAACAAATAATCTCATTGCAATCACTACTGCATACCTAGAGCCTAACTGATAATAAATACTTGCCTAAGAACTAACAGATCAATTCAACAAGACACTTCAAAAGAACCCATGTTATAAGGCATCCTATGCGTGGGACGAATGCCAAGTCCCAGTTACAATGTCACTTATCCCCAGATTCCCCATCTAATGAAAATCTTTTGTCTTCCCATAGCACATGCCTTGCTTCTAACAATTATTGAATGAAAAAATGAAAGCAAGTACCTTAGTAACATGAGTCACAAAAGCAATGTATTCTGAACCTGAAACTCACAATTACAAAACAAACGCTATCCTGGAAAAGCATTTCCTGGACAATACCTGGAGGCCAGCTGGCATTGCTGGATTTACTTCCGATTTTATTTGTTGGTGGAGATTTGGCAGGTAACCAGCTATCACCAGCAGGACCCGTATGGCCACCCAGTGTGTCACTAGGGATGATATCAAACTGGTTGTACGGTGACCCTCCCCGGGTCTTACCAGGGGCCACTATAGCGCCTGAAGAAAAGAGAGGAGATTAAATCATCCAAAATAACTCCTATGAATAGAACTTGTCTATTTTTTATTCATTGGAATGCAAACAAACAGTCTTCTGAAGCTGACGGAGTATATACAAACAGCACTGGAATAAGAGGTTGCATTCGAGACTCAGCACATAATTACTAAGCAGCATGCCCAACAAGTCATTTCGCCTCTCTGAGCCTCTCAGTTCCTCACTTAGGCACACAAGATTGTTCTCATGCTTGAATGTTCCTTTCAGTTTTAAAATTCCATGGTCTTAGGAAATTAATGAAACGTTCACATACGAAGAATCTGACCATTATCCCTAGTTTCTATGCTAACAAATGGGGAAAATTCTAACAATTTGTAGCACATAAGAAGGTTTTAACTAAATTTCTACTGATGCTACCCACCCAGGTTCTTAAGGGCTGGCTGATCAGGCTTAGATTAGCTGGAAGCAGTAGGGTAAACAGAGAGTCCATTGGAGGGAAAAGCATCTGCAATTACTTTAAATTCCAACGCAATGAGATGGAATTCCCGCCTAGGGTCTTTGCCAGCACAAGACCAGCAATGAACTCTGCAGCTCTGGGATCCATGGCCTCACACATGAAGAACAGCAAATCCTTTGTAACTGGTTTCCTGAGAGCACTTCAGTGGTTTTGTCGGTGCCCCCATCATGCATTTTTATATGCTACGGGGCAGGAAAAGAATTAAAAGCTTAAAATTGCCTTGAACTAACAAAACATGCACTTTAAATAAAATTTTAGGCGTCAGTGAGATACCAGTCTACTTACTTCTCAAATGAATTTTATATACCGTATTGGGTCACTTGATCTATTCTTAGGATGCTGCTTGTGAAGGGATAAAATTATTTCCAGGGTGATGCAGCCTAATGGGAATATTATCAAAACTATCTCCACGCTTAGCTAAGAGGACATTTACTTTTCTGGAGCCACTGACAAATCTGGCTCAGAGGTGCATTATGGTGAAGCAGTGGAAAATGAAAAGCTCAATTACTTTGGGGATTGCTAAGGAGATGGGAAAACATGATCTATAAGCTCTAAAAAGGCAACTAGAGATTTTGCCTTTGAGATACCCTCTCACATGCCATTTCATATTTATTATCATGCACCTATCATGTCTTTGGGGACAAGGGGACCTGGTGAATCATCAGCCTAAGGAAGCACTGAAAGCGCCCAAAGCTATAGATGACAGTGGGCTTAGATTATTCAGTCCACAAACAGATTTTACAATTTCAATAAATCACTTTTGACTTCATGCCATGAAACCAAACGATAATGCTCAGGGATGGCAGGCAGAGAGCTCCACGTGGCTATTTCACCGGCCTCCTGGATGGGCTTATTAAAGAGTGGTTTATGAAGGAAACCTGAAAGGCTTCAGACTGAATGACTTGGCTGGGGCTGAGGCCTGCCAGGGCGCTGCAGCAGGAACAGCCAGACACCTATTTATACTTGGTTCTCATGGATACAGTTAAGTCCAAGTGAATTACTGTCAAATGAAACAAACACTGAAACAAAGGCTGAAGGAAGGTTCTGAGACCTTTTATCTGTTTTACAGGAAATGGAGAAGCCCTTACAGAGAGAAATTGAGAGGAAAAGCCGACCAACCTCACCACCAAAGCCTGCAATGCCCTTCAACGCTGACTTGCAGACACTATAATTCACATAGAACAAGAAAGCTTTGTGAAAAGTTCAAATCTCATGTATTATGATCTATTAGTCATCTTTCGGAGATTAAAAGACAGGAATTTTTTAAAAAGCTGATAAACTTAATATGGTTCAAACCAACCAACAAGACAGGTATTATTACGATCCCTTGCTCCACAAAACAAAGCAAAACAAACTCAACAAGCTGACCCTGTTCCCTCAGCCAACTTATTAGGGTTTCACCTTGGTGGGTGCCCAAGTTCACTGCTACTACCCTCAATCATTGTAGCTGAAAAATTCTGCTCTCTTTAATTAGAACTAGCACTTTATATTTCTTGTAATTCAACATACACATGACTGTGACCTTCCTCCACAGGCAATCACAGGATTCAGGAGGAAAAGAATACCAAGTTCTGTACTTCAAAACAGTATTATAGAATGTTTCATCAAGACCTGGTGTGAGTTGGGGGCTCTAGCTTTCAGTGCTTCTCTTACCATTTTTGTGCATATTGGCTTCCTGTGTGGCTACAGAGGGCAGCCCCTCCATCATGGAGGTCCACTGTTTAAAGCGAGACTCAGTTCCAGCCTCCTTCCCACCAACCATGCCATAGTCCATGCCGCCAGAGCTGAAGCCTAAAAAGGAGAAGACCACATTTTATAAGTCTCTAGCATCAGTACCAAGAGTTCTGAAGCACAGCCCACGAATGCCTTCAAGTGTCATTCAAAGACTAATTCACAGAGTTTCTTCACTCAGAAACAGGTATTTTTGATTCCAAGCTTTGATCTAGGCTCTTGCTCGCTAAGTAAGTGATGTCTCCATGTGAAGGTGTGAAGACATGTATGACTGCCATCGATTAGGTCTGTCTCAGTGCATTCCTGCAGGCCCTTTTTCATTCAGCTGACATTTGTGCCAGACAGGATGCTGGGGCCAGCCACTCTCCAACTGAGATGGGGAAGACTACATCCAGCCAATGTACTGCAACAGCAGTGACAGAGTTGTAGTCAGGGTATCTCGGGGGAGGAAAGGCTTTGCAGAAGGAACATGTGATCTAGGGCCTAACGTAGCTATTTGGGGAAGTCAAGCAAACCAAGTACAAAGCTCTGACTCTTGATAATCAAGCGTGTTTAGGGAATGGTGACACGTTCAAATGATTCCAATGTTTAGCTAACTCTGGGATGAAGTGAGGCGGAGAGTGCTGGGGGATGGGGAGAAATGAAGAGTCGTGTCATGTAGGGTCTTTATATATTAGGCCAAGGAGTTGGGATCTTTTTTCTCTCTAGGACAAGAGGACAGTGAAAATTTTAAGCATGTTAGAGGATAACTAGTTGTATTTTAGGAAGAGAATTGGCAGCCTGAGCGTGGGGTGGGTGGAGGTCAGGGCAAATCAGAAAGAAAAATTTGAAAGTAGACAGAGCGAGACTCCGTCTCAAAAAAAAAAAAAAAAAAAAAAATTGAAAGTAGTCTTTTTTTTTTTTTTTGAGATGGAGTCTCGCTCTGTTGCCCAGGCTGGAGTGTAGTGGTGCAGTCTCAGCTCACTGCCCTCTGCCTCCTGGGTTCATGCCATTCTCCTGCCTCAGCCTCCTGAGTAGCTGGGACTACAGGCACCCGCCACAACGCCTGGCTAATTTTTTGTACTTTTAGTAGACGGTGTTTCGCCATGTTAGCCACGATGGTCTCGATCTCCTGACCTTGTGATCCACCTGTCTCGGCCTCCCAAAGTGCTGGGATGACAGGCATGAGCCACCGTGCCCAGCCGGAAAGTAGTCTTTAAGCAATGAGGAAGACCCCAAAGCTTGAGCAGGTGGGTAGTTCAAGATTCTGAGTTCACTTTGCCATGAGCCCCAGGTAAACTTCAGGGGAAGAGTCTCCGTGGGTAACGTTTTCCCAGTTCACAGAGCTGGAGAGCCGGAAGCCACATAGCAGAAGCTAGGTGATGGAGTCTAACAGGGTCCATCATTCATTTGGGTCAGAATGTACGTGACACCTGTTCATAAAAACTCTCAAAAAAGTAAAATAAAGGACTAAAATGATGAAACGGGACAAAAATGAGAATGAGCCACAGGGAGCACAGAGCAGCAGCACAAGCGCAGGCATCCCAGGGAGGCAAGCAAGGCTCCCACTATGGCAGAGCCAAGCTTCTCTGCCCCGAGATGTGCAACTCTAGCCAGGCCAGACTCCACACTATACCCATAAAGGGCCCTCAATTTCCATCTATTCAAATCCCACTAGGGGCCCAGGTTGTGTTTTTCCTCCCCTGTGCTTATCCTAGTTGTCTGGGATAGTTTTATGAACACATAATAAATCAAGTAAAAGTTGAATACCTTCCTGACCCATGTGAAAAATGTTGCTATTTATATAAAGAACAGTGTTCTTTCACACTTTGTAACTCAATTTACTAGTTCAAGATGACTCGGGGGGGAGCAGAAATCTTTAGAATGAGATGAAAATATTTCAAATGAAATTATTGTTACTATTATTATTTTGGAGATGGAGACTCTGTCACCCAGTCTGGAGTGCAGTGGCGCGATCTTGGCTCACTGCAACCTCCACCTCCTGGGTTCAAGCAATTCTCCTGCCTCAGCTTCCCGAGTAGCTGGGACTACAGGCGCACCGCAGCCATGCCCAGCTAATTTTTTGTATTTTTAGTAGAGATGGGTTTTCACCCTGTTAGCCAGTCTGGTCTCAAACTCCTGAGCTCAGGCAATCTGCCCATCTCGGCCTCCCAAAGTGCTGGGATTACAGGCATCAGCCACCGTGCCTGGCCTTAATATTATTATTATTATTATTATTATTATTATTATTATTATTGAGATGGAGTCTCGCTGTGTTGCCCAGGCTGGAGTGCACTGGCACGATCTCGGCTCACTGCAAGCTCCGCTTTCTGATGCCATTCTGCCTCAGCCTCCTGAGTAGCTGGGACTACAGGCACCCGCCACCTCGCCTGGCTAAGTTTTTGTATTTTTTTAGTAGAGATGGGGTTTCACCATGTTAGCCAGGATGGTCTTGATCTCCTGATCTCATGATCCAGCTGCCTCGGCCTCCCAAAGTGCTGGGATTACAGGCATGAGCCACCGTGCCCAGCCTATTATTTTTTTTAAAAAAGAAGAGTCGGAGGCATTTTTTTCTTTCTTTCATCCTAGATAGCAGAAATGTCATTAGACTGGAGGGCAAGGAGGTTGCAAGGAACAAAGGTTTTCTCTGACATAGCCTTAATGGCCTAAGCAGGTTGCTCCTTGGGTAAATTACACTTCTCTCTTTGAAAAAACCAGGCCAAGGTGCTTGGATTCCAGGCTACCTGAAAGCTTAGTTCTAATCATTGAGAAAGAGCTTTTGGAAATAACCTAGGTTTCTGGCAAAGATTAAAATGAATGCTAGCATTATTAAGAAGAGGAGGAACCATTCCTTACACGTTAATTTTCTTTGAAGTTACTCTAAAATTTCTATAAAACCCATAGTAAATTAAATTTCTTTTCTTTTTTTCTTTCTTTCTTTTTTTTTTTTTTTTTTGAGACCGAGTCTCACTCTGTCGCCCAGGCTCAAGTGCAGTGGCACAATCTCGGCTCACTGCCACCTTTGCCTACGGGTTTAAGCAATTCTCCTGCCTCAGCCTCCCGAGTAGCTGGGACTACAGGTGCCCACCACCACACCCAGCTGATTTTTTTGTATTTTTAGTAGAGACAGGGTTTCATCATGTTAGCCAGGATGGTCTCAATCTCCTGACCTCGTGAGCTGCCCACCTCAGTCTCTCAAAGTGCTGGGATTACAGGCGTGAGCCACCGTGCCTGGCCAGTGAATTAAATTTCTTTAATTTCAACTGCTTAAGAGTTTTTTTGGTGACAAATGAAATGCAGAAAATTAAAGAGTTATAGAAAAAGGGCAAAAAAAGAAAAAAAGAGAAAAAGAAAAGGAAAGAAGGAAAGAAAAAGAATGAGAGAGAGAAAAAGAGAAAGAGAAAGAAAAAGTTAAGCACGCAAGGAAAGAGCTCAGCAGCTCCGAGAACCTTAGAGAAACGGCCACCTTTCTCACTAGAGACTTGGGAATCAAGTACCACCACAGTAGGGCAGTCTCAGCACTGCCTCACTAGGTTTGGTCAGGAAAAATAATCCAAGGGATCAGAGAAAGAATAGGTAAGAAAATTGCCTTGAAAGGTTCCATCTACAAACCCCAAAGTATAAGAGGAAAAATCAGGCGAAGATGTACATAATTTTCTTGGATGTCACGTAGTAACCGGCATGACACTAGGATATGGAGTGTGTCTGGTGGATTTTGATGGAAGGAATTCTGGGACACTGTGCTCTAGTGGCTGCATTAACAAAGAAGAGACAGTGCTTTGCTAGTGACCTTTGGCTATTTACAAGCTATCATACCTCTAAACCCAAGAAAATACTGACTTTATTGTACTTTCCACTATAGCAAAACCAAATTTCCTCAGTCCACCAAGTGGTTTCCCTGAAATTTCCAGCCCACAAACACAGAGCTTTAGCTCAAATTAAGCCATTTAGTTAAGTTCAATGAATATTTATGGACAATGTATTCTGTGCCAGGCCTTGTTAGTAGGAGCTGAGGTACAAGCAGAGATAAGACATGCCCCTTGCCTATCACCTGCTTTTATCATTCACGCAAGGACAACCCTTTGCCTGCCTCATCTGTCCTTGCCAGAATTACTCTCTCTCATCTTCACACACCCTAATTCATGGTCTGTTCATGACTAACATTTGGCTCCGTTCTTACATCCTTGAGGAAATGCTCTTAAATTAACTTGTCCTTATACTGATCCTGCCTTCACTCTTTGTTTACAGTTCTGTTTTCTCCTCTTTTTACTATACATTAAAAAGCAAACTAGTTTCTATAACTATAATTATTTTTTAAAAATCACCCATAATTGGCCATCCTAACACAACTGTTCTAAGTCCAAATTGCAGCATAGATACAATTACTCTTCTGTCATTTTTATAATCTCCAATATTTATACAGCTTTACTTTTCACAGGCATACACCAAATAAATATTATAAATTTTGGTAAATTTTAAACATAAAAAGTGAAATTTTATCAGAAATGCATATTCTAAGAAGATGAATCACTTTGTTTCTAAATGAGTTCAGATATCCACGGTAACCAAGACTCCTTACTATAATGAGAGTTTTCTCTACTATCTTATTTTAAATTTCTTTGTTGACATAAAGCACTAAGAAATCTTACTCATATAAATAAGTAGATGGGAACAGAAGGAGTCTTGTTATAACATGAATTACTTCTCTGAATTTCTTTTAAAGTATATGTTCTTCCCCCTAGCCCAGTAACATAGATACTAAAATATAATTTTTAGATAGGTCATTATCACCTAACAATGCAACTAGGTATTCTTTCTCTCTCTCTCTCCCTCTCTCACTCTCCACCTCGGCCTCCCAAAGTGCTGGGATTACCAGACATGAGCCACTGCACTCAGCCTCAATTAGGTGTATTTTCAATTTTGCTAAAAGGACAGAATTAGAAACCATCTGTTTTACAAAAGAATCAATAAGGATTAGTTAAGCAGTCATTAGGCATTCAAATTCTTAATTTTGAGATAATGTAACAAAGAGGCTTTATCAAGACATATTAAGAAACTTTCAATTATTCTTGCTATTCTTTCACCCAGAGGTATCCTTTTTAGTTCAACACACTTAGCATCAGGAAAACTGAAATACTGTTCATTTCATTACATCTTTGGCATTTTATTAGAAAAAAAATTTTAATTTCTATATATGCTTTAAATACATTTTCATCAAATAATCTATTCAAAACAGGCAGCCAAATCTAACTTTCAGTCCTAAAATGTATTCTTCAATTCAAATAAATGTAATCATGCTAACTAAGGAAAAAATTTTTTATTTTTGAGATGGAGTCTTACTCTGTTGCCAGGCTGGAGTGCGGTGGCATGATCTCAGCTCACCGCAACCTCTGCTGCCTGGGTTCAAGCTATTTTCCTGCCTCAGCCACCCGAGTAACTGGGATTACAGGCGCCTGCCACCACATCCGGTTAATATTTTGTATTTTTAGCAGAAACGGGGTTTCACCACGTTGGAGGCTGGTCTTGAACTTCTGACCTTAAGTGATCTGCCCTCCTCAGCCTCCCAAAGTGCTGGGATTACAGGTGTGAGCCACCGTGCCCAGTCAGGAAAATTGTAAGTGAAATAAATGACAAAACATATCTATCTTATAAGGCAGATTATAAATGGTCAGGTCACAATTAAAATGAGACCTAAAAATATTTATTTATCTATTGTTTAAGAAGTTAACAAATATAGAAACAAGCTAATAAGTCAATACTTCTCTTTAATATGGAATATAATGCATAGCTAAATTTACAAGTTACTTATGAAACAGGAGTATGACAAAAATCATAAAATTTCTTCAGTAAATGTGTATATATGTGTATGCTTAACTGTGATCCTTTAGCCGTTTGAAATAAGAATCGGCCGGGTGCAGTGGCTCACGCCTGTAATTCCAGCACTTTGGGAGGCCACGGCAGGTGGATCACCTGAGGTCAGGAGTTCAAGACCAGCCTGACCAACATGGTGAAACTCCAACTCTACTATACAAAAATTAGCTGGGAGTGGTGGCGTGTGCCTGTGATCCCATCTACTCAAGAGGCTGAGGCAGGAGAATCGCTTGAACCAGGGAGGTGGAGGTTGCGGGAGGTGGAGGTTGGGCAACAGAGTGAGACTCTGCCTCAAAAAAAAAAGAAGGAAATCCAGCGTAGGACACCTTTGTTAGTAATTAAGGGAGGCTCCCCCATGTTTGGTACCCTGGTGTTCTTCAGCCCAGATGAGCACAGAGCTGACCTTCTTCTGTATCAAGTGCAAGAAAAGTTATTTCGAATTTAAGTCAGTTATCAGGCAGATCATCTTTAAGAATGAAAACGGTTGGTGGAAGCTGAGGATCTACAAAGTAATTCCGTTAAAATACCCAGATCAAGAACACCATGAAGTCTTTGCTCAACCCCTGCATGTGCAGTAGGAGGATCACGGGGTTGGCGCATAGTCAGCCGCTGTCATTTGTCCAGAGTCACACTGTCACCTAGAACCAGCAATTTCATGTCTTCCCAAGTCTTTTTTTTTTTTTTTTGAGATGAGGTCTCACTCTGTCGCCCATGCGGGAGTGCAGTGGCGCAATCTGAGCTCACTACAACCTCCGCCTCCCTGGTTCAAATGATTCTCCTGCCTCAGCCTCCCCAGTAGCTGGGATTACAGGTGTGTGCCACCACGCCCGGCTAATTTTTGTTTTTTTTTTTTCAGACAGAGTCTCGCTCTGTCGCCCAGGCTGGAGTGCAGTGGCGCGATCTCAGCTCACTGCAAGCTCCGCCTCCCGGGTTTACACCATTCTCCTGCCTCAGCCTCCTGAGCAGCTGGGACTACAGGCGCCTGCCACCTCGCCCAGCTAATTTCTTTTTGTATTTTTAGTAGAGACGAGGTTTCACCGTATTAGCCGGGATGGACTCGATCTCCTGACCTCGTGATCCGCTTGCCTCTGCCTCCCAAAGTGCTGGGATTACAGGCATGAGCCACTGCGCCCGGCAATTTTTGTATTTTTAGTAGGGATGGGGTTTCACTATGTTGGCCAGGCTGGTCCTGAACTCCTGACCTCGTGATCTGCGTGCCTCAGCCTCCCAAACTGCTGGGATTACAGGTGTGAGTCACCGCACCCGGCCCAACTCTTGTTTTTTGAGTGTGCATAGAACAGTATCTTCTTTACAAGATAAATTCTAAATGTTGTCAGTTTGAGACGAAACTATGATGGTGTGTGGTATCTTTTCCATTTTTAAATTTTATTTTGAAATCCCTGTTTCCTCACCAATTAGATTCTGCTTACAGCATGTTTTCCAGTTCTGAAAGAGCTATGATTTGCCTGCCAAAAAAGTCTTGAAGAATGTTAAAGGCATAACCTTACTTGTTCTATTTAAATCAGATGAAATACTAACACCAGATGAATTCGTATCAATCTGCATTATAATTTTAGTTCATTTTTTGATAGAAGGCAATTGTATTAATATGAGTATACTAAAACATTTCAAACTAGTACATATTTTAACAGATCATAACCTCAGCCATGTGTACCACTCACAGCATGCACAAGCGTTTAAACAGGGTTTTAAAAATTCCTGGCGGTAGGAGAGCAGTTTGCCATTCACACACATATATTGAAAGACCGCTTTGAAGCCAGAGAAGTTAGAGGCCTGTCTCGGCTATTTAGTAACCATGTGGTGAGCTTTGGAAACCCACTGAAACTCAAGAAGCCTCAGATGGCTCATGTGTAAACCAGGGGTAAGAATATTTACCTACCTTGTACAGCTGACATAAAAACGGAGGGTAATGCAGGCGCAACCCCTATCACAGGCCTGGAGGGGTAGATTTCTAGAAAGGTAATTTTCTCTACTAACAACTTACCAGAACCATATCCAGGTATTGGCCCTTTGGTTTGAAGGTCTGGGAGCCCCACATTCAATGCATTGGGTACCATGTTGTCCAGATGCGGCTTGGGTCCAGCAGCAGGATGAGAGGGCGAGTGCTTCATGCCCGGCTGCCTCTGCTGCTGCTGCTGCTGCAGTGCACTCACCATTCGAGCCAGCTGTGAGCCAAGAGAGATGGACACGTGATAAGCACAGCCCCGAACTTCCCAGGAAGAGACTGTGCCTGGTTCTTTGCCATAAGAGGCTAAGCCGGGATGTACTCCTCAAACACAACACTGGAGGGACCCTGTCCACCCACGTACCTGCTGCTCTTGCTGTTGGCGTACAGCTTGAGAAATCTTTCTCTGGTTCTGTAACAACTGCTGCTGTTGCTGCTGCTGCAAGAGAAGCTGACATGCCTACAAAACAAGGGGGATAGACAGAGAACCAAAGTGTCCTGAGACTGATTGACTGAGGACACCTAAAGGGTCTGTGCACTGACATACAGGTCACACAATTCTAAAGTATCCAGGAGGGAAGTAACACCAAATTCCTGGTCTCCTGGTTACATTTTCCTCCAGTTGAGTGACAACCCTTAAGCACACTCCATAGTCTGCCTAGAAGTGTGGACTAGCACCCTTTGAACATAGAAAGTGGCAAAGATGTGGGAAGCAAATCAAAGCTAAAGAGAAAAAAAAAAAAAAAAAAAAAAAAAAGCAAATGACCTTTTCAGCCACAGGAAGAAAATCTGCTACTTACCAACTGAAACTGGGGAATTTGTGGAAGCTGGCTCAGCATGGCAATTTGTTGAGGAGATAACTGGGGCCCCACATTGAAAAGACCTGGACTCAGGCCACTGTTGGGAAACTGCTTGAGCATTGAGGCAGAAACCTAGCCAAAAAAATAAAAAAGAAAGAAGAGAAACGGAACCTTCAGAATGTATCAAAATAAAATGGTTTTTCTGTGAGAAGAATCTTGATGAATCTAAAGCAAGTGTTCTCAAACTTTTCTGTGAAAAATATGTTAACAGGAAAAATACACTGAAGTGTTAACAATGATTATCTTGGAGCAGTGAGATTACAAGAGTTTTAAAATTTTCTTCTTAGATTTTCCAATTTTCTACAGTAAAAAGCATAAATTTTATATTCAGGAAAACATCTTCAAGAAAAAAAAAACTGATGACAATATGGCTTTTTATCCAACTGAGAAATTATTACTGGAAATGTGCCATAAAACAAAACATGCTACATTGCATAAAGCTAATAAATAATACTCATGTGACAGTATTTCTGTGATACAAATAAGACAAATGTATTAACCTGTAAATAGGAGACATGAGTTTCAACTCATGGCTTCTGATAGCTAACACCCACAGAGTGGCAGTGTAAAAAAACAGCCAGCATAAAAGAACCTGGAAGGTCAATGGCCTGGCAGGGTCCTTCTCCGTGTTCTCAGGAGTAGGCTGCAGGAAGCTCTGCTGACCGAGGATTCCCTCCCATCTTTGGTTTGCTCCTCTAAGATGATTTAAGTAAGCAGAAATGAGTTTCCCTGCACCCTCATCTACTGAACCCACTGGACTGGTTGGGGCCATGGAGAACAAACTTAGGCACGTGCCCATGAGTGCCAAGTAGTGTAGCACACTGGTCAAGAGTTTAGTCCTGCCGGGCGCGGTGGCTCAAGCCTGTAATCCCAGCACTTTGGGAGGCCGAGGTGGGTGGATCACGAGGTCAGGAGATCGAGACCATCCTGGCTATCATGGTGAAACCCCGTCTCTACTAAAAATACAAAAAACTAGCCGGGCGTGGTGGCGGGCGCCTGTAGTCCCAGCTACTCGGAGGCTGAGGCAGGAGAATGGCGTGAACCTGGGAGGCGGAGCTTGCAGTGAGCCGAGATCGCGCCACTGCACTCCAGCCTGGGTGACACAGCGCGAGACTCCGTCTCAAAAAAAAAAAAAAAAAAAAAAAAAGAGTTGAGTCCTACAGGCTGGGCACAGTGGCTCATGCCTGTTAAATCCCAGCAGATTGGGAGAATTGTTTGTGCCTAGGAGATTGAGAACACCTCGGCAACACAACAAGATCCCATCTCTTTGAAAAAAAAAAAAAAAAAAAAAAAGACTTTAGAGCCGGGTGTGGTGGCTCGTGCCTATAATCCCAGCACTTCAGGAGGCCAAGGTGGGTGGATCACCTGAGGTCGAGAGTTTGAGACCAGCCTGACCAACATGCAGAAACCCCGTCCCTATTAAAAATACAAAATTAGCTGGGCGTGATGGCGAATGCCTGCAATCCCAGTTACTCAGGAGGCTGAGGCAGGGCAATCACCTCAACCTGGGAGGCAGAGGTTGTGGTGAGCCAAGATCGTGCCATTGCATTCCAGCCTGGGCAACAAGAGTGAAATTCTGTCTCAAAAAAAAAAAAAAAAAAAAAAAAAAAAAAAAAGACTTTAGTTCTAGAGGCAGTCTGCCTGGGTTTGTAATCCCAGCTCTGCCTGCCTCCCCAATTTTTATTTTTTTTGGGACAGGGTCTCACTCTGTTACCCAGGCTGGAATGCAGTGGCATGATCATGGCTCACTGCAGCCCTGACCTCCCGGCTGGTCTCAAACTCCTGGGCTCAAGCCATCCTCTCAAAGTGCTATGATTACAAATATGAGCCACTGCTCCCAGCCCAGCTCTGCCATTTCTAAGCTGACTCAGAGCAAGTTACTTATTTGGCCTTTCTGACCCTTACTTTCCTGATCTCCAACTGGAATGACAACAATATTAACTTCAGTCATTAGATTTTATGAGTTAATCCATGTCAGATGCTTAGAGATTATAATGTTCACATTATTCCACAGGCTGGTTATTCAAATGTCTTCAGACAATGATTACAGTTCCCTTGCGTCTCATCTTCAGATTCAATATGATCAGTTCTTTCACCTATATCTCCTTCCATTTCTCAGTGAAGAGCCAAGAACAGAAAGGTATTTTCTAGAGTAGTTCAACACCAAGCAGACCCGGCCATTCCTAACCATTCTGTTAAAACCTGTGCTTTCACTAATAATGCCTAAGATGTCACTTTCTCTGGTGATCATAACTCCTGATTCACACACTAAGCGTAATGTTAGTTAAAATCTATAATATTTAAAAATATGCTTTTGTTCCTTCATGTAATATGTAGCTGGGTTTTATTTTATTTTATTTTTTTAGATGGAGTTTCACTCTGTCACCCAGGCTGGAGTGCAGTGGCGTGATCTCACCTCATTGCAGCCTCCACCCCCTGGGTTCAAGTGATTCTTCTGCCTCAGCATCCCGAGTAGCTGGGACTACAGGAGCGTACCACCACACCCAGCTATTTTTTGTATTTGTAGTAGAGACGGGGTTTCACCATATTGGCCAGGCAGGTCTCGAACTCCAGACTTCGTGATCCGCCCGCCTTGGCCTCCCAAAGCACTGGGATTACAGGCATGAGCCACTGCACCTGGCCTTCAGCTTTTTATAAATTGATTTTTTATTTGAGCTTAAGACCTTACATATATCTTTATGAGCATGGCATATAGAAGATGCTCCATAAATATCTATTAAATGAATGAACCTCTATCATATTTAACTTCACAGTTACCCCACCAAGTTCTTGTTGATCCTATTATTCTACTTATTCCCAGTTTGTGTTCCCCCATCCCATCACGGATGGGAATGCTGAACTTGATAAAGCTGAGGATAATCTAATCATATGCCACTAAAGCTTCCTTCCAATATGAAGCCATCAGCCTGAGAATCGTCAGTTACTAATCTACACAACTGTTTTAATGTTTAGCCAATATATTTCCATCTCGTCCAAAACAGCTTGTCAAACGGCCTGTTAAAGTAGAATACAACAGCTATATTATTATTCTATGCCAGCATTTTTACCAATGAAGGGAATGCATGAAAACTTGTTAGCAAACTATGATTATTGATTACTGCCATATGTACTCAAAAGCAATCTTTTTGATAATCTAGATTCTCTCCTGGAACTGGGACCAAATTCATCGATCTTTCAGCTACTTTTTTCTTATTTCTCCTTTCAGAAAACATTTAAAAAATTTCCCCAGGCTGGACACGGTGGCTGACGTCTATAATCCCAAGCACTTTGGGAAGCCGAGTTGGGTGAGGATCACTTGAAGCTAGGAGTTTGAGGCCAGCTTGGCCAACATGGCAAAACCCTATCTCTACTAAAAATACAAAAATTAGCGGGGCGTGGTGGCAAGCGCCTGTAATCCCAGCTACTCAGGAGGCTGAGGCACAAGACTCGCTTGAACCCAGGTGGCAGAGGTTGCAGCAAGCAAAGATCGTGCCACTGCACTCCAGCCTGGACGCCAGACAGAAACACCAAAAAACAAACAAACAAACAAAAAACACAAAAGGCCGGGCGCGGTGGCTCATGCCTGTAATCCCAGCATCTTGGGAGGCCGAGACAGGCGGTTCACGAGGTCAGGAGATCGTAACCATCCTGGCTAACGTGGTGAAACCCTGTCTCTACTACAAATACAAAAAAAAATTAGCCATCCGTGGTGGCAGGCGCCTGTAGTCCCAGCTACTCGGGAGGCTGAGGCAGGAGAATCGCTTGAACCCGGGAGGCAGAGCTTGCAGTGAGCCGAGATCGCGCCACCGCACTCCAGCCTGGGCGACAGAGGGAGACTCCGTCTCAAAAAAAAAAAAAAGGAGGCCGGGCGCGGTGGCTCACGCCTGTAATCCCAGCCCTTTGGGAGGCCGAGGCGGGCAGATCACAAGGTCAGGAGATCGAGACCATGGTGAAACCCCGTCTCTACTAAAAATAGAAAAAATTAGCCGGGCGCAGTGGCGGGCGCCTGTAGTCCCAGCTACTCGGGAGGCTGAGGCAGGAGAATGGCGTGAACCCGGGAGGCGGAGCTTGCAGTGAGCCGAGATCACACCACTGCACTCCAGCCTGGGCGACACAGCAAGACTCCGTCTCAAAAAAAAAAAAAAAAAAGAAAAAAAATTCACCATTCTCCTCACCTTTTTATAGTGGAGGGGTGCTTCTTTCCAATTTCTGATCTGAGGCTCCACACAGAAGACATCCACCTTTATTTTATCAGAGCACTTTAGGCCTCTTTTCCCTCCTTGGAAGCAAGCCTGGAGAGAGGACCGCCCCATTCCAGTGACTCTGGGTTAAGGCTGGAATTTGGTATTAGGAAGTGCACACGTTTGCCGGTATCTGCTCTATTGGTAGTAAAGGGGGTACTGTGGCCCCAATATGTTTTCCTCTTTTGCCTTAAACATTCAGAATGTGGGCAGGAAAGATGGGTGTTAAACTCCCCTTGAAGACTCCCAGCATTCCTCAAAAATCACAGACGGGGATTCTCTTCACAAATTCCTACTCTGCTCTAGGATCTGTCATTTGGTTTGAACACCCTTCTTCTTAATAGAAAAGACAAAAGCAACAAAAATTTTATCTCCACTCTGTAATCCCTGGGCATTATACAACTAGTCCAAGGCAATGACTCCTTTCCTAGTCACCAAACTGCACCAAACCAAATGCTAAAAGGTTCTTTTAATCTACCTACTTTTTTTGCAGGTCTCAGTTTACTCTGCGTTTAACTCACACTTGCTTTTACCCTTACTATCCATCTTCTGAAAATGTCCCACTATAAACTAAGTTAATCAGAAAGCTTCCCCATCCCCATTGCATCTTCTCATTTTATCATTCTTTGGCATCGCGGTCAGAGGTAAACTCCTCAGTTTCCTAATACTTTTGAGCCACCATCTCTGTTACATTCTCAAGAACACAGGCCTATCTTTTCTTTTTTCTTTTTCTTTTTTTTTTTTTTGGAAATGGAGTCTCGCTCTGTCTCCCAGGCTGGAGTGCAATGGCATGATCTCGGCTCACTGCAATCACCACCTTCCAGGCTCAAGCAATTCTCCTGCCTTCGCCTCCTGTGTAACTGGGATTATGGGTGCCCGCCACCACACCTGGCGTTTTTGTATTTTTAATATAGTCAGGGTTTCACCATGTTGGCCAGGCTGGTCTTGAACTCCTAACCTCAAGTGATCCACCCACCTTGGACTCCGAAAGTGCTGGGATTACAGGCGTGAGCCACTGCGCCTGGCCTATCTTTTCTTTGACACTCTTTTAGTCTATGAACATTTGACCAAGTTTAGGTTTCCTGTACTTGGCTCACCAGCTCATTTTCTCTCAAGATCTGTCACTTTCACTCTACCCATCAATTCTGTCATTTTGGAAAGTACTCTAATTTCAGTAATAGTTCTCCCAGCTGCTTCCTCTCTATCCTCTAAGAGATGTTGAGTGTTACCAACCAATTTAAAAATCTGTTTGACTTTCTATTTTAACAGCTGTACTCCAAGCAGACGTGAGCACCAAGTGAGCACACCACTACAGGGCATGCTGCCTCTGCACCGGTTTTAGGGCGAGCATAAGGAACACGTCCTCCACAATTTCCCCCAAATAACAACTCCTCTTCATCTCTGCTTTGAATTCACACAAAATGTCACCAGTGTGACTTAACTTACTGTCTCTGATATACTAATTTTGAACTCAGTATAATTTGAGTCTGGGGGAAAGGAGGGTGAGTATAGATATATTCTGTCCTAACAAAACCATGTTCCAAACTGGCCTCTTATCCCACTATACCTCAATGACCCATAAAATCATATGTACCACCTTCAGTGTGAATCCTAAATTCATTTGCGTTAGCAACTGCATTTGGTTACATAGTGTTCCCCATAAATTCATGCCCACTGGGAACCTCAGAAGGTGATCTCATTTGGAAATAGGGTCTTTGTAGATGCACTCAAGTTTAAGACAAAGTCATATTGGATCAAGGTGGGCCCTAATCTATTAACTGGTGTCCTCATATGAAGAGAGAAATTTTGAGACAGAGAAGAAAAAGCCATGTGAAGATAGACACAGGGGAGAACACCAGATGATGACGGAGGCAGACAGTGGTGATTTCAGACTGAAATCCTCCAAAACTGAGCTAAGGTTGATTGATGGATTGATTTTTTCAGACTGGGTCTCACTCTGTTGTCCAGACTGGAGAGCAGTGGCGTGATCATGGCTCACTGCAGTCTCGACTTCTTGGGCTCAGGTGATTTTCCCAACTTAGCCTCCTGAACCACTGAGACTACAGGCATGCACCACCATGCCTGGCTAATTTTTTTTTTTTTTTTTTTTTTTTGAGACGGAGTCAGGCTCTGTCGCCCAGGCTGGAGTGCAGTGGCCGGATCTCAGCTCACTGCAAGCTCCGCCTCCCGGGTTCACGCCATTCTCCTGCCTCAGCCTCCCAAGTAGCTGGGACTACAGGCGCCCGCCACCTCGCCCGGCTAGTTTTTTGTATTTTTTTTAGTAGAGACGGAGTTTCACCGTGTTAGCCAGGATGGTCTCGATCTCCTGACCTCGTGATCCGCCCGTCTCGGCCTCCCAAAGTGCTGGGATTACAGGCTTGAGCCACTGTGCCCGGCCTTTTTTTTTTTTTTTTTTTTTTTTTGTAGAGATGGGGTTTTGCCATTTTGTCCAGGCTTGTCTCGAACTCCTGGGCTCAAGTGCTTGTCTTAGTCTCTCAAAGCGCTGGGAGTACAAGTGTGAGCCACTGTGCCTGGACTTTTTTTTTTTTCAGGTAGAGCAGACACTTTGGTCATAAAGAGATCTGCAGCACCCAAGTCTCTCACACAAAGTTAACTGCACTTTCCCAACAATTCCACTTTTGAAATCACTCTTGATATGCATCTTCCCACGACTTGATGTATATTAACTGAGCTCAAAACACATGCCTGGCACAGCTATTGATGCTCAGGCTCCAGTAGTGAACACAGCAGGCCCAGACCCTGCCGCTGTGAAGCTTATTACACTCCTAGGGGCAGGGCAGACAAGGAGCAAGCGTGGGAGAGACAGTAACAGGGCAAGAACCCATTATTCCCCACAACCACCCCGTCCCCACCCCCCCCATCAAGCATTTCTACTACTCAAAATTAGCTAAAGAAACCACCAAAGTAAAACCTGCCCGTGACCCAGCAGTACCATTGAGAAATTCATCCTGGGAGACAAATATGAGACTATTATAGCAGGCCAGGCGTGGTGGCTCATGCCTGTAACCCCAGCATTTTGGGAGGCCAAGGCGGGCAGATAACGTGAGGCCAGGAATTCGAGACCAGACTGGCCAACATGGTGAAATCCCATCTCTACTAAAAATACAAAAAGTAGCCAGGCATGGTGGTGGGCAGCTGTAGTTCCAGCTACTCAGGAGGCTGAGGCAGGAGAATTGCTTGAACCCGGGGGCAGAGATTGCAGTGAGCCGCAATCACACCACTGCATTCCAGCCTAGGCAATAGAGGGAGACTCTAAAAAAAGAATATTACAGCAGCACTGCTCATAACAACAAAAATCTAGTAACAATCCAAATGTCTATGAACAGTAGACTTGGTAGTAGAATAGGTAAATTAAGGTATAGTCATATAATGGAATACCATATGAACCATAGCTGCCCAAATCCACATAGGAATATATTTGAAATAATACAAGTAAAAATAAAACAACAAAAGGAGGAGGCTCTATACTATATGGTTTCATTAAAGTGCAAAAAAGGCAAAATGAAAACAACATATTGTTTAAAGACAGAGACACACACACAGAAAGAGTATAAAGAAAAGCACAGGAAAGTGATCTTTAGAAGCCACCAGTTCATATGTTTCATAAACTGACAACGTTAGAGACAATATAAGTTTAATTTTTGAGAAATGCCTATCCCAGCCTTGCTGAACTTTCTTAGGATTGCAAATGTACTGTCCCTCTCCAAAGAATACAGAAGGACCAGGGAGAAGCGCCACTAGGCTCAAGGCAAACAGCTGTTCACACCTGGGCTGCAGAGGAATCTCGGTGGTGCAGGTCTGCACATTCTCCATTTCAGGGAGTTAATTATTCTGGCTTAAAAGCCCTTCAATCTCCAGCTGGATTGGAGAAAGTGAAGATCTTGGTGCAATCAATATGGCATTTAACAAAGCATTGCAGGTGCAAAATGACAGCAATTTAAAGTCAGGACAAAAGCCTGCTGGAATATGTTACTTTCTCAATACTGTATTTGAGTTACAGGAGGAAAAAGGCATGGTAGAAACCCAAGGCCTGGGACATTTGTAAGAAATCCTAGAGATAAGTTTCAGTGTCTTCCTTTTTTTTTTTTTTTTTTTTGAGACAGAGTCTCACTCTGTCACCCAGGCTGGAGTGCAGTGGCACAATCTCGGCTCACTGCAACCTCTAGGTCCTGGGTTCAAGCGATTCTCTTGCCTCAGCCTCCTGAGTAGCTGGGATGACAGACAGGTGTGCACCACCATGCCTGGATAATTTTTATATTTTTAGTAGAGATGGGGTTTCACCATGTTGGCCAGGCTGGTCCCGAACTCCTGATCTCGGGTGATCCAACTGCCTCGGCCTCCCAAAGTGCTGGGATTAAGGCATGAGCCCTCATGCCGGGCCTCAGTATCTTTTATGTTTACATTAACTACTGATTGCCCCTATAATGTGGTCAAAATGAATATAAAATCTGATATTTATCAAAATCTTTTAAACTATTCATGTGCTTTGACCCAGAAATTTCATTTTGGGCAACTCAATTTAGAAAAAATGTGGGCAAAGGTTTATGTATAAGGATTTCTTTGCAGTACTATTTGTAACAGGGAAAAATTAAAAACAATTTAATACTCAACAGTGGGGGGAAGGGAACATTAAATAAATCAAGGTAAATCTAACTGATGAAACATCATTATGATCACCATGAATGCTACATAGCAACAGTCTTCGATGTGGGCTGAAGATACGATTTTGGAATTCAATGCTTAAAGTCATTCCACTGGGTAAGATCACCTGGCAGTGACTACAGATGGTGGGGAGAGGTTCGAAGGTTGAGATCTGGGGCATTCTGCTGAGTAAGTATTGGGAACTTGAGGAGGAACTTGTAAAGGAGATGGAGAAGGAGAGGCAGATGGAGAACCAGTGTAGTAGGTGTCCAAAAGCCAAACGCAGGAAGTGCTTCAGGAAGGAGGGAAACTGTCAAATGCTGCTGATACACCGAGTAAGAAGAGACTGGAGAACAGATCATCATATTATGCAACAAAAAGATCAGAGGCAACTCCTACAAGAGGGTTAATTCCCACTGTCGCTGCCTTACCTGGACTCCTGTACTAGCCCTGCAACTGCTCTCTTTTGCTCTAGTACTCCTGCCATTCAAACATGTCCTCTATATTACTGTGAGTGTTCCCTCCCTCCCTTTCTTTCTCTTTTTTTCTCTCTCTTTTTTTTTTTTTTTGAGACATGGTCTTGCTCTGTTGCCCAGCCTGGAGTGCAGTGGCTTGATCATGGTTCACTGCAGCCTCGCCTCCCAGACTCGATCTATCCTCCCACCTCAGTCTCCTGAGTAGCTGGGACTAAAGGTGCACACCACCATGCCTGGATAATTAAAAAAAATTTTTTTTGTAAGCCGGGCACAGTGGCTCATGCCTGTAATCCCAGAACTTTGGGAGGTCAAGAAGGGGTGGATCACTTGAGGTCAAGAGTTCCAGACCAGCCTGGCCAACATGGTGAAACTCCATCTCTACTAAAAATACAAAAATTAACCAGGCGTGATGGTGCGCGCTTGTAACCCCAGCTACTCAGGAGGCTGAGGCACAAGAATCGCTTGAATCCAGGAGGTGGAGGTTGTAGTGAGCTGAGACTGCATCACTGCACTCTAGCTTGGGTGACAGAGAATCTGCCTCAAAAAAATAAAATAAAATAAAATAATTTGTAGAGATGGGGTCTTACTATGTGGTTCAGGCTGGTCTCAAACTTCTGGGCTCAAGCGATCTGCCTGCCTCAGCCTCCCAAAGGGCTGGGAGTGTAGGTGTGAGCCGCTGCACCCAGCATCTTCTAAACCTTAAATTTTTCTACATCACTACTCAGCTGAAAAATCTTTAATAGTATATTGTCTATAGCAGTGGCCAAACTTTAAGTGCACATAAAGATAACATGGTGGTGACTAAGCCCCAAAGCCACCTGCCACAGAAGATTGGAAACCTGGGAACTGTGTCTTTAAGTAGCAGCCCAAATAATGGTTGTAAACCATGTTGAAAAGGATTGGCCTATAGGGCCAAGTCCCAAATCCTAAGCAAAGCAAACACCTTTTCCAAATTTGGTCCCATACTTCTTGTCTAGTTCCTTTCTTTTCTATTCTTTTTTTTTTTTTTTTTTTTGAGATGGAGTCTCGCTCTGTCGCCCAGGCTGGAGTGCAGTGGCGCGATCTCAGCTCACTGCAAGCTCCACCTCCCAGGTTCACGCCATTCTCCTGCCTCAGCCTCCCGAGTAGCTGGGACTACAGGCGCCCGCCACCTCGCCTGGCTAGTTTTTTGTATTTTTTAGTAGAGACGGGGTTTCACCATGTTAGCCAGGATGGTCTCGATCTCCTGACCTCATGATCTGCCTGTCTCGGCCTCCCAAAGTGCTGGGATTACAGGCTTGAGCCACCGCGCCCGGCCTTCCTTTTCTATTCTAAGATAGTGTGTGTGTGTGTCTGTATGTTTCAACAAGCTCTAACTAATTATTCAAACTAACTGCCTTTCCCCCAAATGCTATGTTCTTCTAGATATTACTGCCCCTTGCACATGAGGCTCCTGCTGCTTAGAAGGCACTTTTAATCTGGTGTGCTCAGAAAATTCTGACTCATTCTTCAAGACTCAAACGACACTGCTAGTGTGAAGGCTCAGCCGATTACCCAAACTCTGTTAAACATTTCTATACATTTATCACACTATCTGCTGGGAATTCTGCTATCACCTCCTCCTCACCTCAACCCACCCCTCTGCCACCAACTCCAAGAGGCTGCAGAGAGAGAGATGGCATTTTCTCCATCTGTGCACAATGAAGACATTACCTAACATGCTACAGATATTTGATAACCATGGATGACTGTCAGCCTGATACCAAGCGATACTGTAAAATGTGTGTATGCTCCAAGACTTAGGAAGACACTGCTGTTGTAGAGTGCCGGGAAAGTCAGAAATGGCTCTGTCTAAAGGATAAACCAGTACCTGGGGCTTGAAAACTGGAACTTAGAGAGAGGGAAAGAAGAGGAGAGGCTGGCACCTCTCCTCCACCAAGTAGCTACTTGGAGGCTGAGGAGGGACGATTGCTCGAGCCCAAGAGTTCGAGGTTGCCATGAGCTATGGACCACACCACTGCACTCCAGCCTGGGTGACAGAGTGAGACTCTATCTCCAAAAAAGAAAAATAAATAAAAACACAAAAACAAACAACAAAAACTGAACCTTTACAACCTGCTGGTTGGATCTAGTAAGCGCTCCCATCTTGTTTTACAGAATGAAATGGACTCAAAACTTTGTATATTAAAAATAACATCCTAAGGAGGGACTAACGCTACACATTGAATCCTTGCATAAGCTTATCAGCTATTACTCTGTCCTCACGTCTGCTTTCTCACAAAGGGGAACGGGGAAAGTGTGTGGTAGACTAACACAAACCTCTTACCTTTACCCACAAAACAAAACACCATCTCTTTGCACATCTCCTACTAAGGGACAGACCTAACTGGTTCCCATGGTATCCAATGGACTATGTCCTACACGGAGCTGCTCATGAATAAGAGTTAAGTCCAGGAGTCTCTGCTACGTCATTAGTTCTAAAACTCCCCTTAGAGCACCTAATTGCTATGTTGGCATGCAGCTCCTCAACATTTTCAGAATAATCCAGAATCTGGCAATTCGCTTGTTTTCTTTTCTTTTTTTTTTTTGAAATGGAGTCTCACTCTATCACCCAGGCTGGAGTGCAGCGGCGTAATCTCAGTCCACCGTAACCTCTGCCTCCTAGGTACAAGCGGTTCTACCGTCTCAGCCTCCCGAGTAGCCGGGATTAGAGGCAGGCAACACCATACCCAGCTAATTTTTGTTTTGTTCTATACGCCTGGCTAATTTGTGTTTTTTGGTAGAAACAGGGTTTCGCCATGTTGGCCAGGCTCATCTCAAACTCCTGGCCTCAAGTGATCTGCCCACCTTGGCCTCCCAAACTGCTGGGATTACAGGCATGAGCCACTGTGCCAGGCCGAATTCTCTTTTTATCTGTGGGTAAATCCTTGAGGGCAACCAGCCTCTGAACACTGACACATCAGAACTTATTAATAGTAGTTTTAATTATATGCAGTTTCAAAATATATAGTTAGAAAAATAGGAGGTCTAAAAGGAATAGAATCATAAGCTTTTCATGCAAAAATACCAACTTTGTTGGTATGCATGATGCAATAAAAAATGAGATTTGATATTTTGTTCTAAAAGTCTTGATCTTTGGCAGCTAGATATTTCATATTTTACTCTACTTGATCTTAGCCAAAAGGTCAAGAAAAGATGGCTTTTTCCTATTTTATGCTACTAACTATTATTCTTTTTATGCCCACAAAAATCAGTTAACAACTGGTAACTACCTGAAATGGTCTTTAATTTTGAATCATAGGAACACAAAATTGCTTACCTGGGGGGAAATAAACTGGGGAGGCACTTGCGCCCGGAGACTGGGAGAAGAATTTAGTGGCTGCACTGGTGTGTGCAGACCTCTCGATTGTGCTGTGCTGTTTCCAAACAAACCATGACTACCGCCCTGTAAACAGAAGAGCAGCAGTAAGGCTTTTTGTTAACATAAGAAAATGCAAGTAAGAAACAGTTCTGGTCTTTTAGATCCCTCAGAAGAATCACAGGCTGTGTTCCATGGAATAACAGAATTTCATAACTGAGAAGTTCCTTATCTTAGAAGGCTTAGGGCAATTACTCAAATTGAATCATGAGCGCCTGTACAGTTTGACGAACTCTATAAACGGAAAGGGTTCAATTTTGTCAAATATTAGGAGAAGTCCTACTTTCTTTTTTGTGAACGAAAGCTATAGACAACATAACATTTATTTCAAGTACTCTTCTTTGCGACTGGGTTTACCAAATTTATTCTCAAGCTCTGTAATCTGAGCTCCATCTTGAAAGGCACCTGAGTAAAAATGCAGCCTTATGAATAGTTATCAGTTGTATTTATAAAACATTATGATGTGATTTCTCTGCCGTCCCAGAGTGAGCCTAGCACCCTTCCTTGTCCTGGATCTGCTCAATCCTTTCTTTGATAGATAAGGAAATGTGACTCAATTACACAGTGAGATAAAAAAGGAAGAAAGGGAGAAAGTAAAAACCATTACAGGGACACCAAAATAAACATTACTCACCTGTAACTTCTCAGTCAAACACATATCGGTCTAGTTAAAAATAAGCTGAACTCCCTCCTTTCTGGAGGCCCAACTCACTGGAGCACTTCTACACTATTCCGATGAGATAACTAAGAGAGTTGGGTTATATGGTGGCCTTTCCTTTCTGACTCGTTTCTAGCTGAGAAAAGTCCTTCAGCGAAGAAACCGTATTTGGTAATAACACAACACTGTGTTCCCTCTGCCTGATACCATTTTCACTTGACCTCTTCAAGGCCCAGCTTGGAGGTCATCCTCATCAAGGAAATCTTCCCCAAAATCATCTTCCTGATTTCACGTTCAGATTAACTGAGCCCACCTCTCCAATCTCAAAATGCTTTAAAACTCTTTGAGGGCACTCATCATCAAACCACACTACAGTTATTTTCCATTCTGTCTTTCTACTGTCAGCTTAAATCTTTCCCTCTTCGTATTCCCAGAACTCAATAAAGCCCCAGTCTGTAGGATGAATATATAATCTGTAAATATTCATGACCCACCAATTCCACACACTGGAAAATATCCCATTGAATACCTTTAGCAAAGACAGTTGCATCACTGCTTATACTGAATATGTATACCCTGAATTGAAATCACCACCATTATCATATCCCTGGAATCACAGGGATTAAGGTAATTTTAAAGAATTTTGTAATGGCATCATTAAAACCTAGAACACTAAAAATACTGTGATGGCTTAATGATTAAAAAATAGAGTAAGGGACTGCTGCAGGGAAATTAGTGAACTTAAAAGCATTGAAAATTAAAATGATTCTAAACATAAAGTCAAAATGGCAATTAAAATCTGTGTATCTCATAAAAGTAAATCAAAGATCCATCATGAATTTTATGTCTCCCAAAAGATTGTTTAAACACGAGAAGACCTTTAACTCCAGAAACTCTACTGCTCCTTTCTTACCAACTGCCACTCGAAAGTGACATGGCTCAGCCCTAACTTTGCTCGGATTGTGGCAGTCAGTAGCTTCGCTACCCTGATCATCCCTAAGAAAACAGGAAACATTTATTTCACCAAGGATATTCTGCTAAGATCTTTCTCACTTTATCATCAAAGTAATGACTTAGTTATTAGATGTCAATTATTCACAACTGGTCCTTGGATGGTGGGGTTACTGGGAGCTAAAGACCCTGCCAGAATCCATTTTCTGGCAAATACAAAATTACTTCCTGACGGTTGTTTTAAATTTCAACCTCTCCTTTAATAACAAATATTGAAAAGAATTTGCTTTTTAAGCTTCTGTAAAATCAATTCCTACTTCCGTCTTCCCAGTAGACAATTTCCACCCTCTTCCGCCATAGGTTTTAGACTTTTCATTATCAAGTGACCCTACAGCCACACAAAGCACTATCTCTGGAATGGATAATAATATAGGTAAGTCCACAGTAGTTGATCAAAAAATGCCTTGTCTAACTTAATATGGAACCTGGGCATCACAAGCGCTCATTTTCTTGGCTCCAATAGAGCTATTTTTGCACAGTGATGTATTCAGGGGCAATCATACAGATTTGGTCTTTAAGAAACGTATATAGGCCAGGTACAGTGATTCACACCTGTAATCCTAGCATTTTGAGAGGCTGAGGCTAGGAGTTCGAGACCAACCTGGGCAACATAAGCAAGACCCCGTCTCTAAAAAATAAATGGGAGAAAAAAGGCACCTGAGTATGTGCTAATGCAGGTTTCTGTGGCTATCACTAAAGCTCTACTGTTGTACCAGAGGCTTTTACAATTACCTGAGTCTGGTGATCTTTGCTTCAACTATACTGTTTAACTCAAAAAAGCATACAAATTAAAAACAAAATTACCAAGCTAACCAAAATCCGTGATTTGGAAAATTTAAATCTTAAATTTTATTAATACGAAGCATATTAAAATAATTCTGTAAGAAAATAGTCTTTAAAAACCACGTCCATATTTAGATGGAACATGTGCACAAACCAGGTTAACAATGGACTTTGTAGCAATCCACAGATCAAAAAAATGAAGAAGAATGACCTTTTTTTAGCGCCTAATGCTCAGCTGGTTTGGCTGGTCTACCATACTAGTTTAATAGCATTTGATAATTGTGTGATCCACCACATTTACAATTACCATTAACTGAATGTTATGCCTATTTCATGTTTTCCATACTCAAAATAAAAGAACCCCCAAAACATCAATATAATCATTTCTTCCCTGTTTATATAAACAGTGTATATCCATGTCCTCTGTGGAAGCAGTAAGGAAAATAATGAAATATAAAGGAAGAAAATGAAAAAATCAGTTGTAACTCCCAATCCAGAAATAACCAACTGAACACATGGATATAGTATAATCCATTTTTTAAAATGTGCTAAGGCAATGATTAGAAAGCATGTAAGAGACCTTCGTGCGACTTAACTGGTGTCAGAGGTGCTGCTTCACGTCATCCTGTAATGCGTATGTGGAAGTCATCATATGGAGACAGAACATCATTACGGATGCATCATGTGGATACAACTAATAATTACAAGTTGTATAATTAACGTCCTTCCACAATGTCCTGAGGTGAAGGTCACAGTGACAAGTAAGTGGTCACAGAAGTATGGCGATCACTGCTGGGGTTACTGTTGCAAAGGAATTGTGACGCCAAAGTCTGGTTTTCTCCACAAAAACTACAACAGAGCCACTGTGGGAAGGCAGGCAGGGTCCTGCTGTGCACCCTCAGGCCTGGGAAGGTGAGGAGGCGCGATCCTCCCAGCCCTGCCTGTCTTGTTTCTACTGCACAGCCCTTAACTGGAGGGTTGCCAAGTCCAACCCAAGGTGCAATGAAACACTGCTGTGTCTGAGCAATACCCATTCTTCCCAAAGCTTCACCGTCTACTATTTAAAGTTACCCTTCTACGGGTAATTATTATATTTTACACTTACGGACAATAGATTTCAGATGCCATAACCCACCAATACTTCATCATACTAGTTTTGCTATTTTTAAATTAGCAGGTTTATTAAATTGAAAAGATCTCCAAAGTATTATACAATCTAATGTTTAAAATGGCAAATGCATTAAGTTAGATTGTCTAAGGTACTTATGTAGTAGCCTCTTTAACATCTTCCTTAGTCAGTTCTTAGTTTACTTATTAAATATGAACTTATGATCAAAAATGAGAAGACAAAAAAAAAACAGGTTTAAAATAAAATCCATGTTGAAAAACATGAAGAGAGATGGGTTCTATGGGCTGAAAGATCTAGAACCTACACTTAATATCATTCTGTGCATTCAGTAATCAACAAATTTCCCAAGACAGACAAATGATGCAATAAACTGCAGACCAGGACCAAGGCGAGGCCACAGCCAAGCAGTTATAAATTTGAGAGGCCTCCTTACTTGTCTAGCAGCGAAGTTTTGGGGGTTGAGCCCTGTGCCGATTGCTCCAAGGCTGACGTTGGGTAGTGTGGAACCAGAGGGAGACAGCTTGTAGCTGGGAGAAGGGGAGAAGGGAGAGCAGGGAGCCTCATCCCCAAGGCACCCATCTTGATTGGAGAAAGGCAAAGTCAGCTGAAAAGCAGTAGGAGTTAGCCAATCACAACGAGTGTTGGTTAGTGAAGCAACAGAATGCAAGAAGGGAAAAGAGAGAAACACTAGCAATAAACAAAGTTAGAGTGTATTAGCAATAACCGAGGATGGAATTTGGATCTGATAATAATCTTTACACTCGGCCCAACAGACACCATCTGTCATCTTCTTTGATATTGATTTTTCTTTTCCCCTAAGTTAGTAACACGTTCTATCCATTGCATTAAGATAAAAATTGCCAGACACTTTGATTTTATGCATCTAATATTGATTACTCTAGCAATGTGGCTGCTGAAACAGAAGCCAGGCCAATCTTGTGAATATGCTTCTGTCTGGACCAGCAACAAGTGTCAAAATGTGCCAGATTTGAAAATTTCGGTTTTAACTGCTTTCTGAAGACCAGGAACATAGTAAATTAGTATTCTGAATCAAGATATAATTCCCACCATTAGAAATGGTAAACATCAAAACCAATAGGTAGAAACTGCTTGGTTAAATTAGGTAGTTGAGAATTTGAAAAGTATACCATTGTAACTAAACACAGATCGCTAGGGAACTGGGGAAAGATAACAACAGAGTTCTCTCAAAACTAGAAGAAGGCAAGGCCTTAGGAGACATGGAATATCTGCACAAAATCCCAAAATTTATTTTGTAGCTGCACAGCAGCAGAAAAAAGAATGCAGAGTAAGTTTCTCTCTAACATTTCCACACTTCATGAATTTCTCAAAACTCAGATTTTCTAATACATACATGCTAAAGACAGATGGTTCTTGCTCTTGCCCAATCACCTGTTGACATCAATCGTTTTCAGGTCACCACATTAATGCAGGTGATGTTTGTGTTTGGCTCATCTAGTTCAGTAATTCTATGCTTCCTCCAGAATCAGTTATCAAAAGACAAATGGGAACCAAAGCGGTTCTCATGAATTATTATCTTCAACAAAGGATTCAACTCACCTTCTCAAAATAAGGCCCACTATCTGTGGTTCCCATGTCTTTGGAATTAGGTGGACGGAACCCAGATCGATCCTTCCTCATGATATCATTAAAATCCCCGAGATTCATCGCTCGCTTGTCCACATCAAATTTTTTATCTGAAAGGCTTCCTGAAAAGTAGCATAAACAGAGTGAAAATTTCCAGAATCAATGTTTCCCCCATGAACCAAGAGTGACCTGCCCCACTATCCTCATGGGGGTGCCGGATATGAGCTATTAATATTTCTATTTCTGGGGATAAGACGAGACAAACTCTCATTGGTCCAGGCTGCTGGTGTTTATCCCTGGAACACATATGGGTTTTTATTTATTTATTCATTTATTAAAAAACAAAACAAAACAAAACATATATCTTTTGTAGTTTGTTTTCCATGGAAGACTGAAAGAGCCTTAGGGATAACCTGGCAAAAATCTGGCTAAGAAAACATTTAGACTGGATATTGATGTGTTTGATGAACACATCTTGCTCATAAATTCAAATGTCCTCAGGGAGAGAAGTTGTCTGTTTTTGCTATTTTAACATCATCTAGATAAATGGTCTGAGTGAAACATAGTTACAAGGAATAGAAAGATCAAAAAGGCACAGTGGTTGCCCTCAAATTCAGAACTTAAGAACTGAACACAGAAGATGGGTCCACATTACCTACATGGTGCATTCCCAGGTGTCCTAACTATACATACCACTTCTCTTTCACGGCTCTATAAATGTGCTGTCGTCTGTGGACATAACCAGTGCCCCCCCCCCCCCAGGAAACGTGTTTTAATTATTCTCATATTTAGAAATATAGATCAAAGATTACCTACTTCCTTTACTACCCAGAATTATTTTCATTTCTTCTTAGTTTGACTCTTTTTAAGTTCCTCAGGGTGATCAAGAGCATTACTACGAAAACCCCACAGACCAGCAGCTAACACTGCATCCACTCCAGTTGCAATGTGAGAATTTGTCAATAATGAAGTTTCCTGGTATAGACAGGACTGGCAACTTGAGAGCCACATCTGGCACACAATTTGTTTGGCCCCATAGAGCATTTTAAGAGACCCGAATTAGTTCTGATATATAAAAATCAGGGCTGGGCGCAGTGGTTCACGCCTGTAATCCCAGCACTTTGGGAAGGCGAGGAAGACGGATCACTTGAGGTCAGGAGTTCAAGACCAGTCTGGCCAACATGGTGAAACCTCGTCTCTACTAAAAATACAAGAATTAGCTGTGTGTGGTGGCACACGCCTGTGATCCCAGCTACTCGGGAGACTGAGGTGGGAAAAATCGTTTGAACCCAGGAGGCAGAGGTTGCAGTGACCAGATATCATGCCACTGCACTCCAGCCAGGGTGACAGAGCAAGACTCCGTCTCAAAAAATACAAAAATCATAATACCAGTGTACATCTGAATTTCTGGCCTCTCTTGAAAGACTTGTCATAGCTCAGCCTGGATTCCTCCAGAGCAGCAATTGCTAGGAGCCATGCAAGGCTGATTCTTCCAGGTGGACTCTCCACAGTTAACCCGTGGTCACCTCGTCCCAGGTTTTTTTTTTTTTTTGAGACTGAGTCTCACTCTGTTGCCAGGCTGGAGTGCAGTGGCACAATCTCGGCTCACTGCAACCTCCGCCTCCCGGTTCAAGCGATTCTCCTGCCTCAGCCTCCCAAGTAGCTGGGACTACAGGTGCATGCCACCACGCCCAGCTAATTTTTGTATTTTTGGTAAAGACGGGGTTTCACCATGTAGGCCAGGATGGTCTCGATCTCTTGACCTCCTAACCCGCCCGCCTCGGCCGCACAAAGTGCTGGGATCATAGGCTTGAGCCACCATGCCTGGCCTCATCCCAGTTTCTTATACCTGGCACACATCACTCATTTACATTCTTTGCTGACTCCTGCAGTCATTTGAGTTTTCTATCCCTACCTAGTGTCTAGCACAGTACCTTACCTACAAAGAGTAAGTGCTCAATCAATGTCTACTGAACTGCAGCCATCCCTACTCAAATTGGGCAGGAGATGCCAACAGGACATCATAACACTGATACACTCCATTCCTTTCAGCAGAGTGATACACACCTACAGACAAATCCATTTTGCTGCTTGGATTATCTTCAGTCTGACTCTGAAAAATAAAGAACAGATGAGACAGAATTAAGGATGCACATCTTTGAATCAGAGAAGTGGCATTATTCACGTGAGAGCCACATCTTACTACTGGCATTACAGAAGGTTCTCTGAAATGAACTTAAAGGTAATGAAAACATTAACATTTTTAATATGCTAGCTTGATTGCTGTTTGGGCCTATATTCCTACAATTCAGTTTTCACATACAATTAGTCTCAATAAGTCTACAAAGAGAGCAATAGATAAACAGCTGCCTGAAGAAATAAACCCCCGTCCTTACATTCTAGTCAGCTCAGGATCAAATTCCATCAATGGCAGCCAAATAATGACAACTTCTTCTCGTGACTTGTCAAGTCATCAAACCTTCAACTGTGCAGCCAAGTCAAGTCGTTTGTCTTTTGGCCAACCAGGGACAGGGTGTCCCTACACCATTCCCGAGAGATAAAGAAATCAGAAATTCTACAAGAATTCCCTAAGTAGTCCCAGTATAGTTTTTCTAGTTTCGTTATTGTTGCCTTTTAAAAAAATTGTAATATGAAAACTAGTACAGTAATGTGGTCAGAAACAATTGTATAAATTTTAAGTGCCTGACTCCTTCTTCTCTATCCTCCTAAGGAAAAGGACACAATGACTACAAATTTAAAAGCCATAACTTTAAAGGTTGGAGTATGTCATTCAGAATAAGAATAGAAGAGAAATACTACTTAAACTCAAAAGATCAAGAACATTGCTTAACTAGTTTTTAAATCTGTAACTTTGTACTATATGTGGCAGTGGTCTTAAAATTTGTATTACTCTTAAACCTAAAAGTTGGGATACATGATACATTTGAAAAAAATAAAACTTACCAGCAATCCCATATTTGAAAACTGTTTGGCAAGAGGATTCATCCATGAATCATTGTTTCCTCCTTTGAGTGAGCACTACAGAAATGAAACACAGAACCTCAGAACCAAATAATTTATTTCAACCTTCTGAATTTTATTAATACAGATTGAAAATGTAGACTTGAGTTTACCTTTTTAAAACCTATTTCTCTTTAACTAAAATTATGTTGATATTTTATGTTAAATGATTAATAAGCCCTAGTTATATCTATGCTTTCATTTTTATAAAATTCACTGCACTGAACTAGAAGTAGCTGGAAAAACACATGCTCAGCTGGTACTTTTGCTTTTTAAATAGAAAGAAGTCTGATATGATTTTCTAAAATAGAAGTTTTGCACACAACTGCTTTCACTTTCATTAGGCTGCTCTCTGTTACCCAAACTGGTTTACGTTAGGAGAAAAGAGTTTGATGTCAGTGCGTGTCATTTGGAAAGGAGCCTATTTAACTGGGCGTTATGAGGAACTCGTAGTGCTTCCTCTGTTTGTTTCACAGCATAAAGGACATTGGTCCTAGTGGTAAAGAGACCTAGTGGAAGACAACATTGCCGATCTCCTGGGCAGAGTAGGGCAGCAGTAGGTTTTAATCTTTTAATGGGACAAACTAGTTTCTCCCCTGAACAAGGCACTGACTGAGCTCCACTTTCACTTTTGTGAGGGAGGCAGGTGGAATTAGAGGATTTGGTGGGGTGGGGCTTTGTGCACTTGTGTATTTCACAGGTAAAAATTCTCCATGTTGTGATGATAGCGCTCTCTCTCTCTCTCTCTCTCTCTCTCTCTCTCTATATATATATATATATATATATATATTTTTTTTTTTTTTTTTCCTCTGCCACCCAGGCTAGAGAGCAGTGACACCATCCCGGCTCAATGCAAGCTCCGCCTCCCGGGCTCAAGCCATTCTCCTGCCTCAGTCTCCTGAGTAGCTGGGACTACAGGCGCCTGCCACCACGCCCGGCTAATTTTTTTGTATTTTTAGTAGAGACGGGGTTTCAGTGTGTTAGCCAGGATAGTCTCCATCTCCTGACGTCATGATCTGCCCGCCTTGGCCTCCCAAAGTGCTAGGATTACAGGCGTGAGTCACCGCGCCCGGCCCGTGATGATAGCTATCAAATCAATTTTATTATCCTTGAAAGTGATGAAGCACTTAAATTTAGTACAGGTTTTGTGTGTGTGTGTGTGTGTGTGTGTGTGTGTGTGTGTGTGTGTGTGTGTGTGTGTGTTTTGAGACTGACTTTCGCTTTTGTCACCCAGGCTGGAGTGCAATGGCATGATCTTGGCTCATTGCAACCTCTGCCTCCTGAGTTCAAGCAATTCTCCTGCCTGAGCCTCCCAAATAGCTGGGATTACAGGCACCTGCCGCCACACCCAGCTAATTTTTGTATTTTTAGGAGAGACGGGGTTTCACCATGTTGGTCAGGCTGGTCTTGAACTCTTGACCTCAGGTGATTACAGGCGTGAGCCACCGCGGCCAGCTAGTAGATTTTAAGGTCAAAAAAGCCTTTACTAGAGAGAGGGGGGAATGGGGAGTTACTGTTTAATAGGTACAGAGTTTCAGTTTTGCAAGATGGAAAGAGTTCTGTGGATAGACGGTGGTAAATGGCAGCATAAGTATGTGAATATACTTAATGCCACTAAACTGTACACTTAAAAACATACACTATGGTAAATTATATGCTATATGTATTTTATCACAATTTTTTAAAAAATGCCCTCAGTATGAAAAGTCAGAATCACTGGTACTGGGGCTGGAAGATTCAACTCCCAATTAACTTAATTAATTAAATCTTGGTTGTCAACCTAGTGGGGTATTTATTAGTCCCTTTCAATCAGTTAATTTAGTCTCATTGTTAATTTGTAAACAACCAAAAGAAAGCCAAAATCACACTAGACAACCTAAGAGTGCAAGGAATGCTGAAAAGTTTGCTGAATAATTCCTTCTGTGACTAGGCTAAGGAAATAAAAGCTCTTAATAGAAAAAAAACTCTAAGAGACTGCTTAAGCAAAACGTCTCTAAATAGAAACACACTGTATTCTTATTCTATAAAAGAAAGGGTCGTCCACAAAATTAATGGCCTATAGGCAAAGGGCAAAGGGGATGAAGGTCCAATCCTCAGACATGGGAAGGCCTCTAAGATGGCACCTGGTGTTTGAAACACAGGAGAATATTAGCAGTGAAGCATTTCATAGGGTGCCAAGACTCTCATGTTGAAATTAAGTATTGGATGCCCATTTCTTATTTCCACTATTTTATTTGTCAAATGAAAATCTGGAATTGAAAAAAGAGAGCGTCTGCCAAGACACTGGTTCAGGCTCAAAGACTACTGTTCTAGATTGAAAACCAAAGTCCTCATCAAACTGTGCAAACCAAAGGAGAAACTGAGTTGTTATGAGATACAGAAGGTATCTCATACAGAAGATGGAAAGTTTAGTACACAACCTGGTATATGATGTAGAGAAATCATCTAGCTGCTAGGCTGGGCATGGTGGCTCATGCCTGTAATCCCACAAATTTGGGAGGGCGAGGCGGGTGGATCACAAGGTCAGGAGATGGAGACCATCCTGGCTAACATGGTGAAACCTTGTCTCTACTAAAAATACAAAAATTAGCCGGGCGTGGTGGCAGGCACCTGTAGTCTCAGCTACTCGGGAGGTTGAGGCAGGAGAATGGTGTGAACCTGGGAGGCGGAGCTTGCAGTGAGTTGAGATTGGACCACTGTATTCCAGCCTGGGCGACAGGGCAAGACTCTCTCAAAAAACAAAAGAGAAATCATTTAGCTGCTATACACACAAGTACACGTTGGTACTTCATTTGTCGGGAGAAGGGTTTGGGGTCTTGGAATTTCCCAAATCAGATAAAATCAGGACGTGCTGATCGCCACGGGACAAGCCAGCATTTTCTTCCTTTGGGTTCCCTCCAACACATCTATGGGGATTTACTGGAAGGACTTCTTTGGCTTTAGAATGCAAAAGCAATTTATAAAGTATGCCTTGAGAGCCTCCAACAGATTGTTATAATGTGGAAACTAAAAATGAAAAATATCTCATATCTTTGAAAACTTCATTTTACCCACAGCAACAGTTTTATAGTTCAAGGTTTCAAGGTCATGGGAAAGGAAGACGAAAGGTAAAAGGGAAGTAGTTATTTGTTTGCAAGAAAACATTTTTCCCCTTACTTAGGACCTTGAGGACCCCAGCTGCCTCACACCTTTCATTTAAAAATCCTCAGTTCTGGCCGGGCGCGGTGGCTCACGCCTGTAATCCCAGCACTTTGGGAGGCCAAGGCAGGTGGATCACGAAGTCAGGAGCTCGAGACCATCCTGGCTAACACGGCGGAACCACTAAAAACACAAAAAATAGCCGGGCGAGGGCCGGGCGCAGTGGCTCAAGCCTGTAATCCCAGCACTTTGGGAGGCCGAGACGGGCGGATCACAAGGTCAGGAGATCGAGACCATCCTGGCTAACACGGTGAAACCCCGTCTCTACTAAAAAATGCAAAAACCTAGCCGGGCGAGGTGGCGGGCGTCTGTAGTCCCAGCTACTCGGGAGGCTGAGGCAGGAGAATGGCGTGAACCCGGGAGGCGGAGCTTGCAGTGAGCTGAGATCCGGCCACTGCACTCCAGTCTGGGCGACAAAGCGAGACTCTGTCTCAACAAAAAAAAAAAAAAAAAAAAAAATAGCCGGGCGTGATGACGGGCACCTGTAGTCCCAGCTACTCGGGAGGCTGAGGCAGGAGAATAGTGTGAACCCAGGAGGCAGAGGTTGCAGTGAGCCAAGATAACGCCACTGCACTCTAGCCTAGGCGACAGAGCGAGACTCCGTCTCAAAAAAAAAAAAAAAAAAAAAAAAAAAAAATTCCTCAGTTCTAGCTAGGTGTGGTAGCTCACGCCTGTAATCCCAGCACTTTGGGAGGACAAGGCAGGAGGATTGAGCTCAGGAGTTTGAGACCATCCTGGCGACATGGCGAAACCCTGCCTCTATGAAAAAATACAAAATTTAGCCAGGCATGGTGATAGTTCTGGCTACTAAAGAAGCTGAGGTGGGACGATTGCTTGAGCCCAGGAGGTTGTACAGTGAGTCGTGACTGTGCCATTGCACTCCAGCCTGAGTGACAGAGTGAGAACTTGTCTCAAAACAAAAACAAACAAAACAAAACCTCAGTTCTGCCTTCTCAGAGCGAATGAGCAAGTGCCAACATTTGTAAAGCGGGCTACCTTCATCTGTTTCTTTCCTCCTTGTCCCCAGCTTGCTGAGTTGTGGGAGGAGGCACTGCCCTGAGAGCCAGCGGTGTTCCAGACTCCTCCATCCTCCTCCTCTTCCCAGCTGGGGTGACGAGTTCCTGTGACTGGCCCGTCACTCTCCCCCCAGCCGTCTTGCATAGATTTGGAATCTTTAAGGAAAGAATGAATTAACTCTTTGCAACAGCTATATAAAACAATCATCAGAATAGTAATTCCTTGCAGATGCAGCATTTTAGTGTCTTTGTAATTTTATCTACTCCATCTACAATGGCAAGGCAAATATTATTACTCATTTTGTAGAGAGCAGGAAACTAAAACCCATGAAGTTTCAATGATACACAGAAAGTTAACAAACCATAGAACCAAGACCTCCTGATTTCTGGATCAATGCTTTTTTCCTTGCACCAAGTTGGACAGGAATTTCAAAACTGAAAAGAACTTATCACAACATTCCTGGCAAGAAATTTCAAATCTCAATTAAGAGAAATCTGTTCCTCTTAATGAACATACTTTACTGCAGCCCTGGTTTTATCCTCCATTCAGTATGTACTTTATATACAATGGACGAGGTATGATATAAATACGAGGTATGATAAATAAATACGAGGTTCGATAAAGGACAACTGTCTAGCTTGCTTGGGGTGAAGCAGAGACAAATAGAACATGAAAAGGGGGAACATTTTTCATAAGATTTTGAATATCAGAATTATGGTGAATGAAGAAAAATTCACATATAGCCACGGAAATCTAAAATGTATTAGAATTATGTACTTGAAATGTATTAGATACTAAAGAGGCAAAGAATATATACATAGTGGTTTTGAAAAGACAGGAGGAGAAAATGTGGAGGATAAGGAGAGGAAGGGAGAAAGGAAAGCAGAGAGAAATCCAAGAGGCTTTAATATTTGAGGAAGTGGGACATCAGTATCCCATTCTAAACAAAGATCTTTAATTTGAAGACTGGAATAAGTCCTTAATTCCCTCCGAAAATACTGTGCAGAATCAAAACATACCTTGCAGTAATAATACTGTATAAAATGATAAAGAAAAGGAAATATATTCTCCTGCCTGGAAACTTCCATCTGCACCTCTGCTTTCCCACATGACAGGACATTTATGAAAGTCTTCTGATGTGTACATAGCTTTATATGAAGAGTTTAAGGGCAGATAATTGGCTCTTCCAGGCCTTTCCTTGAATGACAGCTGCCACCCTGTAGGATCAGTCCTATGATAGCCAAGTAGGTTCGTGCCAAGTACATAAGGCACAGGGCAATTAATTTCTTCTAACTGTGGCATCTCATCCCCCAGCAAGGCCCAGGTAAATCTGACAGTCTCCCAGTGGGGTTCATTGTAGCCACAGGAAGGGGCTGTATGCACAAGGGGGAGGGTTGGGATGCTCCTCTTCCTGCTGCTGGAAGTGCTGCTGATAACCAGGACTGCTGCCTCTGTATACAGGATTATAAATTTATACAATACCATATTTGTGATTTATATTATACAAGCATACAAGCACAGGCTTCATACCATCCATCCACTGACAAGCAACAGGAGTTAAAAACCCAATATAAATAACACACTGACCCCTTTAGAAAAATGAAGACATGCAAGTGAACCTTTTTTTTAGAGAGGGAAGCTAAACTTCTAACAAATGTTTCTTATAGAAAGGAGAGGTCTAATTTTTAATCATAGGATTCATAAAATCAAATTTAAGACAGGCTAGAGGAGATCACAGGGTAACTGTCTCCATCAGCTGGTAGCCCTTTCTTCTGCATATTACACATTTAACTTACCCACAGAAAGGATGTGTGTTATAACTACAGACGATCCTGAAGAGTAGAAGACATTTTTAGAATCTGAGGAAAAGTGGTTTCGTGATACAAGAGAGGTGATCCTGGGGTTGGGAAAGACACATGAAAATCCTGAATATACTGGTAAAGGATCTCTTTGTGCCCAGGGTCTGATTAATGTCTTCCAATAGCATTTTGGATGTATTTCAAGTCTACTAGATTACATTTCCCATGATGATACGACTGATTTCACAATGGAAAGAATAAAACCAACATTTTCATGAAGCTAGCTATTTTAATGAAGTCGAGGAGAGTCATGAGTTTTAAAATGTAGTCAAGTTACTGCATATAAACACGTGTGAATTTCCAGAATAGAGCTAATGTATTCTTATATGGCACTTAAGAGTCCTGAATATCATATGATAAACTTAACAGAATTTATTTTCTTGTTTGAATTTTGGTCATTCCAGAAATGTTCATTATTTAGTCAAAAGATAATCCCTTAAATCTGCTACATGGTAGAAAAGAGATGTTGGAACATTTTTAAGAAAGTTACAAAAATAAGTGGAAACAGGCACTTGAATTCAGGAACAGCCAATGAGGCATTCCATAGCCTCAGTCCACAGAGTTCTGCTCATTACTGTGATACACATCGCCAGCTGGATCAAGTACAGCTTAGATTTTAGATTTTCAATGATTCTGAATAAGTGTGATGTTCTTCATTTAAAATACTGAAGTTAAATTTATGCCAGGTTCAAAAAATCTGAAATGGTCTTATGTGGAAGAAAAACGACAAAGGCAAAGGAAAGTGCAGAAGGATGAAGTCACTGGGCAGCACAGATCATATTCCACATGAAAAGCCAGGAACTTTTGCTTTAAATTGTACTAACAAACAAGTAGAAATGCAAGCTAGACATGGTGAGCACATAGTCACTGGGCTAAAAGCATCACATCAAAATTACAATTCTGTCCAGATACTAAATTTAAAACAACATTAGCTTATGATTTTTAGTTCACCTTAAACATTTTAAGAAACGCCAAGCCAAGCCACAACCGTTTGCTATTAACTAATTATTTAACACTCAAGGTCCTGAATCTCACTGAATCAACAGTTTAAAACTAAACAGCCCTCACCAAAATGTCAGATTCTCAAATCTGACATTTGACAAACATTTAACAAGGAATCCCGGCTGGGCACGGTGGCTCACGCCTGTAGTCCCAGGACTCTGGGAGGCCAAGGCGGGCGGATCACGAGGACAGGAGTTCAAGATCAGCCTGCCCAACATGGCAAAACCCCATCTCTACTAAAAATACAAAAATTAGCCGGGCATGGTGGCGGGCGCCTGTAATCCCAGCTACTCGGGAGGCTGAGGCAGGAGAATCGCTTGAAGCTGGAAAGCAGAAGTTGCAGTGAGCCGAAATTACACCACTGCACTCCAGCCTGGGTGACAAGAGTGAAACTCCATCTCAAAAAAAAAAAAAAAAAGAATCCCTCAAAAATGAAAAGCTTCACACTTACTAGGCTTCATGGCATTGGGAGCGTTGGCGGGCGTGTTCCCCCAGCCTGTGGTCGATGCTCCTGTATCATCCATCTCGCCCCACCCAGGACTGCTTTCATTTGGCTCACCCCAAGCGGAAGTACCATTATCTGGAGCAGGTGGTGTGCTTTTGCTCCAGACTATAAAGAAAGGAAATGTCTCTAAGAATCATTTGTTAAATGAAATGCCATAATATCCAGTGGGGTGAAGGTGGAGGGAACAGGCATGCCTATATTCTGTCGACAGAAATGTAAATAGATTCAACTTCCATGTGAGGAGCATTTGGCAATGTCACCTTTTAAAAAAATCTGATGCACACTAAACTTCTGACCCAGTAACTCCACTGCCAGGAATTTTTTTTTTTTTTTGAGACAGAGTCTTGCTCTGTTACCAAGGCTAGAGTGCAGTGGAGTGGTCATGGCTCACAGCAACCTCCACCTCCCAGGTTCAAGCGATTCTCCTGCCTCAGCGTCCCGAGTAGCTGGGATTACAGGCGCACGCCACCATACCCAGCTAATTTTTGTATTTTTTTTTTTAAAGTAGAGACAGGGTTTCCCCATGTTGGCCAGGCTGGCCTCGAACTCCTGACCTCATGATCTGCCTGGCTCGGCCTCCCAAAGTGCTGGGATTACAGGCATGAGCCACCATGCCCAGCCTGCCAGAAAATCATACTATAAATATACTTGTAAAAATAGGTGAAATTACATGTATAACAATACTCACTGCATCACTGATAGAAAAAAATGTGGAAACAACCTAAATATCCACCACAAGCAGACGGGTTAGACCAACTGTGGGTCACCCGTAAAAGAAATACTGGGTAAAGGCCGGGTGCGGTTGCTCATGCCTGTTATCCCAGCACTCTGGGAGGCCGAGGCGGGTGGATCTCCTGAGGTCAGGAGTTCAAGACCAGTCTGACCAACATGGCGAAACCCCGTCTCTACCAAAAAATACAAAAATTAGCTGGGCTTGGTGGCGCATGCCTGTAATCCCAGCTATTTGGGAAGCTGAGAAGGAGGCTCACTTGAACCCAGGAGGTGGAGGTTACAGTGAGCTGAGATTGTGCCACTGAACTCCAGCCTGGGAGACAGAGTGAGACTCCATCTCAAAAAACAGAAATACTGTATATGAAGCAATTAAACAGCAGACTATGTGCTAAAATTGAAAGCTATAAGTATAACGAGAAAAGCAAGGTGAAGAACAGTATACAAAGTACAATCCCTTCTCTATAAAAGTTCTGAATGAAGCACAAACTTCTAAGAGATAACCTGTGGGAAGAGACCCTAGGGGTTAAGATTCTTTTATTGATTATCTTTTGCTTTTCCACACAGTTTGAAGGTTTTTGCTATGTGGATAAAGTTTTTAAAAATTTTAGCAGGTTTTATTCTGGATGGGGAGCAAGCGAGAAATCTTCATTTCCTTCCTCATTCTTTTCAATACTTGAAAAAAGAATGAGTTAAAAGTAATCATTTTTCTAAGTGGCCACAAATGGATTAGCTGAACACTAGAGGTGTATTCTGAGAAAACTGATTCTTGGCTGGGAGCAGTGGTCATGCCTGTAATCCCAGCACTTTGGGAGGCTGAGGCAGGTGGATCACCTGAGGTCAGGAGTTCGAAACTAGCCTGGCCAACACGGTGAAATTCTGTCTCTACTAAAAATACAAACATTAGCTGGGCATGGCGGCAGGCATGAGAATCACTTGAACTTGGGAGGCGGAGGTTATAGTGAGTCGAGATCGTGCCACTGCACTCCAGCCTGGGCAACAGAGCGAGATTCTGTCTCAAAAAAAGAAAAAAAAAAAAAGAAAACTGAATCTTAATATTATGATTAACTAAAAAAAGACTAAAAGGTGCATCCCCCTTAATTTGTTGAACTATATGCTTTATAGGGACATTCAAGTTGACAATGACAAACTAAGAATGGCATCACCATTGCTACTTTTACCAGGTATGATGTTTCCTATTCAAATAGTGATGAAAGAAAGTTTAATTCTGGGCAACTGATTATCCTAACAATCTCTCTCTCTCTTTTTTTTTGTGACAGGGTCTCACTCTGTCACCCAAGCTGGAGTGCAGTAGTGAGATCATAGCTCCCGACAGCCTCCCATCTCCAGGGCTTAGGCAATCCTCTCACCTCAGTCTCTAGAGTAGGTGGGACTATAGGCACATGCACCACACCCGTCTAATTTTTAAAAAATATTTTTTGGAGACTGAAGTCTCTCTAGGTTGCCCAGGCTGGTCTCAAACTCCTGGGCTCAAGGGATCCTCCTGCCCCAGTCTCCCATAGTGCTGGGATTACAGGTGTGAGCCATCTCACTAGGCCTGAGATGACAATAACAATCTCTTATACAAAGTACTCTCATTCCAGAGGTCATCACTAAAAATCATCTGGAAAGAGACAGAAACCTTCCAGATACCAGCTTTGCTTCAGCATCATGATGGCCTCTGGAAAAACACAGGATATTTCCCTTTGCTGGGGAAAGAGAAGCAGAGATGTGTCCACGGGTAGAACCAGAATGGAAATCAGGTCTATTTCTGCTACTACTTTAATTCTTTATTTTAAAATCTAGAACATAGTTTGTTTGGCAAGATATGTCTTTTGGATTCTGCAGACCAATACAATTACAGAAAAATAATTCTGGGGACTGACATAGGGTTGTCATCTTTTCGTTTTGCCAAGAAAGAACATTAAAATGTACTACCAGCATCTGCCATCACTAGCATTTTATAAAAAGAGGTTCTGTCAGCAACAGAGTAGGAACTGTAGGAAAGCGTCTCAGAACAAAACTAAATTGAATAAATTCACCTAATAAAAATGCCTTGGTCTAGGATTTCTTTTCTTCATCAAAAGCTGCAAGAAAAAGCCACTGCTTACCTGATGCCGATTTACCGGTCATTGGGGTGGGCAGGTTTGGTTCTCGAGGTGCCGGGCCCCCTTGGGAATTCTTATCCCACAGATTCACATTCTTGTAGTTGTAACTGTTAGGGTCTCCCCATGCTGAAGTGCCATCATCAATGTCCATTTTCCGACTAATTGACTGTGGGGATGGCTCTTCCCAACCACTGGGTTCCTCATCCTTAGGGGTTGCAGGCTGTGGCCCGCTGCTCCAGCTGGAACTGGAAGGTCGAACGTTGCCTGGAGGTGGTGGGGGTGGGCCTCCCCACGAACCAGAAGCCTCTGGTTGTGGTGGCGGTGGCTGCTGTGGGGGCTGCTGCTGTTGGTGTTGTTTATTCCAGGAATTGGGCTGTCGGCCTGTCTCATTCCATGCTGGGGATCTTTTGCAATCCTCCCACCCACCTTTTGAAGCTAGGCTTGCATTGCCACCATTACCCCAGGTTCCGATTTCATTCTGCCCTCCTTCACCCCACCCAGACACAGGTTTACTTGCAGAACTTTCCCAACTGCTGTTTTTCGTCTGATCGACTTCCTCTCCCCAACCGTTCTTCCCAGAAGACCATCCTTGATTGGGCTGGCGTCCACCTCCCCACCCCTGATCCTTGCTGGGATTCTCATTCCAAGAGGAAGGTGTCTTTTCATCAGGCCGTCCTCCTCCCCAGTTGGAAGAGTTGTTGTTCTTGTAGTCATTCCAGCCTCCTGTGTTCTTGGGGTCTTTCCACTCTGTAGAGGCTGAGAGCTCCCCCCATCCAGACTTCATTTGATTGCTTTGGCTGGGTGCATCTCCCCAGCCCCCTGAGTTCTTGGTCTGTGTGGCAGCGCTCTCCCACCCCTCAGTTCCTTTGTCAGATTTCCCCTCAGGCCTTGGCACCTCTTCAATGTCCCACACTGTGTCCTGCTTAATTTGAGTTTGGCCCCAGCCAGTGTTTGAGAGCACCCTGGGGTCCAAATCAGTTCGGCTCAAAAGAGTCTGCAAGACAGCCTGACAATCAGGATGTGTGGGCCTGTATGACCGACGGCCAGAGTTATGACTGTCGCTACTTCCTGCTTTGTGGTTGCTTCCAGTGCTTTGACCTCCAACTTCACTTCCTGTGGAGCTGGAAGATCTTCCCCAACAGGGAGCCTGGGCATTGCCTTGGTTTTCAGGGAGGGGGTGGCCCTTTTGATTGTCCCATGCTCCAGTGCTAGAATTTGGTTGGTTTGGACCACTCCATTCTCCAATTTTCAACTCATCAGACCCAGTCGGCTGTTTCCATTCTCCCTGAGAGACCCCAGATGTCATTTTGTTCCCTTCACCCCATTTGTTGTCATTAGAGTCCTGGGGGCCAAAGTTCCAGGACCCACCCGTAGACCTGTTATTGTTGTCCCAAGAGTCATTTTTTGACCCAGTTGATTTCTGAACAGAAGCTCCTTTCCAGGAGTCCTCTCTCTCTTTTCCATTGTTCCCATTGTTTCCAGAATTGCTTTGTCCAGAGACTGTGTCAGTTCCAGAAGGCCCCCTAGCTGCACCCCAAGATCCAACACTCCCAGTCTTTCGATCTCCAGTGCTTTGTGAAGGGGCATCAGTGCTCCTGGAGGTGTTCCCCAAGCCCATTCCGAAGGGCATTCCCTTATTCTCCATGGGGTTTGGTGAACTTAAGTTCAAGGAGTTAGTGTTTCCATTTTTTGGTCCATCAGTGTTATGAATTTGAGCCTGTTCTCTGCCAGAGACAACAAAATTAACACCCGCATTTTCCATCTTTGACTGCTGTTCCCTGGATGTCTGACCTACTGTGCTAACCTGTGCACTGGAATTACTATTCTCTGCTTCCAATGCCCCTTTCCTAGAAGTTCCTTCTTGGACCAGTGCTGGCCAGGCAGATGGGTTGCTATTTGGGTTAAAGTTGCTGAAGCCAGAGCCAGGTCCAATTCTATCCTGACCACTCACATTCCTCCAATTTCCTAGTCCATTGTTGTTCTCTGTAGTTGAGTTGGAAGATTGAACAGATTTAGCCTTAGGGTCAGATTTCCAGACCCCAAGATTACATTCGTTCCCAGAACTTGCAGACTGGCACTGGCTCCCTTTTCCTTTGTTACTAGTGGTGCTTCCTGGCAGAGTGCTCTTCTCAGAGCCAGGGTTCGAGGCACTGTTGTTATCGGTGGTGTTTTCGGAAGAAGATTCAGTGTCTTTGCTGGCAATACAAGGCCACTCTTCCATGTCAGACCCGTCTACAATCACCTTGTCCCAGATGTGAATTGGGTTGGGGGAGGTGCCGTTGTTGGAGGAGGCTCCCGAGCCCCAAGTGGAATTTGCATAATTTGAAGCAGCAGCACCTCCAAGGGTTGAGTCTGGGGAAGAGATCATCTTATTAATCACAGCTTCACATGCATTCATTACCCATTAATCCCTCAAAGGGGCTCTCCTTTGAGCTCTGCCCTTAGGAGAGCTAATCACATGCCAGTTTCTCTCAATCCAGTTGCTTGTATCACAACTGTCTTAGTCATCTCTTCTTTTTCATTTGCCTTGTGTTATACCGGCTACGTCTCACTTCATCTCTCTCAAAACTACACCCTTTGCCGTTCCTGTTGACAGAGAAGGGCCTTCTTGTATTTTGGGACAAGGCAGTAGCAATGACACTCTAAACCTGCTCTGTATCTCCAGTCCACTCTAAACACCCCTGGCTGGAGCAATCTTTCTAAAGCACACCTTCGATTATATCACTGCTGTATGGAGAACCTTCAACAGTTCCTTAGTGCACAAGAATAAAGGTGAATTCCTTGGCCTCGAATGTCATCAAGATGCTCCATGACCTGGGACCAACCAACTTTTCTAGTCTTATCTTCTCCTGCTTCCTATGTAGATGTTAATATTCCACACTACTTGACATTCCACAACTCATGCCTTCTCACTCTGGCACCATTCCACGTTGGCACCTACTGTGTTTTCCTGCTGAATTCACACAGTGAAATTTACTCATCCTTCTGGGCCCAATTCAAGTGTCATTTCATCTACCAAGCTGTTTTCAAGCTCATCACCTGAAAATAATCTTTCCCTGTCTAGAGCCATTTTGCTCAGCATTGCGGCACCATGTTCACAACTTTCCTTCCCCATGTTAGCATCTTTGAGGCAGAGACTCTAACTTGCTAACGTTAGAATTCCACGCAGCAGCCAGCACAATGCTGCTGAGTAAGCATCTGCTGAATGATGGATGCCCGCTGAGCCACTGAGCTCGGTGCCCGGGGTGGGGGGGTGTCACACGAGTATGAATTAGGCAGAGTTCACAACCCCAAGGAACTTAATCTGATAAATGAGGCTGGCTCACCATATATTTTGGTGGAATTTACCATATTTGGTGGGAAAAAATGTTTTTAATGAGATCATTTCTTCTCGATTTACTTTGGCTTCTTTAACCAGGCAGCTTTTAATCAATTTGAAGTTGCAAAGTACTATACAGAGGCATAGAAAAATAAAAAGCGTAGAATCCCAAACTCTTGAAATTTAGGGGCCTCCTTGGTTTTAATAATGTGCACTCTGACTCACACTGGCCCCATGTCTCCACCTAGGCCTGGCTACACTGGGCTGCAGAAACTCCGCCCAACAGGGCCCGCCCCCTCACATGCTTCCTTTTGCAGCTGGTTAGGAGAGGCCAGGAAGGAAAGGCCATGGGTAGGGCTTATCTCTGCAGGAAGTCTGTGTCACCACGAGGTTTCTTTCCATCCTTACTCTGCACACAACAAGGTGGTGACCGAATTTTCTAGGCAATTATTTGTTCAAACTCAGAACTCCAATAAAGCATCCTACTGGTGACAACCATCAATCCATTGTCTTTGCCAATGCTTAATGGTATTCAAGCTCTGAATTTTAATATCACCCCAAAAGACATTTTAAGTTGAAATCTGTTAATAAACTTTAAAAGATATTTAGAATTTCTTAGCTGATAGTTGACTTAGTATTCATCTGTTAAAAACTCTCAAAACTTCTAGTAGAACCCTTCAGCTAAATCTCTCTTATTTCTACATACAGTTTTTAACAAAGCTCAAAATTCAGGGCCCTCAAAAGAAATACTGATTTTAAAAATCTAATTAAAAAGCTATAGAATAGTATTATTTTAGAATCCTCCCAAGATTCTATATTGCAATGTAGCAAATCATTTTCTCTATCCTCCTAGCATTCTGGAAACATAACACAGGCATCTAAAGATTCGCCTTCACACAAGCCCCGTGTCCAATTATGCCCTGAACACATATGACAGTGGAACTGTGGAGGTTCAAATTTATAACACTCTGGTCTGAGAAGGAAAAAAGGCCCCCAAAATAATGAGCATCAACAGCTAAAACAGCCCTCATGCCAAGAGCACACACTTATGGAACACTAACCCTCAGTTCCAAGAATCACCAATACACATCACATACTAGGATCCTCTCTCATCTTTTGACTAATCCCAGTGGTTTATACAATTAATGGCTCTCCTGGACTTTACATTAAGCAATGCAAACAAAGTGCTCTCTGTCTGTCAAGCTGCCATGCATTCGATTCACAGCGTGCCTTACCTGGCGCAGTCCCACTCTCACTCTGCAGCAGCGCTCCTGTCACTTGTGCGTTGTTTGGGTTTGCTCCAGGTGCTGTGCAGGGAGGAGGCCCTGCCCCACCCCCAAGGAGCATGCAGGACGGTGGAGGGGGCTGCCCACGTTTTAGTAACACTTTGTGGTCCTGCTGGCAACGGAATCGCGGCGGCACCTCCCGAGGCATGTAGCGGGCGGCGCTTGGCGGTTGTCCGTTCGGCACTGCCACCCTTTTGGCATTGTTGCCACCATTGACTGGTGGCGATGGAGAGCTGCCAATTGGGCTGGCGGCCGTTGGTTGGCTTAAACTTGGTTTCGTCACTTCGGGCACTAAAAGAGAGGGGTTGGGAAACAGTCTTTGAAATACATCAAATACATTTTTTCTAAAACTTTAAATAATTTTATTATTTTATTGAGAGATGGAGTCTTGCCATGTTGCCCACGCTGGTCTCGAACTTGGGCTCAAGGGATTCTCCCACCTTGCCTTTCCAAAGTGCTAGGATTACAAGAGTGAGACACTGCGCCTGGCCAAGATTATTTTTTATTATTTTATTATTATTTTTTTGAGATGGAGTCTCACATTGTCGCCTAGGCCGGAGTGCAGTGGTGCAACCTCCGCTCACTGCAACCTCTGCCTCCCGGGTTCAAGCGATTCTCCTGCCTCAGCCTCCCAAGTAGCTCGGATTACAGGCGCCTGCCATCACAACCAGCTAATTTTTTGTATTTTTAGTAGAGACGAGGTTTCACTATGTTGGCCAGGCTGGTCTCAAACTCCTGACCTCGTGATCCGCCTGCCTTGGTCTCCCAAAGTATTGAGATTACAGGCATGAGCCACTGCGCCCAGCCTATTTTTTATTTTTTTTTGAGATGGGGTCTTGCTGTATAACTCGGGCTGGAGTGCGGTGATCTTGACTTGATGCAACTTCCACCTCCAGGGCTCAAGTGATCCTCCCACCTCAGCCTCCTACGTAGCTGCGACTATAGGCATACACCACCATGCCAACTAATTTTTTTTTCCTCTTCTAGAGACAGGGTTTCGCCATGTTGCCTACCTAGGCTGGTCTCAAACTCCTGAACTCAAGCTATTTACCCACCTCGGCCTCCCAAAGTGCTGGGATTACAGGTGTGAGCCACCACACCTAGACCCTGGCTAAGATTATTTGTAAGAAAGCTTACATGGTACCAATTCTAACAAAGTCACTTCTCCTTTCACTCTACTCTCAAGGGACATAGTTATTCCAAATTCTCCACCATCTCTTCACAGTTTACTGAAGGCAGGATGAAGGTGGCGGCTAATAGTGACATGAATTTAAACACAGCAAGATCATGGAATACATTCCATCAATTAAGGGGGAGATGGAAGCGATCATCATTCACTCCCCCAAATCAACAGTGGAATTAATGCCCTGGAGTGCTGCCTAGAAGAGTTAAATGTCCATGGCAAAGTCCTTGGGAAAGGGTTCAAGCCTCAGTCCAAGGGTCCCTTCCTTTCATCCACATTCTTTTTTTTTTTTTTTTTTGAGACAGAGTCTCATTCTGTCACCCAGGTTGGAGTGCAGTGGCATGATCTTGGCTCACTGCAAGCTCTGCCGCCTCCCGGGTTCACAACATTCTCCTGCCTCAGCCTCCCAAGAGGCTGGGACTACAGGCGCCTGCCATGACACCCAGCTAATTTTCTTTAGAGATGGGGTTTCACCGTGTTCGCCAGGATGGTCTCGATCTCCTGACCTCGTGATCCGGCCGCCTCGGCCTCCCAAAGTGCTGGGATTACAGGCGTGAGCCACCGCGCCCGGCCCTCATCCACATTCTTAAAAGATCTACCCCTGAGTAACCTTTCTTGAAGTCCCCGGCCTAGGTGAGCTAAACATTCTTCCTAAGTGTTCCTGGAACACATCATCCCGCTCTCTCTACCATGAAAATTCTCCATTCAAAAGTCCATCTATCTCTACCACAGAAATTCTCCATTTATAAGTCCCATCTCTCTCTGCCACAGAAATTCTCCACTTACAAGTCCTTCTCCCTCACCAGGCCATGACTTCCTGAGGGCAAGGACCTATCTTTCATCTTTTCTTTTTTCCTTAGGGCATGGCACAGAGTAGACTCTTACAAGAAACTCCAGGTCTGGAAAACTCAGCTTGGTTTTGGTTTCTACAGCTACCTGGACTCAAAGACTTGCACCGCTCTCTGTGTAAATACTAGAAATGTTACAAATCTTTTTGCTTTTGTTAAATGTAAATACTTCTTCTATTTACTTTAAATAATTCGATTTTTTGACCTCAATTTTAAAAATGGCCCGCATACAGTGTGGGAATGTCGGGGCAACCATGAAGCTGCACTCTGCCAGATCCTCTGGCTCTCCCCTTGAACCTACAGAGAAGGCTCTCTGAGATCTGCACCTCCCTCACTACATGCTGCCAAAAGATCACTACCCTCTCCATAAACTCTGCCTGGCAAATAGAGGCTGGAAGTCGTACAGAAATAATCATCAAGCCTGATAGTTCAGATGATTCTGAGGCCCAAGTCCCTGCCTCCCAGGGTAACGTCAGGGCCAGCTCTGCGGGTAACGCTGCTTTGACTGCTAAAATGATGCTGGGCCAGCATGTCGCTTGTTGAACTGGCTCCTTTATGAGAGAGATACAGCATCATCAGAAATCAGGCGGCCCAATCTATGCCACTACCGGACATTAACACACTGTGGGTGACAGGAAGTGCCTGCAGCAACTTCCAGGTGACCCCATGTCTAACTTCAGCCAATCACAAGGCAGCACCAGGCATCCCAGTAAGGGGAGGGGGAGTGGAGGTCACAGGATCCAAAATCTGATAAGCATAATAAATGTGTGACTTAAGAAAACAAAACTAGGCCGGGCGCGGTGGCTCACGCCTGTAATCCCAGCACTTTGGGAGGCCGAGGCGGGCGGATCACAAGGTCAGGAGATCGAGACCACGGTGAAACCCCGTCTCTACTAAAAATACAAAAAAAAATTAGCCGGGCGTGGTTGTGGGCGCCTGTAGTCCCAGCTACTCGGGAGGCTGAGGCAGGAGAATGGCGTGAACCCGGGAGGCGGAGCGTGCAGTGAGCTGAGATCGCGCCACTGCACTCCAGCCTGGGCGACAGAGCGAGACTCCGTCTCAAAAAAAAAAAAAAAGAAAGAAAACAAAACTAGTCGGCTGGGCGCGGTGGCTCACACCTGTAATCCCAGCACTTTGGGAGGTCAAGGCAGGTGGATCACAAGGTCAGGAGTTCGAGACCATCCTGGCCAACATCGTGAAACCTCGCCTCTACTAAAAATACAAAAGTTAGCTGGGTGTGGTGGCGTGCGCCTATAGTCCCAGCTACTCAGGAGGCTGAGGAGAATTGCTTGAACCTGGGAGGCGGGGCTTGCAGTGAGCCGAGATCCTGTCACTGCACTCCATTCTGGGCCACAGAGCAAGACTCCGTCTCAAAAAACAAAAAAAAAAAAAAAAGAAAGAAAATAAAATTAGTCATTATCTAATATTCATGACCTATAATAGATGGATACGTAACTGGTAAATGAATGAATGAAGATTATTTAATATTAATTTTCTATCTGTTATTGGCGGATTCTATAGCATAGGGCATTCGCAATCCCCTTTTATCTTATTATGAGAATAAACAAGAAGTTGGCAGAGACTGGAGAAATTCATCCAAACTGGTTTTTAGGACAGAAAGAGCTATGTTTCTGTAAGGCTGCCCTTCTATAAAAGGTCTAGAATCTTCATTATAAGTTAACCAGGTCTACTACATACTTTTAACTCAATCCAGAAAAACAAGACAAGACAGAGTAACCTGCAGGACTGAATGCTGAACTTCAGTTTGACTCACTTTAAAACATTCACAGCACTGTTTCAACCGAAGAAATTTGGTAGGTATCACGTATCATGTAAGATTCCTTGCAAAAGTTCCTCAGGGCACTTTCCCACCACATCAGAGACAGAATGGATTGTAAATGATAAAGTCATTATAAAATGGGAACACACCTCAACCACTTTCCTCCCAATACAGTGTGCTCTGGCCCAGGAGATTAGTCATTCAAACTCCAGGACATCACGTACAAATAGGTCAAAGTATAAAAAGAAGAAAAACAAAACCTCCAGGAAACAGTCAGAAAACGCCCAAGACACCACCTTAGTCATAGCAAACTGTGTTTCAGCACCTGAGTGAATTCTTACTCTATTTTTAAAATCACACCTTTCTGTGAATCCAAGAACGTTAAGCCTTTAAAGGCCAACCAGAATTGCCGGCACTAATTGGAGAGCAATGCAGCTTTTTAGGCAGGAGGTCTGATCCAAATTGACTCCCAAAGTCCAAACTTAAGACATCAGAATCTGTGTGTGTCACCCATCATCATGGTCCAGAATGTTAGACGATAAAGGGCAAGAGAAGCTATTGTTAAGTCTGAATATGTTACTTTTCAGGCTGTCTCTTTTCTGAATCTTAAGGATTTGTAAGTTGTGCAAGTTTTTCTAAAGATGAGCTGTTCAAAGTAAGGGCATAGTTTCTTAATTTCCAGAGGAAAGGTTTGTGGCTTAAACATGATCTCAGTACTACAGGGAAATAAAAACATTGTGGGGGTGGGGGGAAGCTATGTATCCTATTTTCTAATTTCCATTCATTTACTTTTTTTTTGTTTTTTGAGACAGAGTCTTGCTCTGTTGCCCAGGGTAGAGTGGAGTGGCAGGATCTCAGTCTGCTGCAACCTCCACCATCACTTGGGTTCAAGCGATTCCCCTGCCTCAGCCTCTGGAGTAGCTGGGATCACAGGCGTATACCACCATGCCTGGTTTTTGTATGTTTTTTGTATGTTTAACAGAGACGGGGTTTCACTATGTTGGCCAGGCTGGTCTCGAACTCCTGACCTCAGGTGATCTGCCTGCCTTGGCCTCCCAAAGTGCTGGGATTACAAGCGTGAGCCACCGTACCTGGCTGGTCATTCATTTACTTTTTTTTTTTTTTTTTTTTTGAGACGGAGTTTCGCTCTTGTTGCCCAGACTGGAGTACAGGAGTACAGTGGCGTGATCTCGGCTCTCTGTAACCTCTGCCTCCCAGGATCAAGCAATTCTCCTGCCTCAGTCTCCCAAGTAGCTGGGATTACAGGTGTGTGTCACCATACCTGGCTAATTTTGTATTCTTAGTAGAGACGGGATTTCACCATGTTTGCCAGGCTGGCCTCAAACTACTGATCTCAGGTGATCCACCTGCCTCAGCCTCCCAGAGTGCTGGGATAAAAGGCATGAGCTACCGTGCCTGTCCCTCCATTTACTTTTAAGAACCATTGAATTGAATCTCCTCCCCTTCCTCATCCCATTTATCTTATTCCATTCTTGCATCTCACAGTTTAAACTTCTAATTGCCCCTATTTCTGAAAACTCCAATTAGATGCTACTTTTTCGGATAAAAGGGCTCTTTAAGAAACTTCCGAACCAGGCAGGGTTCTGAACACAGCAGCTGCACAGAACTAGTACAAACTATTATTTCCTTTAACTATCTCAATGGTATCAAACATAAAAAAGAATGACCTAGAAATGTTTTTAAAGTAGTAGCTAAAATACAAACAAGGCCTAGAAAAGACATTCTAGGCTGAACATTTTAAATCTGATGACACGCAGTGAGCGGTCAACGTGTACTGAACAATTTTCAGTAACCTCTCAGCACTGCCTCTATTTCTTTACCTTCCACTCCCTCCTCAACCCAACACACACTGGCTTTTGCCTTAAACATCTCCCTGCAAGCTTCTTTCCCCATAAGTCACTAGTGATCTTGGTTGCCAGTCTAACCAGCCCGCTTTAGACCTTTTCTTCTTTGATTTTTCTGCAGCTTCTGACACCACTCATCATTCCCTCCCTCCTGTTTCTGTGAGACATGCTCCAGCTAGCTCTTCAGCTTTTCCCTTCCTCTTTCTGTGTGGGCTTCTCCTACTCTTGATCGGGGGGATCAGCAAACTTTCTGTAAAGAGCCAGATAGTAAATACTTTAGGGTTTACTGGCCATATGGTCTTCATCACAACAACTCAACTCTGCACTTGTGGGGCCAAAGCACCATAGACAATGTGTAAACAAATGAGTGTGGCTGTGCTCCCATAAAACTTTATTTACCGACAGTGAAATATGAATTTCCTGTCATTTTCACATGTCATGAAATACTGTCCCCATTTTTTCTCCAATAATTAAAAAAACGTAGAAAATATTCTTAGCTCATGGGCAGTGCAAAAATAGGCAGCGAGGCCAATTTTGTCCACGGTCATAATGGCAATGCTGGCTTTTGACTGGCGAATAGCAAATGAATTTGGCCATAAGTAGTGGCTTAAAAACAAAACAAAACAAAATCAATGTGACGATAGGGCCTGCACCCTTTCCACATTTCAGTTCCTTGAGTACAAATTCTTCCATGCTCAGGCTTTAACTACCACTTACCATCTTTCCCTTCCTCTCAAACTTGTTTCCTAGCCCCAATCCCATTTCTTCACCCTCAAAGAATGAACTTATCACCCAACCAGCTGCTCAAGTCAGAAACCTGCTTCGTATCTTAGACTTCTCAATGCCCCCCACCCACATTATCATTATCCAATCAATAGTAAGTTAAACTAAAGCCTCTCTCAATTCCTTCCTTCCCCTTTACCATCACTGCTCCTAATCAGGTTCAAGTCCTCATTACCTCCTGTTTGGACTATTTTCGTGCCAATTTATCGGAGCCACATGTCTTGTAATACCTCACATTCATTCACTCTCTCAGAGGCAGCCAGTTTCATCTCTGAACAAGTGGCTTCCCACCACTGTGTTAGAACACACAGGTGTTTCTACAAGGTGTGAGGGGTGCTGTAAGTAGTTTATAAATTATTTAATGGAGGGGACCCCTCCAATAGTAATAAATGACTCAAGGTTATCCTGTACTCACTGTACTATGTCTTCTGAAATAGGCTCAAAACAAAGAGTGGTAGCTAATGTCCTGCGATGGCCCATAACCCCAGGTATGCTGATGGAGAAGGTGCTGCTCTCAGCTGTGTCCCAGTGGTAAAGGACAACACCTAAAAAATTGAACTTCTACTGAGCTAGAAGCTTTTCCCTGTTGGCTTTGACTCACCATTGGTGCTATTTGAAGAATAAGCTTCACTGAACAAAATATCTAACAGATAACTACCAAGGAACTGTTAAGTGTCAGGCACTAGAGTCCTTCAAAGTTTTGAAGACAGTTACCTGAGGTTCCCCAAGCAGGAAGCCTTGCTCTGGGAGCTCAATGAGCCCAGGTGTTTAAACATTTCTGAGTTGACAAATTCCTTATCCAATCTGGCTTGAACTCCACATGGTCCATGGAGGTTGCTCTCTGTTCCTTTTCATAGTGTGGTGCAAGAAGTGTAAATCCCTTCCTGGATAGTGTATGTCTATTAATGCAGGGTTTTTTTTTGTTGTTTTTTGTTTTTCTTTTGAGACAGTCTTGCTCTGTTGCCCCAACTGGAGTGCAATGGCATGATCTTGGCTCACTGCAACCTCAACCTCCTGGGTTCAAGCGATTCTCCTGCCTCAGCCTCCTGAGTAGTTGGGACTACAGGCGCCCGCCACCACGCCTGGCTAATTTTTTGTATTTTTAGTAGAGATGGGGTTTTACTGTGTTAGCCAGGAAGGTCTCCATCTCCTGACCTTATGATCCACCTGCCTTGGCCTCCCAAAGTGTTGGCATTACAGGCGTGAGCCACCGCGCTCGGCCTACTAATGCAGTTTAAGGTCATCTTATGCTGATACACTCTCATTAAAGCCAGCCATCACTCTAACATCTTTTTTTGGTTTGTTTTCAATTGAGACAGGGTCTCGCTCCATTGCCCGGGCTGGAGTACAGTGGCACAATTATGGCTCACTGCAGCCTGGAACTCCTGGGCTCAAGCAATCCTCCTATCTCTGCCTCTCGAGTAGCTGGGATTACAGGCCTGTATCACGGTGCCTGGCCCCTAACATCTTTTTAACAAGGCTAAATTTATATGTCCAACCTCCTCTATTACATAGTCTATGCAATTGGGCTTTTTAATCCTAAACTTCATCCCTGTTAAATCTGAATGATTACATCAATTCCTCAAACTCTTTCAGTTCTACTCTAAAATCCAACGAAGGAGGATATTAGCTTCTACCTTAAGTGCTTTCTATTATTTGATACCTGGGTAGCAGGCCAGCTCTAGCCTATGTCTTCACATAACCTCCACTTGAAATCTCTATCCTATTCCTCTGCAGAATTTTCACAATTTTTTTTTTTAATGGTGGAGAATACAGGAAGAATATATAATGAATGCACTACTACTCTGAAATACAGAAAAATCTCACTTCGGTCCTCTATACAACCAGGGACTTGGTACCAACGGTCTTTTCTTTGTGCTTCTAGCAACTGTTGGGGAAAGATGGATAGATTCAGATGAAGGGGAGATTGCCTGAGAAAGACACTATCTTTGGGAAGAGGAATATGTCCCCCAGACATGTTAGCTGAGGTAAGAGAAGAAGAAGGAGACTTAGAGTACCAAGGTGGGCTACTGGGAATAAAGATGAAGATGTGGCTGTAAACCTAGACCCAACACTAGAAAGGTCAGGCCCTCCCTCTGTTTACATTCTTAACATACCCCAGGGACAACTGGTATTTTTACTTGCTATATAACAATTAAATCCCTTAGGAGATTGAAATGGCCTCTCATCTCCCTTTAGGATTATTTTATGTTATCTTTTGATTGGAGGGGTGGGAGGTAGGGCGAGTAGGTTGACTGTGAAACTATGAAATTCCACGACATAGTAGGTATGAGAAAGCGCCCAATTGGAAAAAAATTTTTTTGGGTAGTGAGTAGAAAGGAAAGCTTGATTTTTAAGACTGGTAGAGGAAAGAAGAATGTGTTTGAGAACAGGTATGGTATCCCTCCCAATTTTTTTTCTATAAGAAAAGATGCCTAACAGATTTTCTGTTTCCCAGCACCACTTATCACACAGAGCAGCTCAGTTCTGTAGCACAACTAACACTTGGCTTTGCAAGCATCAGTCTTGTGGCCAGCCTAGGAACCCAACCACCACATTCCAGCAACCAGAGTCTAGACTGTCCAGGAAAAAAAATGCCAATTTTCTCATCTGTTGTCCCCATAAATCATCAAAAAGCCCTACAAATATAAATACTTAAGTGCCCAAATCCTTTTCTAGAAAGTATGTTGGTTTAGAAAGCATGGACACTGTACCAGCATGAATAACACTATTTCTATGGCAAAGTATCATTTATATTTCAAGCAAGTAATTTACAAAGATCCTTCCAAAATAAAGCCTACTTCTGGGCTGAAACTGAGGAAATGTACAAGGGCAGATACTATTCTCTGTAACCAATTAATTATAACTAATAATCATGGTTTCTTTTACACTTCACTACAAACTCCCAGACTACATTCTCCTTTGAAATGTCTTTTGGTTAGAAATTTATTATAGTAACTCCTAGTTATATGAGAATTTATTTTCCATAACTAAGTTTCCTAAGAAATTAGCACTGTCTTATTACTCTTTCATCATTGTGTGACAGGCTTTGGTCTCGTAGTCCAACAAAACAAAACAAAACAATGAAGAAACCAATCATTACAGGGCCTCCCATCAAGCCTTGACCTCTCCATCACCCTTGTCCTTCTCCAAGTCATCACAGTCACATCTAATTCCCTTCATCTAAGGCAGTGATTCTCAACTAGGGACATGTACTGGGGTCACCTGCAGAGCTTTTCAAAATACATCTGCTAGGGCCATGGCCTGGGACTGTGTATTTTGATGATTTTATGCAAATGATTCTTATGCATACCTAATTGAGAAACACATATTTAAGTAGGCAAGGAGAGGAGCTATCTCAAAGAATTAACTCTCTCATTCTGAAGGGGAAATGAAAGAAAGTGTGAACATCACCAGACAAAACTACATGATCAAAATTAACAGCAGAGCAAGAAGCCAAAACAACACAGACTATTAGGTTGAGAATGACCCAAGTGGCACCTGCTCCCGTTTATAACATTTTTTAACAGAGTTAAGCTACTCAAAATATATTATATTTTAAAAAAGCATATTCCAAGTTTTAGATTAGAAGGCAGAGTAAACATCCTAGGTGCAATATTCCATTATCAGACTCAATGCATGCTATCAGTCAAGGTGGTTGACAAACCGTTGTAATTCGCATCTGTAAATTAAAAGCTGGTGTTTGTTTTTTGCTATTATTCTAAAAAAAAGTTTTTTTTAGATCATGATCAAAATCATGACCCATATACTTTTTTTTTTTTTGAGATAGAGTCTCGCTCTGTTGCCCAGGCTGGAGTGCAGTGGCATTATCTCGGCTCACTGCAACCTCCGCCTCCTGGGTTCAAGCAATTCTCATGCCTCAGCCTCCCAAGGAGCTGCGATTACAGGCATGAGCCACCATGTCTGGCTAATTTTTTATTTTTAGTAGACATAGGGTCTCAGCCATGTTGGCCAGGTTGGTCTCAAACTCCTGACCTCAGGTAATCCAGACTCCCAAAGTGCTGGGATTACAGGCGTGAGCCACCGTGCCCAGCCATGACCAATAAACTTTTTAAAACAAGGTATTTACTCTTTTGACTCCTAAAAAATTTAAGGCCAACTAGAAACACTAATACAAGTATTTTCAATTTGTCATTACTGCTCTTCAGTGACTGCAAACAACCCACTTTAATTACTCTACACCCACTCTCTTTTCACTGGATTGGAGGCTGAGTCAGCAACAGTGTAAAAGCTAAACACAAAAGGTTCTAAATAATTTAAAGAGAAAAAAAACCTTACCTTTGGTTTTTTGTTCCGTGACCTGCAAAATAAACAGATAAAAGTAAATGAGATTTGCTTTTTAATTCAGTACTATATTTTCAGACTACTTTAGTCTGATAACTCAAGTAATCCAAGCTGTCAGGCACACAGGCATAGCTGAAATCCAGAAAAAGGAGCTGGGAGTCAGTTCAGACATCCTTCCAAAAGACTATGGCCATATGTCCAGCTATAATTTACATGACCACCATTAGGAAGAATAGTAAAACTAAAAAGCATTCCACTCATTATAGGATGAGGTCCCTGTACTGAGAATGCTACTTGCATTTTGATTGCTATGACTAGAGAAAAATCACATGAATGTGGCCCAGAAACTAAATTAGCCATAGACACAAAAAGATTCCCCTATGAGTATAGACACAAACACTTGATCTCAAATCTAAAAAGCAAAACTTCAGGGACTCGTCATCAGAGGCACCAGACATCGCGGTCGGAAAGCAGGATTCAAAACCAAACCTTGTCACTTTCTGGCTATGAGATCCCCAGTTTTCTATTATCTGTTGAATAGAGATAATAATAGTATATCCCTGCAAAGGACTGCTATAAGGATTAAATCAGATACGCTATGCAGTGCTCAATAAATGTTTGCTGTTATTATCAACATTTATATAAAATAGCATGAAGTATAGCACTAAGACTGAAATATGTAAATTTTGGACAAATCAAGGGTGCTTTGTTTAAAAAAAGTATTTCTTTATATAGTAACTAATACATCTACAGAAATGATTAACCTCTAGAAGGCTGGACAGGCTGAACATAGTAATGGACTTCAGAGAGTTTGGAAATGATGATTAGGAGCCTTATAGAAAACTGCTTCTGATATTTTTAAGAGGGGAAAATAAAGGAGGGCATCTAATTTATAACAATAAAACAAACGGTGATGCACAAGCAAAACATCCAAAAGGAACTATGCCATCATTGCAATAGTGGTTACATTAAATTGTTGAGATCATGGGTGATTCTGACTCATTTTCCCAACTGTTCATCTTTTAAAGCATTTTTATTTGGTTATCTGACTTTTGTAATAAAAATATTCATATAGCGGCCGGGCGCGGTGGCTCAAGCCTGTAATCCCAGCACTTTGGGAGGCCGAGACGGGCGGATCACGAGGTCAGGAGTTCGAGACCATCCTGGCTAACACGGTGAAACCCCGTCTCTACTAAAAAATACAAAAAACTAGCCGGGCGAGGTGGCGGGCGCCTGTAGTCCCGGCTACTCGGGAGGCTGAGGCAGGAGAATGGCGTAAAAACCCGGGAGGCAGAGCTTGCAGTGAGCTGAGATCTGGCCACTGCACTGCAGCCTGGGCGACACAGCTGAGACTCCGTCTCAAAAAAAAAAAAAAAAAAAAAAAAAAAAAAAAATTCATATAGCAAAGAAGAAGTTTGATGATTTGTGGCTGGTAATCATACTGGATTATGGCCATGGGGGTTCACGAAAACACAATCATCTTTGGAAGGAAGGTCCTGTAGCTGACCAGCCCACCTTGTGATGGATCCCAACACATCATCAGACTCTAAATAGGAGTTAAAGGATCCGCCTATAGAACATCCTGGTGTGTTTGCTACATTCCTGTGCTAAATGACAAGCTAATTCTATTACAGTGAATTTGTGGAACCCAGTGTCTTAAAAGTGAATGTTTTCCAGTACTGTTACAGAGCTCAATTATACTGAAAATACTCTTGTATGATTTTTCTATATCTCCACTTATCCAAGAATGAATGATGTGCAGCCACTTACCAGTTCCCAAAGGCAATTTAGGTTTTATACCATTGTAACTATTTCTTAGAATGCCATTTTGAAGATCAGTCATATACAGGAAGTCAGTGCCTTCCCATTGTAAGCAACAAACCCAAATAATGTCAAATATGTCTTATCATGTGGGTTCTGTTAAGAGCTGTCCCCCAGACGGCAAAAAACACAATCAAAGCATGTGTTCTGCCAACACTAAACAATTAGCAGCATCAGCCTAAATGAATGTGAATGGAATCCTTCTTTGACACCTCTCTCATGAATGGATATCTAACAGTTTACTCAGTGATGGCTCCAGGAAGAGCCAACTGCTACAACCAATGAACACTGGAAAAGGCTCATGCTTAATTTCTGTGTGGAAGTAACTTCGTTTTAGCTTTAAGTAAGTGTCAATTCTTCAAGAAAATTATGTTTCCAACTTCATTCTTGACCATTCACTTATTAAACAATTTCTGAGTGATTATTCTGCACCAGGCACTGCCCTAGTTACTGGCAATACAAATACGAATAAAACCAAGAAACTTACAGTCAGTCAAACAGTGAAGATGGACACAAAGAGATGGTCATAAAGCTCTGGGGAAAGCAGCATGAAAGATGTGGAAGCCCTTAGAAGAGGCACCACAAATGTTTGCGGACTGAATGAATGAACCACTGACCACATGATAGACCTCTGGCACGTTCTCCACGATTCTTTGCATCATAGCACATTTTATGGCTCCTAGCTGAGGCGTTGTCTCTACAATAAGGTTGGAAACCACGAAGATAATCACATGGTAAGCTTTGTGCTCTCCTTAAAACTGCTAAATCAGAATTTAATTCTGAAATTATGCAATGGTTCAGTATAATAAAACAAGATCAAAGGCCATGCATCAGCCTGCGTCAGCCTAGATTCTGTGTCAAGCTGATCTGGAACATTTTTGAGCAAAAACGATAAGAATTTTTACTGTTCATAAAATTAATCACTTAGAAATTTTATTTACGGTGATTTTCCCCTTTGCCATCACTTCTTAATCAGCTCTTAATGCAGATGAAAGCACACAGGAGAGATTATCCAGCTACATAAACTACATTCTCTGCATAAATAATCTCATTCACTCTCAACTACATTCACAGCATCTTTATTTTAAATCATTTTTCTTTGTGGAATCCAATGAAAGTTTACAGAGGCATATTTTATTAATCATTTTAGATACTGATATTTGTAGTTTAAGAAAACACTGTTATGTATGTTAAAAATGAAGAAGGAATATATACTCTCTAAATCACTCTGTTTGGCATCCTCTTGTTAACAGCCTTTGCTCAAGTTCCTTGGTACCCAGTCTATTAACCACTCATTTCCAGAGACTGCAAAATCTGATTTTTGTAACAACTTAGTAGACGAAATGTGTGAGTGTCCTAAGGAAAGTAAACTTTCACTGAGATTTAATCTCACGTCACTCCAGTTGGAGGTGGAGGGCACAATGTGTGCGAGGCACAGGGAAAAGAGCCCAGAAACCACAGGGGCAATGCTACGAACACCCCACGGCTGGTGGAGCTGCATATTGCAACCTCAGTGACAGGGCATGTGGCCATGGACCCAAAGGGAAGTACAAAAACGTCTCTGGGCTGTTATCTGACTTCCATTATTATTATTATTATTATTTTGGACACAAGATTTCACTCTGTCACCCAGGCTGGGGTGCAGTGGTGCAATCTCTACTCATTGCAACCTCCACCTCCTGGGCTCAAGTGATCCTTCTACCTCAGCTTCCAAAGCAGCTGGGACCACAGGTGTGCACCACCACACTCAGCTAACTTTTTTCTTTTTTTTTTTTTTTTGGTAGAGACGGGGTTTTCATGTTGGCATTACAGGCACGAACCACCACACCAGGCAATCTGGCTTCTTTATTCAGACTTTTCACTCCAGAATTTTAGGCAATTCTAACAAACTCAGGTGAGAAGCAACACATTAGAAGGAGGTACCCTGACAGCATGAAGATGTGATGGAGAATATACCACTATTAATAGAAACAAACACAATTAAAAGCAGACAAAATCTTCAAGAGCACAGCGGTCTATTATAGCACCAAATAATAATGAATGTTCCTCTTAATTAAGTCATGAAGAAAAGATAAAATTACATTTCATATATTTAACATGGCAAGGACATATGCAATCCAGTTCAGAAACTATTTTCAGAATTTTTCTTATGCAGATACTCACACATCAATTTTTTGAATTATTTCAATAATACAAAAAATTGAATTATGAGAAACGCCATATCCAATAATGCTGGAAAAACGTGCAGTGTTATACTGGCTTGTGTTTGATTGGCTTGACTCTGTTCTAAATCTAGAGTTTCCTCTGAACCTTGCCACAGTTTCTTTCTCCCTAAACTTAGCTTCGATAACTAGCACCAACACAGGGATCCTCAAACCTGTCCCACAGTAGGCCCTGCTTCGCAAATGCTTTACATAGCAGTGACAATACCTGACAGAAAATCACCTTGCCTCCAAAAAAGGCACCAAAGTAACCCCTGCTGAGCCACAGCCCAAGTTAAGAGATGCAAAAAGAATGGTAAGGTGGGGAAACAGGTAAGATCAGACAACGGACAGGGTAGAGAGGCATGCTCTGAAGCAAACAGGGAAGGCAGGCGCATTCTAACCACTCTGCCTTAGACAACTCTGCTGGACAAACCGCTCACCTGAGACCTGACAGGTGACAGCCGTCAGCCCTTTGTCTTTTTTCTCTTAGCATCTCTTGTTTTCTCTAAGCAATTCCTCAAAGCCACACAATGCCATATCCTCCAAAGCACTACGTGGGCTCACTAGATCCTTTCCGAGAGGGATTTCTACTTGTCATTCTCCGAAGGTAGACACAGCACCATGGGGGGACCAAAAGAACACCGGGGCAACCTCTAGCCAGTTTTTAAAAGTTATTCTATAGGCTTAAGAAAATGTAGATTAAATTAATATACAAATAAGGAAATACAACAAGAACTGAGAGTTTGAAAACTCTCTTGCCTTTCTAATATTGTTTACTGTTGTTTTCAAAAAATCAGCCATAGCATTATTTAACATCTACTTTATGGTAACAAATACAGACCTTGAACTTTCTCCCACTTCCAAATATGAAAACTTTTAAGTAAACTAATGTCTCAAGTACCGTTACTGAGATATCAAGTATTCAGGCCAGGCGCAGTGGCTCACACCTGTAATCCCAGCACTTTGGGGGGCCGAGGCAGGCGGATTATGAGGACAGGAGTTCGAGACCAGCCTGGCCAACATGGTGAAACCCTGTCTCTACTAAAAATACAAAAATTAGCTGGACGTGGTGGCAGGCACCTGTAATCCCAGCTACTCAGAAGGCTGAGACAGGAGAATCGCTTAAACCCGGGAGGCAGAGGTTGCAGTGAGCCAAGATGGTGCCACTGCACTCCAGCCTGAGCAACAAAGCAAGACTCTCTCTCAGAGGGAAAAAAAAAACGATATTGGGTATTCAAGCCAAGACAGTTTCTTCTTCTGGATGCCGGATGCCTAGTGGATATAAAGACAGACTTAACTGATTAAACTCACCTTCTGAGTGGCTTCTTTTTTCTTTTTATCCTCTTTCTTCCTTTTCTTGTCTTCCATTAACTGTTCTTCCCTTTCTTGCTCCTTCTCTCTGTTAAAGTAACATCATAGCAGAAGGTTATACATCTATATTCACAACCCATTTCTGTAGCAAATTAAATGCTTGTAAATGGTGTGCAAGACGACATTTCATCTCTGTGACTGAGTAGAACACAGTATTTCATTTAAATCAAAAGGATGCATAAAACTCACATTTAATTATTCCCACATCTTGGTTTGTCACCCCTTTTGCAAAACATGACATTAAGTTTGGTTTCAAAGAAGCCTATTAAGGTGAGCTTTTATAATATCTTACCTAAAAGAACATACATACAAACACACACACACGATTAATATAGTTCCACTCAGCAAAGGACCTGATCTGAATATGACAATATCCAGATGGCTTCCGGGCAGTATTCCTCACAGATAATGCAGAATATATTAACTCAATTATGGTACATATGTATTTATCATAAATAGATGCTTTTCCATGACATCTTCAGAGTGGTGAACATAAAGCTCTATGCTCTGTATTCCAAATTTTTTTTCTATATTTATTATTAATACTGTATGTTTTATATATTTTCTACTTGTGTTTTCTAAGGCAGGCACTGAGCGTCCTATAAATCAATGTATTCCAGGCCAGGCGTGGTGGCTCACGCCGGTAATCCCAGCACTCTGGGAGGCCAAGGCGGGCAGATCACTTGAGGTCAGGAGTTTGAGACCAGCCTGGTCAACATAGTGAAATCCCGTCTCTACTAAAAATACAAAAATTAGCTGGGTGTGGTGGCACGCTCCTGTAGTCCCAGCTACTCGGGAGGCTGAGGCAGGACAATCACTGGAACCTGGGAGGTGGAGGCTGCAGTGAGCTGAGATAGTGCCACTGCACTCCAGCCCGGTCAACAGAGCCAGACTCTGCCTCAAAAATAAAATAATAATAAAATAAAATAAATAAACATATTCCCTATTGGGTGAATTCACTACTACATCTTCCTGTACACATGAATTAAGACAATCAGGTTTTGCTCCACTGAATTAGAATAAAAATGATATACAATCATAAACATTCTAGTTGGAGAAATATGCTGAATCTGAAGAAATTAAGAGACTGTAATTTACAGCACACATTTGAAAAGTAACATTTATTGGAATGCTGTCAACTTTCACTCTATGTATCAACTGGGAAAAAACATACACTCAACCAACCGCAGTAACTTCAAAGCTCACAGTGGGAAACCCCAGACTCTATGCTTATGGAATTTCATTGCTGTGAGGAGACTTTAAGATCTAGTTCCCAGGTCCTCAGAACACCCAACAAATAACAAATCCACGGTTTCACAGATATCACCTAGAATAAGGCCGAATTACAAGTGAGTCAAATTCAAGATTAAGGGAGTAACAGGTTTGCAAACACGGCAAAATCATAAAGATGGTTCCTGAAGGACTTAACTTTGGGAAGCAGAGATCTAGTTTAACATACTGAAACTATACAAAAGGAACCATGGATGAAAACTGAGGTGGGCTCTCATGAATACATAATAATGTTTTATTTATAGAAAAAAAGGCTTAAAAATTATTTTACCTACATGTTGTCACTGACTTTGTCCGCATTCAAATATTAGCGTTTCTTCTTCTGCACTTCTGGGTATAAAGATATAAAAGCCTAATATGCAAAATCCACCCAACCAAGGAGGAGATTTTACTGAAATTTCCTTAGGTCTCATGCTGGATTTCTTTGGAGTCAGATTGTGTGCCTCTGTCTAGGTGTGAAACGCGTGGAGAAAATCCACCTGCAGCAGCAGTGCCCTCCTTTAAGAAAATGGATTTACAAACACCGGTAAGATGGATGTTGATCATCTCAGGCAGGCTGGCCATGGGTCCTGTTATATTTGGCCCTAAAAGCCTTTTGCTTCCTCTGGCTGCAAGTGGAAGGAGTGGATGGGGTTCCTCACGCCCAAGCTGCTGTAACTTGGCTTCTACATTTTACAGTGAAACCAACTACAGAAAAGGAGCAACCGCAGCCTGAATATTTCCTGTTTAAAGATTTGGTGTTTACAAAAAAAAAAAAAAAAGTATTAGGTTGTCATTTTTTTCTAAATCTGAAATTATTCTAAAATTAAAAGTTTATTTTAAAAAATGCAATGTTGGCTGGGTGCAGTGACTCACGCCTGTAATCCCAGCACTTTGAGAGGCCAAGGTGGGTGGATCACCTGAGGTCAGGAGTTCGAGACTGGCCTGGGGGACACGGTGAAACCCTATCTCTACTAAAAACACAAAAATTAGCTGGGAGTGGTGGTGGACACCTGTAATCCCAGCTAATCAGGAGGCTGAGAAAGGAGAATCACTTGAACCTGGGAGGCAGAGGTTACAGTGAACCAAGATCACACCATTGCACTCTAGCCTGGGCAACAAGAGCAAAATAAATAAATGAATCAATAATAAATAATAAATAAATAAAATAAAACATAAAAAAGGGGGTAAGTTTTAATCAAACATGTTCTTCAAAAACAAACTAACCTTTTCAAATATTGTCCCTATAAACAGGCAATTCAGGGAAATAGACTGAAATTCATGCACAACAGAAGTAAATTCATTTCTAAAACAGATATATTTCAAAGCTTTCCAGGTGACAGGCTATACTTTCACCATGTTTTTTGTTTTATTTTGTTTTGTTTTGACCATGCGTCTTGGTAGGATTTAGTCTTCTCTTTAAATTTCACTTCCTTAGGAATAATCTACTTCGTCAAACCTGGCTTAAAAACCTGCCATTTACTTAACAATAAATCAAATAGTGTGGGTCTCACCTTTCTTCTAATTCTGTTCTCTATCTAGGTTGCACATTAGCACCATTTGGTGAGCTTTAAAAAAATCCTGGCTGGGCGCAGTGGCTCACGTGTGTAATCCCAGCACTATGGGAGGCTGAGACAGGTGGATCACGAGGTCGGGAGATCCAGACCATCCTGGCTAATGCGGTGAAACCCCGACTCTACTAAAAATACAAAAAATTAGCTGGGCGTGGTGGCACACACCTGTAGTGCCAGCTACTCGGGAAGCTGAGGCAGGAGAATTGTTTGAACCTGGAGGCAGAGGTTGCAGTGAGCCAAGATTACACCACTGCACTCCAGCCTGGGCGACAGAGCGAGACTCCATCTCAAAAACAAACAACAAACAAACAAACAAAAACCCTACTCTGAGTTAGAGCCCAAGCAGAGAGCAATGGGCGTCTATGCGGAGAAGGCATCTACGGGGGCGGTGATGGAGATGGCTTACATACAGGAGACTGATGCACTGTTTAAGTATAGTAAGAATAATAGGGCCAGGCATGGTGGCTCACACCTGTAATCCCAGCACTTTGGGAGGCCAAGGTGGGTGGATCACCTGAGGTCAGGAGTTCAAGACCAGTCTGACCAATATGCAGAAACCCCGTCTCTACTAAAAATACAAAATTAGCTGGGTGTGGTGGCGCGTGCCTGTAATCCCAGCTACTCAGGAGGCTGAGGCAGAAGAATCGCTTGAACCCAGGAGGCGGAGGTTGCAGTGAGCCGAAGTCGTGCCACTACACTGCAGCCTGGGCAACAAAAGTGAAATTCCATCTCAAGGAAAAAAAAAGAATAATGACAGCCATGTTTCTCACTGTTGAGAAAATAAGTTACACAAACGGAAGAAAAGGGAGAAAACTCAAATGAACTCTGTGGGGTTGGATCTAAATTAGTTACTGACATGAACTCATGGTTTCCAATATATATAGACATAATAAATATTAGCTGTAACTTTGTGTACATGTGAGATATGTGAATATATATTCCTTCACACACACACACCCACACACACACGCTTATTCCCTCAGCTCTGTCACTCTGAGGGCTAGAGAACAAGCAACATCCAAGTAACAATGAACACACTTAGCACCCAGTTTTGCGGCTTCCATTCTTCACTAAAAAAACCAGAGTTCTCTGGGAAAAATAGCTAATTCTAGGATAGGATAAGGAAAGTACAAGATGAACCTGGAATGTACGTTTGCCAAGAAGCAAAAGAATGATGGGATCCTTCAAATGACTACAGAAGACAGTTTGAAGTGCTCCTACAAGCTAAATCTGGAACAACATCAGCATCAAAATAAGTAATTATAGTAAGAGACTATAAGCCATTGTATAAAATAGGAAAACACAAGTTCATACAGAGAGAAATAAGCAAACGAATACATTGAAATGAGGAATGGAATAGTCACATAGTTTCAAAGCACCTCCCCATAAAATACTTGTGATAAAGGGTTGAGAAGAGTAATTAAGTCAAGGAGAAGCCTGTCAAGATACCACCTTAATCAAGTAATCCACGTGAACATCATCAGCTACGGGACAAATTCAAACTGGGAGTTACACAACAGGATGCTGTAAAAAGAACACAGCATCGATTCGATTCTGTGATACTCCTTTTAAATGTGTTTTTAACCCGAATACCATCAAAGGAACCGTCAGACAACTCCACATTCAGAGGCATTCTACAAAATATACTGGCCTGTAATCTTCAAAAGTTTTAAGGCCATGACAGTCAAGGAAAGATTGAGGAACTGTTCCAAATGAAAGGAGACCAAAAAGACCTAACAACGAAATGTAATGTGTGGCAAATGTCACACCCGAATGGAGATCAAGAGTAAGTGGTGGTAACGTATCAGTGTATTAATTTTTTTCCTATGACGGTTATATTGTGGTTCAACACTAGAATGTTCTTTTTGTTAGAAATATACTATATTACCCAGGTGACAGAGCACTGGATCAGCAGTTAATTCTCAAATGACTCAGGGGGAAAAAGGCTTTTTAAAATCATCCAGATTCAAACTCTGTAAGTTCCAGATTGTTTCCAAAAACAAAAGAAAATACAAACAACCAACACAAAATCATTGCTCAGATAGTACCCCAGGTCAATTACATAGAAATCTCCAGGGATTTTGAGAAGTCCCTCCAAGTGGTTCTAACATGTAGCTAGGGTTGAGAAACTGCTCTAAATTCTTGTTTAAACCTATACTTGAAAACATTATTACCTGATTTATGCCTCAAAAATGAAACCTCCCATCACCTGAGCCCAGGAAGTTGAGGCTGCAGTGAGTCATAATCGTGCCACTGCACTCCAGTGTGGTCAACAAAGTGAGACCCTGTCTCCAAAACAAACAATAAAAAAACACCTCCCATACAGCAACGAATGCAAATGCCAAGTGACTAGGCGGGTCCTACTTGATCATCAATTGCTTCTAAGTATGAAGGGCAAGAGAAATCATTCATATTTTCTCTCATCTTTAAATATACAACCAGATATAAAGCTCATCACTGTCAAATTATGTAATTCATTCAACAAATTCAGTTAAGTATTTACTGAGTCTCTACTACAGCTTCCCAGGCAATACTACGGGCACCTCCAATTCCTTAACTTTGTGCCAAGTATGGTTTATAGGTGCACCCAGCTTCCAAGTACATATGGAACACAAAGCCCCTCAAACTCCTTACAGCCCAGCCTGGGGCAGCTGCTAGCCCAATCCAACCTCATCTATTTACCCCAGTGTGCTGTACAAATCTTTTCTCTGTGTGTCTTGACCTGAAAAGGTAAGGAAGCATTGTCTAGGGGAGCTGGGGGTTTTAATATTGTCTCTGCAGGGGACGAATGTGTGGGAGGTACTGTGCGGGAGGGCAAAAGATAAAGCAAGTGCAAACACCATAATCTAGAATAAATCCAGAATGGTAAAAAGTCAAACTACTCTTGAGAACTTCTCAGGTTAAGAGAGAATACAACAGTGTTTTCTTCTTAATTTTTTACAATAATAGTAGAGAAAAGTAGAAGTGACTTGTAGCTGAACAGAAAATGCCCAATATTCGGCCGGGCACAGTGGCTCATGCCTGCAATCCTAGCACTTCCGGAGGCTGAGGCGGGCAGATCATGAGGTCAGGAATTTGAGACCAGCCTAGCCAACATGGTGAAACCCCATCTCTACTAAAAATACAAAAAAATTAGCTGGGCATCGTGGCAGGTACCTGTAATCCCAGCTACTCGGGAGGCTGAGGCAGGAGAGTCGCTTGAACCTGGGAGGCGGAGGTTGCAGTAAGCCAAGATTGCACCACTGCACTCCAGCCTGGGCGACAAAGCAAGACTCAGTCTCAAAAAAAAAAAAAAAAAAAAAAAGAAAGAAAGAAAGAAAGAAAGAAAAAGAAAACACCCAATATTCACTTAAGCTGAGGTATAGCAAGACTGCCCTGCATGCAAGTTCAGAACACCAAAAAGCAATGATGCTGACATTCCTAGGAATAGGCTGCATCCCAGAACTCAATCTGCCAATGGTCCGAGACCATGCAAAGGGAAGGCTAAGAGCTTGGAGCATCTGTAACTGGCATTCAAAGCCATGCATAGCACAGTTCTAGCTTTTACATTTTCCTCATCCATTCTGCATGCCTGACAAAAACCATCCTCTTTAATATCCATCACACCTTACCCTAGTGTCAAGTCCTAGCTCAATATCCACTTGCTTTAACAGCACCATCCCCAGTAACCCCCAACTCTAGAGCAACTCGTCTTCTTCTGTAGACCCCGCCTCTTGTTTGGCCCTTAAGGTCTGAAGGCAGATGACACCGGTCATTGGCAGCATGAGAGCACCTGAAATAACTGCGGCATGGCTGCTTTTACTAGGGGTGATAATAGGCATAGGCTGACTTGGCTCTCTTCTACTAGGATGCCCAGGAACTGACTCATTCCTTTAACAAACATTTATTGAGTGTCTCATATGAGCCAGGCACTTTTCTTTTCTGTCACCCAGGCTGCAGTGCGATGGCACGATCTCAGCTCACTGCAACTCCCGCCTCCCAGGTTCAAGTGATTCTCATGCCTCAGCCTCCTGAGTAGCTGGGATTACAGGCGCCTGCCACCATGCCCGGTTAATTTTTGTATTTTTAGTAGAGACGGAGTCTCACTATGTTGGCTGGCCTGGTCTTGAACTCTTGACCTCAAGTGATCCACCTGCCTCAGCCTCCCAAAGTGCTGGAATTATAGGCGTGAGCCACTGCGCCTGGCCAAGCCAGGCACTTTTTCTAAGCACTGGAGATCTGGCCGAAACAAAACTGAGCTTTGGCTCTCATGCGACTTAGATCCTAGTGGGGGAGACAGGCAACAAATGAACAAGATATACAACAAGATGCATGCATAAAATACACAGCTCAGGCGGCGACAGTGCTCAGGAGAGGACAGTTCGCCGACAGAGAAGGAGAGAGGTGGGGAGAGGAACACCTTCCACATGATAGTTAGAAAAGGCCTCTGATACAGTTGCATGAGAATGGAGACTCACTGAGGTGAGGGATGGGGCCATGTGGGTATCTGGGGGAGAATATTCCAGAGAGAGGGAATGGCAAATGTCAATGAGTGAGACTGGTCCATCTGAGGAATGGCAGCCAGAATGCAGTACAGGGAGTAAGGGAGGAGGTGGCAGGGACGAGACCAGAAGCAGGATGCGGGGGTTGGGGGAGGGGGGATCTCCTTACAGGGAATGCATTTTCTAAATTAACCAGCACACATTTTCTGGTAATTGAATAAGAAATCAAATTGGGACTGAACACAAGCACCTAAACACAAAACTTCCAAAACCTCTTCTTCTCAGCTTCAGTCAGGAGGCCCACCTCTTCCCTCAGCTGTCAACCTTGCCCTCGGCGGGCTGGCCTGCTCCACCAGCGCACCCACCACTCGAGACAATGGCGAGCCAAGTGTGTGTGGCCAGCGTGTGGCCAGCCGAGTGTGTGCGCGTTTGCCACGGCTGAAGCCTCTGAACACAAGGGAAGGGGAATGAACCTTCCTCTTCTCCCTGCCCTATGTCCGTGGCACAAACACCCAAAACACAGTAGGGTCTCCAAGTAAATGCTACCAAAATGCATAATTAAAGAGCGAGCAACACTTTCTAGCTCCCGGCGGACATGTGTTTAAAGAATAGCCTCAAAACAACGAACTAAATCATCTAATAAACATATGCTGAGTGACTACGATATGCCAGGCACTGGCCTGTGAGGCACTGAGGATATAAGACTGTGCAAAAGAAGGATGGTGCCTGCCCTCAGGGAGCTGACATTCTAGATGGGAGACAGAAAAAAAACACACACAACACCACGAAGACAAAAAAGCTGGAAAGGGGCCAGAATGTCTAAGAGGGAAGAGATGGGAAGAGGGGGCTGCCTTCCAGGAGGCATCTGCAGCGGGCATCTGTGAGGCAGGGACATCCAGACCCCTCCATGAAGAAAGCCATCTGGGAGATGAGTGACCAGGTCAAGAGAAGAGTAAGTCCCAGGGCCCGAGATGGGAAAGTGCTGGGTGTGAGTTTGGGAGCAGGGAGATGGCTACCCCTACTTCTGCCCTCTCTCAGCAGCAAGCCTCCCCAGACACACACCCACACTTTCTCTGGTTTTCTGGGCTTACTTGGTAGTCACCCTCATCTGCACCAGAAGAACTGGGCATTGTGGCTGAAAGGTTGCCTTCCACCGCATCAGTTCCCTCAGTATCTCAGTGCTCACTTGATGCCAGGCACCAGACTGACGCCAAGAAATCAGCAACAAACAAGACACAGTGCTGCCTGCCTTCCTGGGGCTCTAAATTCCACTTTTTAAATAGTCCTACCTTACCTCACAACCCAGACAGCACCTTCAGGGCAGGAAACTGTGCTCTCCTTGCTCTGTTCCCTGTCTCTACACACTTTAGAATACTCTGAAGAGAGCCTGCAGTGCCTTTGCTGTTTTGAAAGTATCAGAATCTTGGATGTGTGAATTCAAGCTTGTGATGATCCAGGTAAGAGATCAACTTTTGTTTCTGTGACAGAGTCTCACGCCATCTCCCGAGAGCAGTGGCACGATCTCGGCTCACTGCAGTCTCCACCTCCCAGGTTCAAGTGATTCTTCTGCCTCAGCCTCCTGAGACGCTGGGATGACAGGCATGCGCCACCACGCCCAGCTAATTTTTGTATTTTTAGTAGAGATGGGGTTTCACCATGTTGGTCAGGCTGGTCTCGAACTCCTGACCTCAGATAATCTGCCCGCCTCGACCTCCCAAAATGTTGGGATTATAGGTATGAGCCATCGCGCCAGCCAAGAGATCAACTTCTTTCCACAAACTAGAGTCACGACCAGTGGTTCCTGTATGCATGTCTCTGAGCCCATTGTGCCTCAAACATGCAGGAGAGGCAGGGCTGACAATTTCACACTTGAATATATTAATCTCCACCTGTATGCTCATGGGAGTGAAAGGATGGTAAGAACCTTCATTCAGAAGAACAGCCAGGATTCATCTTGACAGGAAATGGCTCCACATTCCCAGGAGCATCTTCCTTTCCATCAAGGTCTGAATGACTGGCTGTGACAGCATCCAAACCTACCCCTGACACCCTGTGATCAGAAGGGTGGCGGCACCTTTGGTCCTAGTTCCAACTCCACAAAACCGAGGCAGACAGACCCGAACAGGAACAGAGCCACCCAAAGTGGGAACTATGCCAGAAGTAAACGAATACTGTAAAAGATTAAAAAGAACTCCACAATAAAAAGGAACAAACCATTAATAATACACCAACTTGGATGAATCTCCATGGAATTATGCCGAATGAGAAAAGCCACTCCCAAAAGTGTCAAACTGTAGATTCCATTTAGATAACATTTCTGAGATGACAAGTGGTTGGGTGCCAGAGGACACAAAGGGGGGTAGGGTGAGGCAGGAGTGGTTAATCAAAAGGGTGACACTAGTGACCCTTATGGTGACAGAACTGTCCTGTATTTGATAGTGGTGGTGGGTACATGAACCCACGTGATAAAATTGAATAGAACTAAACACATAGGCAATTAAATACAAGTAAAACTGGGGAAATCAAACTTTGGCAGATTATATCAGAATCGGGGTTGGGACATTATATTATAGTTCTGCAAGAAGCTACCATTGGTGGAATGGCATACAGAATCTCTGCCTTGCTTCTGGCATGTGAACCTACAGTTATCTCAAAAATTTCGATTAAAAAAAAAAGAGCTTCACACATTGACTTATCTTTTGGTCTCCTGTTTGAAATTTTGTGAAGGACTCCTACTTCAAACCATTTTCTTTATGAAAGTCACATAAGAGTCAAAAGGAATTTGAGAAATCATTTAGTCCCCACATTACAGAAATAGATTTCCAAAAATATTCTAGAATCTACACTTCATCCTAACATGCTCAAATTGTTAGTTTAATCGATCAAGTATTCCTTAACTACAGCAGGAATATGACAGATAGCCACAAGGGTATTTAAAATGCTCCTCTTACACGTAATTCACAAGACAATTCTTTTCCCAGGAATTTTAGTAGTGTACTAGTCACTGAGCTATGATTTCACTTTGTGGTGGTTGTGGTGGTATCTTCATCAGCTCAGTCAACATCAATTCCAAGCCCCACTGGCCTATTTCCAAGACTCCTTCACAATTAGAGATGGGGACGTGATTTACGCTGTGCCAGTAAGGTGCATGCATGACTTTACTAGAGGACACACAGGGCACTCATCTTCTCAGGGAGCATTATAGGGATGACGTGGTCCTGGGGCCTACCCCTGTAACGGCAATTTCCTGAAAGTGCAGGAAAAGAAAAAAAGCTCCCATGGGACCCCCAGTTCCATGGTGTGGTGCTGGGCGCATCACCTGACCCTCAGCCTCTCAAGTACCATTTAATAAACCCACACACCAGTGAGAATGAATTCTAGTATCTACACACTAAGGGCTCTGCCCAACACAGATTTAAACAGGGGTTTTCAAAATGCACCTAAGACATGTGACTCGTATGAACATTATTTCCTTAGAAAACAAAAAGTAATCTTGGCAACTTATAAAGCAGTAAGAAAATAGCCACAAAACCATTACCAATCATAACTAATTAAGGATTAATGACACCACGTGCATATTTGGGGTAAGAAAAATTAACAAAGGAAGTGCAATGAAAAGAGTTAAGCAAAGTGCTCAAAGTATCCACTTAAAATGTTTTTAATTAACAATGCACACACACAAAAAGCATGTTGGAACATATCCATTCAGGCAGAGGAAATTACATAGTAGGGTACTCCAAATATCTATATTGGATTTGTTCTTAACATTTTTTTCATTTGCTGGATCTGAGGGAATTTAATGGGATGCTAATGTAATTTGCACATATTAAATTCGCAGACAAGGCCAAAAAGCACTAGGGCATAAAAATCATTCTAAGTGGCTTATAAGAAGAAAACAACATTAAAACTAGAAAGATTAAGGTAAAAGGATTTTTTATTAATTTTAAGGGATAAAGAAATTTCTCCTGCCTTCAGTTTTATTATGTGACATGTGATAGGTAACACTTTTATGTTGGTAACAAAATGTAACACAGTTCCTTCTACATAGTGTTACCTTCCTTTCTGAGGCTGTGTAAAGCAATGCTTCTCAAACTTTAATGGGAATCTTGTTAAATGCAGATTCTTATTTAGAAGGTTGTGGGACAGGGCCCACAATTTTCCATTTCTAATAAGCTGCTGGTCCCTAGATCTTTGAGCAGCACACAAGTATGCACTTGGTTGTTTCTTTTCAAGAAAATATAGAATTGTAGTCATTTCTTAGTTAAAATCTCAATATCAAGCATATGCCTCATTATTTTTATCTGTGTTTCAATGCAAAATTACAGTGTAACCTTAGTGAAGTTTGTTTGTTTGTTTTGAGACAGGGTCTTGCTCTATCCCACAGGAGTGCAATGGTGTGATCATGGTTCGCTGCAGCCTCAAACTCCTGGGCTTGAGTGATCCTCTTGCCTCAGCCTCCCAACTGGCTGGGACTACAGACATGCTCCACCATGTGCAGCTAATTTTTAAATTTTTTGTAGAGATGGGGTCTTGCTATGTTGCCCAGGCTAGTCTTGAATGTCTGGACTCAAGCAATACTCCTGCATTGGCCTCTCAAAGTGTTGGGATTACAGGTGTGAGCACCACACTCGGCCTGGGAAGGTATTTTAGATTAAACAACTCGTGTAGCGTAGACTTCATGAAACTCTACTGAAATGATGACATCAGGAATACCTAGGATCAATCTGTGCATGTGCAGGCAAGAACAACTGCCAGCTGGATGACAGCAAATGAAAGGCACCAGACATCCAAGGGTGGCATCAACTGTGGCATGAATGCAGACTTCAGAGATCTCAAGTAAGTAAAAGAACGTGAGGCTCAGAATCCATGAAATACGGCAACAGACTTTTGCAGACATAGCCTCTGACTCCAAGCTTTTCATGAATTTCCCAGTTTACATATTTAAAGGCACATGCAAGGAATTGGTTTGTCTGGAATTACTCAAACCAAATAAAGTAAGACAATTTTTATTTTATTTATTTATTTTTTATTTATTTATTTATTTATTTATTTTGAGACAGTCTTGCTCTGTCACCAAGCTGGAGTGCAATGGTGCGATCTCAGCTCACTGCAACCTCGGCCTCCCGGGTCCAAGCAATGCTCCTGCCTCAGCCTCCCGAGTAGCTGGGACTACAGGTGCCTGCCACCAAGCACAGTTAATTTTTGTATTTTTAGTAGAGATGGGGTTTCACCATGTTGGCCAGGATGGTCTCAATCTCTTGATTTTGTGATCCGCCTGCCTCGGCCTCCCAAAGTGCTGGGATTACAGGCATGAGCCACCGCGCCCGGCTGATAATTTTTTTTTTTTTTTTTTGAGACGAGTCTTGCTCTGTTGCCCAGGTTGGAGTGCAGTGGCGTGATCTCGGCTCACTGCAACCTCTGCCCCCACGGTTCTAGCAATTCTACCTCAGCCTCCCAAGTAGCTGGGGACTACAGGAACGAGACACCACACCCGGCTATTATTTTATTTTATTTTTTGAGATGGAGTCTTACTCTGTTGCTAGGCTGGAGTGCAGTGGCGCAATCTCGGCTCACTGCAACCTCCGCCTCCTGCATGCAAGTGATTCTCCTGCCTCAGCCTCCCAAGAAGCTGGGGCTATAAACACGTACCACTACACCTGGCTAATTTTTTGTATTTTAGTAGAGACAGGGTTTCACCATATTGGCCAGGATGGTCTCGATCTCCTGTTCTCATGTTCCACCCGCCTCAGTCTCCCAAAGTGCTGGAATTACAGGCGTGAGTCATCGCGCCCAGCCACGCCCGGCTAATTTTTATAGTAGTGATGGGGTTTCACCATGTTGGCCAGGCTGGTCTCCAACTCCTGATATCAAGTGATCCGCCTGCCTTGGCCTCCTAAAGTGCTGGGATTAGAGGCGTGAGCCGCTGCACCCAGCCAGCTATTTTTAAAAACTTGCTTTTACTTTCCAAAATTCTATGTGGCAAAAGCTACAACCAACAATTTGAAAGATTTTTCCCTGCAAAAAGTTTCAGGGTTAGAATGGTGCCTGAAGAACATTCGTCTCATGCTTTACATACTCTGGCTGGGCAACTCAGCAAACTCTAACAAAGAGAGATGTGGCTTCCTACTCAAACTTTGCAGCTGGGTAGGAAGTTCTTGATAGTGCCTTGAGAAATGTCTCCTGATAGCTTCGACTCTCTAGTCCTAAAATTTCCTTTTCAGAACACATGGAACAAATTCTCCAAAAATGTGCAGTTATCCATGATGCATCCCTGAGACATTCTTAGTTCCTTCACACATTCCACTCACGACCTGGTTTTCTATCCCCCTTACCAGTGGGATTATTATCCCTTAAATATGTTCCAGTTTGTCTACCCTCATCCAATTACCAGGCAAGGCAGCACCAAATAGGGTAGGCCTGCCATTTACTTGTCCCCTATGATATACCACTGATAATACTGTTAAAGAGGTCATTTGCTTTCTTGGAAATCACATCTTACTGAGTTACAACCACCTAACACTCCTGTTTTTTCACAGTATTGCTAAGTCACTTTTCCATGACTGAGTAATAATGTATCTCTATTAATGCCCTCAGTGCCAGACTGTCAAACTGCCATCACCACCTCTCCTGATCTTCCCTGCACTTCAGGAAATGGCCTGGAACTGTATTTTCCAGAATCCCATTCCCTGTAGAGTTCCAGGTTAGCTGCCACCAAGGAGAGGTCCCTAGATCCCTACCCTTCTTAGATCTGGAAAGCAGAAAAGAAGTCAATATTCTCTAGAAACAGTTGCAAAAAGACCATAGGCAACAACAGGCAGGACTTTCCCATTCTGCAGCAGCTTCCAGATGATCTAAAGCCACAGCAGCACACAGCGGACATCACTGCTCCTCTAGGAAGATGCACTCTAATCTCATTAGCAATAATAGAAGACTTCCTGAATTTCTTTCATCAGACTTTCCAATGGTTGTGTGAACTTTCGATTCCCTATATTAAAATCTTTCCTATTTGTAAAGTCAAATGGAGCCTACCGAAAAGGTTACCAAAATTAATAAGTGAGTTTAACGAGGCTGCAAAATACAAGATCAATATAAGAAAACTCGTTATATTTCTACATACTAGGAACAATCAGAAATGGAAATTTTTTTTTTTTTGAGATGGAGTCTCGCTTTGTTGCCCAGGCTGGAGTGCAGTGGCCGGATCTCAGCTCACTGCAAGCTCCGCTTCCCGGGTTTATGCCATTCTCCTGCCTCAGCCTCCTGAGTAGCTGGGACTACAGGCGCCCGCCACCTCGTCCGGCTAGTTTTTTTGTATTTTTTTAGTAGAGACGAGGTTTCACCGTGTTAGCCAAGATGGTCTCGACCTCCTGACCTCGTGATCCGCCTGTCTCAGCCTCCCAAAGTGCTGGGATTACAGGCTTGAGCCACCGCGCCCGGCCAGAAATGGAAATTTTAAAAAAGATTCCATATATAATAGCATCAAAAACTGTGAACACATAAGAATAAATCTGACAAAAATATGCAAGCCCTGAATATGTACACTGAAAACTACAAAATACTGCGGATAGAAATTTTTAAAAACCTACGTAAGTGAAAAGATATACCATGCTCATGAATGAAAAGACTCAATATCGTTAAGATGTCAATCACCCTCCAATTAATTTAGATTCAACAAAATCTTTATATTAAAATCCCAGCAGAATATTTTGTAGAAATTGGTAAGTACCTTCCAAAATTCATATGGAAAAGCAAAGAACTCAGAATAGTCGGTAACTATAAAAAGAACCAAGTTGGAGGACTTGCACAACCTGACGTGAAGACTTATTACAAAGTTACAGTGATTAACACAGTATGGTACTGTCTTATTTTTCTATAGACAAAAGTTTAATGGAATCCAGAAATACACTGATTATACACACACACACACACACACACACATATATATAAAATGAGAGAGAGAGAGAACCAATTTTCAAAAAAGGTGCAAAGGTAATTTAGCTGAAAAAAGAGTGTTTTCAACAATTAGTGTTAGAATAACTGGTAGGAATATTTTTAAAAATGAACCTCATTTTGTACCTTGGCAATACATAAAAATTAATTCAATGAATCATAGAACTAGATGTAAAACCTAAAACTGTAAAACTTCTAGAAGAAAACATACGAGAAAATCTTTGTGACCCTGTGTTAGAAAAATTTTTTCGACACAACACCAAAAAGCATAATCCATAAAAGAAAAAAAAAAACTGATATATTGGACTCAAAGTTAAAAACGTCTGCTCTTCAAAAGACAATTAAGAGAATACAAAGATTAAGCCACAGACTGAGAAAAAGTTATCTGCAAATCACTTATCTGACAAAGAATTTATATACAGAGTATATAAAGAACCCCATCTTAAAACTGAGCAAAAGAGGCCGGGCATGGTGGCTCACATCTGTAATCCCAGCACTTCTGGAGGCCGATGCGAGTGGATCACTTGAGGTCGGAAGTTCGAGATCAGTCTGGCCAGCATGGTGAAACCCCAATGCTACTAAAAAAACAAAAATGAGCCGCATGGTAGAGGTGCATGCCTGTAATCCCAGTTACTAGGGAGGCTGAGGCAGGGGAAATTGCTTGAGCCTGGGAGGCGGAGGTTGCAGTGAACCAAGATGGTGCCACTGCACTCCAGTCTGGGCGACAGAGTGAAACCCTGTCTTAAAAAAAAAAAAAAAAAAAAAAGATGGGCAAAAGATTTGAACATTTTGCTAGAGAAGACACATACGTGGCAAATAAACACATAAAAAAGATATTCAACATCATTCATGATTATGAAAAAACAAATTAAAGCCACAATGAGATGTCAACACACATGTACTTCTAGAATGTCCAAAATTAAAGACTCACCATTCCAAGAATTAACAAATGGAGGCCGGGCGCGGTGGCTCAAGCCTGTAATCCCAGCACTTTGGGAGGCCGAGGCGGGTGGATCACGAGGTCAGGAGATTGAGACCATCCTGGCTAACATGGTGAAACCCTGTCTCTACTAAAAATACAAAAAACTAGCCGGGCGCGGTGGCGGGCGCCTGTAGTCCCAGCTACTCGGAGGCTGAGGCGGGAGAATGGCGTGAACCCGGAGGGCGGAGCTTGCAGTGAGCCGAGATCGCGCCACTGCACTCCAGCCTGGGTGACAGAGCGAGACTCCGTCTCAAAAAAAAAAAAAAAACAAAAAAAAAACAAATGGAACTCTCTCATGGTGGGAATGGAAAATGGTACAATCACTTTGAAAAGCTAAACATACACCAACTATATGACCCAGCCATTCCATGCCTAGGTTATTTACTCTAGAGAAAAGAAAGCATATGTCCAACAAAGACTTCTAGATGAATATTCATCGCTTTATTCATAATAGCTGAAAATGAGCAACTGCCCAAATGCATATCAATAGGTGAATGGATAAACAAATTAAGGTAAAACATACAACAGAATGCTACTTACTCAGAAATAAAAATAATGGACTACTGTTATACATAACTAGATGAACCTAAAAATAAGTATGTTGGGTAAAAGAAGCCAGACAAAGAAGAGTACCTACTGAACGATTCCACTTGTCTAAAATTCTAGAAAATGTCAACTAATGTATAGTGACAGAAAGCACATCAATGGTTACCTGGGGTGGAGAAGGGGCAGGGAAGGGTGGCAGAGAGGGGTGATAAATAGGCAAGAGGAGACAGAGGGTGGTGAAGGACATTTAACTATCTTTTGCATACATTGTTTGTAATTACCACATTGTAAATGTCAATTATACCTCAATAAGGAGGTAAAAGGAAAAATAAGGAAGAGAGAGAGAGAAAAAAAAAAGCCTTTCCTACATGGATACCTGGAATGGCCCATTTCCCTGGCAGAACCCTGAATGACACAGCCCCATAAGTGAGATCTCTTTATCAGTTGAAATTTCACCCTGGATGTGCACACTGTTCCCTAAGATCACAAATCTGTAAATCAGAGTTTCTGCACAGATAACGCTCCTAGGATGGGTGCCAGGTTTCATTTTTCAATGCGATGAAGCCTCTTGTAGAAAAGAGCTTAATAAGGAAAATGTCTGAATTTTTAGAGCTGTTACCTTACATCTCATTGTTTTAATTCTCTGGAGTGCTGTAAACTACCAGCATCTTCACTGAACTTTCCTTTGATCAGCAATACCTATACTGTGTGTTTATAAGGTAATTCAACCAAAGCTGTTAATTTTTTAACCATTCTTACGGTTTTGCTTGCCTTCAAATAAGGTTCTTCGAGTTCAAAGGACACCTTAGGTTTTAATGTAAGATTTAGTGAATAAATCTTTAACATCACCTCACATTTTACTCCTGAAAGTACTTTCCTATACACTACAATTAATATGCCATGCTTCTAACGACAGCCTGAAATTAGGAGTGGTTTTACAAATATCCAAACAGGCTAAGAAAACAGCCTCCCAGGGCCGGGCATGGTGGCTCACACCTGTAATCCTAGCACTTTGGGAGGCCGAGGTGGGTGGATCACGAGGTCAGGAGATCAAGACCATCCTGGTTAACACGGTGAAACCCCATCTCTACTAAAAACAAAAAAAAAATTAACCGGGCGTGGTGACACACGCCTGTAGTCCCAGCTACTCGGGAGGCTAAGGCAGGAGAATCGCTTGAACCCGGGAGGCGGAGGTTGCAGTGAGCCGAGATTGCGCCACTGCACTCTGGACTGGGCAACAGAGCAAGACTCTGTCTCAAAAAAAAAAAAAAAAAAAAAAAAAAAAAAAAGAAACAGCTTCCCAACGAGGGCTTATACCACATATTCTAACATACATACATACATACATTTATCTATTTATCTTATTTTATTTTATTTTATTCTATTTTTGAGACGGAATTTTGCTCGTCGCCCAGGCTGGACTGCAATGGCACAATCTCGGCTCACTGCAACCTCCGTCTCCCAGGTTCAAGGGATTCTCCTGCCTCAGCCTCCTGAGTAGCTGGGATTACAGGTGCCCACCACCACACCTAATTTTTTAGTATTTTTAGTAGAGACGGGGTTTTACCATGTTGGCCAGGCTGGTCTCGATCTCCTAACATCAGGTGACCCACCTGCCTTGGCCTCCCAAAGTGCTGGGATTACAGGTGTGAGCCACCGCTCCTGGCTCACATACTCTAATGTTTATAATCTGGAACCACTAAAAACTATGTTTACACCTTAAGGGCCAGGAGCAGCACTCTACCATGAACACTCGACAGTGAAGAAACTAAAACGAAGATGAGGAATAGCAGTCTTAGCTATGGCCCTGGAAAGAACTATTCTCTACAGAAAAGTGATGAAATATGGCTCCTAAACAGGAGAGAAAATAAGTTTATCAACCAGAATCCACAGCTCCGAGGCACATATTATTCAGGAGAAAAACTGAGAACTTATTAACAGTAAGTGGTGGGACAGCTTTTCTAAACATTCAGGTGTTTTCCTTTTCATGTTGCATTTTTTTTCCTCTGCTTTCCTCCACACATGGTCCAACACAGTTTTTCTTTTCCATTGAAAGAGTAAATAATAATAACTGACCTTTGAAATCAGATTGCTAGCAATTCAACATCAAACTCACAGTAAATTGATTCCATTAAATTCCATTAAAAGGTAATTTTAGGACCAGGTGCAGTGGCTCACACCTGTAATCCCAACACTTTGGGAGGCCGAGGTGGGCAAATCACTTGAGGTCAGGAGTTCCAGAACAGCCTGGCCAACACGGTGAAACCTCACCTCTACTACAAAAATACAAAAATGAGTCAGTGTGGTGGCATGCACCTGTAATCCCAGCTACTTGGGAGGCTAAGGCAGGAGAATCGCTTGAACCTGGGAGGCAGAGGTTGCAGTGGGCCAAGATGGTGCCACTGCACTCCAGCCTGGGCAAGAGAGCCAGACTCTGTCTCAAAAAAAGAACGTAATTTTAGGCTAGGTGTGGTGGCTCACGCCTATAATCCCAGTACTTTGGGAGACTCCTTGTGCCCAGCCTGGGCAACATGGCAAAACCTTTCCATCTGTACTGAAAATACAAAAAATTAGCCTATAATCCCAGCACTTTGGGAGGCCAAGGCAGGTGGATTACTTGAGGTCAGGAGTTCAAGCCCAGTCTGGCCAACATGGCGAAACCCCATCTCTAATAAAATACAAAAAATAATAATAATAATTAGCTGAGTGTGGTGACACACGCCTGTAGTCCCAGCTACTTGGGAGGCTGAGGTAGCAGAATGGCTTGAACCCAGGAGGTGGAGGCTGCAATGAGCTGAGATTGTGCCACTGCACTACAGCCTGGGTGGTAAGAGTAAGACTCTATCTCAAAAAACAAAAACAAAACTAGTGGTATTAGGAGGCCTCCTGCCTCCCAACACCAGGGAAGCGAGCACTCAACTGACAGCCCCTCCCCTCAGGCTCTGGGCCCTCCTCTCTCACTGACCAATGACCAAGTCTCCGTCAGGGCTGCATGTGTACACAGAAGAAATGGAGCTAAATAATGTACATGAAGATCTTTAAAAAGCATTAATTACATGCAAGGAATCAAAACTAAGTGAATTCAAACAAGGATACATTTGGTTCTCCTCTGACCCATGTGTTCTCAACTCTTAGCAGGATGCATATCCGGTTAACAAGATTGGAGGAGACTTGTTTTAAGGCAGTCCATCAAGGAAAGTGATTTTTGCACACCTTTCCAGATCTATGCTTTAAGAAAAAGCCAAGAATTGTATGTTAGAAAATAAATGCAAGAGATGTGGACTCTGCTCCTGAGATCACACGGTTTCTACTGCAAACAAGTGATCTGGTGGCAGGTGGGCTTCCTGATTATGCTGCACCATTGACATTTTATTATGTTTGTGTCTGTTACTCGAATCCTGGAAATCCTCTGAGAAAGGGTGCTATTTGTGACACTTATCTTGGTATTGAAAAAAATCAGCAGACAAGGAAATCAACTCTGAATTCAAGACTCTACAGGTGACAGTCATACCCTACTTCTCAATGCTCTTAATTTGTGCTCTATTTTGAGAATAGTAAAAATGGAAAGTCGCGTTCTTGTGTGCCAGCAGTTGTCATTTAAATTTAGCAAGCTGAATAATAATTGAATTACCTTGAGGAAAATGTATATTTCTGAAAGATAAGCATGTTTAATAGTAATCACAAACTACAGAGTAAAGCTGACTTGTGAACTTACATGACCCAATTCTTCAACTAAAATTATACACCAGTGAGAAAATGACTTCAAATCTAAAAAGTGATTTACATACAGCATTTTGATAACAACTAAGTCAACATTTACCTGTGTTTAACTCTTCAGGATCAGTTAAGGATGCCCAGCTCCATTTAAAATGACATCCAAGTCTCTATACACAGTTTAACACCTAATTTCTACTTAGGTAACCTGGGGGAAATGTTTCATGAATGATCTACCATTGTAATCTTTAACAGACAATCTCAGTAACAGCTATGTCAACTACGTTCTTCTCCTTTTTTTTCTTTGAGACCGAGTCTCACTCTGTTGCTCAGGCTGGAGTGAAGTGGCATGATCTTGGCTCACTGAAACCTCCGCCTCCCAAGTTAAAGCGATTCTCCTGCCTCAGCCTCCCACGTAGCTGGGATTACAGGTGCACACCACCACACCTAGCTAATTGTTTTTTTTTTTTCAGTAGAGATGGGGTTTCACCATGTTGGCTGGGCTGGTCGCGAACTCCTGACCTCAAGTGGTCCGCCCACCTCAGCCTCCCAAAGTGCTGGGATTACTGGCGTGAGCCACCGCAACTGGCCTCAAATATGTTTTTCTGAGAGAACACGTTAGGTTCTCTTAAGCTATCAGAAGCATTTTTTTCTCCTCTCAGTTGAGCATTATGATTCCTATACATCATTGATGTAGGGATTGTATTAGTGAGTGCATACAGTATTTCTGCATTTCTTTGTGTTTCCAGACCCTTCTGACACGTTCTTCAAAGTTCTTTTGACTCTCATCCCTCAAAATCCTATACTCAAGCATGGTCAACTGCAGTAAGCGCATGCCTCTCCCAAGGCGCTCCCCTGCTATGCTGCAGCCAGGTCAAGAGAAAAAGCGCAGGCTTTGGAGTCTGACAGTTTAAAATCAAATTTTATGTATCTTGGACACTACAATGGTAGGAGCTTGGGCAAATTATCTGGCATTAAGTTTCTGCATCTGTAAAATGGGAGCTACATACTACTTACCGTGAAGAGAGGCTGTGTTGATTAGAAATAATGGATGGAAAACACCTAACAATACAAAGCACATGAGCTGCTACTGCTTCTGGCAGCAGGGTCCACCTCCTCCTCCATACCAAGCATCTACTGTGCATCAGCAAAGAAGGCGCTGAGTAACAGGGATGAGGCACACAGCGCTTGGAGAAGGCACTCAAGAACCACACATGACTTCGTAAGATCAGACCCATACCTCACACCCTGCATGAAAATAAACTCCAGATGGATAAAGTATTTAAACGGGAGGAATAGAGGAAGGAAGGGAAAAAGAAAGAAAGAAGAAAGCTGGGAAGGCAACCATTAAAGCCTGTGAAAAAATTGTGGCTAATTTTTCTTTTCATAATGAAGAATGAACAAAGACTTTCTAACTATGATGCAAACTCAGAAGTCATAAACAAATGACAGCTACATCTGACTACAGAAATGCTTTAGAACAAGTATTATGATAGAACCCACCAAGGTCATTGTTGCTGGGGGGAAAAATCAGCATTTAGATCTCAAAGAGCTAGGTTTCATAATACACAAAGAACTCCTACAAATCAACAAGGAAAAGACCAACAATACAAAAGAAAAATGGGTGAAGGAAATGAATAGACAGTTCACAGAAAAGGAAAGATAGCCTTTAAGACACAGGAGAAGATCAACTGCATTCTCTATAAGGGAATAGAGTATTCAAAGTATATCAAGACAAGCTGGGCATGGTGGTTCACGCCTGTAATCCCAACACTTTGGGAGGCCGAGACGGGCAGATCACCTGAGGTCAGGAGTTCGAGATCAGCCTGGCCAACATGGTGAAACCCAGTCTCTGCTAAAAATACAAAAATTAGCCGGGGGGCATAGTGGCTCATGCCTGTAGTCCCAGCTACACGGGGGGCTGAGGCACGAGAATCACTTGAACCCGGGAGGTGGAGGTTGCTGTGAACTGAGATCACACCACTGCACTCCAGCCTGGGCAAGAGAGTAAGACTTGGTCTCAAAAAAACAAAACAAAACAAACACCAAAGTACACCAAGATACCGCTTTTCACTGACCAAACTGGCAAAGACAAAATTTGGTAACAACACAGTGCCGTCCAAGGTAACAAAGAAAAAGGCACTCACATGTATCATTGCTGATGAGAATATAAACTGGTGCATTCTCTGTACAGGATAATTTAGCAGCTACCTATCAAAATGAAAGTGTACACAGTCTTTGACCCAGCTATCCTATTTGTAAGTATTTATCACAGGAAAAGACTTACACATGTGGGAAATTATATATGCAAAGGATATTCACTGCAAAAAATGTTTGTAATGGCAAAAGATCAGAAACAGTCCTTCAATTAGGGTACCAGTTAAATAAATTATACCTTATCCACACAAGAGAATACTATGCAATTACAACAAGCAGTTCTTTATGTACTAATGGAGATAGGTCTTCAAGATAAGGTGTTAAATTTTAAAAGCAAAATGCAAAAAAAGTGTACTTGATGATATCATGTACATAAGAAAAGGGGGGCTTTTACGTAATTCTTTATATGTGAACGGAGACTCCTTGAAAGGAAACAAAAAACTGGCTGGGTGCGGTGGCTCATGCCTGTAATCTCAGCACTTTGGGGGGCCAAGGCAGGTGGATCATGAGGTCAAGAGTTCAAATCCAGCTTGACGAATACAGTGAATCCCAGCCTCTACCAAAAATACAAAAATTAGCCAGGCGTAGTGGCATGCACCTATAATCCCAGCTACTCAGGAGACTGAGGCAGGAGAATTACTTGAACCCTGGAGGTAGAGGTTGCAGTGAGCCAAGATTGCGCCACTGCACTCCAGCCTGGGCAACAGAGCAAAACTCCGTTTCAAAAAACAAAACAAAACAAAAAACCTAGCATTACTTCCGAGTCAGAGAAGGAAATGCTATTGGCTGTAACACAACTGTATGCCTTTTTAAACTAGATACATTCAATTTTTAAAAATATAATACAGGTTGGGTGTGGTGGCTCATGCCTATAATCCCAGCACTTTGGGAGGACAAGGCAGGTAGACTGCTCAAGTCCCGAAGTTCGAGACCATCCTGGGTGACATGGTGAAACCCCATCTCTATAAGAAAATACAAATATTAGTTGGATGTGGTGGTGCACGCCTGTAGTCCCAGCTACTTGCAAGGCTGAGGCAGGGGGATCGCCTGAGCCTGGGAGGCAAAGGTAAGGTTGCAGTGAGCTGATATCATGCCACTGCACTCCAGCCTGGGCAATAGAGCAAGACCCTGTCTCAAAAAAAAAAAAAAAAAAAAAAGAGAATACAGCAAGATGTTACCAGTGGGAGAAACTGCATAAAAGGGTAAAAGAGATTATTTCTTACAACTGTATGTGAATATATAATTATCTCAAATTTAAATAAAATTTTTAAGTAAAAAAAAAAAAAAAGAATGCACTGTATTTGAGTAACATATGGATCTGGAAGTCAAACGAGTGGTCAAGACTGGAATGCTGTCCTGAGTTCAGAAGAAAGGCCACCTTAGGCTTTGCCACAGGGACCCCAGGATTCCTCCTTGAGAACTCCCCATTTCCTCAAACAAGCCCCATTCCTCTTTGGCCCTCTGACTCATGCACTTCCCTGCCTGGACTGCATTCCTCCTTTCTTCCAGTCCTAGTAAGGCCTTCAAATAGCCACAAAACTTTCCCTTCATCTGTGCATCCCCTTTAAGCCTCTTTTATCCCTGACACCTCAGCATTCTGTAGAGTGGTATGCAGAGGTGACTTAAGATTCCCCAAACATGTAGATGTGGGCTGCCTAGAGTGGCCATCAATTAAACCCTCCTCAGCAATAGACCACAAATAGGTAAGAGGTTCCAGGGACTCCTTATTTTTACTTTTAGGAAGGGACTAAGAGATGGCGTGAAGACAGAATACTGCCCAACAGAGATGGGTCAGAGAGGTCTCCAGACAGCAAGACTGAGTTGGTCTCCACTTTTCCCGGAGCTTAAAGTGAGTTAGACGTGAGTCATCCCACCTCCTGGTACACCTTAAAGTAAAAACTGAGATGAGTGGGCCAGGACAACATCACTTCAGGACATGAAGCATTAAGATCCTTCCATTCAAGCCCCCCGTATATGCACTCCTTGCTCACCAAGTGACCATCTCATTCTCTTACACAGAACACCTGGGTAAGGACAGGTATTTGGGCAGAATGTCCAGCGGAAGCCTTGGAGCAAGGGGCAGCAGGAAAGTAGACAGGAGTCAAAAAAAAAAAAAAAAAAAAAAAAAGGGAGATAAGAAGGTGGGCCAGGTGTGGTGGGTCACATCTGTAATCCCAGCACTTTAGGAGGCCAAGGCAGGAGGATTGCTTGAGCCCAGGAATTCAAGACCAGCTTGGCCAACATACTGGAACCCCCATCTCTACAAAAAAATTAAATTAGCTGGGCATGGTGGCACACACCTGTGGTCCCAGCTACTCAGGAAGCTGAGGTGGGAGGACCACTTGAGCCAGGGAGGTTGAGGCTGCAGTGAGCAGTGATTGTGCCACTGCCCTCCAGCCTGGGGAACCAAGCAAGATCTTGTCTCAAAAAGATAAAAAATAAACAGAAAACAGAGGTAGCCAAAAATCTTCAGCTAGATGTATTATCTCAGGGAGAAAATTAACAACTAAACGTATTTGCATTTCTCTAGTTCCTGAATGTTCAACTGGTGATTGGTGTAGGAACATTGTTCCTGAAATAGCTACACACTCAGGCTAGACAGTCGAGATCTATCTTAGGAACCCAGGTACGTACTACACACTATTCATATACCTAAAAGAAGGAAACAGTTGCCCTGACAAAAAAGAAGCTACCTGCCATGCTGTGTCACAGGGAACCATGAAAGAACTGGAATCTTTCACAGGTGGCCTGGACTGAGTGCTCAGACCCAAGAAGGAATGCTACAGGTATCGACAGAGCTGGGAGGGAGGGAAAGGGAACATCCCAGACACCAGGGGGGATGCCATCATCAGTAGGAAACCTAAAGCTTCCCAGAAATAAATAGCCAAGCCTTCTGGCTAAAGGCATGTGAGGCAGGGCTTTGGGTGAAAATGTCCAGTTGTTAGCTCTCCCCCACACGCCGGCTTCAGCTTCACATTTTCCCTTACTTCATGGGACGTGTTCTGGGCCCTTACCAAATTAGACCAACGAGTCCAGTCTTGAAAAGCTCACAACTGCTCTCCAAACACACCAATTTCCTTTTTCCTAAAACAAAGGCTTTAAAAGGGAAGGGAAAGTGAAGAAAGCAAGCGCATTCGCAGCGCCTGCCAATTCTCCTGGCCAGCTCAGGGTTTCTATGGTTAAGCTTTCCACTGTTCTACATGCATCTTTTGCTTTTTTTTTTTTTTTTTAATAAAAAAATAAAAAGTGAAAGGAGATGGGAAATCAAATACCGAACATCAAAACTAAACTGTAACAGTGCTAACCAAAAGGTTAAAGAAATGTCTAAGAAGATAAAGTGACTGAAGCAAACACTTGAACAATAGAGTGTTCACATACTTATAAAACTATTCACTGCCTCCAGCAGGGTAGATTCAAACAGCACCCCTCCTCCGCCAATCTCCCTTCGAAGTTGCTCTAAAGCTGACAGAGTGACAAAGGCACCCCAATGGGGTGGGATGTGGAGGGGCTCAAACCTCCACCCCTCCCTCGAAGGGAATGGAAAATGCACCTGAGTATACCTGCTGCCTTGACTTACACTCTAGCTCCTGCTCACACTGGGAATTAAATTCTGGCTCTAGCTCCAGGACCACTGTGGGCTGTCCAGGGCTATCAAGGGTTTGGGGATCCTTCAGCAAGGATTCCCTGCTACACATTCCACAACCCCAGAGTCAGCAGTATAGATTTAGAGCTTGGGAGACCACAGCATCCAAGCTAGGACACGCTGAAATGCTGCCTATAAAAGCTCCACTCCCCATCTACTTCCGCAGCGATTCTCAAGGAGACCAGTTGTGAGCTCTATCATAATTTGCTGCTAATAAAATCTCTAAGTTTACAAACGATCTATATGAAACAAAGGGTCTCCCTCTGCAATAAAACCCGTTTTTTCCCCCATGCATTCATTTAGTGTCCCCTATAGGCCACACTTTGTTCAGGACAGAGAAGAAAAAGACCAAAATCATGCTTACATTCCAGTAAAGGGAACAGGCATTAAACCAGCAGACTGATGAATACGCTGATTCCAGTAGTAATCAATACTAGGAAGAAAATAAACCAGACAGGGTAATAGCACAGAATATGGAGAGGACGGGGAATGGGTCCTTTGGATAAGATGAGGAAATGGGGGACATTTGAGAACTCAATCCTGAGAACAGGCCACTGGGGAAGAATGATCCAGGTAGAGGAAAGACAGCCCCAAGACATGGGGAACAGCCTCATTTGAGTGTGAAGCACAGGAAGGAGGTCTGGGTGGCCACCACAGCCACCAGTTTCCTCAGTCAAAGACAGCAGGGCAGATGGAACAGATGTGGCGTGGAGGGGGGCACGGTGAATGCCTGAACCATACAGACCGGGAGGGAGGGCCCCTGCTATCCTTTCCAGGACTCATCCTTTCCTTAGGCTTCCGCCCTCCTGCTGGCCTCCTGTCCACCCTCCTGCTGGCCTCCTGTCCTCATTCCCAAGCCTAGACCTTCGCTTAGGTCATTCACACCTCCATAAATGACTTTACTGCTCCTTCATATACCTTCCTACTCAAAGCTCTCCTTTTCCACAATGTAGTCCTGAAAGCATGGAGCACTTACTCGTTTCTGAAAGTAAGTATTTACTGCCCACCTACTAAGTGCTACTGGTCCTGGATATAGATACACAGGTGAACCAGACACCGCCTGTCTTCAAGGGGCTCAGCCTGGCCACCCAGGGAGAGGAACTGGTAGGCAAACAAATCCTATACAATGGGGGTGACTGTAACAATAAAGTTCATTTGACTTTTCATCAGGTAACAGCCTTTGATAGCAGCTTAATACTTCTGTGCTTGTGTGTATGATGTCATCTGCCCAGCTCAGCCTGAAAACTCAAGAGGCAGGTGAACCTGCTTCTCACAATGCCCAGAAAGTTCTAATTCATGCCTGCTGCTCCTCAAAAGTGTCCCACTGTTGACAATGACTCCATCCTTCCCATCAGGATCAAGCCAACATTCTTGGCTGGCTCTTAAAAGCTCGACATTCACGTGGCCTCAACTTTTATCCCCATCTCCTCTGTCTCCCTGAAGAGACGTGTACTCGCTGTTACCAGAATCCATCTGTAATCTGTCACCTTCTGCCTTTCTTTGGTCACCTTGTGCCACTCATGCTTGGTCCAAGAAAGATACTTAAATAAATGCTTTTTAAACAAAGAAATAAAGAGAATGTCTGTCAGTCTTTACCAGCAGCTACCTTGAGTATTTTGCCTCAGCCAGGTGCAGTGGCTCACATCTGTAGTCCCAGTACTTTGGGAGGCCAAGGCGAGTGGATCACTTGAGCCCAGCAGTTTGAGACCAGCCTGGGAAACATGGCAAAACCATGTCTCTACAAAAAATAAAGATATTAGCCAGGCATGGTGGGGCATGCCTTTACTCCCAGCTACTCAAGAGGCTGAGGTAGGAATACTGCCTGAGCCCAGGAGGTCGAGGCTGCGAGAGCCATGATCATGCCACTGCACTCCAGCCTGAGTGACAGAGTAACACCCTGTCTCAAAAAAAAAAAAAAAAAAAGAAAGAAAGAAAAAAAAAAATCTCTTGCCCACAAAAGCTCTCCAGGTAGCACTTCCTTTTCCTGTTTGGAATGCCTAGTTCTTGCTATCACTTGGTAATCAATGAGGTATCATATAAAATAATTTAAAAAATCATTCCTAATATTATCAAATTGGGTCATCATCTCTAAGAATATTACAAGCACTTTGGTATTAGTAGCCACAGTCTGTAAAGGACAGTATAAACAAATGTCAGCTATTGTAACAATCACACTAGAATTTACTGAGACAAACATGTTTTATCCCCTTTAAAGCAGTTACCCTGGAGGATTCTATGCTTATTTCAGTTTTTTTTTTTTTTTTTTTGAGATGGAGCCTTGCTCTGTTGCACAGGCTGGAGTGTAGTAGTGCGATCTTGGCTCACTGCAACCTCTGCCTCCAGGTTCAAGTGATTCTCCTGCCTCAGCCTCCTGAGTAGCTGGGACCACAGGCACACGCCACCATGCTCGGCTAATTTTTGCATTTTTAGTAGAGACGGGGTTTCGCCATGTTGGTCAGCCTGGTCTTGAATTCTTGACCTCAGGTGATCCACCCACCTCGGCCTCCCAAAGTGCTGGGATTACAGGCGTGAGCCACCGCACCCGGCCTCAGTAATATTTTCTTGGTTCAAACTGTTTTGAAACTATTTTCAGACAGACTGAACCAGTATTAAGGAATCTTTTTCAGCATCTGCATAGTCTGCTTTTTAAAAGCAACATGGATTTGGATGTGTAAATTCTAGAAGACTAGTTTAAAAAGAAATTAATTTACACAGTCACATTGTTTGTCCTTTCCCAACACTGCCTTACACATAGTAGGTTTATGGTCCTCACTGTCACCAAAATCATGAGCAGGGTGCCAGGAGCTCTACCTCTGACACCCCAGGAGACCTGGGCAGGCCACTGACTTGCTTGGGGTCATACTTATGAGAAAAGAAACTGGACTATACAATGTCAGGTTCCTTTCAGTACTACATTTTATGGTGCTTTTAGAGAATTAGTAAAAATCCAACTTCAACAAAACAGTAATTTGGGAACTGCTACGAAGGACATGTGTTAAGAAATAGTCTCACCGGGCACGGTGGCTCAAGCCTGTAATCCCAGCACTTTGGGAGGCCGAGATGGGTGGATCACAAGGTCAGGAGATCGAGACCATCCTGGCTAACACGGTGAAACCCCGTCTCTACTAAAAAAATACAAAAAACTAACCAGGCGAGGTGGTGGGCGCCTGTAGTCTCAGCTACTCGGGAGGCTGAGGCAGGAGAATGGCGTAAACCCGGGAGGTGGAGCTTGCAGTGAGCTGAGACCCGGCCACTGCACTCCAGCCCGGGCAACAGAGTGAGACTCCGTCTCAAAAAAAAAAAAAAAAAAAAAAAAAGTAGTCTCTACTTTTTTATTCACTACAGAAAAAGGTTGATGCTAATGATGCAGTAATGAAGACAAGGAACAATGAGGGAAATGCTTCCAAGGTTAGGAGGAATTTTCAGAGTATGGAAATGGGCTACTGGAAGAATATACGGTACACCTAGCCAGAGCAGAAGACTTAGAGGAAAGGCAAACAAAGGTACAGCTGCATCGGTCAGACAGACGCGTTGTACCGGAATACAGGAAGTTTTAGGAGGGCAATACCTGTGCGCTGCGGGTTCATGGTGTCAAAACCTCCAATTTGGGACTGACGGCAACTCAAGGAAAGGAAGTAGGATAATTCATGTTTGTCTTTTAAAGAGGGATGGTAAGATAGAAACCACTATGAGAATTAGGTTTCAACTGAGTATGTACGTTTTCAATATTATCTTTCCCAATGAATATGAGAGAAGGCAGCAACCTGACATACGGTATTTCCAGTTTAATAAGTAGATTTCTTCTCCTGGTTTGGCTCCTTGTCAGTATTTTTACTTAAGTAGCTAAATGCACAGCAAGAGAGACTTTCTAAAAAATTAGAAATAACTACTTAATACAGAGGTGTTGCGTTTTTGTTTCTGTTTTTTTTATTTTTGAGACAGAGTTTCACTCTGTCACCCAGGCTGGAGTGCAGTGACGCATAGACTCAATACAACCTCTGCGCCCTAGGTTCATGGGATTCATGCTTACGGTAAAAACTGATTCACCAAATGGTCTCCTCCTTTTAGTTCAACAAATATTTATCGAGCATATATAATGTGCCAAGCTCTGGGGCACAGCAGTAAGAAAAAAAACACTGACTTAGTTCCTGCACTCATGAACATAAATAGTGCAGGTGGGGAAAGAGGCCTGCTGTAGAGAGTAGCACATACAAAGGCTCATGGAGACTGTGAGTGCCATAAGGGAAACGAGGGGCTGGGAGTGCACGTAGTCAGGGAACAGACCTCACCAGGGAGGCCAGAAGGGTGTTCCCCAGGAAGTTACAACTAACCTGAGGCCCAAGAAAGAAAAAGCTGACTAGGCAAGAAGCAGAAGGGGTATCTCACTAGGGGGAACGGCACGGGCCAAGGCCATGCAGCAGAAAGCAATCTGGCTGTTGAGGAGCTGAAATAAGACCCGTGTGGCTGGATCACAAAGATGAAGGGAAGCGAAGTGTGAGATGAGACAGGGCTCGCAAATGAGCCAGACCACTCACGGCCCTGCAAGAATTTTCTTCTTTTACCTGAGAGCACAGGAATCCACTGATAGAGATTTGAAGGGGAGGAATATCAGATTTACATTTCAAAAGGTCACTGGCTACAGAGAATAGAGCACGCATGAAGAAGAAGCTGAGATGCAGCCCATACTGAGCTGGTGGCTCTGTTCATGACATATGAGTCGAGGTCCACATAGGAGACAGAAATCACACTCCTCATCTTAACATACAGATTGTAATACAAAGAATATTAAAAAAATTGTTAACTAGACATAAACTTATTAACTAGTCACTGAAAAGGGGAGAGAGAGAACACTAAGGTACCACAGAGGTGGGAGCTGCCCCAGGGCTGGGGGAACACAGGGAAGAGGCTTCCATGGAGCTCTGGTCCAGTGTCAACACCCCTGGGGATGCAACGAAGATGGTCCTCCAAGTATAGGGAAAACTGCAAAATGGATTCAGGTGCATCTACAGGAAGGAACTGCTGCTGCTGTGGGGCAAAAAAGCATTGCTCAAGTGCCTCATCGGAACAGGAAGCAGCAAGTTCCTTCCTTCCTTCTCCGGCCATGCAGTCACCCTCTCCTGCCCCACTGGCACTGCCTAAGGAAGAGCCAGGTGGCAATGAGAAATGTAGCTGGCAGGATCCCAGCTTTAAAGGCACACACAGAGAAGGGGGGCTTGGGGCTGAGAAACACACACTTAACTGATAAATCACACATGAAAAATGTAGCTAGCAAAACTGTCACCAGCTACTGTGCTTTTCCAACATGGCTGAATGACTCACTAATCATATGTATCGAATCTAGGACACCAGTGATTGTAAGACACATCAATATTTCATGTGCCACTAAGAAAAAGTGACGCCAATTAAAGTGACTCAATGCTAAGTCTCCATGAATTGTTAAGATACATCCTTGTTTGAAAGATGTTAAAAGGTTAAAAAAAAGAAAGCTAAATATTCTTTAGTAAGGTGTCAAACTTGATCAAAACAAATCATTGCACAGAAAATTATTACAGAAGAAACATCTGGGTAAGTAGAAAATATTGAAAACTAGGAGCACCAAGGGAGACCTGCTTTATTCAATTTTGTTTGCTTTTGACTTTTTGAGATAATTCTAGATACACATGCAGTTGTAAGAAATACTACACAAGGCTGGGTGCAGTGGTTCATCCCTGCAATCTCAGAATTTTGGGAGGCCAAGGTGGGAGGATCGCTTGAGGCCAAGAGTTTGAGACCAATCTGGGCAATATAGCAAGACTCTATCGTTACAAAAATAAAAATTATTTGGGCATGGTGGTGTGTGCCTGTAGTTCTAGCTACTTAAGAGGTTGAGACAATAGAATCATTTGAGCCCAGAAGTTCAAGGCTGCAGTGAGCTATGATCGTGCCACTGCACTCCAGTCTGGGCAACAGAGCAAAACTCTGTCCCCCCTCCCCCCACCAAAAAAAAAAAAAAGAAAGAAAGAAAGAAGGAAAGGAATACCACACAGATATTGTGCATGCCCGTTACCCAGTTTCCCCCAATGGTAACCATTTACATAACTATAATATCCCAACAAAGAAACTGACATTGATAAAATCTACCAACCTTATTCAGATTTCACCAGTTTTACATGCTCTCATTTATGTGTGTATTTAGTTCTATGCAACTTATAACCAACACCCCAGTCAAGAGAGAGAACAGTTCCATCACAAGGATCCCTCACGCTACCCTTTTTTTAAAAAAATGTTTTATTTTTTGAGATGGAGTCTCCCTCTAGTCCCCAGGTTGGAGTGCAGCGGCGCAATCTCAGCTCACTGAAACCTCTGCCCCCTGGGTTCAAGTGAGTCTCCTGCCTCAGCCTCCCAGGTAGCTGGGGCTACAGGTGCGCGCCACCACGCCCAGCTAGTTTTTGCGTTTTTTAGTAGAGACGGGGTTTCACCATGTTGGCCTGGCTGGTCTCAAACTCCTGACCTCGTGATCTACCTGCCTCGGCCTCCCAAAGTGCTGGGATTACAAGCGTGAGCCACCGCGCCCCGCCTGCTACGCCTTTATTTATAGCCACAGACATCTTTCTCCTGGGTACCTGTCTACATTATTTTTTTAAGGAAGAGAGCTGACATATTATTCTCTCATTATTTGTCATATGAACCCGAGTTCTTTTTCCATATTTGAAGAGTGATCAGTTGACTTTGGATTAGCTATTCCTATACAGTAGTGCACTGCAAAATGGGTAAAGACTTCCCCAAATGGCAGAAACCTTGGCATCTTTCCAAACCCCATCATTTACGAGCTGTGCGATCACCGCACTCCACACAGCCTCCCAGGCGCTCACCATTTCCTCCTGAACCACTGCGCCGCGGGATGTTAGCTGCTATTATTATCACTGTGATTGTTATTAGCCTGATTATGTCTCCCTTGATCCAGTTCTGCCACCTTCTGATACATTTTCTACAGAGCAGCCAGAGTGATCTTTCTTGAAATGGAATCCAAACTTGCCATTTGCTTGCTTAAAATCCCTCCATGGCTTCCTGTGGCTGGATGGGCCAAGTCTCACCTCCTCAGTCTGCCACACCAGAGCCTGACCCCACTTGCTCTCCCGCCCCTTCAGGTCCAAGTTAGGAACCCATTTGTCATCTCTTTTCCCAGGGTCACTGCTTATATCAATACTTCTCAGACTCAGGGCGCCGCCTCCTCTGTGAAAGCCTCTCTGACAGCCTCTCACTGCACGCTGTGTCCCTTCGCCATGCACTCTTTGACTTTTCATTTTGGTAAAATATATATAACATAAAACTTACCATTTTAACTGTTTTTAACTGTGCAGTTCAGTGGCATTAGTACTTTATTCAATTTTCCCACAAGTTTATTACTCCAGGTGCAGCAGGCATTTAAGTCTTAATATAGAAAAGTTTTCCATAAAAGAGAGGAAGGAGAATATCAGAAGTTGTACACTAGAGAAGACACAGAGTCTCATTTAACAAGAAGGTTAAGCTATCATTAACAGTTGAGACCTGACCTGTTTAATACGGTAGCCACTAGCCACATGTGGCAACTGAAATTCAATTTAAAAATTAAGGCCGGGTGGGGAGGCTCATGCCTGTAATCCTCGCACTTTAGGGGGCTGAGGTGGGCGGATCACTTGAGGTCAGAAGTTCGAGACCAGCCTGGCCAACATGGCGAAATTCTATCTCTACTAAAAATACAAAAAATTAGTTGGGTATGGTGGCACATGCCTATAATCCCAGCTACTCGGAAGGCTGAGGCACGAGAATCGCTTGAACCCAGAATATCACACCACTGCACTCCAGCCTGGGCGACAGAGTGAGACTGTGTCTTAAAAAATAAACAATAAAAATAATTAAAAACAAACAAAAAAGAAACACCCAGCTGTTGAAGGGCAAGAGGCAGGAGCAAAGCTGCCCAGCCACAGAGGAAACTATGCATGCTGGAAGTATGCAGAAACTCAGTACACAGAGATCACAACCTTGGACTGTGTCCATACCCAAAGACAACAAAAATTCCAAACTCATCTATTCCCAAAGGTATGCATTTAAAAAATAATAAATGCTGGCAATAAGGATACTCACTAAGGAGAGTGCTAACAGCACTATGTACAGAGGCTAAGAATGAAATGGTTAAGAGGCTAGGCTTTCCAGTGAGGGCCATGTTGCATCCTGAACAGGCATCAGCTAAGGGGATGCAGTGGGCAGAGCACGTCTGGCAGGGTCCAAGGTCACAGAAGTGGTAGGTGGTAGAGCCACATCTGTTCTCTAGGGCCTGTGATCTTGATCACTCCCCAATATTGAGAAAACTGCAGAAGCAAAAGCATTAAGTTGTGAAGCACTGGGTAGCTGAAGCCTGAAGTACAACTACGTAAATGACAGGAGGTAAATCTATAACTCCAAGATAAGCGAGGTCAAATATAAAGGGCTTTGTCTTTCAGGCTAAATTTGAACTTCATCTTGGTGAGTAACCACAGAAGGCACCTACTAAGCAAAGTAATTAGACAACCACGTTTGTAATTGCAAAAGTGAACATTTGAAATCAGGAAGACCAACCAGCAGGAGAAGAGACGGACGAAAGGAAAGAGGAGTTAGGAAGCAGCACACAGTAATACGAAGTGTTCAGGCTTTGCAGTCAGAGTCTGCCAGCACTAGCCACAGTGTAGCCTGGGGCACAGGGTTCCTCCCTCCCAGAGCCTCAATTTCCTGACATATAAAATGAGGATATCTCCCTAACAGTTTTGGTGAAGAACTGGCCCCTCCAAGGACTGCTGCCAGAGTTCTCCTGGAGACACCCTTCTGCTCTCCCGTTCTGGGACGCGGGCTCTTAAGGACAAGGAAGCGAAGCACGTGCAAGCACGTCCGTAAAATATAGAGAAAGGAGGAGTCAGAGGCTTCCTAGTATCTTAGGCCTCTAAGATCCTCTTTGGGTTTAAAAGTGTGAGCTGGGTTTAGGTTGCTTACAACCCAGAGAGCCACAATAAGTTTGTGGCAAGGACAACAAATGATATATGTAAAGCACCACATTATCAGTTACTCAATACAGCTGGGGTTCCTGGTAACTACTAGAATAGTTCAGGCATGGGGAAAGCACTCGAACTAACACACGAACAATGAGAAGAAAAAAAAAAAGAAGAAGAGGCTGGGCATGGTGGCTCATGCCTGTAACCCCAACACTCTGGGAGGCCAAGGTGAAGAATCGCTTGAGTCCAGGAGTTAGAGACCAGCCTGGCCAATATGGCAAGATCTCGTTTCTACAAAAAATAAAAAAATTAGCTGGCGTGGTGGCACACACCTGTAGTCCCAACTACGTAGGAGGCTGAGGCTGCAGTGAGCCATGAGCATGCCACTGCACTCCAGCTTGGATGACAAAGCAAGATCCTGTCTCAAAAAAGAAGAAGATGAAGAAGAAGAAATCTCACTAAGATATTCCGGAAGCAGTATTAAAAGGGCTGGTAACTGACTAAATGTGGGCGGGAAGTGAAAAACAAGAGTTTAAGACAGTGGTTTTCAGGAAGGATGATTCTGCCCTTGAGGAGACATCTGACAATATATAGAGACATCTGTCTGTGAAGACTGAGGTGGCGGGGTGCTAATATCATCTAGTGGGTAGAACGCTAAGGAGGCCGCCAAACACCTTACAATGCACTGGATGGCCCCCATAACAAAGAATTACCCAGCCCCAAATATTATTTCCAAGGTTTTGAAACTCTGGTCAAGCATATTTCCAGGTTCCCGGACTAAGGTGACAGGTAAAGAATATCTTCCTTACAATTTAATTAAGTTCTAGGAAAGATGGGTATCAATGAATGTTTGCTACCAACAATGTTAATAGTTTCCAATGCCAGTCTTTATTTAAGCCCTAACACCATCTCCACTGCAGTCAAAGGGGTAAATGAGTAAATGAGTTTAGATTCTACACCAGTGTTAACTACTGAGAGCTGTGCATAGAGAATGGTGAAGAAAATAATTTTTACCAAAGTGTTAAGTTTTCAATGAATAAAGAAGCAGAAATTGATACACAAACTCCCTTACCAATTTTAAGAAAAAGACTGTCCAAGCCATGTAACTTACAAAGCGTTTTTTAAATATCAAACTTTGCATGTTGAACAAATAACATTACCAGGCTTGCTCAGTGAGGGGGCCAATGCCTGTCGTTAGGATGAGCATCATCTGTGCCTATATTCCCATAGAGTCTGAGAGATGACAGCTTTTTCATACTCACTGTCCGTCTCATCTCACTGACTACTTGATCTGTGTAGTGAACTAGTACCACAGATATTTCCATCTCTGTTTTACAGTTAAACCCTTTCAGGTGGGGGAAGGAAGCAAGGTCTCTGGCAGCCTGGGGGTTGGGGGGAAGGCACAAGGCGGGCATCCCGCAGGCAAGGGTACAGGGTCTCGAACAGTGGTGATGCAGGGCCTGCAGTTTGCAGGTCACCAAGTATGCCTGTGCCCACATCTGCATTCTTTTTTTTTGAGACAGAGTCTCGCTCTGTTGCCCAGGCTGGAGTGCAGCGGTGAGAGCTCAGCTCACTGCAACCTCCTGGGTTCAAGCAATTCTCTGCCTCAGCCTCCAGAGTAGCTGGGATTACAGGTACCCGTCACCACGTCTGGATAATTTTTGTATTTTTAGTAGAGATGGGGTTTCGCCATCTTGGCCAGGCTGGTCTCGAACTCCTGACCTCGTGATCCACCCACCTCAGCCTCCCAAAGTGCTGGGATTACAGGCATGAGCCGCTGCGCCCTGCCTGCATATCTCTTTATCCTGAGAGGTGGAAATCTTTCTTCCCACTTTGCAAAAGAGGAAACCGAGGGTCAGAGAGTTCAAGTGAAAATCTCTTGAGATATACAACTAGTGACGGCAGCAGGGGCTCCTCTCACTGGGGGTATGCTTCTTATGCATGCCATGGCAGGTTAGCGTAAGAATGCCACCATTCTGGGAAGCCAATGGCAGAACTACCACCATGTCCTGAACCGAGGTTCAGAGCCTTTAAGTAAATTACAGAGTTTTACTCATAGTAAGTGGCAGAGATGAGGCCTGATTCTAGGTTTGTTTGTCTGATTTCCAAGCCCATGTTCTTATGGTGAGATAAAGGTTTGGGCCTTTTCAGCTGCTAGATGACTGCACGTTCGGACAGGCAAGGAAGAAATAAAAGCTGGTTTTATTATTTTGTTCTTACTGTCTATTAACTAAATGGATACTGGTAGAAAGGGGTAGGTATAAGCTATCTTTAGAAGTTTCTGTTCTAGAGAATAAATTGGAGTCGCTTAGCCAATTATTCACAATTTGAAGTCTTATCATTAGGAGAACAGGAACAGTAAAATTAAATGGCTGACTTGCATGAAAGCTGAAAGAGAACCCAATGTGGGAAACATTTTCCATCTGGCTCAATTACTTAGTTGCCAAAATAATAATAAAATGAACAGGGGATAGGCATATTGTTGCTCTGATAAAAATGTGACTATGCTTTCACGTGCCACTAAAACCTCCTTTAGCCTGCTCTTGAGATACACTGTCACGTCTATAGCTCTATAGCGGCAGAAGCCTCTCAATGCCAAAGTCATGGGACAAACAAGGATCACTAGGTCCTTCCTTTCCATGTTTCAGGCATCTCTCATTGGCAAAGAATTCAAAACGCATTTAAAAATAAGTGCTCAGTGCCTGAATTACTTTTTGGATGGAGATGACATTTCTGTTATTTTTCCACTCTTAAAAAATAATAAAACTTCTGGAGAAAAATTTTTATTACATATTTAATACATGTGAAAAAACTTTTATAGACCCCCCCACTCAGCTTAAGGAATAGAACCTTTCAAGTACTCAGAAGCCGCCTGTATAATCCCACCTTTTCCTACTCCACAAGCATTAACTTCCCCCTTAACCAAATGCTTAGTACTCCCTTGATTGACCGCACCATGCTTGGTAACCTAAACAACATTTCAGTTTATGTATTTCTGAATTTCCTAAGTGGAATTTTATTACTTTATTCTTCTGCAATTTGTTTTTCTCACACAATGCTATGTCCCTAATATTCATGTAAATGTAAAGAGTGCCACGCTGTATTTATCCATTTGCCTACTGATGGGCATTAAGGTTTCCCATTTTTGCCACGACAAGTCACATTGCTGCAGACATCTTAGGGCATGCCTCCTGTACGTGCATACAGTTCTTCTGTGGGGTAGGTTACCAGCCCACAACTGAAACTGCTGGCTCATACAGTGTTCATGTTTTCCAACTTTACTAGACATTGCTACACTGTTTTCCAAAGTGGTTACAACAATTTACACTCCCACCAGAAGAGTAAAAGCTCCTACTATTCCATATCCACACCAAAACTTGGTATTTTCTCTTTTTTTTTGAGATGGAGTCTCGCTCTATCGCCCAGGCTGGAGTGCAAGGGTGCATCTCAGCTCACTGCAAGCTCTGCCTCCTGGGATCCCGCCATTCTCCTGCCTCAGCCTCCCAAGTAGCTGAGACTACAGGTGCCCACCACCACGCCCAACTAATGTTTTGTATTTTTTTAGTAGAGATGGGGTTTCAAGTGTTAGCCAGGAAGGTCTCGATCTCCTGACCTCGTGATCTACCCACCTCAGCCTCCCAAAGTGCTGGGATTACAGGTGTGAGCCACTGCACCTGGCCGGTATTTTCTTAATTCTTTTGATTTTTGCCAATTTGATGAGTATAAAATGGGACCTCATTGTTGTTTAACTAGCATTTCCTTGATTACTTATTAAGTTGTATTTCCCCCTCCATATTTATTAGCTATTTGGATTTTCTCTACTGTGAAATCTGTTTCTTTTGTGCATTTTTTTTCTTCTACTAGGTCTTTTTCTTATTGATTAGTAGGAGTTCTGTACTGTATTTTGGATATAAATCCTAGGTTGATTACATGTGCTGAAAATATATTCTCCTAGCTTCTCTCTCACTATGGCCATAGTGTCATTTGGTGACCTTTTTTTTTTTTTTTTTTTTGAGATGGAGTCTCGCTCTGTCGCCCAGGCTGGAGTGCAGTGGCCGGATCTCAGCTCACTGCAAGCTCCGCCTCCCGGGTTTACGCCATTCTCCTGCCTCAGCCTCCCGAGTAGCTGGGACTACAGGCGCTCGCCACCTTGCCCGGCTAGTTTTTTGTATTTTTTAGTAGAGACGGGGTTTCACCGGGTTAGCCAGGATGGTCTTGATCTCCTGACCTCGTGATCCGCCTGTCTCGGCCTCCCAAAGTGCTGGGATTACAGGCTTGAGCCACCGCGCCCGGCCAATTTGTGACTTTAAATTCTTATGATATAATGAACATGTATCAACTTTTTCATTCTTGTTATGTGTATTTTATTTTTTATATATATATATTTTTGAGATGGGGTCTCACTCCATTGCCCAGGCTGGGATGCAGTGGTGTGACAACAGTAGAGGTAAGGTCTTGCTATACCACCCATGAACTTCTGAGCTCAGGCCGTCCTCCTACCTCAGCCTCCCAAAGTGCTGGAACGACAGGCGTGAGCCACAGTGCCCGGCCATGTTATCCTGTTTAATCATCCCTGCTCCAAGGTCATAAATATTCTTCTATATTTATTTCTAGAAATAATTTTTTTCATATTTATCCGAATCCATTTGGTATTTATTTTTGTATGTGGTGTATGACTTGATCCTTACAAGGGAAAGACATTCATGTGAAGACAGAGGCAGAAACTGAAGTGGTGCAGCTCTAAGGCACGAACGTGAAGGACTGCCAGCAACCAGAGGCTAGGAAGAGATGGGGAGCAATTCTTCCTAGAGCCTTCAGAGGTAGAATAATTTTGGACTTTTAGCCTCCAGAACTGTGAGAGAATAAACGTCTGATGTGTTAAGCCATTCAGTTTGTGGTATTTTGTTATGGCAGCTTAAGAGACTAACGCAATCCATATCAAGTATCCCAGAGCACTTGTCAAAAAGTCCATTATTTCCCCCAGTAAACTGCAGTGTCAACTGTCGCCTCTCCCTACTGACTGTCAGGCCAGTTCCACCACAGAGCAAGAGTCCATGTACGCATGGTGGACTTGTCTGGGCTTCCCACTTACACGCTGACCCACCTCAGCCCCTGCATCGACACCACACTGCCCTTCGTTACTACAGCTTTACAGTAAGGGATCTCGCAGGTTAAATCCTCCTACTTGTTGTTCCTGTTCCTCTTTTCCACGTAAATTTTAAAACCAGCCTATCAAGTTTCAGAAAAAAAAGCATGGGGTTTTTATGGGAATTACCTTGAATTTATATACCAATTCAACAAGAATTGACTTTTTAAAAAATAATTGAGCCTTCTTAACCATGAATATGACAAAGCTCTATTTAGGTTTTACTTTAATGTCTTCTGATATAATTTTACATTTTCTCCCATGAAGGTCTTGTTAGGTCTAGTCCCACATTTCTAGTATTTTCTCTTGGTACTATATTGGTATACCCTTAAAAATTGTATTCTTATAACAGGGAATCATTTAAATATAAAAGACAAAACTTTGCTGATGTTTAGAAACAGGACCTAATCATATACTTACACCAGTACGTTCTTGAGTGAGCACCCCATACAGAAATCAGGTATTTTAATAACTATATTTATATTTCCATGCTCAAAAAAACAAAACATTAAAAATTAAAAAACAAACATATTTCTGTGCTCATTATGTGTTAGACATTGCCCTAAATGTGTAAACCTCACTTTCCTGAAGTAAATTCTATGAAGTTCACTGTACAATTGAGAAAACTGAGGCTTAAGGAGGTAAAGGCCCAGGAGGTAGCTCTGGAAACGGAAGCCAGCATGTGGCTCCACTGCGTTCTTTCTTTCTTTTTTTTTTTTTTTTTTTTGAGACGGAGTCTCACTCTGTCACCCAGCTTGGAGTGCAGTGGCGCCACCTTGGCTCACTGCAAGCTCGGCCTCCTGGGTTTACGCCATTCTCCTGCCTCAGCCTCCCGAGTAGCTGGGACTACAGGCACCTGCCACCTCGCCCAGCTAGTTTTTTGTATTTTTTAGTAGAGACGGGGTTTCACCATGTTAGCCACTACGACTGCGTGTATCACCCCTTCGTCATGACAGATGAGAAGAATAAAATCCACCTTAACCTCAGAACCCAAAAAGACTTTCCCAATAATCAAAATCCCTTCTGGCTGCCTAAATTCACTTGGTGGGTTCTGCAAATCAAAATAGAATTGAAACTGACTATACTTTTGGATTCAAAACTTTTTTGATTAATTTAGAATAAAATGCTTTCTAGATGATAAATGCTCCAACACTTTCAATTACATTTTTAAAGTAATTAGATAATATAGTAAACCAAGAATGTCACAAAACTAGTATTACCGTTAGGTAGTGGTAGTTTCCAGATATTTTTTTCAATTACTTTCTTAAAAATGCTCAATGCTTAACTGTCAATTTTCAGATTAATGACTCATTTTCAAGATTCAGTAATGGACTTCACCTAGATTCTAAAGCTTCTAGGTTGATGATGATTAGTGTTTCTATGGACAAACCATCAGCTGACCATTCTAGTGATTTTCAGTAATTACACTAATATATCTAAATTCTTTCTTAATCTATAAGCCACAGAATCAGCATATCTAGAATATCAGTAATCTTTTGACCTTAGCCAATACCAAGTAATCCCTTTTCAATACTGGTGCACAAAACTTTGGTCTCACCTTATGTTAACAGATAATCTGTGAACACCATCTACTTAATTGCATTTGTTTGCTTACTACAATGCTACAAATATTTTTTGACTTCTACTAAGTGCTTGAGGTAATCAGTGAACACAACAGACAAAAGATCCTGACAATTTCCACTATGAGGCAGGAACTCAGCACACTCCAGTATGGCTCAGTAGTGGTCAGGAACAGTTGATCAATTTATTAGATCACATCTGTGGAACGCACCTGAGATTATCATTGTGAAAATTAACATATGTTGGGCAAACTGCTCTTAGCTACATAGCTGTATACTGTCTTCAAAATGGAAAAACTGAACAATGATGTTCAGTAAAATAAAAATGTACCTGTACTTTCGGAATAACTGAGGAAAGTTTTTAATGTCATTAATTTCACTGGATAAATGAAATTGAAGGTTAGAAATCAACTACATTTTTCCTATGCCCATTTCAGTGAACTGTTGGTATCCCTATAAAAACCAAGTAATTGGCAACTTATTAAAAATAGAAAAAGCAGCAGCAGAAGCAGAGAGAGAACAATAGCAGGTGGCATAAGTACAGCAGAGCTTCTTAATAGCCGCAGGCAGCTCTGTCACTACCAGAGTCAATTACTCTCACAGAAGAGCATCAAGGAGGCCAGGCAGCCCCCCTGGGTCGGTTACACATGTATCATTTAGAGATAACATCCTGCTTACAAATAGTGGTGCAAACACTGAAACCCAAGTTCCACAACCGCTTTGCAACACGTAAAATTTACACTCGCTAGTCACTTGTTAGCATTTTTGGAATGCAGTGGGACAGAGGAAGCAGAAGGGCAGGTCCATAGCCAGGAAAATGTACCCTGTCTGAACTCTGCTAGTCCCTGGGGACCAGAGTGGCAGGGGATGAATCTGGAATGACTGGCCCTGGCTACTGGCCACAGCATCCCAACAACGGCAAAAAAAAAAAAAAAAAAAAAATTGAACCTACATGCGTGGTTTATCCTAATGGTCCGTGAATAAATGCCAGAGGCTTATATTTCACAGGACTGACCAAAATTCACAAGTATGTAAAAAGTTCCTGCCCTATACCTCCTTCTCCCATAATTAACAACAAAGAACCCAGAGTCTGAACACAGTACAGATGGCTTATGAAATACAAAAGACAAAATATTCATATCCTCTAAAAATTAAAGATATGTAGTGGCATATAAAGGCACAGAGTTAAGTATTTTGCTGAAAACTCTGCATTATAAGATGTTTCTCCTTTCTCTTTGCTGTCTCTTTTTGATTCTCTTTCATTTATTAAGAAGCGAACAGGGATAAAAAGTAGAGGGCTGAGGAAGGTGATGCTATTTGGGTGGGGAGATGGAGAGAAGGAAAACTGAAGAAGGAAAGAAAAAGCAAAACAGACACATCATAAGGTGCAATAAAAGAAAAACTAGAGACCCACGCCGATGCTGGACACCCTCCTCCCACTCTGTGACTAACAGCCCGAACCCTTTTAGTATTACAGATCACCAAACCCTTAGAAAGATGGGGCTAGAATATTCAGTGGTTCCTGAAGGTACTTCTCAGCAGCACCTGCCATGTGGCGGGAAATGAAAACAAAACAAAACAAAATTGGCAGAAGCAGAAGGCCTCACCACATGAGTCTGTTCTGATGACTGAACCTAAGGCGTATAAGAAAAAAAACACTGGGTCTCAAAATTTCATCTTAAATACAGAACTTATTACAACTAAAGAATTACCATAAGTGGTATCTATCAAAGTAATCAAAGAGTTTTTTAGGCTGTTTTTCCAATTCTATTTTACTACAGACTTGCACATTTTTGCATTTTTACGATATACCTGGAAGAGATTAAAGCAGACGCAAGGAGTACTCTCATGAAGGTGACTTCTGTTACGGTAGGGCAAATGGCGGGACATGAACTGATGGAAAGAGGAAAGTGGGTCATAGAGCCAGAAGCAACCCTGGTGGGAATCCATTAAGGGGGTGGGCCAGACCCTAGACCTGGGGGAAGCCTGGCATGCTGTGACATATTAGGTCTTTGTGATGCAACAGAGTGTCCTGACACCTGGCTGGGAACCATCCATAGCTTAGAACCAAAAATAGGTTTTGTTTTGAGCTATCAGTTAAGTTTGTTCACCAACACGTGATCACCAACAACTACTTCTCTCTACTATACTCAGCAAGACAGGCTGATGATCAGTGGTCAGCATTTTCTGAAACCTGCTAGTGAGCTAATGGAACCTGCAAGGCTGGAGCCCATTCAACACAGAACTTGGCCTTACCATAGTCTAAGACAATAGGCCTGAAGTCCTCCTCACTAAATTCAAGTGTGTTAGATCAAATGTTAGTGAAAACCTGGGCAAGAAGGAAAGGGCTAGCAAGAAAAGACAAAAAGTGTAGAGATAAGACGGATGAAAGCAATGCGGACAAGCTGTAACTCTGGAGATACCCAATAGTGCAGGCTCTGAGTGGACAGCCAAGAGCAGAGCTCCTTCCACCTGCAGTTATCCCCTCCATGCAGTCCAGTCCTGGCCCTCTTCCAGCAGGCACTTGACACATGGACTCCTCTGATACACCTTCAAGGACTAGGGATCCCTATGGCCGGTGCCATGGAAGAAATACTGTAGTCTTCATGAAGTTATGAAGGTGTTTATCCAACACTGTGGGCTACGTATTTCAAAACCGAGAAACAAGTCATTCGTTATCTTGAGGCAACACATACATCAGATTCATCTTAAAGAAATGGGCTGTCTCTTTTTGAAAGATGGACTCCTTTTTGCTTCACAGTTTTCAAGCACATCTCCTGTCCTACATGCGTTTATATATAGTTACAACAGCAATGGTTTATTTACATTCCTCCACTAACTGCAGAAAACCACAATCTATTTGCAATTATAATACCCTAAAAATAAGTTATTTGATTATTTCAAATGTGAAAAGTAACAAGTGGCAACATTCTTGTTAAAAACTCATAATAGAAACTTGGTCATTTGCAAAATAGGTCTGCCAAAGTCAAACAAAAACAAAAACAAAAACATACACATTTAGAGGTTTTAAAAGTCTATTCTGGTTTTTCAAGCAGGGTATACAGAAAGAAAACATCAAATCAAATGACTTTAACTCAACTTGAGGAAGTAGGAATTAATATTATTCCTTTTTCTGACATTCAAAACTCATCAGGTAAAGTTCTCAAAACGGTATTTTCTTGGCTTACACTACCTGAGACAAAAGTATTTCCTAGTGATTAACATTACATGACCCTTTCAAACCTGAGCAAAGCTTGCCTAACTATTCTAAAATGGTATCACAAATTGAGTATTCCTTATTGAAATGCTTGGGAACAGAAGTGTTTCAAATTTTGTCGGATTCTGAAATAGCTGCATGCAACTTACTGGTTGAGGATCCTGAATCTGAAAATCTGAAATCCGAAATACTCCAATAAGCACTTTCAGTATCGTGCTGGTGCTCAAAAAGTTTCAGATTTTGGAGCATTTTGGATTCTACAGCATTTTGGATTTTCAGATTTGGGATTCTCAACCTGTATTTGAAAATGGAGGCTGGGTGTGGTGGCTCACACTTCTGATTCCAGCTACTCAGGAGGCCGAGGCGGCAGGATCGCTTGAGTCCAGGAGTTGGAGACCAGCCTGGGCAACATAGCAAGACCCCGTCCCTACAAAAAATAAAAAATTAGCCAGGCGTAGTAGTGTACGCCTTAGTCCCAGCTACTCAGGAGGCTGAAGTGGGAAGATCACTCAAGCCCAGGAGGTCGAGGCTGCAGTGAGACATGATCATGCCACTGCACTACAGCCTGGGTAACAGAGTGAGACCCTGTCCCCCCCCCCAAAAAAAAAAGAAAGAAAAAGAAAACGCGCCAATCATCACATAAAAACAACAATGTTAGTAGGCCAACCCTTGAGTAGAGAAAAATCTGAAAGTAAGCCAGCATTTCCTATCTCATACTGCTCAAGTTCCAGCCCTATATGGCACAGACTTTCAGACACATGTTCCCTATTCTCCATCTAGTTTTTCACAGCACTCTAACAAACTAACAAAGCCACTAAAAGCAAAACTTCACAACAGAAAGGTAGCCAAGTTTTTTTTTTAAAGATTCTTAAGTGTAAGTGTGCAAAAATGTATACAAGGCAATTTTTAGATTTATAAAAGTGCGAACGATAACCTAAACGTCCCTCAGTGGGAGCTACCATTTACCAGGTGCTTGCCATGTGCCACCCACAAGTGTAGCACCCTACGTGTATCACCACGTGTCCTGCTCACAACAGCTCTGTTAAAGAGTGAGGAGACACATCTCCAGCCTGCAGATAAGGAGGTGGAGGCACAGTGAGGTTGAGTAAGATTTCAGCACAGTTGCTGGCAGGGCTGGGATACAAATATAGAGATTGAGCTCCTACCACCACCACATTCCACTGCTTCTCATGAGAGAGAACTTAAAGAAATGATGGCTTCTCCAAATAACACAAGGTCATGCAGCTCTCATGGCAGGGGTAGGGGGACTGTTCTTTTTGACTGATGACCATTGTAATTCCCAGGAATACAGTGTGCCTGTGCCTAGCATATCATAAATACTCAATATGACCTACAACATATATTACATATATATTCATACATACATAAATAAAATGCTTAAAAGAGGAGGCTAAAATAAGAAATAGGGAACACTTAATTTTATGTACTTCTCATGATTTAAATTTTAGGCAAGAATATTACTTTTTGGCTGGGCGCGGTGGCTCACGCCTGTAATCCCAGCACTTTGGGAGGCCGAGGTGGGCAGATCACCTGAGGTCAGGAGTTCGAGACCAGTCTGGCTAACATATGAAACGCCATCTCTACTAAAAATACAAAAAATTAGCTGGGCATGGGGGCGCACGCCTGTAATCCCAGCTACTCGGGAGGCTGAGGCAGGAGAATCACTTGAACCCAGCAGGCAGAGGTTGCAGTGAGCCGAGAATATGCCATTGCACTTCAGCTTGGGCAACAAGAGTGAAACTCTGTCTCAAAAAAAAACAAACAACAACAAAAAAATACTTTTTAAATTATTTTAAAATTTTGAAACAATCTCAAACTTAGGGAAATTTGCAAGAATAGTACAAAGAACTCTCTCTCCCCAGAACCACTGAGGGGAAGTTGCCAACTTCAGGCCCCATCACCCTGAATACTTCAGTATGTGTTTTCCCAAAAACCAAACCAAACCACTAGGCCAGGCATTGTGGCTCACGCCTATAAACCCAGCACTTTGAGAGGCTGAGTCGGGGGGATCACTTGAAGTCAGGAGTTCAAGATCAGCCTGGCCAACATGGTGAAACCCAATCTCTACTAAAAATACAAAAATTAGTCAGGTATGGTGGCACACGCCTGTAATCCCAGCTAGTCGGGAGGCTGAGGCATCATGAGAATTGCTTGAACCCGGAAGGCGGAGGTTGCAGTGAGCCGAGATCACGCCACTGCACCACTCCAGCCTGGGTGACAGAACCAGACTCTGTCTCAAAACAAAAACAACAACAACAAAAACCAAACCACAGTCCTACATAACCATAATACAACCATCAAAATCAGAACATTAACGCTGATACATTTCTATCATTAAATCCTCAAGCCCCACGCAAGCTTCGTCGCTTGTCCCAGCAATGGCCTTTATAGTAAAAAGATCCAGATCAGAATCACATGTTGCATTTACATGTCTCTCTAGTCTCCTCCAGTTTGGAATCGTTCTTTGGTCTTGCTTTGACTTGCATGACCATGAAATTTTTGAAGATCACAGGCCAGTTATTTTGTAGAATGTCACTCAAACCAGGTTTGTCTATCATTTCCTCACAATTAGATTCAGGTCATGTGCCTTGGCAGGAACACTGCAGAGGGAATGGTGTGTTCTCTTTGCATCCTAGCAGGTGGCATGATTTCAATTTGTCCCACTGCTGGGATTACCTGGTTAAGGTGGCGTCTGCCAGGCCTCTCCACTGGAAAGTTGCTCTTTTTCTCCTTTGTAATCAATAAGTAAGGTAGCATCTGCCAGGCCTCTCCATTAGAAAGTTGCTCTTTTTTTCCTTTGTAATCAGTAAGTATTTTTGAAGAAGTACTTTGCAATTTAAAGAACCCATTCTTCAAATGCTGAATTTATTTATGAGTATGTACATAGGTTTTCTTACAAAGTAGGTGAAGCTGTGTGAAAATGCTTAAGCTTTCTTTTTTATTAAACAGGTTCTAATCCATGACTATCACTTCTTTTTTTTTTTTTTTTTTTTTTTTTTTTTGAGACGGAGTCTGGCTCTGTGGCCCAGGCTGGAGTGCAGTGGCGCGATCTCGGCTCACTGCAAGCTCCGCCTCCCGGGTTCATGCCATTCTCCTGCCTCAGCCTCCCGAGTAGCTGGGACTACAGGTGCCCGCCACCTCGCCCGGCTAGTTTTTTGTATTTTTTAGTAGAGACGGGGTTTCACTGGGTTAGCCAGGATGGTCTCGATCTCCTGACCTCGTGATCCACCCGTCTCGGCCTCCCAAAGTGCTGGGATTACAGGCTTGAGCCACCGCGCCTGGCCTCTCCATGACTATCACTTCTTAAATTCTGAAATTAACTCAGATTTGGCCTAAGTCTGGAACCCCTTCAAACTGACTCTGGGTCCTTCTGGCATGTTTTCATCACTCTTTGAAGACTTCTTTGCTTTCTAACCCAAGATGTTCCAGGCTCATGTTAAACGTTCCTGCTCCAATCCTATAATCAGCCATTTCTCCAAGCAGCTGGGGTTCCTTTTAGTGGAAAATGGTATATAGAAGCCAAGATCTGTAAACCTGATACACTCATTGCTATTGGAATATTGCTGTTCCCAGGCACCCTCCTCCTCTACTATGAACAGAACTAGGAAACAGATGTGTGTATGTATGTGCACACACATATGTATATAAATACACATGCATGCATGCCTTTTGCAAAGATTTTATTGCTATTTTTATAGGTCCTTATTAAAATCCATGCATTCACACCAAATACTTCTGATTCCAATCTAGCATCACCAGGTTAATTCTAGCTGTCTCCTTTCCAATATTTGTAACATTCTTCAACCGTGAGAGCTGCTGGGAGCCACTATCCTGAACATACTTATTTCATCAATCCTCCTATATTCAACCAATCAATACAGGAAGGGCATCCCAGAAGCAATGGATGCCCTTCTCACCTCTCCTGGGCTCTGACACAGCACACCAGACCCTCCCTCCTAGGTAAAGACCTTCTCATCCTACTCAGGCTCTGATACCCCTGGGCCGGGCCAACACCTTGCTCATCCCACTTAATAGCCTCTAGGACTGAATTGTTCAGGAAGGAAAACAGAAAAGAAGAATACTTTTAAAATTAAAAAGAATTAATGTAAAAATGTATTTTTTAAAGGATATCAGTTAAGTTAGAACTTGTAATAATTCAGAGAGCCAAACTAAAGTTCAACTTTGCATCATCTATGAAGAACAGGTTTGCTAAGTAAATTAATAGTGTAAACAAGCTTGTAACCCAGATATTTAACCTACTTAAGAAAACTAATTGTTTTCAAGCACTTTAAAATCACTGGGCATGTACTTGCCTTTAATTATTGTCTAATTACAAATGACTTCTATTTTCTTAGTTATAGCTTTAATAGGCCTTCTGATTACACTTTAAGAATTACAACTTAAACCCAATACAGTTTAGATCCTTTAAAAATGCCTTTATTAATCAATTTGTTTTTTCAATTAATCACCTGAAATAAACTTTTTAACCAGTGGTTTTTCTTTTTTAGTTAATCTGTCATGTTGCTTAAAAAGAAAAAATGGGCCAGGCATGGTGGCTCATGCCTGTAATCCTAGCGCTTTGGGAGGCAGAGGTGGGAGAATCACTTGAGCCCAGGAGTTCAAGAACAGCGTGAGCAGCATAGGGAGACCCTATCTCTGCTAAAAGTTTTTTTAATTAGCCAGGCGTGGTGGCTCATGCCTGTAGTCCCAATTACTTGGGTGGCTAAGACAGGAGGATCGCTTGAGCCCAGAAGGTCCAGGCTGCAGTGAGCTATGAATCGCACCACTGCACTCCAACCTGGGCAACAGAATAAGACCTTGTCTCAAAAAAGAAAAAGAAAAATGCCTTTCGGCCGGGCGCGGTGGCTCACGCCTGTAATCTCAGCATTTTGGGATGCTGAGCGGGGCAGATCATGAGGTCAGGAGTTTGAGACCAGCCTCGCCAACATAGTGAAACCCCGTCTCTACTAAAAATAAAAAAAAATTAGCCTGGGCATGGTGGCAGGTGCCTGTAATCCTAGCTACTTGGGAGGCTGAAGCAGGAGAATCGCTTGAACCTGGGAGGTTGAGGTTGCAGTGAACCAAGATCGAGCCACGTGCTGCACTCCAGCCAAGGGCAACAGTGTGAGACTCTGTCTCAAAAAAAAAAAAAAAAAAGAAAGAAAAAAAAAAAAAGAAAAACGCCTTTCAGCAGCCAGCCAGGGCTGCTCCCGAAGACCTCCTATTCTGCACATCATCAACACAGTCTCATTCTCCTGTTGTTTATCGTGAATGCAGTGCTGAGGATACCATAAAGCCAGCAAGCAGTTCCCGTCATCTGCATCCGTATTTTAACACACTCCACTTTATAAAACAGGGTTTCAACCAATCAATTAGCAAATCATTCTGCACTGTTTAAGGCAGCTTGGGAAGAGAAGAAAATTTTGGTGGAGTTATAGCACCCAGTTCTTCCACCTCCTTGTGTACATGGCCGCAGCCTGGTCACTGAGCTGTCAGCACTCCTTTTTTCTTATGAAGATAAAACAATCCTCCACATCAGGTTGTCGGGAGGACTAAATGAGGTAATGGAAGTGTGTGTGCAGCATAATAGGCACTTAATGAATCAGTTCGTGTCCCTTCCCCACCAGAGCCTCATGGAAAATCTCAGCATGACTCAGAGCAGTGTTTTAAAATTTGGCTACACAGAACCTCAGAGAGAAGCTACTGCAGAGCACAGGTCATAACTGCCAGCCTGAACCGCATCTGCCCTATCATGGCCTCTGACCCAAACAAAGGGAAACCAGAAAAATACACCGGCAAGAGTTCCATAATCTAAAAACGAGCAACCAACTCATCCCTGCCTCAGGAGAATAGAAATATTCTAGGGGAAAGGAAAGGAAGAATAAATAAGCTGTTTTTTCTACCCTGACTTCCAAATAAAGGTGCCAACAAGTCCTAGAGACTCCCAACGAGGCCCAGTTTGAGGGTCCTGGACCACTGAGGCACTCATTTATTCAGTGGTGGGTTATCTGGTTTTTACCTCTAGCTCTGTTAAGTACCAGTAACTATTAGGATTTAACATGTGACAGAAGAAGATCACATTAAAAATCCATTAGAAAGCCCCACCTCTACAAAAATGCTAGCCAGGCATGGTGGTGGAAACTGTAGCCCCAGTTACTCTGGTCCCTTGCTGAGATGGAAGGACTGCTTGAGCCCGGTAGGTTGAGGCTGAGATTGTGACACTGCACTCCAACAGACTGAGACCTTGTCTCAAAAAAAGAAAAAGAAATCCATTAGAGGTAAGCAATTTTTTAAAGTCAAAAGTGTTAATAATATGATGCACTATGGGCTAACCTAGCAGTGTATTAAAAAGAAAAAAAAAAAAAAAGGCTGAGGATGGTGGCTCATGCCTGTAATCCCAGCACATTGGGAGGCAAAGGCAGGAGGATTGCCTGAGATCAGGAGCTTGAGACCAGCCTGGGCAACATATCAAGGCCCTGTCTCTACAAAAAAATTTAGCCAGGTGTGGTGGTGTGCACCTGTAGTCCTAACTACTTCGGAGGCTAACCCAGGAGGATTGTTTGGGTCGAGTCTAAGGCTGCAGTGAGCTAAGATCGTGCCACTGCACTCCAGCCTGGGTGACGGAGCAAAGCCCGGTCTCTAATGAATTTAAAAAAAAAAAAAAAAAAAAGAAGACGACGACAAAGGCAAAAAAGCTAGTCCCTAACAGTGAATCAAGCAGAGCTGGAAAGGTTCCAGCAGGTTAGACATTTCAAACTCGTGGCCTTGAAAGAAAACACTAGGATCAGGAATGAATCTAAGAATTCTCAGTAAATAATGCCAGATGATCTATTTGCTCTATATTTTCAATATCTGAAACATCTAAACTTCCTTGACATGTAAGATGATGTGGTTTTGGTGTGTTCTTTTAAAACCATGATAATTTGTTTACATCCAAGAAAATATAGTGGCACTCCTTCCAAACTGCCTCAAGAGCAAAGCCAGACATTTAAAAAATGCAAACAAAAAAGGTACCATGAATATACATTGTTGTCTCTGCAAATAATTCTTCCTTCACACAGAAGGATAAAGCTGTCTGCATGTGTCATTTGCAAAGCCTCTGTGCTTCCAAATGGCCTCCAAGCAAAGTTTAAAGGAGGGCTCCCAGCGAAGTTTAAAGCAGGTCTCCCCTGGGTTTACAAAGGGCCTAGACCCTGAGGGATAGGTCACAGGACTCAGGCGTCCTCCCCAAACCACTGCAGACACACCAGTGTTCTGCAGCAGGAAACACCAGTTCCTCTCCCTCTAGGGACCATAGTCCCTAAAAGTCTCCCCTTCCCCAAGCTGGTGGAGGGGCCAGCCACTCTGGCTTTTCTTCTCTATTGGTGGGGGGAGGACAAGTAAACAAAGAAGTTGCTGCAGCTCAGAGAATTCTTCACAGGCTGACTGCATTTAAAGCCTTCCCCAATTGTGAGATGTTAGGCATTCTTTGTTCCTATTAAAGGACATTCAAGCACGTGCAAAGCAGGTGGGGAAAACTAACAGTTCTGTATCAAGGACACTGCTACCTGAAATACAGATATTTATTCTAAAAGGGAGGAGACAGTTCACAGCCCCCTTCCACACCACGCCAAATATTTCTTCTGGAAGGAAAGCTGGCCCAGGAAGCTACTGCAAAGCTACCTGGTCTGGAAGAAGTATTTTGTCTGATTTCTTCCTAGGGCAGAATACCATAATGCCCAAGCACAGAAGCTCAGCAGCCGAGGCCATCCGGGTCACTTCGTACCTGTGTAGCCTCGGGCAACACAGTCTCTCCACACCAGCTCACAGGCGCTTCATGAAGATGAAATGAGTTAGCACAGGTAAAGTACACAGGACACAGTGCCCGGGGTTCGCCACAGGAAGTGCTATCTTCAGCCCTTCCAAGATGTAAATTCCCACCTCCTCCAATCCAGACTCTTTCTTCTTTTCCTTTTCTTCAGACCATTTGCCTGCCCCTGGTTCTTTTATTCTTAACCTAACCCGCACTGTCATGCATATTCACCGGCATTCTCCAAAGACCTCACCCCCTGGTTATCCCACAGTACCTTTCTAAGCCTATCCTCACACAACCTCAGACAAACCCCAACCCCAACTAACCGTGTTCTTCACCTTTACTTGCTGGGGGGTGGGGGGGAACCCTGCACAGCCACAGATCACTACAATTACAAATAATGCATCTCCTCTCTCAGTGAAGCTCTTAGGGCTGGCAGCCGGTTCTCTTTGCAGTCTGTCTCTCTCTTTTTTTTTTTTTTTTGGAGGGCGGGTGGCGCTGTTCCACATGTTTTATCTTACCTCAAGTTCTCTTTCCCACTCAGACTTCACCTCCTATTCCTACTTTACAGAAACAGTGAATGCTTCCCAGGAGAACTCCCTCAAACACCCTTCCCTCCATTTCCACATTTACTTTTCCTTCTCAGAGGCTGATCTCTCCCCAAGCCTCAGGTCTCTTCTCTGAGGGGAGATTTTTCTCCCCAGGACATCCTCTCTTCCAGGTACAAGTCAACTAACTTTGTCAAGTGCCTACGGAGTGCCAGGCTGCAGCCCACAGATGAGAGAGGTAGGGCCCATCCTCACGCCTTCAATGCTTACCTCTCTGCTAGTTCCTTCCTATTTGTGCTTCAGAAGGGAAGCCCAACCAGGGCAGCGTTTTTCAATCTATTTTTGCTCACTGCTTTATCCCCAGAGACCAGCACAGCTCCTGGAGCATATGAGGCACTCCATAATTATTTGCTGAGTTGTTTCAAGTCATCTTTGACTCACTTATTCATTCAACAAATGCTCACTGAGCACCCTCTGTGAGAAGTTGTGCAGGTCCTGGGGTGACACTGATGAGCACTGTGAGTTCCTGCCCGAGAGTTGCTCAATGTATTACCAGGAAGAGACCCCAAAACCCATGAGGAGTCTTCGCTAAGTGACAACAACAAGCAGGATGAACAATGCGCTGGCCTTCTGGGGCTCACTGCAGCCTGATGGACGCCAGTGCTCCTCAAGGCTAAATCTAACTGTTCTCATTCAGGGCTTCCCAAGCTGACTGCCAGGGCGCCGGCCCTAAAATCCTCCCTCTTCGGGTTTCTCTTGCACCATCCTTTTTCCTGTTCTCACCCTGCTCCTCTGAGCAACTCCTAAGGGAGCACTGTCACTCCCATGGCCTAAAGGACCACCTCTGTATGTAAGTAAGTGGCTCCCAAGCTTCTGCCTGGAGCTTCAGACCCTTATTTCTGCCTGCCAAGTTATATTAAATGTCTAGCAAATCTAAACATGTCCCAAGCCAAACACATTGCCTTCTACCCCTGCTGTTCATCCCACCACATAGCCCAAACCCCTGCTCTACCCACTGACCGCCTACCCCAATTCATGGCTTCCCCCAGCCTGGGGTGATCTAGGGCCCCTCCCTCTTTCTCATCATAGCTGATGGACTGATCCCACTTCGGAAGGAGCTCTAAAATCTGTTTTTTTGTTTTTTCTTTTTCTTTTTCTTTTCTTTTTTTTTTTTTTTTTTGAGATGGAGTCTCGCCCTGTAGCCCAGGCTGGAGTGCAGTGGCCGGATCTCAGCTCACCGCAAGCTCCGCCCCCCGGGTTTAGGCCATTCTCCTGCCTCAGCCTCCCGAGTAGCTAGGACTACAGGCGCCCGTCACCTCGCCCGGCTAGTTTTTTGTATTTTTTTAGTAGAGACGGGGTTTCACCGTATTAGCCAGGATGGTCTCGATCTCCTGACCTTGTGATCCGCCCGTCTTGGCCTCCCAAAGTGCTGGGATTACAGGCTTGAGCCACCGCGCCCGGCCTGTTTTTTGTTTTTTTCTTGAGGCATAGTCTCGCTCATTTGCCCAGGCTGGAATGCAGTGGCGCGATCTTGGCTCACGGCAGCCTCCATCGCCCGGATTCAAGCGATTCTCATGCCTCAGACTCCGCAGTAGCTGGGACTACAGGCGTGTATCACCATGCTCGGCTAATTTTTGTATTTTTAGTAGAGACGGGGTTTCACCACATTGGCTAGGCTGTCTCCAACGCTCGGCCTCAGGTGATCCCGTCCATCTTGGCCTCCCAAAGTGCTGGAATTATAGGCGTGAACCACCACACCCGGCCTGGTCTTTCCATCTTTATGGTCACCACCTTAATTTATGTTTTTCACTTGCCCCTCTTGCTTTGACTGCCTGTCCCTTCCACCGGATCCTTAACATGAAAATCAGTGGAGGCAAGTTTAGTTTTCAAAACTGCTTTCTGTGGGATAAAATCCACATTTCTGGGCAGGGCATAGTTGCTCACACCTGTAATCTCAGCACTTTGGGAGGGCGAGGTGGGAAAATCACTTGAGGTCAGGAGTTCGAGACCAGGCTAGGCAAAAAGGCAAGATCTTATCTCTAAAAAATAAAAATAGGCTGGGCATGGTGGCTCACGTCTGTAAGGCAGGTGGATCACCTGAGGTCAGGAGTTTGAGAACAGCATGGCCAACATGACGAAGCCCCGTCTCTACTAAAAATACAAAAATTAGCCGGGCGTGGTGGTGCACGCCTGTAATCCCAGCTACTGGGGAGGCTGAGGCAAAAGAACTGCTTGAATCCGGGAGGTGGGGTTGCAGTGAGCTGAGAGTGTACCAGTGCACTCCAGCCTGGGCAACAGAGTGAAACTCTGTCTCTAAATAAATCAATCAATAAATACGCTGGCCATGATGGCACACGTTTGCAGTCTCAGCTACTCAGGAGGCTGAGGCAGGAGGATCGCTTGAGCCTAGGAGTTCAAGGTCACAGTGAACTATGATCACACTATTGCACTCTAGCCTGGAGTGAGAACTTGTTTAAAAAAACAAAACAAATTTCTCAGAATACAAAACAAAACAAACTACAACCCAAGCTACCCTTCCACTCTCCTCCAAAGAGGTAACACTTGTGCCCCACTAATATCTCACCATTTCCCACTCTCCCACTCAGTCCCTAACTCTTCGTCTTTGTTTATTCTATTTCTTCTGCCTGAAATAGAGCAGGGAAGAGACCTGGGAAACACCCAATTCCAGTAATAACAATAATGAAAACAGTAGCTAACACTGACCCAAGCAACATGCTAAACACTTGAAACGAGTTCTCACTGAATCTTCCCAATCACTCTTCGAGGTGGGTGCTGTTACTATCCCTTTATTATACCAATGAGAAAGCTGAGGCACACAGATGACACAGCTGCTCAACACTGGGCTGATCTGACCACACGGCTGTCCTGACTTCAGAACCTCAGTTCTTAACCACTCCACCACACCAAGCGACTCCCGTTTGCCCATTAAGACCCAGCTCAAATGTTTCCTCTTTGGGGGAGCCTTTCCCATTCTCTTCCTCTTCTCTATCCTCTAGGATCCCGTCTTTATCATGGGCAGCCTCATTGTGTGTCTGTCTGTTTACATTACTGGTTGAGTTCCGAAGATAAAAACTAGGTCTTTTTACCTTTTTATTCCCAGCACTATACAATGCTCGACACATTAGATATGTTCAATAAATACTGATGCAGTAAACACATCCTTCCAATCACACTGGACCTAGATTATACCAAGCTCCAATTCAAGTCTACCCAGCATGCCAATGCTCCCAAACACCCTACACAGCTAACCATAACCTCTCCTCCTCTCCCCTCTCTGCCCCAGCACTCTTAGAAAAGGAGAAGGAGCAGGCCTTGCTGGGGCAGCCACTCCCACAACCAGCTGATAGCATTATCACACCAGGGCAGGCCAGGGAGCTGCCGGCCATGGCCCTCCTGATTACAGGAGTAAAGTGCATCCAAGAAGCACTTTCCCTGAGATAGGGACAGAGGGGACATTTGATGTGGGGTTGCCAGATTTAAGGTCTTTGTCACTTAAAATGCAACAGCAGATGATGGACATAAAAATTAAAATGTACATAATATGACAGAAAATCTGCCATGGCCTTTTTCATAACTCATGAAGAGCCAACAGGCTGAAATGTATACAAGTAACACAGATATGTAAGTTTTACAACCTACTTGCCGTTTTACATAACCACCATGCATCGGATAAATTTTGCTGCAAGTTTTGAGTACTATTCTAGATGCTACAACTGCTCAGCACCTAATGGAGTGGGCTTGGTTTTTCTTTTTTCAGACACTAATGCAGAATGGTTATCTGCTCACAGTATATTCAGATGGAACAAAGTAATTTTTTAAACGGATGAGTCATGAAATCATTATCTTGGTAGTCAATAAATAAGAATGAAGGAAGGTAGTCCCAGACTTGAAATAAGGTTTACTCCTATGAGTGAGGCTAATAAAACCGGCAAGCACATAGTTAATTGTAATACATGCTAAGAGATGGTCTATAATTAGGATGTGGTTCCCAAATGCCAAACTTTAGCACCTGTGATATCTATGGGAAAAAGGACACAATGTAATCAAATGAGACAGCTCTTATTCTGAGACTGTTCATTCTACTTTTTTGTTAAAATTTTTTTTCTTTGAAATGATGGTAACAAATAGTAAGTTTCAAAAATGCCTTTACTTGGCAAATTTCAAACCAGTAACTCATGATGGATCCCAATGTGCCTTTTTCAATGTTACAGTTCCCTGAAACCGAAGTCTGGGAACCACCATATGAAAGTGTTTGAAGAGACCTGGGAAACACACAATTCCAGTTTGCTTAAGACCCAGTTTTAGAAAGGGATAATTGACATGGAAAGCTAATCAAGCATATCCCCTAATGGACACGAAAAAACAGAAACCTGGCACTTTTAAGATTTTATATACACATCACTAAGATTTCCAATGCACATTCCCATCTTAGAGACGCTAAGAAATCCTGTAGCAAGGAAAGGCCAGTTTAATTCAGTTTAATCAGGAAAGAAACCTCTTTTTTTTTTTTTTTTTTTTGGCAGACAAATCTATTAGCACCCCAACAAACAGTGGGAAATGCTGAACTAATCAAATGTACTGAAGTGTGTCTAAAACAGAACATATTACTAGTTGAGAGATGTGCCTTCGTGAAACCTGGAAGCTGGAAGACAGCACAGCAGTGTTTTCCATGAGGCTTTTCCAAAAGAGAATACATACTCTGGTAGCTAAAAAGGTGTTTCCCACTTCAGTTTCTCCAATATCTGGGGGAGAAAGTATACACACATATTCATTTCTCAAGATAAGTATATCAATAACCACTTCTCAATATGGATGGTCAATTCGGTTTGATCAGAATGAGATCCCCTGGACGGGGAAGACAACACTCTGGGCATCAAAAATATCCATCTTCTGCATGCTGAAGTGACATATTAACATTTTTTTAAAGTCACTAACAAATCTGGTTGATATAACTGAGTGGGACTGATAAATGATCCTTAGACCAGCAAAAGTGGGGATCATATGCTGAAACAGGGCAACTCATGAGGAGTGCCTTCTAAATGTTTTGAAACCATGGTAAGACAACCCTCCGTGATCATTAAATCAATTTAGTGGGTTGGAATTAGCTTATTAGGGTTTTGTTCTGTACCACACAAAGTGGACTTAAAAGACTGTATCTGACGACATGCACTTATTATCAGAAAGTAAATACTTCTGCTTCAGCGTAAACATTCATATGGCTATGGGTCTCAATGCAAATTGAATTTTTTATAGTAGAGCCAATCAAAAAGTTTAAAAGCCACTGTTCTGAGCTACCTAATTATCTAACTTCAGTTGATAAATAAGAACTTCTTGGCATTAAAAGAACAGCAATTATTTTCTGTAAGCAGAGGGGTAAAGGAAACAACGGCAACAAGAGGCAACAACAGATCACAAGCTTCGCTGCCCTGGGATCCTGGGTAGGAGCGCACGCGATCACCTGCTAGGTCTCTGACTTTATTAAGGCATTAAAGGGCATTATTTCTGCTCACCACTATACAGTCTGGTTTTTATAAAGGCACAAACGAATAACCAAAATGCACTTCTAAAGAAAAACAAAAATGTAAGAAGTCATAATGATTAAACAAACAAAAAAACAAGATTGAATAGCTGATACCCCAAACTCTGACAGGGCACTTCACAGAAAAATAAGCTCCTCTATGTCAACTGAAATGAAATTATGTAGCAACCAAAAACTAGCACTTACTCTCTCCAGTGTGAACAAGGTTTGGTTCCAAGCAGGATTCAAGATTATTTCTTTTTCTTTCTTTCTTTTTTTTTTTTTTTTTGAGACAGAGTGTTGCTCTGTTGCCCAGGCTGGATGGAGTGCAATGGCATGATCTCGGCTCACTGCAACCTCTGCCTCCCAGGTTCAAGCGATTCTCTTACCTCAGCCTCCCAAGTGGCTGGGATTACAGGCACACACCACCATGCCCAGCTAATTTTTTGTATTTTTAGTAGAGACGAGGTTTCACCATGTTGGCCAGGCTAGTCTCAAACTCCGGACCTCAGGTGATCTACCTGCTTCGGCCTCCCCAAGTGCTGGGATTACAGGCATGAGCCACCGTGCCCGGCGGGATTCAAAATCATTTCTATCTTTACTGGTTATCACTTAGATGGTCTAGCTGACAGCTGCAAAGCAGTCTCAATCAATGAGATAATTAAATGAAAGTCTTTGAACCTGCTTTTTATAAACTAAAAAGACCCACCCGTATTTAGTAAATATGTATGTGTGCTATTGGCCCAGGTCGGCAAAAATTACACAATGAGTGCGACAATCTGGGGCTAAACGGCCTGCATATCACTCAAGAAAAGTAAGATAAGAAAAGTGAGAGATAAGCACAAGATAATTAGCCTGGTGGCACCCTCTCCCACCTCACACCTCCACCACACAGGGAGGCTGGGACACCGACTAAAAGCAATCCTAACTTCATCCCCCCACCTGAAGCCACCACCTCACTGACTCCAGGGAGTGCAAAAGAAATTCACAGACAGGAACAGGAACGCTCCCACCCCTCCTGCTGGATCTGTTTTTAAGTGTAAGCCTCTGCACCAAGCATTTCAAGAAATATGGCACAAACCGGAATGTTTAGGAACTTCTACCAATGTACCACTCTGCTGACTGTAGCCCAAACACTATTTCAAATTTTGGAATCTGTGTACTTTCATAAAAAGTTTGTCTCCTCACATTCAAAATTAGAGATTTGACCCTTCTAATTCTAAAAATTCCACTAGGATAAGCCAACATGTATTCTAAGAAACACTAATCCTGTGAAATGCTCTGCGATGGTGCTAAAACCATTTTGGGTATTTTCAGAGTGCACACCCACTGTAAAGTAGCCTGTTTTACTTTGCATAACCCTCCCTGTGCTGTCCAACAGAGTAGCCGCACGTGGCTACTGTGCACTTGCAATGAGACTAGTGCCACTCAAACTGAATTTTTAACTGTATTTTAATCAATTTAAATCTAAAAACTGACACTTATTTCCATTGCTGGAAAACTTTTGTATGTTTGGAAAAACTTGGGTATGTGAATCTACTTTTCTATGAAAAAGTAGTAAGTTTTATGAAATCTAAAAGCAAATCAAGTATTTCCAATGAAAATTTTATGTTTGAACTAAAATCTGTTGTAAGCCTAAGATACACACCAGGTTTCAAAGTCTTGGTACCAAAAAAAAAAATGTAAAACGTTGCGTTAATATTTTAAAATCAATAGCATGTTGAATTGACAATATTTTACATATATTTAGTTAAATAAAGTCGATATTATTGAAATTAATTTCACTTATTTCCTTTTAATTTTTTTTTTTTTTTTTATTTTTTGAGACGGAGTCTTGTTCTGTCACCCAGGCTGGAGTTCAGTGGCACAATCTCGGTTCACTGCCACCTCAGCCTCCCAGGTTCAAGCAATTCTCCCACCTCAGCCTCCCAAGTAGCTGGGATTACAGGCACCCGCCACCACACCTGGCTAATTTTTGTATTTTTAGTACAGATGGGGTTTCACCATGTTGGCCAGGATGGTTTTGATCTCCTGAACTCATGATCTGCCCGCCTCGGCCTCCCAAAGTGCTGGGATTACAGGCGTGAGCCACTGTGCCCGGCCTATTTTTACTTTTTTAATGTGACTCCTGGAAATTTTTTTTTTTTTTTTTTTTTTTTTTTTTTTTTTTGAGACGGAGTCTCGCGCTGTGTCACCCAGGCTGGAGTGCAGTGGCGCGATCTCGGCTCACTGCAAGCTCCGCCTCCCAGGTTCACGCCATTCTCCTGCCTCAGCCTCCGAGTAGCTGGGACTACAGGCGCCCGCCACCACGCCTGGCTAGGTTTTTTTTTTGTATTTTTAGTAGAGACGGGGTTTCACCATGTTAGCCAGGATGGTCTCGATCTCCTGACCTCGTGATCCACCCGCCTCGGCCTCCCAAAGTGCTGGGATTACAGGCTTGAGCCACCGCGCCCGGCGGACTCCTGGAAAATTTAAAATAACACACGTGGCTTGCATTCTGTTTCTATTGGGTGGTGCTGGTGCCATCGAATGATTCCCAGACCAACACTGGAACCACCTCCCAACATCAGGTTCGGGAATGTTGCCATAACCAAATACTTTTCTTTCTGTGCAGCATTTGAACTGCTGATCACACCTGTGATGGAACAGTCCTTCCCTCATCTTCAGTGATGAGGAATGACTGTCCTACAGAGCCACCGTTCTTTTTATCCTTTCCCAGGTTCTCTTTCTCTTCCTGTCCCCAAGGTCTCATTCTCAGTTCTCTTTTCTATTCTTTACACTCCCATGGTGACCTCATCCTCTCCCTTAGCTTCGACTATCACTTCCACGTGGAAGCCTTCCAAGTCTTTATCTCCACTTCTGACCTCCTTCTCAAGCTGCAGATCCACATTGCCAGCTGCCTGCTAACCAGTTCCATTGCCAAGTCCCACCAAATTCTCCAATTCAGTAAGTCTGACCTGGAATGCATCATCTTCCTTTTTGTTGAAGATTCTCATCATTCACCTTAAAAACCTGGTCCCTAGTCCCATGGCTATAGCCTTATAGCAGGACCTTTCATAATAGTCCTTTTATCCCCTAACTGGCCTGCCTGCCTCTCAATTCTTCCTTTAGTCGGTGGCCCCCCACCAAGTCCTCCTCTGCACCTTTGCCATATCAGTATTCTCACTGCACTGCCATCAGGTTTTCAACAGGTCCCCGACGTCTACCACGGCAATACAAACCATTCAACAGGCACTCAGCTCCTCTACACATGTGCAACCTCCCCTCAATCCTCCCTGGACACACCTAGCCCTCCTCCACCTTCCTCTAGCTAATACAGCCTGCCCTAAGTCTACTCATCACCATTCTGCCCAATCTGTAGGGTTCCACTCAAATACAAAGTCCTTAAGAAAGCTTTCTGGCCGGGCGCGGCGGCTCAAGCCTGTAATCCCAGCACTTTGGGAGGCCGAGGCGGGCGGATCACAAGGTCAGGAGATCGAGACCACAGTGAAACCCCGTCTCTACTAAAAATACAAAAAATTAGCCAGGCGCGGTGGCGGGCGCCTGTAGTCCCAGCTACTCAGGAGGCTGAGGCAGGAGAATGGCGGGAACCCGGGAGGCGGAGCTTGCAGTGAGCCGAGATCGCGCCACTGCACTCCAGCCTGGGCAACAGCGTGAGACTCCGTCTCAAAAAAAAAAAAAAAAAAAAAAAGAAAAAAAAGAAAGCTTTCTCTGATCAACACAGTTAAAATCAGTGTCTCTCCTCCCTCAAACTCCTTTGGTACTTCTAATAATCACTATGGTAATGAGAGTATATGGCCTTATCTTTCTAAAATAGTATCCCCTTAATAGCACTGAACAGCACCTTGCACTGCATAGTACAGGTATGCCATCTTTGGACATCTTAACAAAGAAATCAACTTCAAAAGGAAAATCTTGCCAGGCACGGTGGCTCACACCTGTAATCCCAGCACTTTGGGAGTCCAAGGCGGGCGGATCATGAGGTAAAGAGATCAAGACCATTTTGGCCAACATGGTGAAACCCCGTCTCTAATAAAATACAAAAATTAGCTGGGTGTGGTGGCGCATGCCTGTAATCCCAGCTACTCGGGACGCTGAGGCAGGAGAATCGCTTGAACCGGGGAGGCGGAGGTTGCAGTGAGCTGAGATTGTGCCACTGCACTCCAGCCTGGCAATGGAGCAAGACTCCGTCTCAAAAAAAAAAAAAAAAAAAAAAAATTGGTAAATTTCAAACTACGGATGACTGGTAAGTCTTTTATCTCCAGACTGGACCTGTAATTACTCCAGCCTTTCACCTGGATATCTCAGGATTCAATGATTCCAAAACTGAATTCATAATCTCAACCCCACATCTGTCCCTCATCTAAATGCACCCTGACTCAATGAATGGTGGCCCCATTCCCGCAAGAAGCCCCGCCAGAGACATAGGTGTTATTTTACATTTCTCCAACCCCGCCTTCTCATACCCAATGACCAACTCCTCTGAAATCTTCCTAAATGCCTCTGGCATTCATTCATTTGTCCCCAGCTCTGTTGTCAGTTCAGGCCACTATTACCTGAGATTACTACAATATCATCTGGTCTCATGTGCAACGTCCCAGCCAGTTTCCACAACACACCAGAATCATCTTTCAAAAATCCAATCTGAGCAAGTGACTTTCCCACTTAAAACCCTTCAACTGTTCTCAGGAAAAAGACTTTCAAACATGGCTTATACACTCTTATGTATGTGGTTAAGGCTTAGGTTTTCAGCTTACCTCTTATTTCTCAGATTATTTCTTCCCTTAAGCACACGACACTCCAACCATGTCAAAGTACTCTCTATGCTGTTCCCCAAACATGCCAATGTCCACTAGTGCCCCGTGGTCTTTGCAGAAGCTGTTATCTCTGTAGGTGTCCATCCTTTGTAACCCCCCAACACCCTGAACACCAGCCAGCCCCCTGCATCTATTGTCTAACTTCAGCAGTCATGTCTGGAGAAAAGCTTCACACTACTGCTAGGCTTGTACTTGTACTTATCAACACCTGGCATGTAAAAGGCACTCAGTAATTATTTGCAGAATGAATGAGTAAACAGATCATTTTCTAGGTTTTTTAAAAAACAAATTCCAAGGTCAATGAATGAAAGCCATTTTTCTGTCACCTATATTAATTCAACAGCATTGTATAAAGTGGACAGTGGACCTAAATTTTTATTTTACCTATGAAGTCAAAACTGGTGGCTGGGTACGGTGGCTCACGACTGTAAACCCAGCGCTTCGGGAGGCTGAGGCAGGTGAATCACGAGGTCAGGAGTTCAAGATCAGCCTGGCCAACATGCTGAAACACCGTATCTACTAAAATATACAAAAAATTAGCTGGGTATAGTGGTGGGCACCTGTAATCCCAGCTACTCGGGAGACTGAGGCAGAAGAATCCCCTGAACCCAGGAGGCGGAGGTTGCAGTGAGCCAAGATCGCGCCACTGCACTCCAGCCTGGGTGACAGAGTGACTCCATCTCATATTTAAACAAAACAAAACAAAACAAAACTAGTAATAATTTGGTCAAATCAACAGAATTTACATGTGTGGGCTCAGAATAATCACGATGAGGGAGAAAACGCTGTATTCAATGTTCTCCTTTGCCTAGTAAACTCTAAGACCTATTCATTTAAAATTGCTGAGAACTTTCTGATGCAAAGCACAGAATGTATGAAAAACAGCCAAGTAAACGTGGATACAACACAGAGGCACAGCCTGCAGGAAACTGGAGAGTATGAAGAGACGACATCAGACCACAGGAATGTAGAGACTTGAATAAAAAGAAAAGGCTCCGCGCTGCTCCTGTCCTTGTGCAGGCTAAAGCTCTGTGCAATCACTGTGCAGGCTTCATGATCCTGGTAGCCATGAGAAAGAACAGAGCCATTCTGTGGGGCCATAAAAGCCTTTCTGGTTCATTCAACAAAGGGAGATACAGCAAAGGGGAAGGAAACACTTACTAAGCAACAAGACTAGGTGCCCAGCCCTCACATACAGCATTTCCTTTATGCTTCGCAACAATGTTATTATCCCCACTTTGCTGGTGAGGAAATGAGCCTACGGTCGTCACACAGCGAGTCCTGGTGACCTTATACTCACACATTTTCACTCGACATCTACTCCTGCCAAGCCCAGTTCTAGATGTTGGGGATACAACAGTGAGGAAAACAGATAAGGTCTCTGCTCTCAGGAAACCGGATAGTATTGTGGAGAGAGACGTACCATACACAAATAATTTCAGATGGTGATACAGTTTAGTAGCATTAAAAAAGTAAAACTGAAGGATGTGATAAAATAACCAGGAAGGCAATTCTAGGTTGCAAAGTTCTCAGAGATAATTCAAAAGATAATTTTGAAGAGAGAATGCGCAGAGCTAAAGACAATGTTTAATAAAGTGACTATCAAGTCAACCTTTCAATGGAAGTCTCTAAAACTACCAGAAGCAAAAAATTAACTCATTCCCTGATTATCAGAAAAGTTATCTCGGTCATAACCTAAAGCAGTAAGTTATATGGTTAGTCACCAGATGGCAAAAATTTCCACATGAACCAAACTATCGAAGGCAAGGGGCCAACCAAATTAATTCTTAGATGCCCCAGCAGCTACATCAGTGCATAATAAATTATTGCTGAATAAATATATGACGGAAAGAAGAAAACAATGTTAAGATGTCACTGCCATGAGTTAAATAAATCCCTTTTCTGGCCAAGTGGGTTCAATTCACTCCACCCTACCCCCGACACCAGTCTTAATCACAAGAAGCAGGTGAGGAAAGTGGGATTAGAGTAAATCCATGAACAACACTTACAGAGAAACAATTAGCATATGCTGTCCCTCTCCGCAGCCACCAGACAGAAACAAGTTCCACTTAAAGAAGTCTAATATCCAAATAACTAAAAATTATTAAACGGGGCTTTTTTTTCTTTTTTCTTTTTTTTTTTTTTTTTTGAGACGGAGTCTGCCTCTATTGCCCAGGATGGAGTACAGTGGCACAATGTCAGCTCTGTGCAACCTCCGACTCCTGGCTTCAGACGATTCTCCTGCCTCAGCCTCCTGAGTAGCTGGGACTACGGGCACACGCCACCACCCCCGGCTAGTTTTTTTGTATTTTTAGTAGAGACAGGGTTTCACCATATTGTCCAGGCTGGTCTCGAACTGCAGACCTCGTGATCCGCCCACCTTGACCTCCCAAAGCGCTGGGATTACAGGCGTAAGCCACTGCGCCCGGCCAGCTTTCCTTTTTCAGACAGGGTCTCGCTGTTTCCTAGGCTGGAATGCAGTGGCGCAATCTTGGCTCACTGCAGTGTGGACTTGACCGGCTCAAGCTATCCTTTCACCTCTCAGCCTCCTGAGCAGCTGAGATGACAGGCGTGAGCCACCATGCCCAGCTATATTTTTTAAAACATTTCTTGTAGGGACAGGGTTTTGCCATGTTGCCCAGGCTGGTCTTAAACTCCTGAGCTCAAGCAATCAACCTGCCTTGGACTCCCAAAGTGCTGGAATTACAGGCATGAGCCACCACGACTGGCCTATTTGGCTTCTTTGAAAAAATTTTAAAATAAGGACTCTCCTAATGCAGATACTCAGGATACTTCTGTAACCAGGAACTTGCTCTGAATATTGCACGTAAACTGCCAAGTTGTGACGCTCTGTTTACCAATAATGCTGACCTGGTACTCGAGGAAGGGGACAAAGTACATTCATCTATCTGTATTGCCTCAGGGCCGTGTCCAGCTTAAACTGCAGATGATCAATGATTATATGATCTGAGTTATAAAAACTAAAATCCCCCCAAACTTTTCAGTCATGGAGCAGTTGGGTAGGGTGAGGACCACCCTAATTCTTCAGGGTGGTCCTCAAGAGCCAGAGCTGCTCAGCCTGCTCTGCAGAACCTGAAGGTCTCATCATCACACAACACTCTTGCAGTGTCTCTTGTAGAGCTGAAGGGCTGGAGAAGCCTTAGACGTCTCTGCTTCAATGTTCGGAAGTTTATTTTTAAAGGACCATCCGAGTGGACTTACAGAATAACAAATGGCCATTCACAGCTGAAGAGCAGAACTGAGTTTGCACCATATATCAAAGATGCCAAAGCTTCCTTTCTGGGAACCAGATGGAATGCCTGAAAAGCACTTTAAAATTGAGATACCACTTCGGATGAACGCTACCAATTTTTGTGATGTTTCAGTCATGAACCTGTGACTTTTTTTCTGAGACAGAGTAGTGTTACGATATTATCACCAGTTGATCCAGCATTAGGAAATATGGATTGGTTGGGGGGTGGGGAAGTTAATAGGGATTATATTCACTTTCTCCAGTAAGAAACTTCCTCTGCATACACTATCTCATTTTAAAAAAGTAAAAACCACAACGTGCAAGTTCCAATACCCCTGAATATTGCTCTTCATAATATGGGCCACATCTTTAAAGTTTTTAAAGCTTCAATTCACAACACTCACAGAAAGACAGCTTCAACAGAATGCACAAATTAAATACTATCCATCTGCACACTTAATTGATTACCCATTTTCATTTCCTTCTGGATGACCATCATGTTGGTAAGCCAGAAGGATTGGTTCTGCAGGATCTGAGATCCAAAATGGCAGTCGAGCTATCAACTCACCAGAGCCATAATGCTTCCCATACTTTAATTATCTGGGAGAAAAGAAAATCTACAAAAAACATTTCAAAGAATCAAATGGCATTCATTCTATCATTCTCTGTTCTGCCTAAGAGAGCAGGTACCCTGCTCTGGTTCCTCCTCTCTGCAAACTGAATTAACCTGCCATTCATATGTTTACACAGTCCACAAAAACAAGCTAATGGCAAAACATGCAAACCCTAGGTTTTTCTCTCCTCTTTAGTAAGACCAACTTTAGGAAATAGGTGTAAAATGAATCATCCAACAAGCAAAGCCCCCAAAAAGTGCTTTCATTTTCAGAAAAACAACAACAAAAATCAGAGCTCTGATTTTCCTTTAGGTCTACCACAGTGCAACACTTCCTATCACTAAGGTAATTTCTCTATCTTTTCCGTTTAAATTCAAGCCATTAAAAAATTTAGAGACAACTTTGTTCCAGACTACCTCTTTAATGTAATGTTTCCAATCCTTCTTACACAAAAGCTGAGTTTATATCATCAAAAAATTTACAGTGAATCTAAACAGTCACTTCTGTATTTATTACCATTACTAACATAACAACATTAATTTTTTAAAATAATAAAATTCTTGCTTGTTAGAGACAGAGGGCTTTAATTATCTTATGCATTCAAATGGAAAGTCTTTTTGTTAAATTAGCGTGAAAGTCCCTTCATCTACACACAATTGGCCCAAAGAAACAGGCCATTTTCAGCACAAGAGGCCAATCCATTTTAAGAGTGAATAAAGCTTTTGAAAGCACCACACACCCTCTTCCAGACTGTCAAATTTTCAAAATGGTCCAGCATTTTTTCCACTTTATCTTTTTTAACACTTTCAGGCCCAGTAAGCATCTCATAATTAGATTAATTAAAAAGGAAACAACAAAAAACACTGCTCCCTTCTGATCAAAATTATTCCATTTATGCTTAATTAGCTTTAATCCACGTCTACATATTTAATGATGGGGATATGACAATTCAACCTATTTGCATATTTTAAATGCCTTTTCTAAACTATACTTTGTAACAGATTTAGAAGAACAGTCTCTTTCTCATGCCAATATGCCACAGCATAAATCAGGAGGATACAAATTAGGAAAAAAAGAGAAAAGAAAACAAGGCCTCTCAGAGCCAGGGATGTGCTCAGGGGGGTGGAGTAATTTACCCAGGGGTGGGGGCAATTTACCCGCCACATCACAAACTACAATCCTTTCAGCCCACCAGACCGAGAAGCATTACATCACACTCTCACAATGATAGGGGGAGGAGGCTCTGAGAAAGCAAGTTTTCAGCTTTCTTTCCTCCCTGCTCTCAGGCTTCTAGAATCCTGCATTAGGAGTAATGGAATTTAACTTCAGGCACTGCACAGCTTCAGGGGTTACTAACCATCACCTAGACTGCTGCTTATATATGTGACCCTAAATGACCACTTCGCAGTGGATACATGGCCGAAACAGGCAACCACACACCCACACGACGAATTTATGCTGAAAAGCCCAGTTATGCATCTGTGTCAAATTAAACAAAAATTTTATTTCGTGAGGAATGAAGAAGGCTAATACACAGGGAGAACTGATAAAGAAATAATTTCTAATCGCGGTGAATAGCTGTTCATATCTTTAAAACACCATGTTTACAACATAGTCCTACCCTTTGGTTGAATCCACGATCAAAATAAAAGCGCATCTGGCTGCACATTTGAGAACACACACAGAGACCCAGTGCAAACGAGCGCGCGCAGAAAGGAGAGGGTGAGCCACATATTGCTTGGGAGGTTTTCAAGCAGGGGAATCTACAAACCCCAAACCTCCTGGTGTTCACCCGCCCCCAACCTGATGTTTAAAATGTATCAGGTCTTACTTTAGGTTTTACATCTCTCTAGGAAGGAGGGCCCAGTTTAAAAAATAAAAAGAGAGAAAAAGGCTTTCCCGTTCTAGGGCTTGCCCTCCCAGATCCTTTGTCGGCCTTAGCAGCCGAAAGAATGCAAACCCATTTATATTTATGCAAATTTTTGCAGCAGATTTAAGGGGGGAGGGAGGAGGTCTGTGTTTTTTAAAAACCTCTTTCTAAATAGCAAATTTCCAATTACTCGCAGCTTCATTTATTGCAAGATAGAAACGATGATGAAAATCTGCATATACATTAAAAGTGCAATTAAATCACTTCAAAATCTAAATATTTTACCACGTCTTTTCCATTTCTAAAATGCCGAACCAAAAGTACATCACGGGTCTGATTTACACAGATCCACGAAATGTCTGAAGCCAGTCTCCATGCTAGACAAATGTCGATTTGCAACACCACCAGTGAAAACGGTTAGACAAGATCCATATAAATCAATTGGTTTAAAAAAATTGAAAATATTTACCAACCTCATAAAGTGCAGCAGTGCTTAAATCCAGCAAATTGAGGCATACAAGGTAGAAATGGAAATGAAAAAAGGTCCAAAAAATGAATTCTTTTTGTCTATCTGTTTTTTTGTATTTTAAATATTCAGAAACCAGCAGAGACTCTGTCGGCCATTTTGGCTTGAACTAACTCTCTCTCACACACTCTCCCTCTTGCTCTCTCTCTCCCCCTCTGTCTCTAAAGGAAGCAGCTTTTTGTGACCTTCAAATAGAGGCAGATCATGTGACTTCGGGTAGGTTTGTCAATCAGGAAAGGGGAGGGAGCTGGAGCTGGGACTGCCTTAAAGGGGAAGCAGCCCTTTTCCACTCACTTTCATTTGTGAAATGCTGTTATCTCATACTCTCCGCCTACAGACATTGCATGTGAAAGTGGCAACAGCATAAGGGTAACAGATGAACAAAACAGAAAAACCTTTATTGGTTTATAGAAATATGCTCAGTTGCTAACGATTCTTACAGCTCCTGGATCTTCTCCTGGCTGGCTTGCTAGTTATTCTCTAGATGTTTGGGCAAGCACAGGCTGGCAAACTGCTCTGTACAAGGGGCTGAAACACAGCTCTACCAAACAAGAGACTTTAGTTTTGAAAGACTGAGGTGAAATATAGGGCACCACTGATCTCTAAGAAGCTCCTAAAATGCATAGAAAAAGACGGAAAGAAATACACAAAAGTATAAACTGAGCTGCAATTCAGAAAGGTTAAGTGACTTATCCCAAATTGCACAGCTAAACAGCTGCAGAAGAGGAACTGGTTTCCCAATTCTGAACTCTACACTTACTGTTTTGCCTGTATGTGTGTTCAGTACCTCCTCCCCCAAACCCAAATAAAAACTATGCTTCAACATTGCAAACGGAGTTTCTCTGGGCTAGGGCAGGTCTGAGTCATCTTTAATCCCCTCCCCCACCGCAGGAGGTAGCTCTGCAGCTGAGGGAGACTAGGCATTAAATTAAAACCTACTTGGTTTCCACCACTCCTAATCCCTTCTCCTTCCCATATACATCTCCATTCCTACCCACCTAAGAAACCCAAGCTTGGTTTGCATCTCCAGCCCTGTGGCTCACAGGCTGTGTAACTTCAGTGCTAACAGCAAGTAAGTCAGTCCCTTACCCACCCTCCCACCCTGCCTGGCCTCAGTTTTCTCATTTGAAAGCGAGCGGAGATTGGGCTTTGCTAGATGGTATCTTTGGTTTCTTTCACCTCCGAAACTCTGCACTTGGCTGCTTTCTTTGAATAGTTCCGTTCATTTTTTCCCGGCCATCTCAAAAGTTCGCCTCCACGCTGGGAAGGCAGAATTCTTGACCTTCGCAGTCCAGACCAGGTCCTCCTGTTAACACTCCCATAATATCTTTTACTACTTTAGAGCAATGGTCATAATTGCAATTTAGTATTTACGAAAGAATGTGTTTAACATTAGTCTTCCCCAGTAGACTGTAAACTGTATAAGGAAAAATATCACGTCTTCATTGCTCTGTGAGGCTCCACACCAAACCCCACGTAGGAGCTAAATAAATGAATAAATCTATGACTTGGACCCTATTCAGAAGGGCTGGGCTGAGTAGGAGGAAACCTGCCACCTGAATATAAACAATTTAGGGGAATGAGGGTCACATAGTTCCCAGAAACTCGCATTCATCTATGTTTTAAGGACAGCTTCAGGAAAGAAAGTAACTAAAATGGTAAAAAGCGCATGAGAGTGCCCTGTGACTACTGACTCCACCTATCTCTATAAGCCAGAAAAGGGAGGATTCCCCAGTGTGCTTCTCCCATAAACTGGGCTGCTGTGCCAGCCAGCAGACAACTGACAGATTCTAGAAACCCGGCTTTCCTTGAAAAGGAACCTATGAATGCCTGTAAAATCCCATACACTTGTAGTCATCCTGGCTTCTGGGTCTATATACAGTCGCCTGCCTTTGCTTTTTCCACTCAGATATGAGGACAGGAAAAGAGCTGTTTCAGGGCAGGCCAAGGCCAATGCCTGGACAATCTGGCAGCCTGAATAGCTGCGGCTTAACAAGCTTCCACTGTCTTTGCGTGGCACTGAGTGGAATAGCCAAGCCCTGCACTTACAGCTGAGATGCAGGAAAAAGCAGGAAACTCCTAGAATGGAAATTCTGATTATTTAGTCTATTTTTATCCTTCCAATACCTTCCAGATGAGTTACTGAAAGTTGTAGCAGGCTCGATTTATAAAAATGTATGGAGACTGAACATCCACCTTGTTTTAATTTGTGATGGACATGCTTTCTTTATGAAACTGAACTTTGCTAAGTTCCATTCCCCAGTGTAGAATATTACTGTATACAAATGTGTTGCCTTGTAAGTGTTAAACAGCAAACTGTATGAAAAGTTTGGAAACAGAACAAACATATTTTAAATATAATATTGGTTCTAATTTCAAATAATATGAATATATATATTATATTCATATAATATATATATATTTTTTCAGACACAGTCTTGCTCTGTTACCCGGGCTGGAGTGCAGTGGCATGATACCAGCTCACAGCAACCTCCACCTCCTGAGTTCAAGCGGTTCTCCTGCTTCAGCCTCCTGAGTAGCTGGGATTACAGGTGTGAGCCACCATGCCCAGCTGATTTTTGTATTTTTAATAGAGACAGGGTTTCACCATGTTGGCCAGGCTGGTCTCGAGCTCCTGACCTCGTGATCCGCCCGCGTCGGCCTCCCAAAGTGCTGGGATTACAGGCGTGAGCCACTGCACCCGGCCACTGAATACTTTTTCCTTAACCTCCAGATCATCTTTTCTATGCAACACCTCTAAATTCAGTGTAGTTAGTCTAATCGTTTATCTAAAAGAAACAAGTGCAAGGCAGGGCGCGGCGGCTCAAGCCTGTAATCCCAGCACTTTGGGAGGCTGAGACGGGCAGATCACGAGGTCAGGAGATCAAGACCATCCTGGCTAACACGGTGAAACCCCGTCTCTACTAAAAGAAATACAAAAAACTAGCCGGGCGAGGTGGCAGGCGCCTGTAGTCCCAGCTACTCAGGAGGCTGAGGCAGGAGAATGGTGGGAACCCGGGAGGTGGAGCTTGCAGGGAGCCAAGATCCGGCCACTGCACTCCAGCCAGGACGACAGAGCGAGACTCCATCTCAAAAAAAAAAAAAAAAAAAAAAAAGAAACAAGTGCAATAAATACATTATTTCTCCCTTCTGTTTCCAGGCATAATAGATTCTGTGATAGATTTATTATACTTTTTTCATATTAACAATTAGACAATGTTTTAAAATTATATTATGAGGTAAGGATAAAAAGTAATAAAAATTATTATTGATATTTTTATTTATTTATTTTTTTTTTGAGAGGGAGTCTCGCTCTGTCGCCCAGGCTGGAGTGCAGCCAAAGTTAGAGGACTGCTTGAGCCCAAGAGTTTGAGACCGGGCAACAAACATAGTGAGATCTTGCCTCTACAAAAAAATTTTTTAAATTAGCCAGGCTTGGTGGGGTATGCCTGTGGTCCTAGCTACTCTGGAGGCTGAGGTGGGAGGATCACTTGAGCCTGGGAAGTCAAAGCTGCAGTGAGCTGAGATCACACCACTGTACTCCAGCCTTGGCGACAGATTAAAAAATATATATAATATGATATATATGGTATATATATCATATGTATCTCATGTATCATATATGATATATATACACATTTTGTTTTTGGGCACAGATATAAAGTAACAGCCAAAAAAAAAGAAAAAACAAAAACAGAGTAAACTGAATAAAACCCAAAACTGTATTTTGTTTTAAACAATTAAATAAATGTAGATAATTCTGTCAAAAATCTGATCAATTAAAAGAGAGAATTCACAAACATTAGGGCTGAGAAGAGGATATCATAACTGCAGATTTAGAGAAAATCTTTTAAATCATGCTAGAATTATATGTAACTTTACGTAAATAAACTTGAAGATTAAATAAGATGGATGATAGTCAAAGAAAACAGAAGTTACCAAAATCAACTCAAGAAAAATTAGGGGAGCAACAACCCATAGCAGAAATCTCTAAGATCTTCAAAGAATGAGCCACTAAAACAACAGCAAGCCCAATTTTCTAGGTGAATGCCATCTAACTCTTATTGAACAGATAATTTCCATGTTATCCCTACTGTTCCAGGAGGCATAAGAATAAAAGGAAAAGCTTCCTACTTTTTTCCATGAGGGTAACATATTCCTGATATGCATTTGGCCTAAGATGGTACAAAAAATAAAACTAATGTTCACTGGTGAAGGCAGAGCAAAAATACTAAGTAAAATATTTTCAGATAGAACTGAGTAGTTTTAAGAGAATAATTCATTATGACCACGTAGGCTTTACACCAACACTACTACACCAACAATACAAGGATGGTTAAATTACAACCATACAAGGACAGTTAAACTAGCTATTAACATTAATCTTCATTTGTTCAATAAATATGTACTAAGTACTTTCCCCATCAGACGCTGCGCTAAGTGCTAGGGATGCAGCAGTGAAGCAAAAGGTTCTCGTCTATATGGAGCTGACATCCTCACAGGAGAAGGAACTCAGTGAGAAGAGAATAAGCAGTTTGATAGGATATAGAATAACTGAGAGGCTCACTTTAGATAAGGTGCACAGGGAAAGCTTTTCTCAGGAGCGACATTTAAGCTGAGTTGAAAAGCAAACGTTTAGGCTGGGCGCGGTGGCTCATGCCTGTAATCCCAGAACTTTGAGAGGCCAAGACAGGTGGACCTCTTGAGGTCAGGAGTTCGAGGCCAGCCTGGCCAATATGGTGAAACCCCATCTCTACTAAAATTTAAAAAAAAAAATAAAAAATTAGCCAGGCATGGTAGCATGCCTGTAATCCCAGCCACTCGGAAGGCTGAGGTGCGAGAATCACATGAACCCAGGAGGCAGAGGTTGCAGTGAGCTATCGCACTACTGCACTCCAGCCTCGGTAACAGAGAGAGACTCCATCTAAAAAAAAAAAAAAAAGAAAGAAAAGAAAAGAAAATGTTTGAGTGGTCAATGAACAAGAGAAATGATCAGGAGGCTAGGACCTGTGAGCAGGGGATAGAGTCATGAAACGAATCTCAGGAGGTAGGAAGAGCTAGATCATACTGAGTCCTTCAGTCCACAGTAAAGATTTCACTTTTGGAATAGTGGAAAGTCACAGAAGAGCTTTCAGCAGGTCAACGAACAGCGCCATTTTATCCATTAGTTGCTTTCCACTGAATGCCTAGGGTCTATAAGCTTTTCAGAGACTTAGAAAAATGTTTGGGATCTAAAAAAAAATACAAGTTCAAAATGCAAACAAAAAATTGTAACCAAAAAAATTAATAAATGCTTAAATGTCCTTTAAATATAACCACTCAGCAGTCCCATTCATTGTTAAATTTAGCATTTATGGCCGGGCGTGGTGGCTCACGCCTGTAATCCCAGCATTTGGTAGGCCGAGGCAGGCGGATCACAAGGTCAGGAGATCAAAACCATGCTGGCTAACATGGTGAAACCCCGTCTCTACTAAAAATACAATACATTAGCCGGGAATGGTGGCATGCACCTACAATCTCAGCTACTCGGGAGGCTGAGGCAGGAGAATTGCTTGAATCGCAAAGCAGAGATTGCAGTGAGCCAAGATCGCACCACTGTACTCCAGCCCGGGCGACAGAACGAGACTCCATCTCAAAAAAAAAAAAAAATTAGCATTTACAAAATGTTCATCACATTCGAAAACAATTCTTACTTTGCAAAAATTCCTATACATACATACATATAAACATACATATAGGTATATATATGTATATATACACATAGGTGTAGATGTATATATACATATACAGGTGTATATGTCATATATAAGTATATATGTATATTTTTGTTTATATATATGTATGCATAGGAATTTTTGCAAAGTGAGAATTGTTTTTGTTTTGTTTCATTTAATTTAATTTAGGAGAGCTAAATAATTAAACATGAAGCCAAAGTACATAAGAAAGCGGCAGTCTTTTATTGCAAATATGCACACACTCTCAGGCGAAGTTCTCTGGTCCTCAGGTGTGGGGGGCCAGGGAAGTCCCGCCAGCGCTCTAGGGTGAGGTTCCCCGGTCCACGAATGTGCCGAGGAAGTCACACCGGCGCTTACCGGCAGCGGACTTTTATGCCTGGGAGCTGGAGGGGGAGGAGTTTGGGGCGTGTGTGTAGGAGTGGCTTCTTGAATTTCGGTGTCCTCGGCTTGACGTCACTCTGCGCATGCTCAGTTGATTTGGTTCTCTCCCCGGGCGCGGGAATTTTTCCCGGGCGTGGGAAAATCTGTGATGAAGAACCCGGAAACAACAGGGACTGCTCCATCTTGTTCACCTTCCTCCATCTTGTCCCTTCCCCCTCACCCAAACAGTTTTCAAATGTGATGAACATTTTATATAACACATATACATGTATGTTTATGTATGTATAGGAATATATATATATATTTTTTTTTTACCCCCTTGAGATAGGGTCTCGCCGTGTTGCCCAGGCTAGAATGCAGTAACACAAACATGGCTCACCACAGCTTCAACCTTTTGGGCTCAAGTGATTCTCTTGCCTCAGCCTCCCAAGTAGCTGAGATCAGAGGTGTGTGCCACCATGCACAGCTACTTTTTCAATTTTTTGTAGACAGGGTTTCACCATGTTGCTCAGGCTGATCTCCAACTCCTGGGCTCAAGCAATCCTCCTGCCTCGAACTCCCAAAGTGCTGGGATTATAGGCCTAAGTCACCATGCCCAGCCCCTAAATATGTTACCTGTTAAGAAGTCTGAGTTTTTTTGTTTTTTTTTTTTTGTTTTTGAGACAGAGTCTGGCTCTGTAGCCCAGGCTGGAGTGCAGTGATGCCATTTTTGCTCACTGCAAGCTCCGCCTCCCAGGTTCACGCCATTTTCCTGCCTCAGCCTCCCAAGTAGCTGGGACTACAGGCGCCCACAACCACGCCCGGCTAATTTTTTGTATTTTTAGTAGAGACAGGGTTTCACTGTGTTAGCCAGGATGGTCTCGATCTCCTGACCTCATGATCCACCCGCCTTGGCCTCACAAAGTGCTGGGATTATAGGCGTGAGCCACTGCGCCCAGCCTAGAAGTCTGAGATACTTATGAATTAAATTAGTTACTTGTAGCCAAAGAATTTCAGAAGCAGAATTATGAAAAATTCTTTTAAAATGTGACAGCAAAAAAAAAAAAAAAGATAAATGCACATATTTAATATGGAATATGTCTACATATTTAATATGGTTGTGAGTACCTTTTAATTTTTCCTATAAACATGGGATGAAGAATTCAAAACCTCCTAATATGAGTATGCTAAGGACCCTTGGAGGTCTTAAAACCACTTTGGTAGAGACACAATCAGATTTGTGTTTCTAGAAGCTCTTCCTGGTTTCTGTATGGAGAATATACTACCAAAGATCAAGAGAAGCAGGAAGAAAAGTCGGAAAGCCACCGTGGTCGTCTAGGTGAGAGAGGGTGGGTAGACAGAGCCAGCTGGGCAGTGGAGGTGGAGAAAAGTATGTAAGTACGCAGTATATTTTGAAGGTAGAAGTGATTCTACTGTAAGATAATTGGTACTTGTTAAGTATGTAATCTTGTGACCATGAACTATCATAAGGCCAATCAATTCATTCAAAAATAAGACTCCAGGCTGGGTGTGGTGGCTCACGCCTGTGATCCCAGCACTTTGGGAGGCCAAGGTGGGTGGATCATGAGGTCAGGAGATCGAGACCATCCTGGCTAACATGGTGAAACCTCATCTCTACTAAAAATACAAAAATTAGTTGGGTGTGGTGGTACGTGCCTGTAATCCCAACTACTCGGGAGGCTGAGGGAGGAGAATAGCTTGAACCCGGGAGGCAGACTGCAGTAACCCGGGATTGCGCCACTGCACTTCAGCCTGGCGACACAGCAAGACTCCGTCTCCAAAAAAAAAAAAAAAAAAGAAGACTCCAAACTCTGGACTCACCATTCATTCACAAAGTCAACAATCCTTATTTGTGGCACAACAATCCTTATTTGTATGCTAGGACTAGACCAGGGGCATACAAAAATGATTAATAACACTTCAAAGGACAGAGAAGCATTTTAATCCATAATTAAAATATAGCAAAGTATCATAATGAAAGTATAAATAGAGATATAACATGGCTGTGCTGTGGCAATAAAAAGGGTAACTGCTGGGAGAATAAGAAAAGATTTCACAGGGAAGGAGGTGAGAGTTTGAACTGAGTCTCAAAGAATGAGTAGGAGTTTGCCATGTAGAGAACCTAGGAAAGGCAAAGGCTTTTCCAAGTTTTACCAACTTCGGTACTACCAAACCATGACAAGGAAGTAGGCTGACAAGAAAAAATGTCAATGGGAGAGCTAAGCATTTCTGCTATTCTTACTCCCAACAAAGTCAGAAGATAGAAATAATAGCCAAAACTATGTTAGATCTCCAATGCAACCTAAATCCAACAATCTCTGGATTCAGTTACAAAATAGAATGTTCTATTTAAGTTAGAATGCTAGCAGGCCTTTTAGGGAACAGTTTTTCTCAAATTCCTTTGAATCGAACCTCAAAAGTTAAATCTGCATTTGGAGGAAGCCTTTCTTGACACTCCAGGCTGAGTCCAGTACTCCCATCTGTGTTCCAAGGCACCTCGTACATACCTCCAAAGCAGCACCTTCATAGCCTATAATGGTTAACCACTTACTTGGCGTTTCCCCCTCTAAACAATGAACCTTAAGAGGGCAGGGTATGTAGCTTTTATTTCTGGGTCTAGCGCAGAAGAGAAATTCAATTAATATTGCTGAATGAATGAACAAATAAGCAAAGGAATGAATGGATGAATACTATGAGCCTAGGTACTTTTAGGCTGTAAAGGAAGACAACACGTATCCTACAGTTCAAAGATAAGACATATGCATGAGGCAGTCAACAAAAAAGTGTAAGATAAAATTATTAACTGCATGGTTGTGCTCTAAGAGAGATGAGTTTGAAAATGGAGGCACTACAGCTTAGATCAGTTGGGTGTCAGCAGATAGGTAGGACCAGAATGGTTGAAACAGATTTGCTTTGCTCTGAAGCTAATTTAAGCTGCAGGCCCCTCAATTTCATGGGCTCCTCCTAAAGCTCTAGGAGGGATCCTAACAAAGTGCCCAATTATCCCTTATTTTTTGGTTACTGTTTTTTGTTTTTGGAGACAAGGTCTCGCTCTGTTGCCCTGGCTAGAGGGCAGTGGCACAATCATGGCTCACTACAGCCTCAAACTGCCAGGTTCAAGCAGTCCTCCTGTCTCAAACTCAGCCTCCCAAGTAGCTAGGACTACAGGCATCCACCACCATGACGAGCTTTTTTTTTTTTTGGTAGCAATGGGGATCTCACCATGTTGCCCATGCTGGTCTCGAATTTTGAGCTCAAACAACCCTCCCACCTTGGCCTCCCAAAGTGCTGGGATTGAGCCATGGCACGTGGCCCAAAAATTTTTACTGTGGTAAAAAAAAAAAAAAAAAAAAAAAAACACACACATAAAATCGATCATCTTAACCATTTTTAAGTGTATAGTTCAGTAGCGTTATGTATATTCACTCTGCTGTGCAACAGATCTCCAAAACTTTTACATCTTGCAAATCTGAAATTCTGTACACATTAAACAACAACTTCATTTTTACCCCTTCCCTCAGCCCCTGGCAACCACCATTCTACTTTCTGTCTCTAAACTGACTGCTCTAAGTACCTTGGATAAATGGAATTATATATTAATAGTATTTGTCCTTCCATACCAGCTTTCTTGCCAGTATGGTTCCCTTTGTGTCAGTGGACTTAACAGTGACTTCAGCCATTCTGGAGATCCCCTAAGGAGACCTTAAGTTGAAGATACCTTTGTTTGGGGTTCAATGGAATAAACTAAATGTATGTGGCTTTCATGAACCTGTGTATGGTTGAGATAATGTTAACCATCAACGTACAAAGAGCTGTTAATAGGTGAACTCACTCTGTATCACGACAGAAATATGCAGGGCCAAATTATGTTGTGATATACATATGTCAATTCAAAGGCTATTTCAGATTAGCCAATGTACAAGAAACAGTGAAGCCCGGCAATTTCATAGTGCATATATAAAAGATACTCAATAGAGGTTTTCCCAAAATTGCTAACAATTTTTTTTTTTTTTTTTTTGTGACAAAGTCTTACTCTGTTGCCCAGGCTGGAGTGTGGTGACACGACCTCAGCTCACTACATCCTCCACCTCCCTGGTTCAAGCGATTCTCCTGCCTTAGCCTCCTGAGTAGCTGGGATTACATATGTGTGCTACCACGCTCAGCTAATTTTTGGATTTTTAGTAGAGACAGGGTTTTATCATGTTGGCCAGGCTGGTCTCAAACTCCTGACCTTGTGATCTGCCCACTTCGGCCTCCCAGAGTGCTGGGATTACAGGCATGAGCCACCGTGCCCTGCCAACAATTTTACAAATTTATATAATGTTACCAGTAACCAGTTGTGAGGCTGAATGGAACTTATCTAATTAATCACAAAAAAACACATTTTGGTAAACCATGCTATAAGAAGCACTGAATTATTTACCTATTCTCTTTTTAGAAAATATCACAGAATAGGGAGGGATGATCAAAGAGTATAGCACAGCCAAAAAATGTAGGTGAAAACGTTTCACAGCCATGTATTAGGCAACCAATTAATACATATATTACATTGTTTTTCTGAATTTTTGGTATTTAATTTTTTTAAGTTGCCATTTTTGTGATTTATCTCCTCTTTGTAAATATTCACTTTTGAACCTAGTTTTGTCTTTGAAATTAATTTGCTTTTTCTTAAAGAGTATTCCCACAAAAGTCGGATTTGCAGCTAGTCAGAAAGAAGGATTTCTTTGCCTGCCCAGAGGCATGTAAGGCAGAAGGAAACCAGACTTGCGTGGAAGACCTTCAGGAGGGCCCCTGGCAGGAGCAGAAGTTCCTTTGAAAATATGCATAGATAGGCTAATAGCATCTTAGGGAGGCCCTTGGAAGCAAAGAAAAGGTTCAGGCTTGGTTGGAAAGGCATTTTCTGAAAGAAAACAAACAAACAAACAAACAAACAATAACTGATAACTGGCTGATACAGTTTGGCTGTGTCCCCACCCAAATCTCATCTTGTAGTTCCTATAATCCCCATGTGTTGTGGGAGGGACCCAGTGGGAGGTAACTGAATCATGGGGGGTGGTTACCCTCCTGCTGTTCTTGTGATAGTGAGTTCTCACGAGATGTGATGGTTATAGAAGGGGCTTTTCCCCCATTGCTCAGCACTTCTCCTTTCTGCCGCCAAATGAAGAAGGACATGTTTGCTTTCCCTTACGCCATGGCTGGAAGTTTCCTGAGGCCTCCCCAGCCATGTGGATGTGTGAATCAATTAAACCTCTTTCCTTGATAAATTACGCAGTCTCAGGAAGTTCTTTATTTTATTTATTGATTGATTGATTTTTGAGACGGAGTCTCGCTCTGTCACCCAGGCTGGAATGCAGTGGTGCGATCTTGGCTCATTGCAAGCTCTGCCTCCCAGGTTCACGCCAGTCTCCTGCCTCAGCCTCCCGAGTAGTTGGGACTACAGGCGCCTGCCACCGCACCCGGATAATTTTTTGGTTTTTAGTAGAGACGGGGTTTCATCGTGTTAGCCAGGATGGTCTCGATCTTCTGAACTAGTGATCCACCTGCCTCGGCCTCCCAAAGTGCTGGGATTACAGGCGTGAGCCACTGCGCCCAGCCAGGAAGTTCTTTATTAGCAGCATGAGAACGGACTAATACACTGGCCTATAAGTAGGATGCTTAAGGAGAACAGTGATAAAATCAGGTCTGTTGGAACATATTCAAGAAAAGACTGAATCTAAAGTTGATGACTGGGCATGGTGGCTCATGCCTGTAATACAAGCACTTTGGGAGGTTGAGGTGGGAGGACTGCTTGAGCCCAGGAATTCAAGACCAGGCTGGCAACATAGTCAGGCCTTGTTTCTACTAAAAACAAAAAAAAATTAGCCAGGCATGGTTGTGTGTGCCTGTAGTACTAGCTACTCCGGAGGCTAACGTGGGAGGATTGCTTGAGTCTAGGAGGTGGAGGCTGCAATAAGCCATGACCATGCCACTGTACTCCAACCTGGGTGACAGTGAGAGACCCTGTCTCAAAAACAATTTTTTTTGGTTGAGGCTGCAGTGAGCCCAGATTGCACCACTGCACTGCTTGGGTGACAAAGTGAGACCCTGTCTCAAAAAAAAAAAAAAAAAGGTGGGTGGGGTGGGTGCAGTGACTCACACCTGTAATCCCAGCACTTTGAGAGGCTGAGGTGGACAGATCATCTGAGGTCAGGAGTTTGAGACCAGCCTGGCCAACACACTGAAACCCTGTCTCTACTAAAAATACAAAAATTAGCCAGGTGTGGTGGTGGGCATCTGTAATCTCAGCTACTTGGGAGGCTGAGGCAGGAGAACAGCTTGAACCTGGGAGGCGGAAGTTGCAGTGAGTGAGCCAAGATCGTGTCACTGCACTCCAGCCTGGGTAGAGTGAGATTCCATTTCAGGAAATGGACAGTTTCGCTCTTGAGACAGTTTTGCTGCTGTTGATCAGGCTGGAGTGCAATGGCGTGATCTCAGCTCATGACAACCTCCGCCTTCCAGGTTCAAGTGATTCTCCTGTCTCAGTCTCCCTAGTAGCTGGGATTACAGGCATGTGCCACCATGCCCAGCTAATTTTGTATTTGTAGTAGAGACAGGGTTTCTCCATGTTGGTCAGGCTGGTCTTGGACTCCCAACCTCAGGTGATCTGCCTGCCTCTGCCTCCCAAAGTGCTGGGATTACAGGCATGAGCCCCCATGCCTGGCCAAAAAATAATAATAATAATAATTTAAAAAGAAAAAGGTGTAACAATGTTAACAATGCCTTTTTTTTTTTTTTTTTTTTTTTTTTTTGAGACGGAATCTTGCTCTGTGGCCCAGGCTGGAGTGCAGTGGCTGGATCTCAGCTCACTGCAAGCTCCGCCTCCTGGGTTTACGCCATTCTCCTGCCTCAGCCTCCCAAGTAGCTGGGACTACAGGCGCCTGCCACCTCGCCCGGCTAGTTTTTTGTATTTTTTAGTAGAGACAGGGTTTCACCGTGTTAGCCAGGATGGTCTCGATCTCCTGACCTCGTGATCCGCCTGTCTCAGCCTCCCAAAGTGCTGGGATTACAGGCTTGAGCCACCACGCCCGGCAACCCTTTTTTTTTTTTTTTAAGGCAGAGTCTCAATCTGTCGCCCAGGCTAGACTGCAGTGCTGTGGTCTTTGCTTACTGCAACCTCTGCCTCCCAGGTTCAAGTGATTCTCCTGCCTCAGCCTCCTGAGTAGCTGGGATTACAGGAGCCCACCACCACACCTAGCTAATTTTTGTAGTAGAGATGGGGTTTCACCATGCTAGTCAGGCTAGTCTTGAACTCCTGACCTCAAGTGATCCACCTGCCTGGGCCTCCCAAAGTGCTTCAATGTACTTTTCTTCTGCTGATAACAGATAAAATATTCTGGAATTAGGCTTTTTAATACCACCACCTCAGATTTCAAAGTGAGTGTGTAGAAGAGGGATTGTTAACAGTCCATGGGAACTTATTCATTCAACATATATTTATAGATGCTTTTTGTGCCAGGCACTTCTCTAGGCAGTGACCAAGACAACAGAAATCCATCCTCATGGAGCCAAAGATCTAGCATAAAGCTTTAACCCGATCTTTTCTGCCTTGAGCCTCCCCTCTCCTCTTATTTATGAAATAAAATACAATAAATAAATAAAATTGTGAAACACATATCTATTAAAGTTACCCTTTTCTTTTCTTTTTCTTTCTTTTTTTTTTTTTTTGAGACGGAGTCTTGCTCTGTCGCCCGGGCTGGAGTGCAGTGGCCGGATCTCAGCTCACTGCAAGCTCCGCCTCCCGGGTTCACGCCATTCTCCTGCCTCAGCCTCCTGAGTAGCTGGGACTACAGGCGCCCGCCACCTCGCCCGGCTAGTTTTAAAAAAAAAAAAAAAAAATATATATATATATATATATATATATTTTTTTTTTTTTTTTTTTTTGAGACGGAATCTCGCTCTGTCCCCAGGCTGGAGTGCAGTGGCCGCATCTCAGCTCACTGCAAGCTCCGCCTCCCGGGTCTACGCCATTCTCCTGCCTCAGCCTCCCGAGTAGCTGGGATTACAGGCGCCCGCCACCTCACCCGGCTAGTTTTTTGTATTTTTTAGTAGAGACGGGGTTTCACCGTATTAGCCAGGCTGGTCTCGATCTCCTGACCTTGTGATCCGCCCGTCTCGGCCTCCCAAAGTGCTGGGATTACAGGCTTCAGCCACCGCGCCCGGCCTTAAATATTTTTTAGTAGAGACGGGGTTTCACCGTATTAGCTAGGATGGTCTCCATCTCCTGACCTCGTGATCCACCCGTCTTGGCCTCCCAAAGTGCTGGGATTACAGGCTTGAGCCACTGCACCCGGCCTCCCTTTTCTTTTCTTTTCTTTTCTCTTTCTTTCTTTCTTTTTTTTTTTTTTTTTTTTTTGAGACAGAGTCTCGCTCTTATTGCCCAGGCTGGAGTGCAGTGGCGCCATCTTGGCTCACCACAGCCTCTGCCTCCTGGGTTCAAGCGATTCTCCTCCCTCAGCCTCCCGAGTAGCTGGGATTACAGGCATGAGTCACCATGCCCGGCTAGTTTTGTATTTTTAGTAGAGACAGGTTTCTCCATGTTGGCCAGGTCTCGAACTCCCGATCTCAGGTGATCCACCCGCCTCAGCCCCCCAAAGTGCTGGGATTACAGGCGTGAGCCACCATGCCTGGCCTTTTTTTTGTTTTGTTTTTGTTTTTTTTTTGAGACGCAGTCTCGCTCTGTCCTGCTGGCTGGAGGGCAGTGGCGTGATCTCGGCTCACTGCAAGCTCCGCCTCCCGGGTTCACGCCATTCTCCTGCCTCAGCCTCCTGAGTAGCTGGGACTACAGGCGCCCGCCATCACGCCCGGCTAGTTTTTAAAATATTTTTTAGTAGAGACGGGGTTTCACCGTATTAGCCAGGATGGTCTCCATCTCCTGACCTCGTGATCCGCCGGTCTCGGCCTCCCAAAGTGCTGGGATTACAGGCTTGAGCCACCGCGCCCGGCCTTGCACTTTCTTTTCTTTTCTCTTTCTTTCTTCCTTTTTTTTTTTTTTTTTTTTTTTTTTTTTTTTTGAGACAGAGTCTCGCTCTTATTGCCCAGGCTGGAGTGCAGTGGCGCCATCTTGGCTCACCACAGCCTCTGCCTCCTGGGTTCAAGCGATTCTCCTCCCTCAGCCTCCCGAGTAGCTGGGATTACAGGCATGAGCCACCATGCCCGGCTAGTTTTGTATTTTTAGTAGAGATAGGTTTCTCCATGTTGGCCAGGTCTCGAACTCCCGATCTCAGGTGATCCACCCGCCTGAGCCCCCCAAAGTGCTGGGATTACAGGCGTGAGCCACCATGCCTCGCCTTTTTTTTTTTTTTTTTTTTTTTTGAGACAGAGTCTTGCTCTGTCCCGCTGGCTGGAGGGCAGTGGCGCGATCTCGGCTCACTGCAAGCTCCGCCTCCCGGAATCACGCCATTCTCCTGCCTCAGCCTCCTGAGTAGCTGGGACTACAGGCGCCCGCCACCTCGCCGGCTATTTTTTTCTATTTTTAGTAGAGATGGGGTTTCACCGTGGTCTTGATCTCCTGACCTTGTGATCCGCCCGCCTCGGCCTCCCAAAGTGCTGGGATTACCGGCGTGAGTCACCGCGCCCGCCCGCCTGGCCTTATGTTTTGAAACAGGGTCTCATTCTGTCATCTATTAAAATTACCGTTTTTTTTTTTTTTTTTTTTTGAGACAGGGTCTTGTTCTGTCACCCAGGATGGAGCGCAGTGCTGCGATCTTGGCTCACTGCTACCACTACCTCTCAGGCTCAAGTGATCTTGAGGAGCTGGAACTACCGGCACACAACAACACGCTCAGCTAATTTTTCCATTTTTTGTAGAGATGAGGTTTGGCCATGTTGCCCAGGCTGTTCTCTAATTCCCGAGCTCAAGCAATCCTCCCACCTCTTCCCTCCCAAAGTGCTGAGATTACAGGCGTGAGCCACCGTACCCGGCCTTGAAGTTACTTTTACTGTAATTAATCCATGGTCCAGGCATCCAAGAAAGACCTCACAAAATAGAATTCAGAATGTATTATAATTCTGACAGTTCTGGGGAAAAAAAGATGTTGTTAGAGAATTTTTTTAAAGTAACTTCAATGCAAATTACAAAATTTATTAGCAACTGAAAGTTCCCCAAAGATCTAGCACAAAATGTTGATGGCTTTACAAAAACTCCCAGCAGCAAAAATTCCATGAGTATAAACTATCATCTACTGAACCTCTTTGTGGCGTTTTCAAAATACCAATTAACTTGAAAAGAAAACTCATTTCCTCATTCCCCCAAAAGCTGTTCAAGATTATACAGAAAAGTCAACTATTCTTCTGATGTCTAGCTTACTACTTTGTAATAATGATCGAGTTTACAGAGAGTTCAACTTGCTACTTCTTAATAAATTAATTTCAACATGTACATATTGTAATGGTTTAAAGGGGGAAAAAACTGTAGAAAACCTTATGGTATAATACACAAAATTAAAACGTCAACAACAACAACTTTCCTATGGCCAAATACCAATATTTGTGTTCTGAAGACGATTATCTATAAAATTCATGATTTTGGAAAATTTTTACTTTTCCCTGTGTTTAGGAAATGCTATAGAGCTGCCCAATGTTTTTAAATAAACACCCAAAAGAATGGTTCCCAAAAAGTGTAGTGCCTAATTGGGTAGTTAAATATGAAACAAGAAATATACTAATAAAAGGAATCCTTACGATGGAGATTTATCTTGTGCTACAAGTACAACTTTTAAAAGTTTAAAAGATAGAGCTGTAAGTTAGGGAGTTGGAGTGTCAGCAGAAACAGAGATAAGGGGAGGACAAATTATTAGGACTTAAGAAAGATCTATAATAAGTAAAATTTAGAAAAATTAAAAGGGCCTTTTATTTATTTTATTTTATTTATTTATTTTTTTGAGACGGAGTCTCGCTCTGTTGCCCAGGCTGGAGTGTAGTGGCTGGATCTCGGCTCACTGCAAGCTCCGCCTCCTGGGTTCACGCCATTCTCCTGCCTCAGCCTCCCGAGTAGCTGGGACTACAGGCACCCGCCACCTGGCCCGGCTATTTTTTTATTTTTATTTTTTAGTAGAGATGGGGTTTCACCGGGTTAGCCAGGATGGTCTCAATCTCCTGACCTTGTGATCCGCCCATCTCGGCCTCCCAAAGTGCTGGGATTACAGGCTTGAGCCACCGCGCCCGGCCAAAAGGGCCTTTTATAACTAGACACTTAAATTGGGAAGAATGTAATTAGGAAGAAAATAATTTAATCAAGATGACAGAGTTAAGAAACTTAAAAGGCCGGGCGCGGTGGCTCACGCCTGTAATCCCAACACTTTGGGAGGCCGAGGCGGGTGGATCACGAGGTCAGGAGATCAAGACCATCCTGGCTAACACGGTGAAACCCCGTCTCTACTAAAAATGCAAAAAATTAGCCGGGCGAGGTGTGGGGCGCCTCAGTCCCAGCTACTCGGGAGGCTGAGGCAGGAGAAGGGCGTGAACCCGGGGGGCGGAGCTTGCAGTGAGCTGAGATCCAGCCACTGCACTCCAGCCTCGGCAACTGAGCGAGACTCCGTCTCAAAAAAAAAAAAAAAGAAAAGAAAAAAAGAAACTTAAAAAACAGCACCTGGAGCACAAAGCCACATTGAACCACACCACACTGGAGTATGGAGAGCGGTGCTAACTCCATAAATTACATTCTTCTTTCTCTCTGAATCATCGATGTAAAACTGTCTTCAGGGCCGGGCGCTGTCGCTCACACCTGTAATCCCAACACTTTGGGAGGCCGAGGCGGGTGGATCACTTGAGGTCAGGAGTTCGAGACCAGCTTGGCCAGCACGGTGAAACCCCATCTCTACTAAAAATACAAAAATTAGCCAGGCGTGGTGGCAGGCGCCTGTAGTCCCAGCTACTTGGGAGGCTGAGGCAGGAGAATCGCTTGAACCTGGGAAGGTTGCAGTGAGCCGAGATCACACCACTGCACTCCAGCCTAGGCAACAGAGTGAGACTCCATCTCAAAAACAAAACAGAACAAAAAACAAACAAACAAAACTGTCTTCAATAATTCCATTTCCTTATAGGTCTCCTATGTAACCTCTGAAATAGTTCTCCCTTAGAGAGCAAAGTAAAAAAAGATGGCACCCTAAGGAAGCAGAAATATAAAAATATACGTATTGATACAATTTCTGTCAATTCTAAATATTCTATCAATAATCCCTAAAAAGCAGATACTGTCTATAAAATGAATCCTGAAATAATTTTTTTTTTTTTTTTCTGAGACAGAGTCTCGCACTGTCACTAGGCTGGAGTGCAGTGGCACAATCTCAGTTCATGCAACCTCCTCCTCCCGGGTTCAAGCGATTCTCCTGCCTCAGCCTCTCAAGTAGCTGGGACTACAGGCCCGCACCACTACGCCCAGCTAATTTTTGTATTTTTAGTAGAGATGGGATTTCACCATGTTGGCCAGGATGATCTCAATCTCTTGACCTTGTGATCTGCCCGCCTCGGCCTCCCAAAGTGCTGGGATTAAAGGCATGAGCCACCGCGCTCAGCCGAAATAAGATTTTTTAAAACTTCTAATAAAGTTTTATTTAGCAAAACATATACAAAAGATTGTCATTCCAACATAAAATCAATATAAAAGTTAATCATTTTGCAATTATTTTTTGTGGTGAGGGGGAACTAAGTCTTTGAAATCCAGGCTGTAGTTTAAAAGTACATTTCAATTTCACTGTTAATTTTTTTAAACTGTCATTTAAAAAACCCATAAAAATGTATCATCTTAACCGTTTTTAAGCATACAGTCCAGCACTGTAAAGTATAATCACACTGCTGTGCAGCAGATCTCCAGAAACTTCATCTTGCAAAATTGAAGCTCTATTCCCATTAAACATTACCTTCCCCCTACCTCAGTCTTTAGCAATCACCTTTCTACTTTCTGTTTCCATGATTTTGACTACTTTAGATACTTTATATGAGTAAAATCATACAGTATTTTGTCCTTTTGTAATTGGCTTATTTTGCTTATGATGTCCTCAAGATTCATCTATACTGCAACACATGGCAGAATTTTTTTTTGAGGCTGCATAATATTCCCTTGTATGTATATGCCAAATTTTGTTTATCCATTCATCTGTTGACAGATATCTGGCTTGCTCCCACCTCTTGACTATTCTGTGCAAATATCTCTTCAATATTCTACCGTGAGAAATTTGTTTTTAAAAATTGCCTTTCATAAAATGAACCAAAAGAATGGAGAACATTGAATAAACAAAAATTTGCTAGAAAAATTCAGTAATTTTAGTATATTAACGATAAGTATCTTTTGAGAATTTGAGTCAATTTTTTTTTTTTTTCTTTGAGATGGAAGTCTCACTCTGTTGCCCAGGCTGGCAGTGGCACGATCTTGGCTCACTGCAAGCTCTGCCTCCTGGGTTCATGGCATTCTCCTGCCTCAGCCTCCCTAGTGGCTGGCACTACAGGTGCCCGCCACCATGCCTGGCAACTTTTTTTCATTTTTAGCAGAGACAGTGTTTCACCGTGTTAGCCAGGATGGTCTCTATCTCCTGACCTTGTGATCCACCCGCCTCGGCCTCCCAAAGTGCTGGGATTACAGGTGTGAGCCACCGCACCCAGCCCCGAGTCAATTTCAACATAAAGATTGAAAGCTTAGATTTAAAGATTGTAAGTTATATTGGGAAAAAATTAAAAGAATGAAAGAAGCCAAATTTACAACTACATCAAAATTGATGGCCAGGCACAGTGGCTCACGCCTGTAATCCCAGCACTTTGGGAGGCCGAGGCAGGCACATTACCTGAGGTCAGGAGTTCAAGACCAGCCTGGCTAACATGGTGAAAACCCATTTCTACTAAAAATACAAAAAATTAGCTGGGCGTGGTGGCATGCGCCTGTAATCCCAGCTACTTAGGAGGCTGGGGCAGGAGAATCGCTTGAACCTGGGAGGCAGAGTTGCAGTGAGCCAAGATCACGCCACTGCACTCCAGTTTGGGTAACAAGAGCGAAACTCCATCTCAAAAATGATAAAAACAAAAATAAAAATAAAAATTGGTATTTGGCTTCAAAATTACAACAAATGATCTTCCCACAAACCTTTAGACCATCATAAATATAAATAAAACCAAATCAAAAACCTGTCTGCATTTCCTCTCTGGTGACTGCTCAATAAGCATGGTCAAACGCAATCTATGAGCAAGTACCTGCTCAGCTGCTTTTTAAAAAGCTGCCATAGTTTTAATATTTACTCCTGCAGTAAACACGTCATGCAATTAAAGCTGTGTAATTTTAATGTAGTAATTACAAGGCAATAAACTTTGCTTGTCTGATTTGCTAAAATAACTCTCAAAGACAATATTCTCAGAAAAATGATTACATTAGATAGACTAATAGTAAAAAAAACCCATTGAAACAATACACATAAAGTGTTTACACCTATATACATTATAAATCTTATTCACATACAAATACCAGAATTCAGCACAACCGATCTAGAATATTAACAGTTTAGCACAGATATTTCTCAATATCAGAAGTCAATTATTTTTCAAGAGCTTTCTACATATACAGCTACCTAATCTGCCTCTTAATAGAACTTAGTTCTACTGAAATAAACATCACAGAATATAATTTTTTAAGGTTTTGGGAACCTATGGTCAAAATGTTAAATGGGGAGATAAGGAAAGTGGCACAGATCAGCTAATGACATAATTTAGTCCTAATCCTTATGAGAATCTGCTCTGTGACCTTGAGTAAGTTACATTAGCCATGTGCTCTGCCAACCTCTGTAAGTGCAATGGGCTCTTTGTACGGGCTAATACCAATGAATAAGAACCATCTGGAAAAAAAATTAAGTTAGATCTCTGCCTCACACCATATACAAAATGGAGTGGCGATTCAATTAAACACCTAAATGTAAAAAACAAGGTAGAAAACCTAAATATATTTTATCAGGTTAGGGTAGGAAAGACTTCTCAAGGCAAGCATAAAACATAAAAGCCAGAAAGGCTGATTTTGCTATATAAAAAATTTAAAAGGTTTGTTGGCATGAAAGATATCGAATGTTAAACAATAAGGACTGAGAGAAAATATTTAAAACATCTCAACAAAGGTTAATAATATCTAAAATGTATAAAGGGCTCCTACAAAGCTATAAAAACAATCCAATAAAAAAGGGAAATATATATAAATAGGTGATACACAAAATAAAAATAAATGGCCAATAAACTAACAAAAGATATTTCAACTCATTAGTATGCAGAAGAACATAAATTAAAACAGCAAGAGGCCAGGGGTGATGGCACATGCCTGTAATCCCAGGACTTTGGGAGGCTGAGGTGGGAGGATTGCTTGAACCTGAGCCCAAGAGTTTGAGACCAGCCTGGGCAACATAGTGAGGACCTGTTTCTACTTTTTTTTTTTTTTTTTTTTTTTTTTGAGACGGAGTCTCGCTGTGTCGCCCAGGCTGGAGTGCAGTGGCCAGATCTCAGCTCACTGCAAGCTCTGCCTCCCGGGTTTTTACGCCATTCTCCTGCCTCAGCCTCCCGAGTAGCCGGGACTACAGGCGCCCGCCACCTCGCCCGGCTAGTTTTTTGTATTTTTTAGTAGAGACGGGGTTTCACCGTGTTAGCCAGGATGGTCTCGAACTCCTGACCTCGTGATCCGCCCATCTCGGCCTCCCAAAGTGCTGGGATTACAGGCTTGAGCCACCGCGCCCGGCCTCTACTTATTTTTTAATTATTTGGGTACGGTGGTATGCACCTGTAGTCCCAGCCACTCGGGAAGCTGGGGCAAAAAGATCCCATGAGCCCAGGAATTCAAGGTTACAGTGAGCTATGATCACACACTGCACCCTAGCCTAGGGACCTTGTCTCAAAAAAAAAAAAAAAAGAAAGAAATAGACTGAAAATATGTCAAATTACAAAAGTAAGTCTTAGAAGAATGATGTTGGGAAAAAATCAATTTAATTGTTTTTTAAAAATGTACAGAAAATGTTTAGGAAGATTAGGAAGGGAAGGAAGGGAAGGGTCTCACCTTTATTTCTACAGTCACAATTACTGTTTGAATGTTTTCTGACAAGCTTATATTACTTTTATTAAAAAATTACTCAGGGCTGGGCGCGGTGGCTCAAGCCTGTAATCCCAGCACTTTGGGAGGCCGAGGCGGGCGGATCACAAGGTCAGGAGATCGAGACCATCCTGGCTGACACGGTGAAACCCCGTCTCTACTAAAAAATACAAAAAACTAGCCGGGCAAGGTGGCGGGCACCTGTAGTCCCAGCTACTGGGGAGGCTGAGGCAGGAGAATGGCGTGAACCCGGGAGGCGGAGCTTGCAGTGAGCTGAGATCCGGCCACTGCACTCCAGCCTGGGCGGCAGAGCGAGACTCCGTCTCAAAAAAAAAAAAAAAAAAAAAAAAAAAAAATTACTCAGTTCCGGCTAGGCGCAGTGGCTCACGCCTGCAATCCCAGCACTTCGGGAGGTCAAGGCGGGCGGATCACAAGGTCAGGAGATCGAGACCATCCTGGCTAACACAGTGAAACCCCATCTCTACTAAAAATACAAAAAATTAGCTGGGCGTGGTGGCAGGCGCCTGTAGTCCCAGCTACTCGGGAGGCTGAGGCAGGAGAACAGTGTGAACCTGGGAGATGGAGCTTGCAGTGAGCTGACAGCATGCCACCGCACTCCAGCCTGGGCAACAGAGCGAGACTCCGTCTCAAAAATAAATAAATAAATAAAAATCACTCAGTTCCCAGATTCCCTATCCAGACTGAATCACATTTACAAAGTATAGTAATAATCATTTGCCAACTGCAGTTCTGAGATTTAAAAAAAAATTGTTTTGTAAATATTTTTATTGTTGTTGCCTCAAACAAAAGAACACAGCACCTTTGCTCATAGCACCCTGGAGAAAACTGATTTCTGCTTTATCACTTCAGTATATAATAGCTGACCAGGCCCAGAAAAAAAAAAAACAGAAATAGAACAGAATTCATCTGTGAAAAGGCTAGGCAGTACGAGACTTTTGAAAACAAAACAAGGGAGAATGGTAAGGATACGATACACGGCGTTCCAACTTGGTGGGGCTGTTTGAAACTCTCTAAAGGAAGTACAGTTTGTATAACATAAAACTTGTGAGAGAATCTGCCCAGCAATGTTTCCTGAATACCTAAATAAGCTAATTCAGGACAGGGGTTACTAGAGAGGTTTTTAAAGATAAAGACTGGTTTGTTTGGGAAATGGATATCCTTTATAGTACAGAACTTCCATCTGTGTTTTTAAAAATAGGCTTAATGCCATTTTCATTGTTTCCCCCAGTTCCCTCTTTTATTTATTTATTTATTTATTTTTTGGAGATGGAGTTTCGCTCTTGTTGTCGACGCTGGAGTGCAATGGCATGATCTCAGCTCACTGCAACCTCCGTCTCCTGGGTTCAAGCAATTCTCCTGCCTCAGCCTCCTAAATAGCTGGGATTACAGGCGTGTGCCACCACGCCTGGCTAATTTTGTATTTTTTTAGTAGAGATGGGGTTTCACCATGTTGGTCAGGCTGGTATTGAACTCCCAACCTCAAGTAATCCACACGCCTTGGCCTCCCAAAGTGCTGGGATTACAGTGAGCCACACCACGCCTGGACTACTCCCTCTTGTTCATGAGACTTTTGATCTTGACAACTGCAGTTTTACTAACCACAGTATTTTCCAGGAGCATAGCTCCCAAGGATGGCAAAGGATGTGAGAGAGTCGGTAAGATCTGGGCTCAAATCTAAATTGCATTTCAAGCTGCATTACCACACCTTATCTCTGAGTGAAATGGAGATGAAATGGTGTAATGAGTGGAAATGACAGAGTAAAAAACATTTAAGCAAAGTACCTTGTGCACAGAAAACCCTCGACAAATGAGAGGTATAATTTTTATATGACAGACCTTTGACCAGAGTGTGGGGGTGGAGGGCTGTGCAGTGGACACCGAGAAAAGCACCTGAAGTGTTTCTCTTCTCATTCTACTGGGACTAGATGTCTGGCATTCTAATTTGCTAAAGATGAATTGATTCCATCAGCCCATGCAAAATGTAAGTGCATTTGACAGAATACAGCAAAGTTAGGATTTATATTGTGAGCTATTTTTAAAATTGCCTGGTTAGCAAATTAAACCAGCTGTGAAAATATCCTGGTTTCCATTCACAACAAATACAAGACAAGCCATTTTCCTTTAATGAATCTGGCCTCGTGGCAGCATAGTCCATTCTGCATAATTTATTCCTAAGGGTTTCAAAGACATAATTTTCTTAAGACAGACCAAAATTAAACTATTTTCTAGGAAAAAAAAATATGAGTGAGAGGAGTTTCTCTCTATAGATTTTTGGTAAATTCCATGAATCACTGGCCCATCCAATTTAGGAGACTAATGTCTGAATAAAAAATAGTAGTTATGTCAGTACTTTTAAGCAGTCTTAACTGGTTTTCCTTTAAAAGGGCATATGAAAAACCAGTCTGCTCTGCAACACAATTTTTCACATTCTATGACGGAGAGAGGAAAAAAATTCACTCACTGCTATCAAAAAGCTACCCAACAGCCTCCCAACTTCAGGTTTAAAACCGATCACCCCGGCCAGGCGCGATGGCTCACGCCTGTAATCCCAGCACTTTGGGAGGCCGAGGCAGGCAGATCACCTGAGGTCAGGAGTTCAAGACCAGCCTGACTAACATGGTGAAACCCCATCTCTACTAAAAATAGGAAAATTAGCCAGGTGTGGTGGCAGGCAACTGAAGTCCCAGCTATTCAGGAGGCCGAGGAAGGAGAATTGCTTGAACCCAGGAGGCGGAGGTTGCAGTGAGCCGAGACTGCACCACTGCACTCCAGCCTGGGTGACAGAGTGAGACTCTGTCTCAAAAAAAAAAAAAAAAAACAAAACAAAAAAAAAACCAACAACAAACCAATCACCCCTTAAGGAGTTAGGGGAGAGATTCTGAATTATTTAGAATGTTGGCTAAGCTATATTATTTATAATTCCTGTTCCTTTAGGGAAACAATTTGTTATTTAAACAAAGATCAGCAGTGTAAATAACCAAATGGAATAGAATTTCAGGAAGTACTGTTCAAATAAATTCACACTTAGATTGCAGGGAAATGTTCTATTAATTTAGTTCACTTCATAAAGACATGCTGAGAAAAAGATGTACCGTTTTTTTTTTTTTTTTTTTTGTGAGACGGAGTCTGGCTCTGTCGCCCAGGCTGGAGTGCAGTGGCTGGATCTCAGCTCACTGCAAGCTCCGCCTCCCGGGTTTGCGCCATTCTCCTGCCTCAGCCTCCCGAGTAGCTGGGACTACAGGCGCCCGCCACCTTGCCCGGCTATTTTTTTGTATTTTTTAGTAGAGACGGGGTTTCACTGTGTTAGCCAGGTTGGTCTCGATCTCCTGACCTCGTGTTCCGCCCGTCTCGGCCTCCCAAAGTGCTGGGATTACAAGCTTGAGCCACCGCGCCCGGCCAGATGTACCGTTTTATACTTTCTTTGGAAGTCAACGAAACAGAATTAGTTCAATTTGGAACATCCTGAGCCTTAAAGCCTTTGCTACAACATAACATAAATTTTGATTAGGAGAGTGCAGAAAAAACTATAAAGCTAACTTTCTTGTCCTTCCAGTTAGTTGGTCTATAAATAGAAGCAATGCATTAACAGCCACCAAAGCAACTGGTGAGTTCCCCAGTGTCTCCAACGTATACATCTCCGACAAATACACTATCAGCATGTTGAACCAAAGTGTTTCCGAGGATCTGTAATAGGACTCTTTTTAAATAAACTGTGACTCACTGTTTGCTTTCTTCACCAGGAGGTGGAGTCTTGCCATGCCCTTCCATTACAAAATCCTCCTGTTCCACCTGCAAAGGCAAGCACCACAGGTCAGCAGCAGTCAGTAACTACAATGCAACTCACTCCAAGAACCCACACCTGCCCTGTGCAAAACCACAGGGCCATTTCACTGCGGTGCACAGAACAGAAGCCTGGGCCAATGGTTTTCAAACTTCTCCTTGAGTGATTAGATTTTCAGGAAAAAGGAAACATGTTCATCAGCAAAACATATAACTCTGACAAAGGATTAGCACCCAGAATATAAAAGAACAGTGATGAATCAATGAGACAAAGAACACCTACTAGAAAAATCTGCAAATAACCAAGTAGGAATTTCACTGAAGAGAACACATAAACAGTTCCTAAACATATGAAAAGATATTCAATCTCATGTCAGTCAAGAAAATGCAAATTAAAACTATTTCACAACCACCAGGTTGGCTAAAATTAAAGTCAGGCAATGCCAAGTGCTGACAAGGGTATGCAGCAATGGCAACTCTTCTCCACTCCTAGTGGGAGGGAAAACTGGTATAGCTACTTCAAAAAGCAGTTTTGTTGGCCAGGCATGGTGGCTCACACCTGTAATCCCAGCACTTTGGGAGGCCGAGGCAGGTGGATCATGAGGTCAGGAGATCGAGACCGTCATGGCCAACATGGTGAAACTCCGTCTCTACTAAAAATACAAAAATTAGCTGGACGTGGTGGCATGCACCTGTAGTCCCAGCTACTCAGGAGGCTGAGGCAAGAGAACTGCTTGAAACTGGAAGGCAGAGGTGGCAGTGAGCTGAGATCACACCACTGCACTCCAGCCTGGGCCCTGGGTGACAGAGCAAGACTCTGTCTCCAAAAAGAAAAAAAAGGTTGCCATTATCTATTACATTTGAAGATGCATTTACTGTACACATTAGTAACTGCACTTATAGGTATATACCCTAGAGAAAATTTTGCATATATACAAAAATATTTATAGTAGAATTACTTTTAACAGAAAAAAAAATACAAGAATAAACATCTGTCAACAGTGTAACAGACAGATAGGCTATGGTGTTTTCAGAAAACAGAATACTACATTGCATGAAAACGAACGAACTACAGCTACACACTTCAATCTGGGTGAGTTACAAAAAGGTAATCAAGTGAAGGAAGCAAATCACAAAAGAATACATATATAATATGATTCTATAAATATCAAGTCCAAATATATACATATTTTAGAGCAAACTGAAGCAGAAAATATATATTTTTAACCATATATATGTGTATATAGGCATACATATGTATATACATGCTTTTATTTTATTATTTATTTATTTTTGAGATGGAGTCTCGCCCTGTCACCCAGGCTGGACTGCAATGGCACGATCTCGGCTCACTGCAACCTCCGCCTCCCAGGTTCAAATGATTCTCCTGCCTCAGCCTCCCAGGTAGCTGGGATTTCAGGCACCCATCACCATGCCCAGCTAATTTTTGTATTTTTTTTTTTTCTTTTTTTTTTTTTGAGACGAGGTCTCGCTCTGTCACCCAGGCTGGAGTGCAGTGGCCGGATCTCAGCTCACTGCAAGCTCCGCCTCCCGGGTTCACGCCATTCTCCTGCCTCAGCCTCCCGAGTAGCTGGGACTACAGGCGCCCGCCACCTCGCCCGGCTAGTTTTTTGTATTTTTTAGTAGAGACGGGGTTTCACCGGGTTAGCCAGGATGGTCTCGATCTCCTGACCTTGTGATCCACCCGTCTAGGCCTCCCAAAGTGCTGGGATTACAGGCTTGAGCCACCGCGCCCGGCCTTGTATTTTTTTTAGTAGAGACTGAGTTTCACCATGTTGGCCAGGATGGTCTCCATCTCCTGACCTCGTGATCCACCCACCTTGGCCTCCCAAAGTGCTGGGATTACAGGCGTGAGCCAACACGCCCGGCCCATGCTTTTATATTTAAAGATAAAAAGAAAAGGCTGAGGGTTATGGCATGACCCTGTAAGTCCCAGTTACTTTGGGGGTTAGAGGCAGGAGAATCAATAGAGCCTAGGAGTTCGAGACTGTAGTGCTCTATGATCACACCTGTGAATAACCACTGCCCTCCAGTCTAGGCAACACAGTGAGACTCTAAGTCTTAAAAAAAAAAAAGAAAGCCAATAATTTCTTAATATCAATATTAAATCACTAATATAATTTCATATATGGAATTATTCCCTTTCTTTGATAAATTATAATTTAAATTACTAATTTAAAAATTATTAAAATTTATATTAAATACATATACATTTAAAAAGTCAAATAACATTAATACTACAGGCTGACAAACAAAAACAGCACTTTCCACCCCTGCCCCACCCTCACAACATAAGCCTCCATCCTCCCTTCCTCACAATGTAAGTTACCGTTTTTGTTCAACTCAATATTCAGTGCTAACAGTGCTATTATGTAGTAAATATATACAGCTGAATCATATGGAATGCTATAATCAAATTTCCTTTCTTGTATTATTTTGGTTTCCCTGGAACTAATAATTACCACTTCCTCTTCTTATTCTTTTTCCTTTTTTTTTTCTAGCTTAGTATTTGTTATGTATTTTTCATTAATTCATCCTCAAACTCTCCAACATAACTGTAAATCTCCTCTTAATCAGTTCAAACACTTCAGGTAATCTGTCAGTTTCAATCCGCCCTGGAAACATCCTCAGGGGTTTCTCCAGCTCCGAACTGGATTGATTGCTCTCTAGGCCACTGAATCGCTGACATCTCGCCAGGGATGTCTCCTCTTCATCTCTCGAATGCCCTCCTCTTTCTCCTAGGCTGGAGCATCTGTTTCCCAGATCCTCTGTCCCTTACAGTTTACTCACTGATTGAGGTGGAGTATATATTCCAGTGATTTCCTGATAAAAGGTATATAGAAGGTGAATTTTTTCTGAGACTTTGAATGACTGAAATGTTCTTGTTTTATCCAGATATAACTGACATATAAAAACGTATTTATTTTTATGTTTTTTTTTTTTTTTTTTTTGAGATGGATTCTCGTTCTGTTGCCCAGGCTGGAGAGAAGTGGTGTGATCTCGGCTCATTGCGGCCTCCCCTTCCTGGGTTCAAGCGGTTCTCCTGTCTCAGCCTCCCGAGTAGTTGGGACTACAGGTGTGTGCCACTACACCTGGCTACTTTTTCGTATTTTTAGTACAGACAGGGTTCCACCACGTTGGCCAGGCTGGTCTCCAACTCCTGACCTCAGGCGATCCATCTGCCTGAGCCTCCCAAAATGCTGGGATTATAGGCGTGAGCCACTACACCCAGTCATAAAAACTTTTTTTTTTTTTTTTACCCAAATCTCAATTAAATATAAAAGTTGAGGCCAAGGCCGGGCGCGGTGGCTCAAGCCTGTAATCCCAGCACTTTGGGAGGCCGAGACAGGCGGATCACGAGGTCAGGAGATCGAGACCATCCTGGCTAACACGGTGAAACCCCGTCTCTACTAAAAAATACAAAAAAATACCCGAGCGAGGTGGTGGGAGCCTGTAGTCCCAGCTACTCGGGAGGCTGAGGCAGGAGAATGGCATAAACCCGGGAGGCGGAGCTTGCAGTGAGCTGAGATCCGGCCTCAGCAAGTGCTGACAAGGGTATGCAGCAATGGCAACTCTTCTCCACTCCTAGTGGGAGGGAAAACTGGTATAGCTACTTCAAAAAGCAGTTTTGTTGGCCAGGCATGGTGGCTCACACCTGTAATCCCAGCACTTTGGGAGGCCGAGGCAGGCGGATCATGAGGTCAGGAGATCGAGACCATCATGGCCAACATGGTGAAACTCCGTCTCTACTAAAAATACAAAAATTAGCTGGACGTGGTGGACGTAATTAAATTTCCTTGGGCGACACAGCAAGACACCGTCTCAAAAAAAAAAAAAAGTTGAGGCCAGGCATGGTGGCTCACGCCTGTAATCCCAGCAGTCTGGGAGGCAGAGGCAGGTGGATCACAAGATCAGGAGATCAAGGTCACCCTGGCCAACATGGTGAAACCCTATCTCTACTAAATACAAAAATTAACCAGGTGTGGCCAGGCGCGATGGCTCATGCCTGTAATCCCAGCACTTTGGGAGGCCGAGGTGGGCGGATCACGAGGTCAGGAGATGGAGACCATCCTGGCCAACATGGTGAAACCCCATCTCTACCAAAAATACAAAAAAATTAGCCAGGTGTGGTGGCTGGCACCTGTAGTCCGAGCTACGCTGAGCTAGATTAAGGCAGGAGAATGGCGTGAACCCGGGAGGTGGAGCTTGCAGTGAGCTGAGATGGCGCCACTGCACTCCAGCCTGACAACAGAGCAAGACTCCATCACAAAAACAAAAACAAACAAAAACCTTGAAGTCAGTAAACTTTTCCATCCAAAATTTTGAGGGTGATGCTCCGTTGTCTTCTAGCTCCCACAGCTGCTACGCAGAAGCTCAGAATCATTCTAAGTCCTAATGTATTGGATGTGTCTTCTCTGGAAACTTCGATCCTTATTTTTATAGTGGTAAGAAAGAAAAAAAACAAAAACAAAAAACTCTTTTAGGATCTTCTGTTTATCCTTAGTTTTTAAAAACGCAAATCACTAAGCAAGGTTTTTTATTTATTGAACTGGTGCTAGGTAAGTACTTACAATCTAGAATCTCTTGTTTTTCAGGTTTGGGACATTTTCTCTACTTATTTATTTGACATTTCCTCCCTTCCAACTTCTGTTCTCTCCTTCTGGAATTCCTGTTATTCAGTATTGAATCTCAGAGATTCTTTTCTCTCTCTCTCTCTTTCTTTCTTTTTCTTTCTTTCTTTCTCTTTCTTTCTTTCTTTCTCTTTCTCCTCCATTTTTGTCTTTGAATGAATCTCTGAGATTGACTTTCTTCTTTCTTTCTTTCTTTCTTTCTCCATTTTTGTGTCTTTGATTTTTTAATTTTAATTTCTGGGAGGTTCTCTCAACTTTATTTTCTAAAACTCCTAATATATGTACAACTTCTCTTATTTTAATTGAATTTTTAAGAGCTCTTCCTCGTTCTTTGAATATTCCTTTTTCCAGTCTCCTGTTCTTGTTCCATTATAACAATATCTTCTCTCATCTCTGAGGATATTCTAGAGAGTTAGTTTTCTTTTCTTCTTTTTTTTTTTTTTTTGAGATGGAGTCTCACTATTGCACAGGCTGGAGTGCAGTGGCACGATCTTAGCCCACTGCAACCTCTGCCTCTCTGCTTCAAGAGATTCTCCCTGCTTCAGCTTCCCGAGTAGCTGGGATTACAGGCGCACATTTTTGGTAGAGGCAGGGTTTCACCATGTTGGCCAGGCTGGTCTCGAACTCCTGACCTCAAGTGATCTGCCTGCCTCGGCCTCCCAAAGTGCTAGGATTACAGGCGTGAGCCACCACGCCTGGCCTATTTATTTTTGAGACAGAGTCTCACTCTGTTGCTCAAGTTGGAGTGCAGTGATGTGATCTTGGCTCACTGCAACCTCCACCTCTCTGGTTCAAGCCATTCTCATGCCTCAGCCTCCTGAGTAGCTGGGATTACAGGCGTGAGCCACCACACCCAGCCTATTTCAGTTCTCTTCTGCTCCCTACATTATCTGTTTCCTCCAAATTCCTCTTTTGTCTTTGGTCACCATCTTTCATTCATAGATTTTTATCAAATGTCTGATCATCCTTGTCTATCCACTGATATTTAAGAGCAAGACCCTAAAGAGCTTGATTTTGGGAGTGTGTGTGTACGAGGGGAGAGGTAAGGGAGAGGTTCCTTATCCAGGGATTAGCTTTCTGGAGGGTGATCAGGAAGGGACCTGCCCATTTCCTTGGGACCTTCAGATGCCTACAGTTATATATCCTCATCTATTTCCCCCTCCTTGGGTTATTTAATTACCCCAAAAAGACACCCTTCTATCTTCAGCCTGACAGATATAAGCCAGGCTTTCAGTGTTCTGGGACTGAATTTGGGAAGAGCTGGTAAAGTCTCACATGTCAGCGTGTAGCCTTTTATGTAAGTTCTGTTTTTAATGAGGTACCTCACACCCACCCTCAGGTTTCCTGAGGTTCAGCCTTTCCTGTCTTCTGCCAGGTAGGAGAAGGTATCGGTCTGTGGATATGAGGAAAGCATATCTGGGGCCTTGCTTCTCATTGCCTCTTCAACCCATCCTGCTGTTCTAGTGTCACTCCAAAAGCTTCCTAGCATCCAAAACTTTGTTGGGCATCTCTTATCCTCTTCATCTCTTCTTCTATTCACTTTGTTTTCTGGTGGATTTATGCTTGCTGAAATCATTTTGTAAAAATAATTCTAGTAGCACTTCAGAAGGGAGGAGAAGACATTCACCTGGTTTCATCTACCATGTCGAGACTTATTCTAAAACCTTTTTTGACTCTACTTTTTCCACTCCACCGAAACTATTTTCAATTTTTTGTTGGCTTTCATTTTTAAAAACATATTATTTTATACCAGGTGCAGTAGTTCACGCCTGTAATTCCAACACTTTGGGAGGCCAAGGCAGGAGGATGGCTTAAGCCTAAGAGTTCAAGGCTGCAGTAAGCTATGAGGGCACCACTGTACTTCAGCCTGGGTGACAAAGTGAGACCCTGTCTCTTTAAAAAAAAGTACAGTCTGGTAAGTTTTGACACATACACACACATGAAACCATCACCACAATCAAGACAATGAACATACTGCCCTGGAAGTTTCATCATGTCCCTCTTTAATTTTTTTTTTTTTTTTTTTTTTTTTTTTTTGGGTGGGGAGACGGTGTCTCACTCTGTAGCCTAGGCTGGAGTACAGTGGTGCAATCTCGGCTCACTGCAACCTCTGCCTCCTGGGTTCAAGAGATTCTCCTGCCTCAGCCTCCTGAGTAGCTTGGATTACTGGTGCATGCCACCACACCTAACTTTTTTTTTTTTTTTTTGTATTTTTAGTAGAGACAAGGTTTCACCATATTGGCCAGGCTGGTCTCAAACTCCTGACCTCGTGATTCGCCCGCCTCAGCCTCCCAAAGTACCGGGATTACAGGTGTGAGCCACCGTACCCAGTCATCCCTCTTTAAGCTTTCTCTCCTGTGCCCCCTGCCTAGGCAACCACTGATGAACTTTCTATCACTATAGATGCAGTTGCATTTTCTGGAGCTTCCACAAGCGGAATCAAACAGTATGTACTCTTTTTCTGTCTGGCTTCTTTTACTTAGCATAATTATTCTGAAATTCATCCGTGTGGTTTCAAGTGTCAATAGTTCATTTTCCTTTCACAGCTGAGTAGTATTCCATTGTTGAGAATATATCACAATTTGACAGGTGTTCGAGTTGTTTCTGTTTTTGCTACTGCAAATAAAGCTGCTATGAACACTCACATATGCATTCTTTTTTATTGAGGAAATACCTAGGAGGGTGTATTAGTTTGCTAGGGCTGCTGTAATGAAGTATTTCAAATCTGGTGGCTTAACAAACAGAAATTTTTTGTCTCACTGTTCTGGAGGCTAGAAGTCCAAAATCAAGGCATTGGCAGGGCTGGTTCCCTCTGAGAGCTGTGAGGGAAGGATCTGTTCCAGTCCTCTCTCCTTGGCTTACAGATGGCTGTCTTCAGTTTCACATGGTATTTTCCCTATTTGTTTATTTCTATGTCAAAAATTCCCCCCTTTAAATACGAACACCAGTCATACTGAATTAGGGCCTACCCCTAATAACCTCATTTGACTTAATTACCTCTATCAAAGTCCTATCCCCAAATAAGACCACATTCTAAGGTTCTGGGGGTTAGTATTTCAATATATGAATTTGGGGGGTAGGGGGAGCAGACATAATTCAACTCATAACAGAGTAGAACAGTTAGATCACATGGTAGTTATGTGTTTTAACTTTTTAAGAAACTGTTTTCTGGCCTGGTGCAGTGGCTCACGCCTGTAATCCCAGCACTTTGGGAGGCCAAGGCAGGAGAATCACAAGGTCAAGAGATCGAGACCATCCTGGCCAACATGGTGAAACCCTGTCTCTACTAAAAATACAAAAATTAGCTGGGCGTGGTGGCGGGCGCCTGTAATCCCAGCTACTCAGGAGGCTGAGGCAGGAGAATCGCTTGAACCTGGCAGGCAGAAGTTGCAGTGAGTCGGGATTGCACCACTGCACTACAGCCTGGCAACAGAGCGAGACTCCATCTCAAAAAAACAAAAAAACAAACAAAAAAAAAACTGTTTTCCAATGTGGTTGTAGCATTTTACCTTCCTTCCAGCAGTGTGTGAGAGTTTCAGTTGTCCCATGTCTCATCAATACCAGCACTTTGTGTGGACTTTTTAATTTTAGCCATTCTCATCGTGGTTTTAACTGCACTGATGTTGAACATGTTCCTACGAGCTCCTTTGCTATCTATTCTCTGGTAGTGTCAGCAAGTCTTTCAGCCATTTTAAAAATAGTTTTATTGAGATATAACCTATATGCCATAAAGTTCACCTGTTTAAAGTACACAATTCAGTGGCTTCTATTATATTTACAGAATTGTGCAACCACTACCACAATCCAATCTTAGAACATGTTCATCATCCCAAAAGAAACTGCTTACCTAACAACACTCTCCATTTTGCCTCCCTTTCATCCTCCTTCTGAGGCCCAGACAACCACGAATCCACCTTCTGTCTCTACAGATTTGCCTATTTTGACTTCTCCCATATAAATGGAGTCATACAATACGTGGTGTTTTGTGCCTGTCTTTGCTATGGTCTGAATATGTCTCCCAAAATTTGTGTTGAAAACTTAATCCCCAGTGCAATAGTGTTGGGAGGTGGGGCCTGGAAGGTGTTTAGGTCATGAGAGTGCTGCCCACGTGAATTCATGCTGTTATAAAAGGGCTTGTCAGGGACACTGTCACTTTTTGCCCTTCCACTTTTTGCCATGTGGGGACGCAGTATTCCTCCCTCTTACAAGCGGGGATTGGGGCCTCCCCTGACTACAAATCTGCTGGTGCCTTGATCTTGTTATTCGTGGCCTCCAGAACTACCAGCAAATACATTTCTGTTCTTTATCAAGTACCTAGTCTGTGGTATTTTGTTACAGCAGCATAAACAGAGATACTGTGGAACCATCACTACCATCCATCTCCACAATTTTTCCATCTTTCCCATCTGAAACTCTGTACCCCTTACACAGTAACTCCCCAGTCCCTGCTCCCCCCAGTCCCTAAGAAGCACCATTCCACTTTCTGTCTCTATGAATCTGACTCCTCCAGGTGCCTTACAGAAGTAGAGTTATATGGTATTTGTCTTTTTGTGACTGGTTTGTTTCACTTAGCATATGTCTTCAATATTCATCTGTGTTGTAGCATGTGTCAGAGTTTCCTTCCCTTTGTAAGGCTAAATAATATTCCATTGTATATATATATACTACACTTTGTTTATCCATTCACCCTTCCATGGACACTCGGATCACCTCCACCTTTTGGTTACTGTGAATACCTCTAAGTAATATTTAACACAGTAGCCATCTCCACCCTTTTTGAAAATCTCTGCCTTGTACTGGACCATCTTCTGTCATTTCTTTTCCTCTCTCTCACCCAATCTCAGGGTCTTTGGATTTATTCCTTTGACTTAGAAAGCGTTTCTTGTTTGGGCACAGTGGCTTATGCCTGTAATCCCAGCACTTCAGGAGGCCAAGGCAGGCGGATTACACGAGGTCAGGAGTTCAAGACCGGCCTGGCCAACATGGCGAAACCCTGTTTCTACTCCAAAAACAAAAAAAATTAGCCGGGCATGGTGGCGGGCACCTGTAATCCCAGCTACTCAGGAGGCTGAGGTAGGAGAACTGCTAGTGGGAGGAGGTTGCAGTGAGCTGAGATTGCGTCACTGCACTCCAGCCTGGGTGACAGAGCGAGACTCTGCCTCAAAAAAAGAGAAAAAAAAAAAAGCCCAAGAGCAGCCAGGCGTGGTGGCACATGCCTGTAATCCCAGCTACTTGGGAGGCTGAGGTAGGAGAATCCTTGAATCCGGGAGGCAGAGGAGGCAGAGGTTGTAGTGAGCCAAGATCATGCCATTGGTCTCCAGCCTGGGCAACAAGAAATAAATTCCATCTCAAAAAAAAAAAAATACAGCATTTCTCACATATTATTACATGAAAGCTTCCTTCACATCATTCAGCCATCAGCTCCAGGGCCATCTCTTTGATCCAGGGTGATCTTCCCTACCAGCCCAGCTGAAATACTTCCACGGTCACTCCCCAGCATCACACATATCACTACCTGAAAGGCTTATTTGTTCATGTGTCTTATTGTCTCTCTCCCCAGCCACAAATGCAAACTTCTTGAGGCAGAGACTTCGAATGTCTTATTCACCAGAAGCCTGGCACAACAAAGTTGTTTGACCAGGATGTGATGACTGTCTGATATCTGTTTCCCTTTCTCCTTTCTCCTACTACTCCCTAAGCATTTATTTCCCTAGGTTCTGTGCTTGGACCTCTTTCCTCTCATTCTGCCACAGCAATTTCATGTAATCTCACAGTTTCCACTATTAAATTTGAGTGATCCCAATTCTGTTTCCAGCCCTAACCTATCATGTTTCTAGCCCCACAGTTTCATCAGGTCGAATGACATTGCCACACAGATAATATGCCAGCATTTCAAACTCTGTGTTCCATACAGAACGCATCCTATTCACTCCCAAACACATTTTTGTTTTGTTTTGTTTTGAGACGGAGTCTCGCTCTGTCACCAAGCTGGAGTATAGTGGTGTGATCTTGACTCACTGCAACCTCCACCTCCTGGGTTCAAGTGATTCTCCTGCCTCAGCCTCCTGAGTAGCTGGGATTACAGATGTCCGTCACCACACCCAGCTAATTTTTGCATTTTTAGTAGAGACGGGGTTTCACCATGTTGACCAGGATGGTCTCGATCTCTTGACCTTGTGATCCGCCTGCCTTAGCCTCCCAAAATGCTGGAATTACAGGCGTAAGCCACCAAGGCCGGCCGATTTATCATTTTCTCTTTCCTCAACATCAAATAAATTGCTAAATCCTATCCATTTTATAAGTGTTTCCAACCACTCCCTCTATTGCAGGTACTGTAGTTAAAAAGAAAATGTATATATTTTTTGAAAGCTGAGAAGTCAGCTGATATAATGGATAAAAGAATATTTAACATGGTCTCAACAGACTAAGGAGATAGGTGGAAGCTCCTAATTTTTTTTTTTTAATTTAAGTATAATTCACAAGCAGAAAAATACACACACTTTAAGTGTAGAGCTCAGTGAATTTTATTTTTCTCTCATTTTCTCTCTACTTTTGAGACAGGGTCTCACTCTATCACCCAGGCTGGAGTGCAATGGCACAATTGTGACTCACTGAAGCCTTGACATCCTGGATTCAAGTGATTCTCCCACCTTAGCCTCCCGAATAGCTGGGACCACAGGCCTGTGCCAGTACACCCAGATAATTGTAGAGATAGATAGGGTCTCTCTGCCCAGGCTGGTCTGAAACTCCTGGGCTGAAGTGATCCTCCAATCTTGGCCTCCCAAAGTGCTGGGATTACAGGCATGAGCTACTGAGCCTAGCCTTAATGATTAATTTTAGATATGGTTGTACCTTCAAGCAACATAGAGATTGAGACAGAAAATTTCCATCTCCCCAGAAAACTGCTACATGTCCCTTCCCTTGAAGATCCCCCTATTACTATAAATGGGGTTGACATGTTCGTAAGCTTTATATATATCACTGGGATCTCACAGTATGTACCACTTTTATATTTTCACTTTTTTCACTCGGTTTTTTCACTCGGTATAATGTTTCTGAGACTTATCCATGTTGTTATACTGATCAAGAGTTCTTTTTTTTTTTTTTTTTTTTTTTTGAGACAGAGTCTCGCTGTCGCTGGAGTGCAGTGGCACAATGTCGGCTCACTGCAAGCTCTGCCTTCTGGGTTCATGTCATTCTCCTGCCTCAGCTTCCCGAGAAGCTGGGACTACAGGCGCCTGCCACCACACCCAGCTAATTTTTTGTATTTTTAGTATAGACGGGGTTTCACCGTGTTAGCCAGGATGGTCTCAATCTCCCAACTTCGTGATCCACCCAGCTGGGCCTCCCAAAGTGCTGGGATTACAGGCGTGAGCCACCGCGCCCAGCCAAGAGATCCAATTTTTAAACTCAGTAGTGTTCCATTGCACTGACAAACTATAATTTGTTTATTCATTAGATAGACAGCTGGCTATTTCCAGTTTGGAGCTGCTATAAATAAAGCTGCCATGAGCATTTTCATATAATGTGTTTTTGCAAATCTATGCAGTCATTTCTATGGAGTATACACCTAAGAGAATGTTTGCCTTCTAGGGTGGAAGTTCATTTAACTTTATTTAGAAGCTTATGAAACAGTTCTTTAAGTGGTTGTATCATTTTACACTCCTTCCAACAATGTCTAAAAGTTCCAGTTGCTCCACATTCTTGGCAACACCTGGTATTATTAGTCTTTTGAACTGTAGCCATTTTGGTGAGTGTATAACGGCCTTACATTATAGTTTTAATTTGCATTTTGCTCATGAATAATGTTGAACATCTGTGTTTTCAAAATCATCTGGATGTCTTATTTTGTGAAATGCCTAGTCTTTTGCCCATTTTTGTTGTTTGACCGTTTCTGATTTTTGGTAATTCTTTACATACTCTGGATACGAGACTTTTATTAGAAAGATGCATTGCAGGCCAGGCGCGGTGGCTCACGCCTGTAATCCCAGCACTTTGGGAGGCCGAGGCGGGAGGATCACGAGGTCAGGAGATCGAGACCATCCGGTAACACAGTGAAACCCTGTCTCTACTAAAAATACAAAAAATTAGCCAGGCGTGGTGGCAGGTACGTGTAGTCTCAGCTACTTGGAGGCTGAGGCAGGAGAATAAAGTGATCCCAGGAGGTGGAGGTTGCAGTGAGCTGAGATCGTGCCACTGTACTCCAGCCTGGGCGACAGAGCGAGACTCCGTCTCCAAAAAAAAAAAAAAAAAAGATGTATTGCAAATGTTTTTTCCCAATCTATACTTTTCTATATTTTTATTTTATTTTTTTTTAGAGTCAAAGTCTTGCTGTGTCACCCAGGCCGGAGTGCAGTGGCGTGATCATAGCTCATTGCAGCCTCAACCTCTAGGGCTTAAGTGATCCTTCCACCTTAGCCTCCTAGATAGCTAGGACTACAGGGGTGCATCACCACACCCAACTAATTTTAAAACATATTTCTGTAGCCTCGGGGTCTTGCCATGTTGCCCAGGCTGGTTTCAAACTCCTGGCCTCAAGTGATTCTCCCACCTTGGCCTCCCAAAATGCTGGGACTACAGACATGAGCCACTGTGCCCAGCCTTTTTCCACATTCTTAATGGTGTCAGTTGTTCAGCAGAGGTTTAAAATGTTCCATGAAATTCAACTGAACAACGGTTCTCTTTTACAGTTAGTGCTTTTTTTTTTTTTTTTTTTTTTTTTTTTGAGACGGAGTTTCGCTCTGTCGCCCAGGCTGGAGTGCAGTGGCCGGATCTCAGCTCACTGCAAGCTCCACCTCCTGGGTTCACGCCATTCTCCTGCCTCAGCCTCCCGAGTAGCTGGGACTACAGGCGCCCGCCACCTCGCCCGGCTAATTTTTTGTATTTTTTTTTAGTAGAGATGGGGTTTCACCATGTCAGCCAGCATGGTCTCGATCTCCTGACCTCGTGATCTGCCCATCTCGGCCTCCCAAAGTGCTGGGATTACAGGCTTGAGCCACCGTGCCCGGCCAGTTAGTGCTTCTTGCATGTTACCAAGAAATGTTCATACCCTCCCCAAGGTCATGAATGCAGACATCTCTTCTGCGGCCATCCAAAGGCTTCAACGTTTTAGCTCCCCCTGTTAGCTCTGTGATCCACCTCAAATTACGTTTTGCATATAGTATGTGACATAGAGGTCATGGTTCATATATTTCCATGTGGTTATCCAATTCCTCCAGCACCTTTTCCTCAGTGAATTACATTAATCTTTTGATAATTTTTTTTAATTGTGAAGTCTTATGCTTTAGGTTCAAAAGAATCAATAATACAACTATAGGTTGGGCATACAATAATAGCAGTGTATGGACAACGTGGTTGACTTCTGAAAAAAAGAAACACTTCTTGCTTAGCTATAGAACCACAAATTTTAACTGATAACATATTTTAATATCCTTTGAAGCTTATTTTGACCATGTGATTAAATTCTAGTCAAAGAGATGTAAGCAGGATGTAAAGTGCAGCTTCCACAAAGTCTTCCTAAGGAAGTGGCAAGTTCTCTCCTTTCTGCTACATGGAACACAGTTAAGAATGGTTATTGTTATTTTTTATTTTAGCCATTCTAGTGGATGTGAAATGCTATCTCACTGTGGTTTTGATTTGCACTTTGCATGCTTTTTAAAGCAAAGATGCCTAAGCCCTACTGGGCTTAATGAAACAGAATCTCAAGAGTTAGAATCTGGTGGCTGTGCATGGTGGCTCATGCCTGTAATCCCAGTGCTGTGGGAAGCCAAGGTATGAAGATCACTTGAGGCCAGGAGTTTGAGACCAGCCTGGGCAACATACTGGAGACCCGTCTCTAAAAAAAAAAAAAAAAAATTAGCTAGGCGTGGTGGCACATGCCTGTAGTACTAGCTACTCAGGAGGCTGAGGTGGGCGGATCCTTTGAACCCAGGAGTTCAAGGCTCAGTGAGCTATGATCACACCACTGCACTCCAGCCTGGGTGAGAGAGTGAGGCTCTTCTGCTTCAAAAACAAAAACAAGAAAAAAGCAGTTGGGACCTGGGATCTCTATTTTCTTTACAAGCACCCCACGTGATTCCCATGCAATAGTAGGCAGACTACAACTGAACAAGGGGGCAGTCAGAGGAGTGAGAACCCGTGAATTTTTAACATTTTCTTTAAGAGGTAAGGCACTTACAGACTTCAGAGTAGGATTACAGCTGAGGAAGGAGGAAAGGGATTGGCTTGGGAAAGGGCTACACAGAGGCCCTCAACTATTAACTATATCTCCTTATTTTATTTCTTTAAAAAAGAGATAAATTTGATCCCAGCACTTTGGGAGGCCAAAGTGGGGGGATCACTTGAGGTCAGGAGTTTGAGACCTGCCTGGGGCAGCATGGTCTCTACTGAAAATACAAAAATTAGCTGGGCATGGTGGTGTGTACCTGTAGTCCCAGCTACTCGGAAAGCTAAGGTGGGAGCATCGCCTGAACCCGGGAGGTGGAGGCTGCAGTGAGTTGAGATCGTGCCACTGCATTCCAGCCTAGGCAACAGTGAGGCCGTCTCAAAAAAAAAAAAGAAAAAAGAACAGAATTTGAGTTCACCCATGGAAAGAAGTTAACTCCACTTTGCTCAATAAATTCATTAATTTAAAAAAAAAAAAAAAAGAAGACAGAAATTTGTTTTATTTTTTTTTTGAAGAGAGAGAAATTTGAAGCAAATATGACGAAGCAAATATGACAAAGCAAATATGTTAAATCTTGTTGATGGTTAAGTGGATGTATCTGTTATTTTATTCTCTGTACTTTGCTACAGCTTAATATTTTTTCTTCATGACAAAATCTTACCATGAAAAGGAAAACTACAAGAATAAAGAATATAAAAATATAATTATTGGCTGGGCGCAGTGGCTCATGCCTATAATCCCAGCCTTTTGGGAGGCTGAGGCAGGCAGATTGCTTGAGGTCAGGAGTTTGAGAACAGCCTGGCCAACATGGTGAAACGCCATCTCTACTAAAAATACAAAAATTAGCCAGGCATGGTGGCGGACACCTGTAGTCCCAGCTTCTTGGGAGTCTGGGGCAGGAAAATTGCTTGAACCTGAGGGACAGAGGTTGCAGTGAGCAAAGACTACATCACGACTCCAGCCTGGGCAACAGAGCAACACCCCATCTCAAAAAAATAGAATAAGATAGAAAAAAAATTACCATCTATTCAACAACCACTCTCTCAAGTATATGAAGACTGTTCCTAATATCTTTCTTAGAAATCTGTGTAAGTGGTCAAGGACTGGTATGGTCACTTTCCAATTACCAGGGACTTGAGACTTCTATTGTTCTTCCATCTTCAATATATTTCTTCCACCTTGTGTTCTAAGATGGTTGCTCCAGCCCCAACCTTCATGTCTGTGTTCCATGTAGCAGAAAGGAGAAGACTTGCCACTTCCTTAGGAAGACTTTGTGGAAGCTGCACTTTACATCCTGCTTACATCTCTTTGACTAGAATTTAATCACATGGTCAAAATAAGCTTCAAAGGATATTAAAATATGTTATCAGTTAAAATTTGTGGTTCTATAGCTAAGCAAGAAGTTTTTTTTTGTTTCAGAAGTCAATGACATTGTCTGTACACTGCTAGTATACTGGTTTTGCCCATCCTATAGTTGTATAATTGATTCTTTTGAACTTAAAGCATAAGACTTCACAATTAGAAAAAAATTAGCAAAAGACTAATGTAATTCAGTGAGGAAAAGGTGCTGGAGGAAATGGATAACCACATGGAAATGTATGAACCATGACCTCTATGTCATATACTACATACAAAACTTAATTTGAGGCAGATCACAGACCTAACTGTGGGGGCTAAAATGTTAACGCTTTTGGATGACAGTAACAAGTACTAGTGATGATGCAGACAAATTGGAACCTTCATGCATTTCTGGTGAGAATATAAAACGGTGTAGTCACTTGAAAAACAGTATGGCAGTTCCTCAAAAAGTTAAACCATATGACCCAGCAGTTCCACTCCTAGGTATATAACTAAGATAAATGAAAACATATTCCACACAAAAACTTGTACATAAAAGTTCGCAGCAGCATTATAATATTCATTTCATAATATTATTAATGTTCACAGCAGTCAAAAGGTGGGAACCATCCAAATATTCATCAACTGTTGAGTATATAAACAAAATGCAGGCTGGGCATGGTGGCTCACGACTATAATCCCAGCACTTTGGGAGGCCGAGGCAGGCGGATCACCTGAGATGAGGAGTTCGAGACCAGCCTGGCCAACATGGTGAAACCCTGTCTCTACTAAAAATGCAAAAATTAGCTGGGCATGGTGGAAGGTGCCTGTAATCTCAGCTACTCAGGAGGCTGAGACAGGAGAATTGCTGGAACCCGGGAGGCAGAGGCTGCAGTGAGCCAAGATCACACCACTGCACTCCAGCCTGGGCAACAGAGCAAGACTCCATCTCCAAAAAAAAAAAAAAAGAAAAAGAAAAACAGAAAAAGAACATGCATACATCCATGCAATAGGGTATTATTCAGCCATTCAAAGGACTGAAGCACTGATAATGTGCGATAACATGGATAGCCTTGAAAACATGATGCTAACTGAAAGTCTCACACAGAAGGAAAACATACTATATGATTCTATTTATATGAAATGTCCAGAATAGGTAATTCTATAGAGATGGAAAGATTAGTGGTTGCCTGTGGCTGGGAGGAAAGGGAATAGAGAGTGACTGCTAATGGATACAGTTTCTTTTTGGAGTAATGAAAATGTTCTTAAATTAGATGGTAGTGATGGTGGTACAACTCTGTGAATACACTAAAAACCACTGAGCTGTATACTATAAATGGGTAAGTTTTATGGGATATAAAATATACCTTAATAAAGCTGCTAAAAAGAAAAAGGAAAGAATATCCAAGCTAATTCTTTTCTTTCCTTATTTTTATTTTTACTTTTTTTTTTTTTTTTTTTTTTTTTTTTAGCATTTTGAATTGCTATTTAGGGTTCTGTTTTGTTTTGGTACTTTGAGAAAGCGAATTCTTATCCATGCTCAGGTTGGACCCAGTCTGAAATAGTTCCTACAGTTCTATACTTGAGCCTTTTCTCATGTCCCAGGCCCCATCTATTCCTATTATGTTGAGCACTCCTAATGTGTATCTTGATGTCCTCTCCCTCTACTGAGCGCTAAAATGCCTACTAATTAGTTTTACCTGGGCTGCCTGCAGGTGCCTCAATATTTCAAAATCCACACCCAGTTAAAAATAACAGTAACAGGCCAGGTGTGGTGGCTCATGCCTGTAAACCCAGCACTTTGGGAAGCTGAGGCAGGCGGATCACCTGAGGTCAAGAATTCAAGACCAGTCTGGCCAACGCAGCGAAACCCCGTCTCTACTAAAAATACAAAAATTAGCTGGGCATGGTGGTGTGTGCCTGTAATCCTGAGCCTGGGAAGCAGAGGTTGCAGTGAGCTGAGATCATGCCACTGCATTCCAGTCTGAGCAACAGAGCGAGACTCCATCTCAAAACAAAAACAAAAACATAATAACAGTAACAATAGCTACATCCAGTACCTTGCTCTATCTCCTATTTTACATGGTATCATTCAACCCTTTACAGATTTGTGCTCTAGTCCCATCCTTCCTGTATGCTTCTGCAGACCACTGTTACTGTCTGATTTCAAGCCTTCCTCAGTCTTCTTGAGGGGACTCCTAACTGGTCTCCCTGTCTCCATTTTACACCCTGTTTGTAATCATTTCTCCACACTCCTGCCAGGTCATTCTTTCTCTTTTTTTTTTTTTGAGATGGAGTCTAGCTTTGTTGTCCAGGCTGGAGTGCAGAGGCATGATCCTGGCTCACTGCAACCTCTGCCTCCCAGTTCAAGTGATTCTCCTGCCTCAGCCTCCCGAGTAGCTGGGATTACAGGCGCCTATCACCATGCCCGCCTAATTTTTGTATTTTTAGTAGAGACAGGGTTTCACCATGTTGGCCACGCTGGTCTGCAACTCCTGACCTCAAGTAATCTGCCTATCTCGGCCTCCCAAAGTGCTAGGATTACAGGTGTGGGCCACAGGGCCCGGCAGGTCAGCCTTTCTAAAATATGCATCAGATCAGGTTTCTCCCCTGCTTAACATCCTTCAATAGCTCCCTATTGCCTGCAGGGATTCTGCTTCTAACCCCATCTCCAGGGTCTCACAGACATCTCAGTGCTCTAACCATCTCTTCTCCAGAGAAATGTGTGGCTCTGAATATTCACAAAGCACCCTCTCCCTTCTTAGGGATTCTTCTATACCCCGGTGACTTTTCCAGTAAGTTTATCTGACATAAGGAAACAGTTGATTACTCTGCCATATAACTTGTCCAGGATGGAATATTGAACTACTACGGCCTCTGGAGTCAGACAGACCTGGAATCCAACCCAAATGATGTTGCTTACCAGCTATGTAAACAAATGGGGAAAGCATCTGCGCTGCATGTTTGCTCTTCCAACCTGCTCTTGGAATACCAAATTCCATGACATCTTGCGATCACTTGCTAAAGCAGATTCAACCTAAGGTAGAGATATCCTAAGCTCTGGAAAGCAAAAGACTTTATTAAACTGTGTGTAAATCTTTCTTCTCTGCATCCCCTACCAAAACACAAACAAAACAAATTACCATGTTCCTAAAATACTCCTGTGTAACACTTTTCTTGACTAAATGAGCACTTACTATTAAGAACAGATCTTGTAGTTCTTTGTCAATGAAACCAGTTAAAACAGATCATTCAAATGCTACTGTGTATTTTATTGTCTAAATTATCCTATTTAACTATCTTTAATGTATTCTCTGTAGACAAAGACTACGTTTACTTGTTACCTTTGCTAATGATAAAGAACATTATTATTAATAGCTAAAATGGTAGCTTCCTGATTCAGTAAATATTTATTTGCAGTAATTAGTAGAGACACTTGGGTACTTAAACCTATAGCTATAAATTTGAAACCCTAGAGCTTACTTTCATTGTTTTATTATAACTATTTAAATATACAGGCCAGGCACAGTGGCTCAAGCCTGTAATCTCAACACTTTGGGAGGCTGAGGTGGAAGGATCTCTTGAGCCCAGGAGTTCAAGACCAGCCTAGGCAACATAGTGAGACCAAGTCTCTACAAAATAGTTAAAAAAAAATTTATCTGGGTGTGGTGGCATACGCCTATGGTCCCAGCTACACGGGAGGCTGAGGCAGGAGGATCCCTTGGAGCCCAGGAGGTTCAGGCTGCAATGAGCTGTGTTCAGGCTACTATACTCCAGCCTAGGTGACAGAGCAAGACTCTGCCTCAAAAAAAAAAAATATATATATATATATATATACACACACACACACACACACGTATACACACACATATGTATACATATATATATGTGTGTGTATATATACACACATACATAAGATAAATATACACAAAGATACAGAGAATATGATCACAAACACCCAACTGCTCAGCTCTATAACAAACTCTACTATTATCTGTTTTAGATTTCACTTAAAAATGAACACTTCAAGTCTAGAGCTACAGAATCTCTACAGCTAGTAAGCTAACACCAACTCATTTAGAGTACTGACCTAAGTTACATTATATTTAAAGTGAGAAATGGCTACAGAGTTTAAGCATTCTAATCTATCTTTGTTAAGAACCATAAAGGAAGATTACATCAGGTCTGGAGACCATCCCAGGAATGCTAGTCCTTGCCCTTGCCTTCCAATTCATTTGTCCTTCTATGGGATCTACTTCCTCACCTTCTGCTCTTTCTCTCTTAACTCCTGAGAACTCACGACCCAGTGGAAATCAGTCCACAGGCTGAAGTAGGCCTATTAAATCCTCTTTTCTTTTAGATAATCTGAGTGTAGAGATACAGATATTCTAGTCTACCCTCTACATCAACACCAGTTATCCTCACACAGCAAATCACAAAGTAAAATGTACATCTCATTTCCCTGCTTTAAAAATCTGCTGCTTCGGTTGGCTGCAGTGGCTCACACCTGTAATCTCAGCACTTTGGGAGGCTGAGAGGCAGGAGGATCACTTGAGTCAGAAGTTTGAGACCAGCCTGGTCAACACAGTGAGACCCAGTCTCCACAAAAAAGGTAAGAAAAATTAGCCAGGCTTGGTGGCACACCTGCAGTCTCAGCTATTCTGGAGGCTGAGGTGGGAGGATCACTTGAGCCCATTAAGTTCAAGGTTTCAGTAAGCCATGATCACACCACTGCTCTCCAGCTTGGGCAACAGAGCAAGAACATGTTTCTATTAAACAAACAAACAAAAAAATCTGCTACTTCAAGGTGTCAGTAAGGTTGCTAACATAAAATTGTTTAATCTGTTGTCTATTCTTGAAACTCTTCAGCCTAGATAATCTGGGCTCTACCATGCCCTCCGCTTCCCTGGCACCCAACACTCTAGTCGCTGTGTGGTGGATTAAAGATGACCTCATATTTAAGGCCAGTCTTCCCACTGAAAGGTGGGATCTGTTTCTCCCCTCCTTGAGTCTGGGACGGTCCTGTGACTTGCTTTAATTCAACAGACTGGGGAAGACGCAAAGCTGGGTGACTTCTAAGGCTGGGCTTAAAGGTATCTGCAGCTCCTGCATGGTCGGAATGCTCCCTCCTGAATCACTGCCAACTGCTGTGAGAAACCCAAGGCGTGCAGAGGTCACATGGAGGAGAACCTTGGGTCAACAGCCTCAAGGTGGTCTCCTAGCTAACAGCCAACACCAACTGCCAGCCATGTCAGTGGGCCCTTTCAGACATTTTTGGCTAACTGGGCCTCCAGATGACTGTAACTCTAGCCAATACCACTTTGGAAGAGAAGAACTGCCCTATGAGCCCAGGAAAACACAGAATTATGACAAATGAAAGGTTGTCTTGGCGATGGAGTTTTAAAAATATATGAAAACTTTATTTTTTAGAAGAGGTTTAGATTTACAGAAAAATTATGAAGATAGTCCATTTATCTGAACCCAGTTTCTGCTGTTAGTAACACATTTCCTTAGTATATTTGTCACAATTCAAGAACCAATATTGATACATTATTATTTATTAAACTGTAAGTTCTGGGATACATGTGCAGAACGTGCAGGTCTGTTACATAGGTACACATGTGCCATGGTGGTTTGCTGCACCCATCAACCCGTCACCTACATTAGGTATTTCTCCTAATGCAATCCCTCCCGTAGCCCCCCCACCCGATACATTAACTAAAGTCCATGCTTTATTAAGTTTGCTTAGTTTTTACCTAATGTTCCAGGATCCCATCCAGAATACCACATTACATTGTTATCGTGTCTCCTTAGCTGTCTCTTGGCTGTGACAGTTCCTCAGATTTTTCTCAGTTTTCCTTGAGTTTTCAGGAGTGCTGATCAGGTATTCTGCAGAACACCCCTCTAGTGGAATTTGTCTGATGTTTTTCTCATGATTAGACTGGGATAATGGATTTTAGGGAAGAAACTAGAAATTGAAGTGCCATTTCCTCACGTCGTACCAAGGGTACAAACTATAAAAAGGACTTATCACTGTTGATGTTGACCTTGATCGCCTGGCTTTAGGGTTCTCCACTGTGTGAATCTGCACTTAAGGAGTGGAAAGTTATGCTCCACATCCTGGAGGATAGAGTATTTACTAACTTTTTGGAATTATTCCACTCAGGAGGTTGTAATGGTGGTTTGAAACCACTAAGTTTTGATGTGATGTAATAGACACCAAGATATCTGAAACACACTCCAATTTTTCACCATCTCCCATCACACATTACTTTATTATTATTATTATTATTTTTTTGGGACTGAGTTTCGCTCTTGTTGTCCAGGCTGGAGTGCAATGGCACGGTCTCGGCTCACCACAGCTCTTTCCTCCCGGGTTCAAGCGATTCTCCTGCCTCAGCCTCCCGAGAAGCTGGGATTACAGGTGCACACCACCACGCCCGGGTAATTTTTTTGTATTTTCAGTAGAAATGGGGTTTCTCCATGTCGGTCAGGCTGGTCTCAAACTCCCAACCTCAGGTGATCCGCGAAGTGCTGGGATTACAGGTGTGAGCCACCGTGCCCAGCACATTACCCCTTATATGCTATACACAGTTCCTCTGCATATAATAGCCTTCTCCCCGTCACCCATCCAACAACAAACCAATAAAAACCATGAAACCCTTCTTTCTACAATGCCCAGTTCAAGTGTTCCCTCTCCATTGTGGAGCTTCATGCCAGACAGAGTTCATTGCTTTGACCTAGGCACACATTTAATATCAGTGTCATAGCCTGTATGGTATGGTTACCTCCCTCAACCAGATTAAAAGTGCCCGAAATGCAGAGACCATATCTTACATAAATAACTTTGCATGCCTGTACCTACGACATCAGCAACTAGTAGGTGCCCAATAAATGTTTGTTGAATTAAATAAACTGAATGACTATAAAAGTATATCACTTTTGATAATATCTCAATAAAAAGAAGAAAAGATGATACAAATAAACAGCTTAGTTCCAGCATGTGTCAGTAAAGCCACAAAAGAGCTGAAATCTCCCAGTAATGCACAGTTCCACTATGTGATAGTGAAACCAGGCACTAACAAAAGTGAGCATTACATTTAACCAGTCAAACCCACATATGACAGATAAAATCGTATCTGTTTTCAGATCAGTGTGATAATATAAGGACATAAATGCCAAATAAAATAGGTCACATGAGTTTCTCTCTATGGGAATCAGGCCAATGAAGTACATACATATCCATGCCTCCAGATTTCCTATGTCATCAAAGACTTTTTACAAAATATAATTTTTTTTTTTTTTTTTTTTTTTTGAGATGGAGTCTCACTCTGTCGCCCAGGTTGGAGTGCAGGGGCATGATCTCGGCTCACTGCAACCTCTGCCTCCCAGGTTCAAGCGATTCTCCTGCCTCTCGAGTAGCTGGGACTACAGGTGCACGTCACCATGCCTAGCTAATTATTGTATTGTATCATATTGTATTGTAGTGATTGTATTGTATTGTATTGTATTGTATTGCATTGCATTATATTGTATTGTATTGTATTTATTGAGATGGAGTTTCACACTGTCACCCAGGCTGGAGTGCAGTGGTGTGATCCTGGCTCACTGCAACCTCTGCCTCCTGGGTTCAAGTGATTCTCTTGCCTCAGCCTCCCGAGTAGCTGGGATTACAGATGCAGCTGGGATTACAGGTGCACGCTAACCTGCCCAGCTAATTTTTGTATTTTTAGTAGAGATGGGGTTTTGCTATGTTGGCCAGGCTAGTCTCAAACTCCTGACCTCAAGCCATCTGCCTGCCTCAGCCTCCCAAACTGCTGGGATTACAGGCGTGAGCCACCGTGCCCAGCCACAGAACATAATTTTCATATTTAACCTCTAAAAATGTGGAACAATAAGACAGTTCCATGGGTAACTCTGTTAATTTGATTCAATTTTATCTCTCACATACACAGCAGAAAAATTAAATAAGCCCTGAGTGGTCCTTGGGAAAAATGTAAGAAATAGTCACTGTTCCTCCAAAGGATACGTTCAGGGGCGTCTAAAGTTTTACATTAACAATAACTCTGTCAACTTGTCTTCCTTCAGCATTTACAATAGAAGCTTTCACAACAACAGCAGAACTCTCTTTGAGAAATTCGTTAGGTCATACAAAATTGCAATCTGGTGACCATTCAGGGAAAAAAGCTCATTCCAAACTGATGTGAAATTTAACATTCTTTCTTCCTGCCTCCACTTTAAATGGTTAGAGCTCCAAGAATTAAAAGAATAAATAATAGTTTAAGGAGTCAATTCTGTGTGTCAGCACCCAGCACAGTTCCTGGCACACAGTAGGTGCTCAATAAATATTTGCTGAATTAATCAGGAGAGAGGAGGGGAGGAAAGAAGGCAAAAATAAGGAAAAATAGGACGCTTGTGCATAATTCAGGAATCATCTATAATCTGTTTACAGCAGTCTTTTAGAAACCATCACCTGCTTTATATGTTTCTGGCAGAGAAAAAAAAAAATCTCCCTAAACTCAAGAGGTCAAAGTCTACATTTCCCAACTCCTGAAGAATATAGAATCCTAATCCAACTCTGAACTTCAGTAAACATCTCTCTCCAAGAAAATGTTAAGGAAAATGCTGCACGGTTTCAGAGAACATCTCTTCAAGAGGAAGAGCAAAATTCACTTCCTCCAATAAGACTTCTATACCAACCCTGCCCATCCGTAAGGGCTCCCGATTTATACTTGCACAACCTACCTGGATATTTTGTAAACCATATTGACCCTTTATTCATTTGTTAACTATTCTTAGCATCTTCTCTACAGCTGCAATTCCAAGCCTTTCCCCTTAACAGGAAATCGAAACTTGTCATTTCAAGTCTTCGACTGTGTACTCTACACTCTCCCAACTACAATGACTTCTCTTTCAAAGGCAATACAAAGAAAAGCTGAATTTACTTTCTTTCTTTCCTCCTCCAAAACTCCCTCCACCACTAAACAAGAGTCAGAAGAGCAGGATTTGGGCCTGAGCTCAGGCATTACTGCAGTACGAGGCCCGTTAAGCCTGGAAATCGGAGAAACCTTTTTCTAACTGCACTCTTGCCTTCCTCCACTCATTTCTTCCCTTTTTGCTCAAACATGCATAGGCCTTTTCCATTTAAAAAAAAATCTTTCACTTGAACTTAATCCTCCTCCTCATTGTTCTCTCTTCCATTTATTTCCAAATGTCCTAAAATTAGGTGGTGGACTATAGTCATAACGCATTTTTAAAAATCATTTAATTTGTCTTTAACCCATAAAATTTGGTTTCTGCACCTCCTACTCTAATTAAATGGCACCCCTGAACATCAGTAAGTTCTTTTTAGAAGCTATCATAGAAAATCTAGGCCAGGCGCGATGGCTCAAGCCTGTAATCCCAGCACTTTGGGAGGCCGAGACGGGCGGATCACGAGGTCAGGAGATTGAGACCATCCTGGCTAACACGGTGAAACCCCGTCTCTACTAAAAAATACAAAAAAAAAAAAAAAAAAAAAAAAAAAACCTAGCCGGGCGTGGTGGCGGGCGCCTGTAGTCCCAGCTACTCGGGAGGCTGAGGCAGGAGAATGGCGTAAACCCGGGAGGCGGAGCTTGCAGTGAGCTGAGATCGCGCCACTGCACTTCAGCCCGGGCGACAGAGTGAGACTCCGTCTCAAAAAAAAAAAAAAAAAAGAAAATTTAAAACATGTACAAAGTAAATACAAATAAACCCCTATGTGCCCATCACAACACTTCAATAGTTGCCAACATTCTGCCATTCCTGCTTCATCTATACTTCCATGTATTCTCCACTCCATTTGATTATGTCAGTTTCACCACACACAATGTACCTACACTGTAACTACTTTTTTTTTTTTTTTTTGAGATGGAGTCTCGCTCTGTCGCCCAGGCTGGAGTGTGCAGTGGCGGGATCTCAGCTCACTGCAAGCTCCGCCTCCCGGGTTCCCGCCATTCTCCTGCCTCAGCCTCCCGAGTAGATGGGACTACAGGCGCCCACCACCTCACCCGGCTAGTTTTTTTGTATTTTTTAGTAGAGACGGGGTTTCACCGTGTTAGCCAGAATGGTCTTGATCTCCTGACCTCGTGATCCACCCGTCTCGGCCTCCCAAAGTGCTAGGATTACAGGCTTGAGCCACCGCGCCCGGCCACTGTAACTATTTTTATTGTAATTATAAACCGTTGCACCCCTATCAGACACAGAACATCTCCATCTCCCCAGAAAGTTTTCTCATATCCTTTCTCTTTAATTAGTTCTTAAACAAATCCAGGTGTCTTTTCTCATTTGTCAACCTCCTCGATTCTTGGCAGCATCTGAAGTTACTGAGGGAACCTTTTTCTTGAAATTCCCCTTTCTATGATGCAAAAGGATCCCAATCCATCCTCGAGTCACATCAGTGTTGGCGCCAAAACACACCTCAAGTCTGTCTTTCCTCCACTTCCGGTAACACCCATGAATGCAGCCCTACCCGAACGGCTGCACGTGCCTTCTCACCAGGTTCCCTGCTTCCACTCTTACCTCTTTCCAATCCACTCTCCAGACAACAGCAAGAGCCATCTCTTAAAATGCAAATCCTACCACATCACATCACTCCTCGAGTGAACAGCCTTCAATGGCTGCCCTATGCATAGAGAATAGGTCCACGTTGCCCTGTGGCCTCTGAGGCCTTGCAAGGTCTCTGCCTCTCTCTCTAACCTCCCGTCACACTTGGCCCACAGGTTTCTGAGAGCTCTTGGAAGAGGCCAAGGGCTTTTGCAGCTGTTTCCTGTGTCTAGAACACTGTTCCTCCAGCCCTCCAGACAGCTGGCTCCCTTGCCCATTAGCTTCAGCTGAAATGTCCCCTTCTCAGAGAGATCTTCCTTGACTAGCTACGCTCTTCCTCCCAGCTGCCCTGCATGACATGGCTTTCTTTTATTTTCTTCATAGCACTTGCCATCATCTATAATTATTATCTTTATTTATATTTATTCATGTCTCCCACTAAGATGAAACCACCTTGAGAGTAGGAACCATGTCTTTTTGGTTCACTGTTGTACCCCATGATAACACATGCTTAAGAATTATTTATTGAAGGCCAGGCGCAGTGGCTTACACCTATAATTCCAGCACTTTGGGAGGCTGAGGCAGGAGAATCAGTTGAGCCCAGAAGTTTGAGACCAGCCTGGGCAACACAGCAAGACTCTGTCTCTACCAAAAAAAAAAAAAAAAAAAAAAAAAAAAAAAAAGAGCCAGGTGTGGTGGCACACACCTGTGGTTCCAGCTACTTGGGAGGCTGAGGTGGGAAAATTGCTTGAGGCTGGGTGGTTGAGGCTGCAGTGAGCCGTGAGCTGTGATCATACCACCACATTCCAGACTTGGTGACAGAGCAAGATCCGGTCTCAAAAAAAAATTTTGAACAAAAAGAAATTCAGCTGAAAATCACTTTTTGGTAAAAAATTCTCTACTTTTCCTCAAAACCTGCTACCTTTCCTAATGGCCTTCTGTTAACAGACATCCACAAACTACATAACCACAGCAAAATGATAAATTCCAGCCATACATTAAATCATTCCAAACATAAGATTTTATTGACTGACTGATTGATTTACACCCTCGGTGGGGGAGAGTGGACTGACGCCTGCGAGATGAAATCAGCGTCCAAATATAAGATTTTAAACAAAAGCAACATCGGGGGAAAAACATAAGAACCTGAGTTAAACTAAGGCTGATGAAGTTGAAGTTATAATCTAATTTATAACAGAAGCATCCACTTAGGGCACATATAAAAAGAATGTTCTCTTATTCTTGAGTCTAATTCATTCTGAACTGATAAACTATTCAGTAATTGAAAAATCAAGAAAACTAGTCATTTATTTTTCCAAAAAGAAGTTGAAAACTGAGCTTATGGCACAGTAATATATTCTATACTGGTCTAATTACATATTCACCAAGCAATCTCCCAATTATACCTTATCTTTCCAGGGAGAAAATGTACTAGCCAGAAATCCAATCTTCCTTTTTTTTTTTTGAGATAGGGTCTTGCTTTGCTGCCCAGGCTGGAGTACAGTGGCATAATCACAGCTCACTGCAGCCTCCACGTCCCTGGGTACAAACAATCCTCCCACCTCAACCTCCTGAGTAGCTGGGACTGCAGGCATGCACCACCATGCCCAGCTACTTTTTGTTTTTGGAGACAGGATTTCATCATGTTGCCTAGGCTGGTCTCGAACACTTGAGCTCAAGCGATCCACTAGCCTCGGACTCCCAAAGTGCTGGGATTGCAGGCATGAGCCAGCGCGCAGAGCCCCAGTCTTCCTTAACATTACATTTCACTATAAATTAGTAAATTAGGATCTTGGGGATGCATATGTACCTCAGACATTCTGGGGTGTGGGTATCTTGGGTGTCCTGGGTATGTGTGCCTCTGTGTGTGTGTGTGTGTGTGTATGTGTGTGTGAGGGAGATTCCTAGAGCATGTGTGTACCTCACAGGCTCTGACTCACCCTACACAAGATTCAGGGTCTAGATGAGTCTGATGAAAGTCTATAAATTTGTGCTTTGGCTACAGAAAGAAAGAAATCTGGTGAGATGGGAAAGGAAAACCAAGAGGATGGGATGACATCTGTCCCTCCACCCAAGCTGTGGACTAGATCACAGCCCCGTAGAGGGGACATCCAGAAAGAAACTGAAAGAGTTGTTTCAGAGCTCCCAGGAAGAGCTACAGACAATTCTGAATGGACAAAGAGGGAAGTAAAAGTAATACTAAGGGTCTCATGTAACCATGTTAAGCAGCAGCCAAGGAAAATCAGCACATGGAGCCAGATAGAGACAAAAATATAGATAAATATTTATATACAGGATTTATATAGAGAGTCATATATATTTATTTTTATTTATTATATATATTTACATATAAGATTTGATGATAACATTTCTTAGGCTTTAGATTGAAAAAAAAAGCAAACAAATTACCATTTAAAAATGTATAATACGCAGCCATAAAAAAAGAATGAAATCATCCAGGCAGGGTGGCTCATGCCTGTAATCCCAGTACTTTGGGAGACCTAGGCGGGTGGATTGCTTGAGCTCAGGAGTGTGAGACCAGCCTGGGCAACAAAGTGAGACCCTGTCTCTACAAAAAATACAAAAATTAGCCAGGTTTGGTGGTAGGCACCTGTAGTCCCAGCTACTCAGGAGGTTGAGGTGGGAGAGTGGTTTCAGCCTGGGAGGCAGAGGCTGCAATGAGTCAAGATCGTGTGACTGCACTCCAGCCTGGGCAATAGAGCCAGGCCCAGTCTATTAAAAAAAAAAAAAAAAAAAAAAAAGAATTAAATCATGTCCTTTGCAGCAACATGGATACAGCTGAAGGCCATTATCCTAAATGAATTAACAAAGAAACAGAAAACCAAATGCTGCATGTTCTCACTTATAAGTGGGAGCTAAACACTGGGTACATGTGGACATAAAGATGGAAACGGTGAACACTGGGGACTCCAAAAGGGAGAGGGAAGGAAGGGAACAAGGGTTCGAAGACAAGCTCTTGGGTACTATGCTCACAACCTGAGTGATGGAATCATTTGTACCCCAAGCCTCAGCATCACAAAACATACCCACGCAACAAACTGCATATGTACCTCTGAATCCAAAATAAAACAAAATAAAATTTATAATAGAAAAACACCTAAAAATTATCAGCAACTGCCTCTGTGCAGCAGGAACAGGGGACCAGCTTTGACTCTTGACTTTATATATATACTTCTGATTTTTTATAAACCTAGAGTAACTTTCATAACAAACTTAAAAAGACATAGTATTAGTGTTCTAAAAATATAAAGTTCTCTGTAGTTCAGTAAAATTGTTTTAAATGAGCATATAGCATTAAAAAGTACACTGAAAAGAAAAAATATTTCTCAATCTTAGGTTAGGTTCTAATTTAAATCAATCGAATTCTTACAGTCATGTAAAATGAAATTCCCATTCTGCTCATCCACAGCCTCTATTGTTCAATTTCTACTCAAACTGTACCTTTCAGTAATTTACTGACCTTGGAACTGCTTTCTTCCGATACTTCTCCCTCATTGGTTTGCATGGGAACAGATTTTGTGCAAAACTCTGCAGAAACACAAAAATACTGCCTAAAAGAAGAGAGAAGAGAAAAAGTATGTAAGGAATTCAGGGCAAAATTTTGTTTTTTCAAAGGTTTCGACTGAAATTCTCTCAATTAAGGCCACAGACACTGTGAAGTAACTTTGAGTAACTTTGTGTGTGTGTGTGTGTCTACGCACATTCATCTTAAAGGTAAGAAAGAGGGAGGGAGAGAAGCAGGGAGGGAATTTTTCCCACCTTGGGGGAGAAGGGTAAGTAGGACAGGTTTCCAGCATTGGGATATTAATAGCTCTAGATTTCTTTCCCTATTTCATTTAGCTTTTGGCAGAGATGGTGGCGAAATTCTCACAGCAGACACTGACCTGCAAGAAAGTATGGCAGTGAGCAAAGCGGCACACCTGTTGTTCCGCCCCTGCAGGTCACAGTGCTTGGGTATTAGGCTAAGGCTATTGGAATTGGCAGGGTTTCCTGGGCTTATAATTTATGAATAACATTCCTGCTTTCTTTGTAACTGAAATTAAAGTACACTATAATGGCTGGCCCCACTTTTCATTTTTAGGAAATGTGCTTAATAAACTAAATGTCAGTTAATTTATTTTTATATGAGACTATTTATAGGGCAAGACAGTAAAAAGTAATTAATTTTTCCCCAAAGAATGAGTCAAGAAAAAGTTTGTTCAAATTTTACGAATTAAAATGTGCCAAACGGAAACTACTAAAAATTTACACAACATTTTCATGAATTCATTACATATGTAATTATTGAGGAATAATTTTTTTTCTTTTTCTTTGAGACAGAGTCTTGCTGTGTCACCCACACTGGAGTGCAGTGGTGTGAGTTTGGCTCACTGCAATCTCCACCTCCTGGATTCAAGCGATTCTCCTGCCTCAGTCTCCCAAGTAGCTGGGACTACAGGCGCCACCACCACCCCCCGCCAATTTTTGTATTTTTAGTAGAGATGGAGTTTCACTACGTTGGCTAGACTGGTCTTGAACTCCTGACTTCGTGATCCGCCCGTCTCAGACTCCCAAAGTGCTGGGATTACAGGCATGAGCCACCACTCCTGGCCCTATTGAGGAATCATTATTCAAATGACACAAATCTCCATTATAATACAGGTACGAATATTTACAAACCTATCAGCTACTTTAAAGCTCATAGCTACAAAACATAAAAACTAAAAAAGGCCGGGTGCAGTGGCTCATGCCTGTAATCCCAGTAATTTGGGAGGCCGAGGCAGGTGGATCGCTTGAGCTAAGGGCTTCGAGACCAGCTTGGGCAACATGGCGAAACCCCACTTCTACCCAAAACACGAAAATTAGCCAGGTGGGGTGACACATGTATGTGGGCCCAGTTACTCAAGAGGCTGAGGTGGGAGGACTAGTTGGGTCCAGGAGGTCAAGGCTGCAGTGAGCCGTGATCACACCACTGCACTCCAGCCTGGGTAACAGAGTGAGATGCTGTCTCAAAAAAAAAAAAAAAAAAAAAAAAAAAAAAAAAAGGGTAAAAAGATGCTGGTAGTGTGTTTTGCAAGAAAAATCTATTAATGCACAATGCCTGATGATCTGTTTTGGTGCAGACTTCTCTATAACCAGCCAAGACTCATGGCTAAGAAGGTGCTTCCAGGAAGCTGTTTCCTCATCTACTGGATGAGGAAACATCCAGGGTGTTTCCTCCCTGGGTGGGAAGGGGTTACCAAAATATCAAAATATCTACTTTGCTCACCTACCTAGCAAGGTCTTTTTGGGATCGAATGCATATTTATGTGATGTGAAGTGTAAAATCAGTACAGTAGAAGCTCTCAATTGATATTCATTCACTCACTCCCAACGTAATCAACATTGCCCATCCCCTCTGTCAAACACATGACCGATGCTCACAGCAAGTCAAAACAGGCTTTCTCTAGTCGACTTTGTCCCTCACCTACTTATCACAGTTGCGCAAAAAAAAAAAAAAAAAAAAAAAAAAAAAGTTCTCTTTTCATGAAAATTAGGTTGATAACACCGGAAAAACTCGGTAATATCTCCAGAAAGATTTTATGTGTAATTTGCTTCACAGATGTCTTTAAGTTCTCCTACTTCACTGAAACAGAGACTGCATTTCATAGATGATGCATCATAGGCATAGCTGAACCAGAAAAACTCCTTGGAACTCCATTCATGCTTGCAGGCCTGTGCTCAGCACACTCCTTGGTCTGGGGCTGTACTGTCTGCTCCCTCCAGAGCCCCACTCCATTCTCTGCCTGACGGTGTGCCTCAGGGGACACCATCATTGGGCTCCTTATCTTCTGGCTGCTGGCTGGGCTAAGCCAGTGGGAGGCACTGACTGGAGACAGGAGGTCGGCAGAGGAAGAAGGGATGGCAGTGGTTGTTTTGGCAGTGGTTGTTTCTTCTATGAAAGGGCACTGCTCTCATCTTGCTGGCTTCTCCTTCAGCTATAATCTTTTTACTTTCATCCTTTCTGGATTCTCCTATTTGGCTGTTCTATTTTTCTTAAGTTTCTTTCTAGCTTGACTCACCTGGCCATGTTAGTTCTCTCCTTCTCCGACAATCACTGCTATTTCCCCTCACCGACTCCTCCTCCCTACCCCCCAACACTGAACACTGTCATCTCTCCTCCCCTATGCTATCACCTTCTACCCAAGGCTTTAACCAAGACTTCTGCCCCTACACTCACTTCTTAAAATCCATTGTCTCCTAATAAGATCCTACCAAGGCCCAAGTCTTACCTTCTCTACTACTCCAGCCCTCAATTTTCCAACACGTTAGAATGGAAATAGGGAAACCAACAAAGGCTAGTGAACCACCCAGTGGCTGACAACAGTGGGGAACCTTACTATTGCTAGGCCTGAAGGGGAAGGGGCAGTGACTGGAACCTGGAGGGGGAGCTGTGGCCGTCACCGAAGAGTCCAACAGACCTGAATGTGTACGGATGTGTGACCTTGAGGTAATCACTCAATTCGTCTCAGTCTCAGCTTCCCTATCAAAACTTGGGAATAATAGTTATTCTGAGGATTCACTGATAATGTATTTGCACTTGATACATAATAGATACTTAATAAGTACATGGAGATGACCAACTCACAAGGCATTCTCTACTCCGAGCTCTTATTCTTTCAGGGTCCGATCCCCAGTGATCTCCATTTCCCTTTGGACACGCTGTGAAAAGGGAATGCTTCTTCCTGGCTCCTGAATTTCCACCCTTGGCTCCTCTCCACCTGCACACAATCCACTCCAGAGAAGGTAACAGGATCTTACTTTAATGGTGAGTTTGGAAGGAGAAACAAAGTGTGTGGAGCTCAGCCCTTTCTTTTCCTTCCTTTTGGAAGCCAGCTGCCCCGGGGAGCAGGCACTCTCCTCTCCTCCTCCACCCACAGACACAGGACCCTCACAACTACCCATGAGTAGGTCAGTCTGTGTGATTATGAAGTTCAGTGTTAAGCTCACCGGCCTGCAGATGTGCCACATTCTCCAATACAGCTGTTTTTTTTTTTTAAGCCCGGCCCCTCTGCCCAGCGGCACACACGATAGCAGTGGCAGCAGGAACAGGTGGTCCAATACAGCTTTATTAGTCAGAGAAACAGTATTTTGGTCTCCCAAATGCCCTCCTTTTAAAAAGGAGGGAAAAATGGAAAGTGTAACAATTTTTTGCTGCATGTAAGTTTTTAAAAAGGAGGACATTTGGAAGATCAAAATATAGAGCCCAGTCAAGGGAAGGAGAGTGCTATTTATTGGGTCTCAAAGACCGTAACCTCGGGTGCAGGGCACTCAAATTTTGATAAATAGACACGAACTAAAATTCAAGGGAGTAAAACACATGTGGCATTTTTGAGGCTTCTGTTAAGGCCAGGACTTTGGGCCTTGGACTTTAATGAGGGGGCACAGTATTTTCTTGTAGAAGCTTATATTAGGCTTTTTACTGTTGTTTTTATAGTTACACAGTAGCTTTTAACTATTGAGGCTGAATTCGAGGTTTATAAACCATAGGCACACAGTATTTTGACCTTAGCAGTGACTGTAGTTATGGCAACTTTGTCTTCACGTAAGTGGCTGTTTCTATAGAGACAAGACTGCGTACACTAGGCACATAAGCCTTTGCAAAGGGTTGGGGGCTTTGCAGGCCTCATCAAGAAACAAGCCACAGACGGTTGTGGTGGTGGTGGTGATGCTGGTACTGAAAGCTCATTTACATATCAGCTGTGCAGGCAGTCTCAGCATACACCGGCCGCTCTGGCCTAGCAAGCAAATGCCAGCCGTGCTGGCCTCAGCAAAGGGAATAGGGCATTAGCGGGCTTGGGTGGCTTCAGTGTACAGAAGGCTGCTGCTTGACCTTGAATTATGCCGGCGCAGCTTTTCCTAAGCAGGCATGGCTGAGGAAAGATTAGACTTCAGGGAAAACAGACTTTCTTCCTACAGGCCTTTTAGACGTCAGAAAGTGGAACAATTACTCGCTGCATATAAGCTGCAAAGCAGCTGAATTTCAAATAGCACACATGCATTACAAAACCAGTGAAGTTCCACATTTACATTGCTTGTGCTAGGCCTATATAGGTGATTCAAAAGGAAAATGAAAATTAAGAGGTTTCTGGTGAAGGAAGGAAGGAAGGAAGGAAGGAAGGAAGGAAGGAAGGAAGGAAGGAAGGAAGGAAGGAGGGAGGGAGGGAGGGAGGGAGGGAGGGAGGGAGGGAAGGAAGGAAAGGAAGAAAAGGAAGAAAAGGAAGGAAAGGAAGGAAGGAAAGCTAGGGGAGGAAAACTTTTTTCCCTGTTCCTGATGCTTCCTTCCACATGGGACAATATCCAACTTTTCATATTCCTGGCCTTATATCCCTGACTCAGGCTGTCAGGGGTGAAGTCACTTCTCTGATGAGTGTGTCTGGAAGAAGGAACCAGGCTTGCATAGTCCAGCCCTTTTCTCTCCCTTTTCCCTTGGGGGCACCTGTTCTGCTCTGTTCCTTTCGTTGACTAGGAGGCAGGTCTATCCCAGACTAGTGTTGCTGGGTGAATAAACCTGTTAAGTCCTTCAGTCTAGTCTTAAAAAGTCTGCTTGCCCTTACATTTAAGCCAGTTCTCCAATGGCAACTTTATGAATGATAAACGTGAAATTTTGATCTCCAGCTATCTGCCCTACTCCTTTGTCCTAAGTCTCTGTTGGTTCAGAACTTGAGCAGGGAAGAGAATACTACTTATTGGATACCCTTTGATCTCAACTTATATCTAAAACGTATCCTCCTCAGAATTAAGTTCAGTTTTCCATATCAGCCTTGTCTTCCAAATTATTCCATTACCACAGCATTAATCACACACTTTTACTTCCAAAGCTTTTCACTAACCTCATTTCTAGTTACTCTCAAAGCACACTATATTCTGCATTCACGCAGGCAAATCTTTCCATTCTCAGCACACAACATGCTAATCTCTATCTATATATATCCTAGCCCATACCCCACTGGAAACCCCTTCCCCTCATCACCAATCCACATCTCTACCCTTCTAATCTATTCAGTATTTTTTTTTTTTTTTTTGAGACAGGGTCTCACTCAGTCACCCAGGCTGAAGTACGGTGGCATGATCACGGTTCACTGCAGCCTCAGCCTCGCTGGGCTTCCCAAGTAGCTGGGACTACAGGTGCACATCACCACACCTGGCTAATTTTTGTATTTATGGTAGAGTTGGGATTTCACTATGTTGCCCAGGCTGGTCTTGAACTTGTGAGTTCAAGCAATCCACCTGCCTAGGCCTCCCAAAATGCTGGGATTATAGGCGTGAGCCATAGTGCCTGGCCTCCAGTCAGTTTTTATTTCTAAAAATCTTTCCTGATTAAAACCATGTAATGTGCCCACTTACTAAATGTCATATTGATACCTATTTTTATCTTTGTCCTTTATTTTATTTGCTCTCATTTTTTGTTGTTTTGGAGCTGTCCTTAGTTTTCCATGTGTTTCTTGAACAAACCTTGATAACATTCTTGTTTGAAGGCATGGCTTATGGTTGTGTCTAAGGCAACTTTCCTTTTGACAAAATAGAAGGTAAGTAAGACAGGCAATGCAAAAGTATATGGTTAACTAAGGGTTCCATGTAAGAAGTGACAAAGGGTCTAATGTATCAGTGCTAACAGAGTCACAAAAAAGTCAGGGGAAAGCTCACTTACATGAAAACTAGAGGGGTGAACAAGTCGTGCCAAAGTGACAAGTCATGTCCCATCATGAGATGAGACAACACAAGTGTTTATTTTATGTATGTATGTATGTATGTATGTATGTATGTATATATTTAGAGACAGAGTCTCGCTCTGTTGACCAGGCTGGAGTGCAGTGGCGCAATCTTGGCTCACCACAACCTCTGCCTCCCGTGTTCAAGTGATTCTCCTGCCTCAGCCTCCCAAGTAGTTGGGACTACAGGCATGTGCCACCACGCCAGCTAATTTTTGTATTTTTAGTACAGATAGGGTTTCACCATGTTGGCTAGGCTGGTCTGGAACTCCTGACCTCAAGTGATCCGCCTGCCTCGGCCTCCCAAAGTGCTGGGACTATAGGCGTGAGCCACCGTGTGTGGCCAACACAAGTGTTAAATTTCTGTTTTTGCACCTCACTTAAACTTGGAGCAGTCACCGGTTTGTGACCTGTGGTTGGTGGTGGATAGTCCTGACCGGGCACAGTGCTTGCCACACACATGACAGGACTCAGCAAATGTTAAGAACTAAATACAAGTAATGTTCTACAGTACCTGTGCAAGTTCTTCCATGAAAACTGCCAAATATGTTAATATTTTCAAAAGCCCTCCAGGATCCAGCCCTCACCTGTCTCTCCAGCCTCATCTGCCTGGTCTCCATTCCTTTTGTTCCAGCCGTAATGAACATCTTACGGCTTTGCCAATATGGCAGACTGTTTGAGGTTTCCATGTTTTTGTTGTTATCACTCCCTCTGCCTTTCCCTCCTCTGGTGCCACAAGGGGAGACCCGACTTTCCAGTCAAGGCTTAGCTTTTATGAACTACTTCCTGATCCATCTCTAGGCAGAAATGATGATTCCTTCCTCAGTGCCCCCAGTGGATCTTGTCTGAATTCTATTATGGGATCTGTAATACTTTATTAGATTTATTTACTCACATAGATTTCTCTATATGATAAGGATTAGACTGTCAACCCCTTAATACCAGACACTATATCTTGTTAATCTCTGTATTCAGTCTACCTAAAACTGTATACCTGGCATTTAATAGGTATTCAATAAATTTCTATGTTAAGAATGACTGAATTAATCAACTACAGTGCTTTTTCTTTAAGATGCAATAGATATCAATTCAATAAACATTTACTGTGCCTCTACCACATGTCAGATGGTGCTGGGATAGTGTGTTATGCTGGAATGAGCTATGCCTTTGAAAATGTAGAATTGTACTTCTTTGTCAGTTATTAGCTGTACGATCTTGGGCAAGTTATTTAACTTTATAATCCTGAGTATTTTCATCCGTAAAGCTGTGCAGGAAGAGCTGTGAATTAAACAATGTGTGTAGAACTCTTAGTAAGGTGTCTAAGAGCATTTTATCTTATTGCTCTATACTACTGAGGCTGAATTGGGAGGTTCAAAAACCATAGGTCACACAGTATTTTGACCTTAGCAGTGGCTATAGTTACAGCTACTGTCTTCAGGTAGGTGGCTGTCTCTACAAGAGACAAGGTGCATACACTAGGCACATAAGCCTAGCAAAGGGTTGGGGAGAAATTCATCATGAATTTCTCATCCTACCCTGGACCCCTCATATTAGCTCACCAGCAAGTCCTATCATTTTTGCTTTCAAAATTTGTTTCTCGGATCCACCCACAATTCTTCATTTTCACTGCTGTCATCCTTTCTTGCTTGTGGGGGCCTCTTTTAGGCATTAAAAATAGGTTAGCTCCTTTCCAAGCAGTCTCAAAGGGTTTATATATTAGTAAAGGAGACAGATACAAATAAACAACTTTAATATAAAATATTGAATAATTTATTATTGTAATAACAACAGGTGCTCTTAGAACACAGATGAAAAAGAAATTATGCCAAGGGAGTTTGGGAGAAGAAGACAACAGGAAAAATACAACAAGGAGAGTAGATAGTCACATTCTTCTCCCTGCTTCCAAACTCTAAAAAGAGAAAAGCATCAACCACGGCACAAAGCCATGAAAAAAATACTATATATATCTAGGGAAAAGAAAGTGGTCCGTTAAGGCTTACAGATAAGGATTCACTAAAAAAGCAGCCAGAAACTTTGACTGGAATTAGGTTTTGAAGGGATCTGTGGGACAACATCTGCAGCAACTGGATGCAATGAGGGCTGTTTAAGCAAAGGAGTGACCTGAGTAAATCCATCGTTCAGAAAGTGAACCCTGGCAGTAATGTGGACTACAGACTGCGGCAGGGAAAGGTGAGAGACAGAGACGCTAGGGGTACACTCACATAAAACTCACATAATAACTAAGTTGTAGCTTTCTAGCATGAGGCACCAAATGTCAGTATCCATCTAAATACCAGTTTTTTTTAAAGGGACCTACCACATAGGAGGAAAGCAAGGGGCTGGTATGATGGTCACCTTACAAATATCTTCCTGTAAGAACTTGGTAAAAGGGCAACAATGTTCTTGAAAAAGTATTTTCTTCTTTTTAAGGAGAAGACTATTGCCAATACATGGTAGATACATATTTTAAAAACTTACCTTTGACAGTACCTGGGGCAACACAAGCCCGTGAAGATGAGTCTAGGTTACATTCAGTGCAAAAAACCACAACCCTGAAAAGAGAAAAAAATCACAATGAGCTGTATGCTCATAGCAAGATGCCACAGGAGGCAGTGGCACAGGTGGCCTCATGGAAATCCAGCTCCTCCTTTCACCAGCTATTGTTTCTAGGCCCGCAGCCCAACCTCTCAGAGCTCAGCTTCCTCAACCAACACTGGGAACACTAACAACACCTTCTTCATAGGGTTCTTTTGAAGTTTAAATGCAATACGTGTAAAACTCTTAGTAGAGGGCAGGATACCAAACACATGCTCAATAAAGGTAAGTGGTTACTAAGGCTTCATGCAATCAAGGGCATCACCCTCTACCCAGGTGTTTAGGTCAGACCCTGACATCCGTCATGAATTTCTCACCCAACCCCTCATATCAGTCCATCAGCAAGTCCTATCATTTCCTCTTTCAAAATCTGCTTCTCAGATCTACCCATAATTCTTCATTTTCACTACTGTCATTCTTGCTTGTTGGGGCCATTTCGCTGGTTCTCTGTTCCTATTCTTGCTCCTCCCCAGTCCATTCCCCCATAATGGCTGGAATAGTCTCTTCAAAATCAATTCATAGCAAGTTGCTAAAAAATGCAGTAAATATTTTATTTATTCCATGATGGAATCTCTCTCTGAAATATATATTCATGTATTTGAATGTAGAGATATAGGAATATATATTAAATGGCCAGCACCTTCATTTTACAATGACACAAACAAATGCAGAAGGAATGCTCCTCAAGGTTGGAGCTACCTACGTGTGTGCTGGTGCTCAAAGCAATGGCGAGCCCAGCAGAAGTTCATCTGGGACCAGCATCTACAGTGCTGTCAGAAAGCTGGCACTGTCTGGAAGTTGGCCCCTTAGTTTCACAGTAACCCAATACTTCTGTCCAGGACAGCGTGCTCCACTCCCCACAGCTAGAGATTGTAAGTCAGAGCTTCAGCCCCATGTCAGGGCACGGTGCTGAGACGGTGCCGCAGGGAATCTGAAAGCACCTCACTGCCACTGCCCTGCTATCTGTCGTCCCCTCTATTGGACTTACTTTATTTAATAGTGTTTGAGTCAATACATCTCAGATGGAATTGTGATGAGAATTAGAAATATTATGACTCGTCTCCCTATCTCTCTACTATACACCGCAGCAGTCTTTCTTGCTAAAAAGCAAATTTGACCTCTGGGTATCTCGCCACCTAAATTCAGTCAATAACTATCTTTAGGGTAAAATCCAAGACCTCTCCAGAGACCTCTTCATGACCGCACAGAGTTTTCTTACTCACAACATACACACTAATGTCTGAGAGCCCCTGCCTATTCCCTTCTCCTTTTCCTTTAGGTGTTATCTCCTAGAAATTTTCTGTACCCTCGCTGGTTGGACAATGTGTTCCTCCTCTTAGATACACATTATATTGGTAATATCCACGAGTCCATTTTCTTCACTCAGCAGGAGTTCCTTGACAGCAAGGACTATGTCTAACACACCTTTGAATTTGGTACTGGGTAGAGTCCAATAAACATAAGCTGAACCGAATCCCAATGGAATCCCAGCAATTCAGTAGTTGAATGTGGATGTGTCCCCTAATTAACTGCACTGGTAAAAACTGAAGTTAGCTGCAGCCTCCAAGATGGGTCTGGCCCTTACAGAGAACTCGAGGCTACGTGGTTATGTCTGACCCTCAGCACTTCAGAGGACGACAGGATTCATTAATTTTTTTGTCAACTGCAGAGACTATCAAGATAATAACACTAATTTTTAGTTCCCTATTCCGATTAAAGTTTCCGCTTAGGCTAAAACACAGCCTCTTCTCTGGATCTATCATTAGTCCAAATTCTGTGCCAACCCTGTAAAGTTGCACATTACATGTCTCCTTAACAGACAAGGCTAGAAAGAGACCATGCCACTCAGTCCCTAGCCTGCTTGGCAGTGTGTCTCAGACACTGCCTGTATTCAGAAGGGAGGGGAAAAAAGGAATTAGGGCAGAGGATAGGCAAGCTAAGGAAACTGAGCAGTTTTCCAAGTACTCCTGAATCTAGGTTTTACAGAACAGCTGCATTACTTTCTCTGCCAGGCTGTGAACCTCTGTATCAGGTGCACATGTATTCAAAATAAACATATAAGTCAATTCTAAAATCAACATCTGAAATTATCTAGCTGAAGTTACCTACAGCACTATTTTCCTTCCAAGGTATAAATAGTGGCAAATTCCTCCAAAACAGCTTTGAAATGCTCAGAACTACACAGTAATCCTACCATCTGATCAGGTACAGCTGCAGCAGTAAAACTGTGAACCACTCTAGTTTTCTCTCTTCTCTTTCAGAGCAGCCAAACTAGTCTTGGAATTCATAGAAGGGGTGGGAATGTTCAGTGGATCTTGGGTTAAATTAATCCCCAGGTCCTGTTAAACTGCAAGCCGGCTTCAAGAATTCCTTTAGGCCAGGCGTGGTGGCTCACTCCTGTAATCCTAGCACTTCACTTTGGGAGGCCGAGGCAGGAGGATCGGTTGAGCTCAGGAGTTCGAGATCAGCCTGAGCAACATAGGAAGACTCCGTCTCTACAAAAAAAATGTAAAAAAATTAACGGGGCATGGTGGCATGTGACTGTAGTCTCAGCTACTAAGGAGGCTAAGGCAGGAGAATTGCTTGAGTCTGGGAGGTTGAGGCTGCAGTCAACCATGATCACACCACTGCACTTCAACCCGTGTGACACAGCAAGAACCAGTCTCAAAAAAATAAAAATAAAAATAAAGAATTATTCCAAAGCCAAGTACCTAACTAAACTCACAGGATGTAATTAGAACTAAATCTTTCCTACGGAATATGGCAAGTTGAAAGAAATACATATTCAACAAACTATATTTATTTTGCTGGTATCTTACTAGTATCACCTTTGATATGGCAGGGTTTTAATTTTCAAGCTTGACTATTCAGCACCATTATTTTAAATTTAAATTCTCATTTTAAAAATTCAAGCAGTATAGAGAGGCTCTTAACCAATGTCCCCTCTCCCTCCATTCCAGTCTTCCCAGGACTCACCACTCTTATCAGTTTGATATCCAGCATCATTCTTAGGATACAGACTATTGAGAATACACTATAAACTTTTAATTGAGTCACAAATAACTCTGAAAACCTTGTCTGCCTACATTGTTGGCAACTCGCCTAACTTCAAGCAAGACGTCCAGAAGAGATGTCTTAAGTGAGGCAGCAGACGTGAGGGAGGAGCAGAACACCAGCAAGGAGGCCTGGAAGGTCTTCCCAGGAAGCAAGAGGGGATGCCAGGAGACTTGGTGGCAGACAGCAGGGTACCAACCATCCAGTTCTGTGAGCAGGGCGCCCGGCCCAATCAGGTAAGAAGATACCCAGTTAATTAAGTAACACAAATAATAATATCAAAAGTCTAACGAGGCCAGGCATGGTGGATCACACCTGTAATCCCAGTACTTTGGGAGGCTGAGGTGGGCAGATTGATTGAGCTCACAAGTTCAAGACTAGCCTGGGCAACCTGGTGAAACCCCATCTCTACAAAAAAATACAAAAAAAGTAGCCCAGCATTGTGGTATGCACCTGTAGTCCCACCTACTCAGGAGGCTGAGGTGGGAGGATGCCTTGAGCCTGGGAGTCAGGGGATGCAGTGAGCCTAGATCACACCACTGCACTCCAGCCTGGGCAACAGAGCCGGACCTTGTCTCAAAAGGAGCACAGGTGGATGCAGATCTGCTAGAAATAGATGGTTTTACTTAGCCCCCATACACAAGAGATTTATTATCGTTCCAAGACCTGGAAATACTATCTTTGCAGTTTTAGGCCACTCCCTACTTCACTTCAACGCTTTGGAAATTCTATAAAAATACTATCAGTCCATTCCTAAAAACATCCCCTTTAACCTTAAAATCTGTTCTACCTATTGCACTCCTCCTCCCCTCTTCCCCTTCCTAGTCCAGCTTTTGTTGTTGTTGAGATGGAGTCTCGCTCTGTAGCCCAGGCTGGAGTGCAATTATGCAATCTCAGCTCACTGCAACCTCCACCTCCTGGGTTCAAGCAATTCTCCTGCCTCAGCCTCCTGAGTAACTGGGATTACAGATGCATGCCACCATGCCTAGCTGTATTTTTAGTTGGAGTTTCACCATGTTGACCAGGCTCATCTTGAACTCCTGACCTCAAGTGATCAACCCTCCTTGGCCTCACAAAGAGGTGGAATTACAGGCGTGAGCCACTGCACCTGGCCTAGTCAAGCTTCTTGAAAAAGCAGTTTATATTTGTGGTCTCAACATACTAATTTTTCATTCACTTATTCATCACTTGATAAATAAGACAACTTGATTTCTGTCCCTATCAATCTCAGTGTCAATGCAACAGATACTGTTCAACTGTTCTTCCTTTAACCTCTCTCTAGCATTTAAAAATCAGAACCATTGTCTAAAAATAAACACAAAATAAATAAATAAAAATCCGAACCAGAACCACCTGAAACCTGTCATTTGGGACCTCCTTTCCTGTCTTAATAGTAAGGATACTGAAGATCCAGCCACTGGGCCAGGGGCATCCTGTTTTAGCTCCTGGTATCCTGGCTGTGTCAGGTCCTCCTGTTCCCTTGGGTCTGTAACCAGCCTTCTTATCACAGGAAGGTTTGGAGTGGGTGAGAAGGTGAAAAGCTGCTGCTTCAGTTGTTGCTGTACATGGCAGACTGGGGGCCAGAGTCATGGAGAGGGAACCAAACTCAACTCCTGGCTTCACAGATTGAGCTCAGTTCTGATGCCCAGTCTGATATGGAGCAGGTTTAGTCCCTTCACCCACTCCTCTGGAAGGGCCCATGGCAGTACTTTTGCTACCTCTTGGTCTGTGTCTTTCCAGTCTGTTTCACAAGACAGTCTTTTTCTCCCTGTCCTTTCATTATTAGTGTATTCCTCCTCTGGAGTCCACACTTCCCTTTCTCTATTTATTATATATACACATCCTTATGCTTTCTCTTTTTTGAGACGGAGTCTCACTCTATCGCCCAGGCTGGAGCACAGTGGCGCGATCTCAGCTCACTACAACCTCTGCTGCCCCGGTTCAAGCAATTCTCCTGCCTCAGCCTCCCGAGTAGCTGGAATTACAGGCACCTGCCACTGCACCCAGCTAATTTTTGTATTTTTAGTAGATACGGGGTTTCACCATCTTGGCCAGGCTGGTCTTGAACTCCTGACCTCGTGATCCACCCGCCTCGACCTCCCAAAGTGTTGGGATTACAGGCATGAGCCACTGCACCCAGCCTGGTCTTATGCTTTCTCATAGATGCAGCTTCCACCTGGATCTTGATGATTCCCAAGTCTTTCTCTAGTGTTGACCTCTTTTACAGCCTTTAGAACTATCTACATAACTGCCTAATGCAGCTCCACCTCATGTGCCACAGGGCCCTAAAATAAAACAACCCTCCCCCAAAGCGTGTTCTTCTGTCTCACTTGGGAATACTGCCATCCCACTCAAATCAGAAGTCTGCGAACATCAGCAGCTCCTTCCTCTCACCAAACTGTCAGTTCTAATCCCCAACTATTCTAGTATATACTTCCTTATTCCTACTGCCACTGACTGCCCTGCTTCTGGCATAGCTTCTCACCAGTCTTATGCTAGTTATCTTTTCGATTGGTTTTCCTACCTCAAGACCCACCCCTCCCCTACACCACTAGAATTACCTTCAAAAAGCAGAAATCCTTATTGCCTTTGCAATGTGTCTCATCCACCCTGTAGATAAAACCCCATTCCCACTGTGGCCGGCGAGGCCTGGTCCCTGCCCGCCCCACTGTCCTCACCTCCAAAACCCAACTGTTTTCCGTTTCCCTTGAGCACCACATGGTTTCCGCGTGCCTTGGAACATGCTGTTGGTACCTGGACTGCCTTCCCACGGGCAGGACAAATTTCGTCTCAACTTTCAAGATGCAGGCTTAGGGAAACCTGTTCTGTGAAGTCTCTCCTGACTCCCTCTTCTCACAGGTGATCTGGATGGATCCTTCCCCTGAGTGAGCAACTGCACTCAAAACACACACTAGGCTTACTTTTGTGTGTGTATACTGGTAGGTGGTAAGCTTCCCGGGTCTAAGGCTTCCTTATCACTGTCATTTAATATAGTGCCAGCACAAAGGACATTCCCAATAAATTCTTGTGGAATAAACACACACATTTTTTACGAAAAAACTAAAATCAACTCAATACAACATGACATTCTGAGCTTACGAAAACAAAGCTGTGGCTTATCAGCTGTAACAGTCTATGAGGGCAGTGTGCTACTTGCACGGCATCCCCAGACTTCCTGGGAGAAGCAGTGAAGGAAACTTTGGGACTGATGGCAGGACCCTGGCACAAGAATGTTAATCTGATTTTTATGTCTTGGAAGTCAGGAAAGGTTGCCTAAGAAAAACAAACTCAGTCCAAAGCAGGAATGATCAGAAAGACTCATACCCAACCTTGGGGTATTAATCCAGCTTGCTCAACTAATTTATGCCCTCCAGCCTGGCCCCAGAAAAGTCTGTCAATTCTGTAACAGAAAAGGCTTGAGAAAGTACGACTGCCTTCTGAAAGCCTAAAACAACTGCAAATCACTTATAGTAGAGGCAGGGATGGTAGGGAATTCACCGAGGGTTACAAGAACAGCAGAGGCAGCTACTGAAACAGCAGATTCAATTCAACCGGCTTCACTGAATGCTTACTAAGTGCACGGCACTATGCTCAGCAACTTTTCAGAGCAAGGGCCTATGTCCAGGGTTTATTGCAATTGTTGGTCACATAAGAATTAAGCAGATTAGAGGTGATAAATATGTTAATTAGGTTGACTTAATCATTCCACATTATATTCATAAATCACAATATCACTTTGTACCCCATAAGTATATGCAATTATAATTTGGCAATTTACATTAAAAATTAAAATTAAAAGAAATAATTAAGCAGATTAACATGTTAACTTTTGTGACCAATTTATTGGTGATTAAAGAAAAACCTTTGTTCTTTTTCTATATTGCATATTGATTTTATGAGGTGAGGTTGTTCACAAATTTTAGATGTATACTGCTTCTCCAATAAACCAGTGAGTTGAACATTGACAATGATGATAGTAATATGAATAATCATTAACAATTGTTTATGCTGTGCCCAGCACTGCATACCTTGGAAGTCTCAAAAACTCTCAATTCAGATCTGATCCGCCTTTTCAGGGACCTTACACTATATGTAAGGAGAAGAAAGCTAAGCACTAAGCTGAGTGGCGCAGAAGTTTAGAGAATGCAGAGAAAACGGTGAGCCAGACAACCTGTGCCACCTTCAAAGAGAAACTGGGATTCCAACTGGAACTGACAGGATTGAAAGCAGTGATTCTCAAACCCTTTTGTCTCTGGATCCCTTTACACTTACGAAAATTATGGAAGACCTCAAAGAGCTCTTGTTTATCTTAATTTTAATTATCAATATTTGCCATAGTAAAAATTATAACTATGAAACATTAGAATTATTCGTTCATTTATTCGGCCAACAAACATATGAAAAAAAGCTCACTGTCGCTTATCATCAGAGGAATCCAAAAACCACAGTGAGATGCCATCTCACGCCAGTCAGAATGGTGATTATTAAAAAGTCAAGAAACAACAGATGCTGGCGAGGCTGCACAGAGGTAAGAACGCTTTCACGCCATTGGTGGGAAAGTAAATAAGTTCGACCACTGTGGAAGATAGTGTGGCGATTCCTCAATGATCTAGAACCAGAAATACCATTTGACCCAGCAATCCCATTACTGGTTATATTCCCAAAGGAATATAAATCATTCTATTATAAAGATACATACACGCGTATGTTCACTGCAGCACTATTCACAACAGCAAAGACATGGAATCAACCCAAAGGCCCATCAATGATAGACTGGATAAAGAAAATGTGGTACATATACAACATGGAATACTATGCAGCCATAAAGAGGAACGAGATCATGTTCTTTGCAGGAACATGGATACAGCTGGAAGCCATTATCCTCAGTAAACTAACACAGGAACAGAAAACCAAACAGTGCATATTCTCACTCATAAGTGGGAGCTGAACAATGAGAACACATGGACACAGGGACATTTCTTGATCTGGGCCTGTTGGCTGGGGGTGGGTGGCAGGGGGAGGGAGATATTAGGAAAAATAGCTAATGCATGCTGGGCTTAATACTTACGTGATGGGTTCACAGTGCAGCAAACCACCATGGCACATGTTTACCTACGTAACGAACCTGCACATCTTGCACATGTACCCTGGAACTTAAAATAAAAACAAAAATAATAAACTGTTGCTTTTTAAATTAAAAATGGTATTTCAAAGGATCAAAAATTTGAGGAAAGTGGCACTGTTTTACATCTTTGCAAACTTCTTTAATGTCTAGCTTGAGCAACAACAGCTGTACCCAAATATATACTTTCGCATTCAATCTTTTTCTGTATCACATGTCTGGAAAAACTCCAATGTGCACTCATGAGAGAATGAATTTAAAAGGCATACAGCATCTTAGTATTATTAAAACAGTTGTGACCTCCTGAAAGGGTCTTGGGCGGGAGGAAGGGGCACACTTTGAGAAGTGTTCATTGAAAAAGATAAAGAAAATGGTCTAATTAAGGGCTGGGCAAGAAGGATGTGTGTGGCTCCTAAGCTCTAATTTTCAAGAACACAAACCCCTACTCTTAACAGCTCAGCTACAACCAAGCTAACCTCCGTGGTGAATCTCAGAGACAGAGATGGCCCGGGCAAGGCGGCGTTCGGCCAGGCTGTGCAGGGTGGTGCTGAGGGCAGTGCCATCAGGGAGGCTCTACTGCCCTGGGTAGCATTCTCTAGAGGCCACGTCAGGTTTTCCTCTCCAGAGCCTCCACCGTGCTCTCCTTCTAGAAGAGAAGCTGTAAATGGCTTACCAGAACTGCCTTGCCATGGCTTCCCGGGGCTGTGTTTACTAACTGCAAAATCCTCTCCCTGCTGCAGTCTCAAAGTCTTCAGACATTTCTTGATCTGGCTGTCTTAAAAAGCAAATTTAACATCAGCCACGTAGCCAGGTTTTCCTTGCCAACAATCATGTGAGTTTGCTATTCTGTTCCTGTGCATCTTGCGCACTGTAAAAACAGTTCCTGGAGCATCATATGTCATGGATCTAGTTGCCATAAACTGAAAACATTTTCTTCATATTTTGTGGCACAAACTAAAAGCATTCTGGATGCGGTTTGCATACAGTCCATCTCTGGCCAAAAAAGAGGTTTAAATTTATGGATAAACAGAGAAAGGGGGGCAGCCACTGCTTTAGTTAAGCCGTTTTATTATCAAAGTCAATGTCTGATAGTGTGTATTTTTTAATTTAAAATTTTCCTGTGATTAATGTTCTGAAATTATCCTGCAATAAGTATAACTATGCTCATTTTATGTAGCAAGCTTACATTCGTCTAACAGTATTTTATAGCTGACAGAAGCAGAGAGGAAACAGAAGCTTCTTTTTGGTCTCTTAAATTAAAATAAAAAAAAATAGAAACAGTCATGAATCTATACAGTTTTTCAGTCCTTTTTTATTTTTTAGTAAACATATTCATTAAGGCCCCTTAACAAGACAGGACAGATCATTTTTAAGTCAAAGCGAAACTAAAACTTTAAAAGACATTTCTGCTTCTGGGAATGGTAAACCAGGTAATAAAGACCAACCATTCTGCTGAGGACAGCCAGAAAGTCTGGACAGAATATTTAAAAAATTTTAAAGGCAGAGGTATACTAATAAGTTAGTTAAGAATTACCATACACAAAAATCAAATTCAGGTGAACTGTATACTCAAATGTGAAAGATAAATAATAAAGCTTTTAGAAGATAATATGGGAAAATGCTTCAAAACCTAGGGGTAGGGAAGGATTTCTCAAATAGGATACAAAAAGTACCTAGTATTAAAAACCAAATATGACAATATTAGACAAACATGACTACATGAAAATTAAGAATATTTGTCCATCAAAAGATATCCTCCCTCTTTTTCCGACTGGAACCATGGAGGGTGTAGAAGAGAAGAAGAAGGTTCCTGCTGTGCCAGAAATCCTTAAGAGAAAGTGAAGGAATTTCGCAGAGCTGAAGATCAAGCGCCTGAGAAAGAAGTTTGCCCAAAAGATGCTTCGAACAGCAAGGAGGAAGCTTATCTATGAAAAAGCGAAGAACCATCACAAGGAATACAGGCAGATGTACGGAACTGAAATTCGAATGCCGAGGGTGGCATGAAAAGCTGGCAACTTCTATGTACCCACAGAACCCAAATTGGCATTTGCCATCAGGATCAGAGGTATCAATGGTATGAGCCCAAAGGTCCGAAAGGTGTTGCAGCTTCTTCGCCTTCGTCAAATCTTCAATGGAACCTGTGTGAAGCTCAACAAGGCTTCAATTAACATGCTGAGGATTGTACAGCCATATATTGCTTGGGGGTAACCAAACCTAAAGTCAGTAGATGAACTAATCTACAAGCGTGGTTATGGCGAAATCAGTAAGAAGCAAATTGCTTTGACAAATAACACTTTGACTGCTCGATCTCTTGGTAAATACGGCATCATCTGCGTGGAGGATCTGATTCATGAGATCTATACTGTTGGAAAATGCTTCAAAGAAGCAAATAAGGCCGGGCGCGGTGGCTCACGCCTGTAATCCCAGCACTTTGGGAGGCCGAGGCGGGCGGATCACGAGGTCAGGAGATCGAGACCATCCTGGCTAACACGGTGAAACTCCGTCTCTACTAAAAATGCAAAAAATTAGCCGGGCGAGGCGGCGGGCGCCTGTAGTCCCAGCTACTCGGGAGGCTGAGGCAGGAGAATGGCGTGAACCCGGGAGGCGGAGCTTGCAGTGAGCTGAGATCGCGCCATTGCACTCCAGCCTGGGCGACAGAGCGAGACTCCGTCTCAAAAAAAAAAAAAAAAAAAAAAAAAAGAAGCAAATAACTTCCTGTGGCTCTTAAAATTATCTTCTTTACGAGGTGGAATGAAGAAAAAGACCACCCATTTTGTAGAAGGTGGAGACGCTGGCAACAGGAAGGACCAGATCAACAGGCCTATTAGAAGAATAAGGTGTCTACCATGATTATTTTTTTCTAAGCTGGTCAGTTAATAAACAGTACCTGCTCTCAAATTGAAAAAAAAAAAAGAAGACGCCCTCGAGAAAATGAAAAAGCAGGCAACGTAAAACCAATAAAAGGTCCATATTCAAAATAATAAAGGGTTCTAACAAGTTCTAAAAGAAAAAAGATAACCCAACAGGAAAAGGGGCAAGAGGCTAGATGAAACATGTCATCAAATGAACGACAAGAAAATCTAAACTATCCAAATGGCCAATAAACATATGAAAAGGCATCTAGTCTCAACAGTAAGGGCGACGCAAAAGAAAATCATGAGGCCAAGCACACTGGCTCACGCCTGTAATCGTAGCACTTTGGGAGGCTGAGGCAGGCGGATCACGAGGTCAGGAGATCGAGACCATCCTGGCTAACACAGTGAAATCCCGTGTCTATTAAAAATACAAAAAATTAGCCGGGTGTGGTGGCAGGCGCCTGTAGTCCCAGCTACTTGGGAGGCTGAGGCAGGAGAATGGCATGAATCCAGGAGGTGGAGCTTGCAGTGAGCCGAGATAGTGCCACTGCACTCCAGCTTGGCAGACAGAGTGAGACTCCATCTCAAAAAAAAAGAAAAAAAAAAGAAGAAGAAAATCATAATGATACACCATTATACATCATAATGGCTAAAAACACTGAAATCTGATATGATTAAGTGTTGCTAGGCTATGGAACAACAGAAATCTTCACACACTACTTGTGTAAATGTAAATTATTACATCTACTTTGGAGAATGGTTTGGCTTGATTCTCCTAAAGTTCAAGACAGATAAGACCCATGACCCAGCAATCCCACTCCTAGGTACATACCCAGCAGAACATATGCACGTGTACCCCAAAGGCACACACAGCAGCACTATCCATAATAGTCCCCAGCTGGGAACAACCCAAATATCCTCAATAGCACAAAGGTAAGGACACTGGTATATTCATAAAATAGAATGTCATACAGCACAAAAATGAAGGGACAGTCACACAGAACAACATGGATGAATCTCGCACACATAATGATAAGACACAAAAGAAGATACAGCATATGACTCCCTGTGTTCAAAACCAGGCAAAACTATAATGTTTACAGGGACATGGGCAGTAAAACTACAAAGGAAAATAAAGAAATCAAGAGTGGTTACCTGTAGGTGGAAGGGGAGCGACTGTGACTAGTGAAGGTCACTAAGAAGGGGCTGTTGGGCCGCTATAATGTTCTATTTCCTAACCTCAGAGGTGGTCATTTAAAAATAATTCATTGTTTTACATTTGTATTTTATGCACTTTTCTAACTGTGTGATATATTTCACAATTAAAAAGATTTAAATCAATCTTTTTAAATCTTTAATTAATTTTACAAAAATAAAATTAATACAAAAGGAAAAGTGGTATTTTTTGTGTAACTTTAAAAATTAGATCACAGAACCCAAATTCCTCAGATGGTGTACCAGGCCCTTCATCCTCAGCCTTGTCTTTCTAGTCTCATTCCTTACCACTCATCTTTCTTCACAAGTAGTCTGCCACACTTGCTCTCAATCGTGTGCTTTCTTTACCTTTACTTGTGATACTTCTCTGCCTAGAAAACCATGTAGACATATCCCAATCACCTTTCTGCCAGACTAGCTACAAGCTGTTATTCAAGACACAGCCTGGGTGCCTCTCCTCTAAGAAACCTTTTCAGGAGACAGACTCCAGAGCCAGACTGACTGGTCTAAATTCCAGGTCTACCATTCACTAGCAGTGTGCGCCTGGTCAAAATACCAGCCTCAGTTTTCTGGCCTTCTCGTCTGTAAAACAGGGTAAGGGGTTGAAGTGAAGATTAAATGAGTAAACATATACAAAGTGCCTGGAACAGAGTATGCACTAGGTAAGGGTGAGCTATTATCATCAACACACTCTGACACCCTCCTCTCTGCTCCCCTTGTTAGATCCTCTGCTCTACCTTGTTAGATCCTCTGCTCTACCTTGTTAGATCCTTTGCTCTACCTTGTTAGATCCTCTGCTTCTGGGTTCCTGTGGCCCAGTATTATAGTTATTTTCTTGTATACAGCCTTTATGGACAGTTAATTCCTCAAGAGCAGAGACTAAATCTTTCATATCCCAATCCTCCACCATCTAGAACAGTGCCTGGCAGGTAGCAGATATTCATTGAATATTTGCAGAATGAATAAACTGACTCCAAAGTTGGATCTACATCACATATAGAAGTAGTCCTTTGGTGCTGCTCTATCCTGTGTGTACACCATAAAACGGAAGCATACTCTTGATGGGTTTCCTATGGCAATAACCTAAGAATACAGGTGTAGACTCCCTCTGGATAGCAACAAACGAGGGTAATACTACTTGTCCTGTCCACTTGTTGTAAGGCTACTGTAGGGCTCAAATGATAATGACTATGAAAACATTTTTCCCCCCCAAGACGGAGTCTTGCTCTATTGCCCAGGCTGGAATGCAATGGTACGATCTCCGCTCACTGCAACCTCCGCCTCCCGAGTTCAAGCGATTCTCCTGCCTCAGCCTCCTGACTAGTTGGGATTATAGGCACCCGCCACCACGTCTGGCTAATTTTTGTGTTTTTAGGAGAGATGGGGTTTCACCATGTTGGCCAGGCTGGTCTTGAACTCCTGACCTCATGATCCACCTGCCTCGGCCTCCCAAAGTGCTGGGATAACAGGCATGAGACACCGGGCCCAGCCTTCTTTTTCTCTTTTAAAAGATAGACTCAGCTGGGCATGGTGGCTCATGCCTGTAATCCCAGCACTTTGGGAGGCCAAGGCGCGCAGATCACTTGAGGTCAGGAGTTTGAGACCAGCCTGGTAAACATGGTGAAACCCTGTCTCTACTAAAAATACAAAAATTAGCCGAGTGTGGTGTCACATGCCTGTAATCCCAGCTACTCGGGAGGCTGAGACAGGAGAATCGCTTGAACCTGGGAGGCAGATGTTGCAGTGAGCCAAGATAGTGCCATTGCACTCTAGCCTGGGTGACAAAGCGAGACTCCATCTCAAAAGGTTAAAAAATAAAGAAAAAAAAAATCATTATAATAGTCAAACAGTATAAACAACCCAAATGTTTTGTTGTCCATCAAAGTAATCAATAGATAAACTGTGGTAAATCTACCCAGTAGAAAACTACTCAGCAATAAAAACAAACAAGCTACTCATACTTAAAACAACATGAATGAACCTCAAAAATATTATGCTCAATGAAAGCAGCCAGACGTGAAAGAGTACGTACTGTATGATTCAATTTTTAGGGGCTGCCTGGGGCATGGAGTGGAAAAAGGGACTGACAGCACTTGGGCAAGAAGGATCTCTTTGGGCAGATGGAAATGTTCTAAAACTGGGTTGCGATGATGATGGTAAAACTGTATAGACTTCTTTTTTTTTTTTTTTTTTGAGACAGGGTCTCACTCTGTCCCCCAGGTTGGACTGCAGTGGCACAAGCAGAGCTCACTGCAGACTCAAACTCCTAGGTTCAAACTATTCTCCTACTTCAGCCTCCTGAATAGCTGGGAATACAAGCACACGCCACCATGACCAGCTAATTTTATTTATTTAGAGATGGACTCTCACTCTGTCACCAGGCTGGAGTGCAGTGGCGCTATCTCGGCTCACCACAACCTCCAACTCCCTGGTTCAAGTGATTCTCCTGCCTCAGCCTCCCGAGTAGCTGGGATTACAGGCATGCGCCACCATGCCCAGCTAATTTTTGTATTTTTAGTAGAGACGGGGTTTCACCATGTTGGCCAGGATGGTCTCAATCTCCTGACCTTGTGATCCGCCAGCCTCAGCCTCCCAAAGTGCTGGGATTACAGGCATGAGCCACCACGCCCAGCCAATTTTTATATTTTAATTTTTTTAGAGATGGGGTCTTGCTGTGTTGCCCAGGCTGGTCTCTTAACTCCTGGCCTCAAACAGTCTCCCCATCTCAGCCTCTGAAAGTGCTGAGATTATAGGTGTGAGTCACCACAACTGAGCAATTTACTATGTTTTAATTGTATATCTAAACTGGGTAAATTACACAGTATATATATTATACATCAATAAAGATGTTTTGTTATAATGCAAATATCTGGCACTCTTTTATAACTAGCTACGATTCTCACATATTTAAAATCTCATCCATAAATGTGAAGCCAAATCATGTAAGACTAAGACAGAAGTCAGCTTTTAAAAATTAAAAAATAATTTAATGTCACATATTAAATATCTTAAAAACCCAAACTGCCTTCTCTATACTTATTTTCCAATCCAGGAACAACAAATAATGATCCTGATAAGCAGGCTTTCACTGTCATTTGTTTATTTCATCCCACCTGTACAAACACACACTTTGGCCTCATCTGCATTTATAATTGGAAACATGAGTATCTGGCATAATACCCCCCTCTTTGTTTTTGTCCCAACAGCAAGCATAAGTAAAAGGTAAATACAGAAAGCACAGTATATAATGGGGTTTTAAAATATATATATATATATATATATTCATATGATAAACAGGATTTCTAAATAGGGTTTAAACTAACCCTTAGAAATTAACAGTTCTTTTATATATACAAATGTACCATAGTACTTCAGATTAAATTCTGCAGGTCCTAAAATGCTATCCAAACTAGTTTGCTGAACTGGAATTGTTAAATTGGATACTGCTTAAAGTAGGTCACTGGCTCGGCCATGAAAGTATTTGGTAATGCAGAGATCTACTTGCAAAGTCATCTGTCATAATGAGATTTGACTTAGACAAAACCGGAGAAGCGACACCAGTTGGGTGTCAATTGTCAGCTGTATTTTATTCAAATAAATCCCATTTTAGATTTATCTCACTGCAGATTCTTGAACTGGGAAATAACAAGATGAAAGAAGTGTTTTCCAAAGAGTAAATCTGGTGTCCATGTTTAGAAAATGCCTCTTTTGCTTCCTGTCCTTTGTCCCACACATCTACTCAGTCTCTAAAGCCCATTAATCCTTCTTTTGAAATGTCTTTCAGCTTCATTCCTTTCTCTCCACTTCTATTCTCACCACTGCAGTCCTAATTTGAGTCAGGAGGCTTTAAAGTACAGGAAAACTAGAAAAAGAAGCCAAACTAGAGACCATTAGAGTAATCTAAAATGGGAGTGAAGAGGACTCAGTCTAGAGCAGTGGTTCTCAAAGTATGGTCCCCAGACAGCAGCAACAGCACCTGGAATCCTGATAGAAATGTAAATATTCAGACCTTACCCCAGAACCAGTGAGCCAGAAACTCTGGGGGTGGTGCTGGCAATGTGCTGTTAACAAGCCCTCTGGGTGATTCCGATATAGGTTAAAGTTTGAAAATTAGTGATTTAAAGAAGCACGGGCCAGGCAAGGTGGCTCACGCCTGTAATCCCAGCACGTTGGGAGACTGAGGTGGGTGGATCACAAGGTCAGGAGATCGAGACCATCCTGGCTAACATGGTGAAACCCGTCTTAAGATACAAAAAATTAGTTGGGCATGGTGGTGCATGCCTGTAGTCCCAGCTACTCGGGAGGTTGAGGCAGGAGAATCGCTTGAGCCCAGGAGGTAGAGGTTGTGGTGAGCTGAGATCATGCCACTGCACTCCAGCCTGGGCAACAGAGTGAGACTCCATTTCAAAGAAAAAAAAAAAGAAGCTGAAGAGAAAGGAATGGGCCCAGATGAGGAGAGAACTTGGGGACCTGCTGAGAATGTCTTCCACAATGTCCCTCCAATCTCCAACCCAACCTACCAAAAAAGAACTCTTCTCCAAACCTATCTCTAGGTGTTACTGACTTTTGATATCACAACCCTCTACAGTGCTTAGGTTCAATCTTCCTTCCCCCTAGTCTCCATCCAATATAATACAGTCATCCTCAGTATCCTTGGGGGATTGGTTCCGGACCCTTGGTGTATACCAAAATCTATGGCTGCTCAAGTCCCTGAAACAAAATGGTGTAGAGACACGCCTAAAACCCCAGTCGTTAGAGAGGCCAAGGCAGGAGAATTGCCTGAGGCTAGGAGTTTAAGACTAGCCTGGTAAGACACATAGTTAGACTTCATGTCTATAATTTTTTTTTTTTTTTTTTAATTAACCTGACATGGTGGTGTGCACCTGTAGTCCTAGCTACTGAGGAGGCTGGGGCAGGAAGATCACTTGAGCCTAGGAGTTCGAGGCTGCAGTGAGCTATGATTATATCACTGCACTCCAACCTGGACAACAGACAGAGACTCTGTCTCTAAAAAACAGACCAGGCGCAGTGGTCACGCCTGTAATCCCAGCACTTTGGGAAGCCAAGGCAGGCAGATCACTTGAGGCCAGAAGTTCGAGACCAGCCTAGGCAACATGAGGAGACCCTGAGTCTACTAAAAATACAAAAAAATTAGCTGGGTGTGGTGGCACAGGCCTGTAATCACAGCTACTCAGGAGCCTGAGGCACAAGAATAATTTGAACCTGGAAGGCGGAGGTTGCAGTAAGCCAAGATCACACCACTACACTCCAGCCTGGGCAACAGACCCTGTCTCCACAAATAAATAAATAAATAAATTAATTAATTAATTAATTAAAATGGAGGGGCTGGGCGTGGTGGCTAACACCTGTAATCCAAGCACTTTGGGAGGCTGAGGCAGGCAGATCATGAGGTCGGGAGATTGAGACCACCCCGGCTAACACGGTGAAACCCCGTCGCTACTAAAAATACAAAAAAATTAGCCAGACGTGGTGGTGGGCGCCTGTAGTCCCAGCTACTCAGGAGGCTGAGGCAGGAGAATGGCGTGAGCCTGACAGGCGAAGTTTGCAGTGAGCCAAGACTGCGCCACTGCACTCCAGCCTGGGCAACAGACCGAGACTCCATTTCAAAACCTAAATAAATAAAATAAAATGGAGAAGTATCTGCATATAACTTATGCAAATAACCTAATGCCCCCTCCTTAGGTACACATCTTCCTGTATTCTTTAAATGTAATCTCTAGGTTATTTATAATATCTAATACAATGTAAATGCTATGTAAGCAGTTGTTGCACTGTATTATTTAGGGAATAATGTCAAGGAAAAAAGTCTATACGTCTTCAATACAGACGCAATTTTTTTCCTAGATATTTCTGATCCATGACTGATTGGAGTCATGGATGTAGAACCCATGAATATGGAGTGCCACTATACTAATCTTGTTGATTCTGCTGTTGAGGCTCTAGGTAGTCGAGGAAAAAAGATACGTACCACAATGTGGAAAATTATGATTAAAGGAGTGCTTCAAATCAGTGAAGAAAAGATGAATTATTCAGCAAATGATTTTTTAATAACTGGCTAGTCACTGTGGGAATGCAGAGCAGGAAGCTATACATTCCTTACTGTATGTTTTCTTTTTTTTTTTTTTTTTCTGAGACAGAGTCTCACACTGTCACCCACAGTCTCACACTGTTGCCCAGGCTAGAGTGCAGTGGTGTGTGTGATCTCAGCTCAACACAACCTCCGCCTCCCGGGTTCAAGCAATTCTCCTGTCTCAGCCTCATGAGTAGCTGGGATTACAGGCATCTGCCACAGTGCCTGGCTAATTTTTGTATTTTTTGTAGAGACAGGGTTTCACCATCTTGGCCAGGCTAGTCTCGAACTCCTGACCTCGTGATCCACCGACCTCGGCCTCCCAAAGTGCTGGGATTACAGGCGTGAGCCATTGTGCCTGGTCCTACTTTATGTTTTCTTACTCCATATATCAAAATAAAATTCCAGATGAATCAAATACATCAATTTGAAAACAAAAAGAGCTGGGTGTGGTAGCATATGCCTTAAATCCCAGCACTTTGAGAGGCCGAGGTGGGCAGATCACCTGAGGTCAGGAGTTTCAGACCAGCCTGGCCAACATGGAGAAACCCCATCTCTACTGAAAATACAAAAATTAGCCGGGCATTCCAGCTACTCGGGAGGCTGAGGCAGGAGAGTCGCTTGAACCTGGGGGGTGGAGATTGCAGTGAGCCGAGATCGCACCACTTCACTCCAGTCTGGGTGAAAGAGCAAGACTCCGCCTCAATAAATAAATAAATAAATAAATAAATAAACGAAGTTGTTCATTGCTATTGCTGATGTACTATATGTAATCCTGAACTGAAAACAATCTTAATGTCAACCATTAAAGGATTGGTAAGTAAAATAATCGATTATTCTGTGGACATTAAAAAGAAAGCAGTGAAAGACATATGGAAGACATTCAAAACTACTTGTTAGATTAAAATATGAGCCAGCCAGGAGTGGTAGCATACACCTGTAGTCCCAGCTACTTGGGAAGCTGAGGTGGAAGGATCACTTGAGCCCAGGATTTTGAGGCTAGCTGGGGCAACAGAGTGAGACCCTGTCTTAAATAAATAAATAAATAAGATAAGCCATTACAAAACATTTTGTATAGCTTTATCCCCTGTTGGTCAAAAATATACAAATAAATATATAAAACACATATGTTATACATTATATACTATCCGTGTGTATATATAATGTATACAATGTATGATATAGTATATATATGATATACCTGAAAGTATAGAGAAAGTCTGGCAAGACATCCAACAGCCTTTGGCAGACTGCAGCAGCTCACGCCTGTAAATTCAGCACTTTGGGAGGCCTGGATCACTTGAGTCCAGGAGTTCAAGACTAGCCTGGGATATATAGCAAGACCCAATCTCTACAAAAATATTTTTAAAAATTGGCCAGGTGTGGTGGCACCCACCTGTAGTCCTAGTTACTTGGGAGGCTGAGGCAGGAGGACTGATTGAGCCCAGTAGTTGGAGACTGAAGTGAGCCATGATCACACCACTGCACTCCAGCCTGGGAAACAGAGAAAGACCCTGTCTGGCTGTTTTTTAAAAAACAAAACAAAACAAAACAAAAACAAAAGAAGATACACCTAAGGAACAGGATGCAAGAATTTTCCATTTTCTACTTCATAAACATCAAGTTTTTACAAAGAGCATAAATTACTCTTACAATAAAAAATAAATCTGATCATGTCACTCCTTTGTTCAAAAAGTTCAAAAGCCTTCCAGCCCACAGACGATACAGTCCAAACTCCCCAGTGAGATGTAAGGATGGTCTAGCTTTGCCACCTGACACCTCACCTATCACCAGGGTGAGCTCCCCTGATGGGGCAGGTTAGGATGGGGTCTCTGTTCTCCCTCCTCCACTGTATCTTTCCTGAAGTCTGGTGCCACATGGTCCTTAATGGTCAACTCTGATAACCTTTTGTGCCATTTGCAAAGCTTTCGTCATAATGGAGCACACTGCTACTACATTCCAACTTGTCCTTTTCAGAACAATGTTGACAAAGCTGTTCAAATAAATTAATAAATTTATCCCCTGCTTTCATGGAAAAATAAGTTCACATGCCAGCGTATAATCAGACCAATAAAACCTCCACTTCTGAAAACCAAAATCTAACATTATGCTTTCTGGCTAATAAATATTAACACTTATTTATAGTTATTCGTTGGCATATATCTGGCATAGTATGTAACACATGACTATAAAAATTACAGTTGTTCAGGAGCAAGAGAAGACTGGGGGAAGTTTTTTCACAAGCAATGAGAGGTGGAGCCAGTTTTGTGATCTCCTTGGCTGGGGTATAATGGAGGATGCACACTGAGTAGTTGGACAACATCTTGATGAAGTCCTACTATTCATCTCACAAGCCCAGATTCATGTTGCTGTCAAGGTACAGAGATAGCACACCACCTGTATGCTAGTGCAAGTTTGATCCAGGGCTCAGTTAATAAAAACTTATCTCTGCAGGAAATGTAGATGCTTCTAAAAGAGGTAATGCTATGTGGGAATAACAGATCATCTCCTCTGATTATCCATAACAACCATGGTTTCTTAGTATTCACTGAGTATTATCTGTGCTTTATTCTAAGTTGTTCCTTATGGCCAATAATTGTCCTCACAGACTTCCTAAGAATTGGCCATTGGAAGAGTTCCCTGTGGCTAAAGATCTGGAATCTAAAGTCTCATAAGATTTTGGCCATGATCCTGGCATTGAGTGGTTGACCATTTACCATAAGCACCAATGTGTTCAATACAATGGACAGTGCTTTCTGAAGCTAGTCTCATAGTCATGTTTATATGTTTCTAAGACCATCAACTCAGTAAGATACAAGGATTTGGGGTTGGGGATAGGAGGGATACAGAAGAGCTACACTGCTTGGAAGGCCTAGGCTAAAGTCACCAGCTTAGTTACCTGGTCATGACATGGATGAGCCACTTTGTCAATAACATCTGCCTTGAGCATGAGGGTTACAGGTTGTGGTACTTATAAATTTTGTTGATAACCATTTCCCTTATCAAATGAAGTACCTTATTCATTTTTGTATTAACAGTGCCTGGCACAGAGCAGGTATTCAGTAAATGTTGGCTATATTAATGAAGCATAGGTATCAGGAAATACACATCATATAATAAAGGGGCAAGTGGGCAAAACTGATAATTGCCTACTAGACAGCATGAGGTGGTAAACTCTGTTACTGAAAGGATAATGTTACGCTGTGGGCTCAGTCACAATGTAGGTCAGTTAAATTCAGGGGTGCTTCACGGTCACAAATCATGGTTACATTGTAATCACAGCAATTGTGGTAATACTATTACTTGTTTTGCAAATGCCTGGAATCCAGATTTGGCTAGGGGTAAACTTAGGTTCAATTAGAAAGCTACATTTCCCAACTTTTATTATGAAGACAGGTGGCTACATGTCATGGCTCTGGTCAATCATTAGATGAAGCACACCTTTTGTACCTCACTTGAGAGGGTGGGTGGTCTGAAAGGGAAGCAGAAAAATGGCCTTGCCACCATCAAGGATGGATCAAAGGAATTTGAGACATTAACAACACTGGGAGTGACTACTTATTTCTCAATTTTGTGGTGTGTAGGAAAAAATGAATCTTTATTTGGTTAAAGCAAAGTTGGATATTCCATTACACATAGCCTAATTTATTTCTAACTGATAAAATCACATAGAAGTAGCAAGAAGAGTTATGAGACTGCTGTAATAATCTATAAGAACAAAAAACTTATCCTAATAACTGAATGAGTAGTCATCTTCTTTGTGGTAATATAATTGTAAAGATTTCTGGAGTGTACGGTATCATGAAACGACAGCACTCTAGCTAGCAGCTTCAATAATGATTTGAGATGATCTAACCAAATCAAAATGTTTGGAAAGAGTGTTGATGCTTACATGCTCTGAGACATGCTGCAGTATCATCAGCAATAAGACCAACTAAAACAGAGCAACATCCAGCCTCATATGAAATTAGCAAACATCTCCTCTCAACTACATGCAAGTGGTAATCAAAACCAAGTGGAAAAGAAAAACTGAAAACATTTCAAAAAGCACCTGCAGAAGAATGCTACTATTCCAGCTGCATATTAAACTTCTGTTTATCAAACATGTTCAACATTCAACATCTGGCCTTTCCACAAGCTAGTGCTTACCAATGAAATGCTAAAGAACACTTTTTGTTTAAGTAACAGCCACTGGGAAATCTTAAGCCAACTGAAGGGCAGTCTGGTTGTAGCTCATATTCACTTCTGAAGAAATGAAAATGAAACAGCTGTCTTTTTTTTTTTTTTTTTTTTTTGAGACGGAGTCTCACTCTGTCACCCAGGCTGGGGTGCAGTGGCCGGATCTCGGCTCACTGCAAGCTCCGCCTCCCGGGTTCACGCCATTCTCCTGCCTCAGCCTCCCGAGTAGCTGGGACTACAGGCGCCCGCCGCCTCGCCCGGCTAGTTTTTTGTATTTTTTTAGTAGAGACGGGGTTTCACCGTGTTAGCCAGGATGGTCTCAATCTCCTGACCTCGTGATCCGCCCGTCTCGGCCTCCCAAAGTGCTGGGATTACAGGCGTGAGCCACCGCGCCCGGCGAAACAGCTGTCTTAACCCTCAATAATTTGTACTCAAAACTCTCTAGCCGTGGGTACTACACATTTAAAATCTGAGCTTCACAACACTTTCATCAACTTCTTCAAACTGTTTGTTTTTTAAAAATATTTCATATACAGTATTTTCTCCTGTACTTGAGCATCTGCTATCAAAATACTATCTTTCATCAATTTTGAGATTCACGGTTTTTTTTTCTTTACAAGTTAATATTTGTGAAATCTAGACAGATTTTACAATTAATGACATCTTACATCTTACAATTAATTGGCAGCATTCTTTCTTTCTTAATGGAGCATAAAATACAATAATGTCTTATGACTGATGGCGTCTTAAATTCCGTAAAATATGGTAACAGCAATCCCTAACTTTTACTAGATGCATACCGTGTAGGAGTCACAGTGCTTTACATAGAACTCATCTGCCTATCAAAGCATTCCATGAGGTAAGTGCTACTGTCATCCTGTCTTTAATTTTTTAAAATTTTTAATTATTATGGGTACATAATAGTTGTATACATTTATGGGGTACATGTGATGTTTTGATACAGGTATACAGCATGTAATGATCAAATCAGGGTAACTGGGGTATTACCTCAAGCATTTATCATTTCTTTGTGTTAGGAAAGTGCCAATTCTACTCTTCCGGTTATTTTAAAATACACGATAAGAGTATCGTTAACTATAGGCATCCTACTGTGCTACCAAATACTAGATCTAATTCATTTTATCTAACTGTATTTTTGTACCCATCAACCATTCCCACTTGTCATCCTATTTTGTAGAGAAGGAAACAGAGAAGCTAAACAACACAGTCACTGGCAGTACAGCTCAAACTATCTGACTCCAGAGTTTAAGCTCTTAACAACTGTCCTAACTGAAAGCTCAAAAATACTCTTTTACTTTCCTCCATTCATAATAAAAAATGGTCTTTATTTCAAAATGTTTTTATTTTGCCCTCATTCTTGACAGATGGTTATTTTTCTTCCAGCACTTTGACGATGAATTGTTTTGTGGCTTCCTCTGTCACTGAGAAGTCAGCTATCAGCCTGCAGTCTGCTTTTTCTCTCAGGACTGTACTAGGATCTTGGATTTGCCAGTGTATCCAGGTGATATTTCTCTTTCTTTACCCTGCTTGAGCTTCCGGATTCAGATGATTTACGTCTTTCATCGATTTTGGAAAATGTCTTCAAATACCACCTCTCCCTCAATGCTTCTATTCTCCTAGAACTTTGATCAGATGTTATATTAAATCTTTTATTCTATCTTCCATGCATCTTAATCTTTCTTTTACATTTCTCTGTCTCTATGGGTTTTATGTGGACAATTTCTTCAGCTTTATCTTCTAGTTCGGTAAGTCCTAGCTTCACTTGTGTCTAATTTGCTTTAAGATTAGACTTGTCTACTAAATGCCAAATTCAATGATGTTCTTTGCTTCTGAAATGGTTATTTTTTTCATTCTTATTTTCTTAATTGACAAAAATTGTATTTAACATGCACAGCATGTTTTCAAATAGGTATACACTGTGGATGGCTAAACTGATGAAATGGTTCTTTTTCAAATATACCTGATTATTATTATTTTAGCCAGTCAAATGCCTCTATAGTGGCATGCACCAGTTGAAAAATCCATCCCTGACATACAGGACTTTTGATCTGATTATTCCTGATAGTCTCAGTTGCCAACTTACATCTTAAAATTAATTGGTAGCATTCTTTCACTTATAATTTACAATATCTAATTACATTTACGGTATTTGTTTTTAGCCAGGCATGGCGGTGTGCGCCTGTAATCCCAAATACTATGGAAGCTAAGGCGAAAGGGTCATCTGAAGCCCAGAGCCCGGCATTTTGAGCAGTCCAGGCCAGATAGCAAGACCTTGCCTCTAAAAAAAATACTAAAAATTAGCCAGGCATGGTGGTACGTGCCTATAGTTCTGGCCACTTGGGAGACTGAAGTGAGAGGATCACTTGAGCCCAGGAGCTCGAGGCGGCAGTGAGCTATGATCTCACCACTGCACTCCAGTCTGGGCAACACAGCAAGAACCCATCTCTAATTAATTAATAACCAAAACCATAAAAAACCAATATATTTCCTTAAAAATATTAAATATACTTATTCTATGTTCAGTTTCCAATAATTACAATATTGTAGACTTTTCAAATCTGATTTTTTTTTTTTGAGACAGAGTCTCACTCTGTCGCCCAGGCTAGAGTGCAGTGGTGGATCTCAGCTCACTGTAACCTCCGCCTCCCAGGTTCAAATGATCCTCCCACCTCAGCCTCCCAACTAGCTGGGATTACAGGCACATACTACCAGGACCAGCTAATTTTTTTATTTTTAGTAGAGATGGGGTTTCTCCATGTTGGCTAGGCTGGTCTCGAACCCCTGACCTCAAGTGATCCACCTGCCTCGGCCTCCCAAACTGTCGGGATTACAGGTGTGAGCCAACATGCCTGGCCTCAAATCTGATCATTTTTGTTGCTCCTGCTGACTCATTCACTGTAGCTCAGTTTTTTGAGTGTTTTATGACTTTTCATTTTGGACTTCTGAATAATTTTATTTGTGAGACATATTTGAGTCCTAAGTAAGGTATATTTTTCTCCTGAGAAGATTTATGTTGCTCTGGCAGGTTCCTGGAGGCACTACTAACCCAAGAACAATTTAAATTCCATACTGCACAGATAGTATGAATTCAAGTCTCACTCCCATACATGGGCCAGTTTGTGGTTATGAATTCTCAAGGAAAGTTTTTATTTAAGTTTCATTACAAAAAAAGGTTAGACACAGAAGCAGACAATAATATAATGAACCTTCATGTGCTCATCGTCAGTTTAAACAGTTAACTCCCGGCCAACACTCTTTCACCATATCCCTTACTGGTATCCCTGCCTCTGCATTAGTTTTAAAGCAAGGACATTTCATTGATAAATACATTTGTAAATATCTATCTCTAATATATTTTTTAAAACCTTTAAAATTCCTAATACCATCATTCCACTTTAAAAACATTAGTAACAGTCCCAATACCATCAAGTAATCAGTCAAACTTCCAACTGTCTCATCAATGTCACACAAGACTTTGTTTCCTTTGCTGTGCTTTTTTTTTTTTTCCTTTGCAATTTATTTGTTGAAGAAACCAGGTTGCTTGTTGAAGAAACCAGAGCTTCACATAGTCTGGACTTTTCTGACTGTATCCCATGGTGGTACTAATATGCTGCTCTGTCCTCTGTAATTCTTATAAATTATTATATAGCTCTAGAAGCCAGATCTGTTTGTATATGAAAGGGATGGTATATGGTTAATGTAGTGTTAGCAAATGGTATCCAATAGCTTTTTAAAAAAATATCATCATGCTCTGGGAGGCCAAGGTGGGCAGATCACAAGGTCAGGAGATCGAGACCATCCTGGCTAACATGGTGAAACCCTGCCTCTACTAAAAATACAAAAAAAAATTAGCCGGGCGTGGTGGCGGGCACCTGTAGTTCCAGCTACTAGGAGGCTGAGGCAGGAGAATGGCGTGAACCCAGGAGGCGGAGCTTGCAGTGAGCCGAGATGGCGCCACTGCACCCCAGCCTGGGCAAGACAGCGAGACTCTGTCTCCAAAAAAAACCAAAAAACAAACAAACAAACAAAAAACTTTATTGGTATTCAGATTGTCTCATCATTAGTTGAAGAGAGTCTTCTCATGTATGTTCTTTGGTTCTTTTGATGTGATCCTGGTCACAGTCTTTTATGACTTCCTTGTTATGTGGTGTAACCAGAAGTTCTAGGTTTACCTTGTACAGTTCCTGTTCTAGACCTGTATCAGTGATTTCTCCAAATAGCCCTGTTTCCTGTTAGTGAGAATTGGTATTCCAAGACCACAATTTGGGCACAAGGGTTACACACTGCTACTAGGTCACTGTTTACAGGATTTTTCAATTGAATGGGTTAGGAGGTGCTTTTTGTCTAAGATAAAATATATCAATAATACATACTACAACTTGTAATTCAAGATTAAGTTAATCAAGAGAATGGGAAGATAAGTCAAAGACTGGGAGAAAACACAAAGACATATCTGATAAAGGAGTATTATCCAAAATATACAAAGAGTTATTAAAACTCAGCAATAAAAAATGAACAACCTGATTAAAAATGGTCAAAAGACCTGAACAGACACCTCACTGAAGAAGATATACAGATGGCAAATAAGGATATGAAAAGATACTCAACATCATATGTCATTAGGGAATTACAAATTAAAAAAAAAAAAAACAATGAGATGCCACTACACACCTATTAGATGCCCAAAATGCAGAACACTGACAACACCTAATACCGGTAATGATGTGGAGAAACAGGAATGCTCATTCATTGCTGGTGGGAATGCAAAACCATATGGCCAGTTTGCAAGACAAGTTTGGCAGTTTCTCACAAAACTAAGCTTACTCTTACCATTCAATCCAGCAATTGCACTCCTTGACATTTGGTCAAATGAAGTGAAAACTTATATTCCCACAAAAACTCACATATGGTGTTTGTAGCAGCTTTATTCGTAATTACTAAAACTTGGAAGCAACTAAGATGGCCTTCAATACGTGAATGGATAAACTGGAGTACATCCAGGCAATGGAATATTATTCATGCTAAAATGAAATGAGCTATCGAGCCATGAAAAGATGTGAAAAAACCCTAAAATACATACTACCAAGTGAAAGAAGCCAATATGAAAAGGCCATGTGATTCCAACTACCTAACATCTGGAAAAGAAAAATCTATGGAGACAGTAAAAAGATCAGTAGTTGCCAGAAGACAGGGAGATGGAGGGATGACTAGATGGAGCAGAGAAGACTGAGAGCACCGAAACCACTCTGCAGGATTCTATGATGGATACATGCCATCCCACATTTGTTCAAACCCATGGAATATGCAACACCAAGAGTGAACCCTAATGCAAATGAACTTTGAGTAATAACGGTGTGTCAATGTAAGTTCCTCAATTATAACAAATAGACCTTTCTGGTGTGGGATGTGACACTGGGGGAGGCTGGCAGGGACAGGGAACAGGCAAATATGAGAACTCTATACTTTCTGCGTAATTTTACTGTGACCCTAAAACTGCCAATAAAAACAAAAAGTCTTAGGCCGGGCGCAGTGGCTCACACCTGTAATCCCAGCAATTTAGGAGGCCGAGGAGGGTGGATTATTTGAGGTCAGGAGTTCACAACCAGCCTGGCCAACATGGTGAAACCCCATCTCTACTAAAAATACAAAAATTCGCTGGGTGTGGTGGCGTGCGCCTGTAATCCCAGCTACTTGGGAGGCTGAGGCAGGAGAATCACTTGAACCCAGGAGGCGGAGGTTGCAGTGAGCCAAGATCGCACCAATGCACTCCAGTTTGGGTGACAAAGTGAGACTCCGCCTCAAAAAAAAAAAAGAAAAAAGAAAAAAGAAGTCAATAAAAAAATCAAGTTAATAGGGTTTTATTTAACCTCTTTTATTTTCTATTTCTATCTCCTTTCACCCAAGTTGGGAATCTGGATCTCAAAACACTGGAAATGATAAAGTACCACATAATTACTCATTTGCTTTTTCTGACAATATACACTCACACAACAATCTCAAAACAGCACTAACAAGATCACTGGTATGTTCCACATGAGTATAAAAATTTAGGTTTACTTGTTTCTCATTTTTCATTTAAAAAAACTATAAACCATATTTAAAGCAGACTAGCTTCTATCCCTGTCCCCTCTACCCTATTTCCTTCCTCCTTCTCTCATAATTTTTAAGCTTTTATGATTTAATATTCCATTAAAAAATATCAATTGGCTGGGCATGGTGGCTCACACGTGTAAGCACTTCGGGAGGCCAAGGTGGGTGGATCACCTGAGGTCAGGAGTTCGAGACCAGCCTGACCAACATGGTGAAACCCCGTCTTTACCAAAACGCACACACACATACACACACACAAAATTAGCTGGGCATAGTGGCAGGCGCCTATAATCCCAGCTACTCAGGAGGCTGAGGCAGGAGAATTGCTGGAATCCGGGAGGTAGAGGTTGCAGTAAACTGAGATTGCACCCTGCACTCCAGCCTGGGCAACAGTGCGAGATTCCATCTCAAAAACAACAACAACAACAACAAAGAAAACAAACAAATAAATTGCAGATACTGAAATCAAAATATGTAGAAGCTCTGGCATTCATAGTAAGTGGAAGAACAGAGCACAAAGACCACTAGGTCTGTAGTTAGAAGGCCTGGTGTTCAGTTACCGCTTCACCACCTATTAGCTGGCCTTGAGGAACTACCTAATTTTTCAGAGGTTCAGTCCCTTTTCTGTATGATGTGAAAAATAATAAATATCCACCTTATAAGATCGCTGTGAGGATCAGATGAGATATGAAAGTCTTTTAAAGGTACTATATATGAGTGCATCCTTGGAGTGAAAGTTTCTGAAGATTAGCCATAAATAATTCCGTTTATTAAAAGTTTCTTTCACTCTTAAGTACAAGCTAAGCAGGAATAATTTTTAAAACATTTCTTTATTAACAAAGGACCCTCGAGAAATAGGAGAGAAAAGCTGAACTCAGAGTTCCCAGTATCTCCCAGGAGGACCAAGAGGTCCTGAAAAGTATTACGTCTGGTCCTTAGTCTGGGTCACCAAAGGCTGTACATCTGTGGCTGTAACTGAGACGGAGGCCAACAGCAGCCTCTGTGATCAGGCCCCTGCCTACATCTCCAGCTCCTCTCCTAATTCCCTGCCTCCCTCTCAGTCTCCAGCCTCACCAGCATTCCCAGGTCCCCCAAGGCTTCAAGCGCGTTCCTCCCTCAGGATCTTCATACATAGCTAGTCCCTTTGTTTGAAGGCTCTGGATCGCAATGATCACCCGGCCAATGCCTACTTTTCCTTCAAATCTTTGCTTAAATGTTACTTTGTCAGAAAGGCCTTTCTGTCCTCTCAGACTAAGCCAGCCCCCGCAAGTTAATCACTCTTACAGCTCCCTGTATTTTTCCTAAAATGCACTTATCAGGGTTTGGAATTACACATATAGTTGTCTTTCTCCCACTGGAAAATGGTCAGTTTAGCATGTGTGTCTGTTATTTCTTTATTCTCAGTTCCTAGTGCCATGCCTGGTATTACCCTGGCACTCAGTATTTGTTGAACGAATAACTGAATTAATGAAAAGCTTAACATATCATGTATAAAACTGTTGAATTAGATCCTGAACACTGGGAAAGAGGGAAGGATCAAGTTGTTACATACTGAAAAAAAATTCTACATTCCAGAGTCTTCCCATAAGGGGGCAATATTCCATTCTCCTCTAACTTGATTCATAATTTAAATATACAATCATTCTAATGATATATTTCCATTTCTTATCTATAATGGGTTTTTATGATCAAAATATCCAGAAACACATTACTAACACCAACACAAAACTAAGCTTTTCACTAGTGATGCAGTATAAGCTGAGGATATATAATAAAGTGAAATTTTCCAAACAAAACACCATGCCCTCCCAAAAATGCCAGGAAGAAGACTTGTGTCTGTGAGAGGGGAGCCTACAGGGACAGGGGACCTGGAGATTAAAAAAAGACTTAAGAAACATATCAAACAAATGCTATAATGATAACCTTTAAACACTGCCTAGTTTTTACGTAGCTGGAAATATGAAAAGCCTATTAGCATCTCTCTTCACTGGACATTATGAACAAAGTATGACAGAGAGAGGACACACAATTCTAAAGGGGAGTTAAGGCTTCATTTTATTTCTCCCTAAAGCCTTTGTTTTCCTTTTTCTCTAACAAACGAAAACACTCCATATTTCATAAATTAAGAAAAAATCAAATTTCTATCCATTCAAATTCAAGGTGAAAGAAGACATTTTTTGAACTCTACAGATATTCATCTATTATACAGATAAGCATCTATTAAAAAGTCTCTCATCCATGTTCAAGCACCCACAATGTGCCTCCATATATTCTTTCCTGCTGAAAAGAATGAGAGCTCCCTGAAGAAATGACTGAGGGTTGACACAGAAGATGCATGAGATGCACCTAAACGTATCATCATACCAAAAAGGAAGGACACTATAAAAAGTCTTCAGAAACCAACTTGAAGGGGCCCCTCCCACTAGTCAAGGATGGGATCATTTGAGCATCAATAACAAATAACATTGCAATGGATTTACATCTATGAAATATGATGAAATCCATGAGTTCATAATGAAACACATATATTTTAAGACCTTACTGGTCTCTTTTGGAGGATACTAGGGAATCAATTTATTACTATGAAAACTGGTAAATAAGAGAAAGAATCAATCATTTAATCTGCCTTTCCTAAATGGAATATATCTCAGATTAACCACAGAGTGGGTAAGAGACTATTTCTGGCTAAGTATGGTGGCTCATGCCTGTAATCCCAGCACTCTGGGAGGCTGAGGCAGGAGAACTGCTTGAGCCCAGGAGCTCGAGACCAGACTGGGCAACATGGCAAGACCCTGTCTCTACAAAAAATTAAAAATTAGCCAGGTGTGGTGGTGTGCACCTGTGGTACCAGCTACTAGAGGGGCTGAGGTGGGAGGATCACTTGAGCCCACGAGGTTTAGGCTGCCTTGAGCCATGTTTGTACCACTGCACTACAGACTGGACAACAGAACAAGACCCTGTCTCAACAACAACAAAAATAGTTTGTCTAGCTAATAAACGAAGACAAGTGACTTAGAATATTATCATTTTGTAAACCCTAATAAATTAACGTATCTCAGTATTGCTCTTCAATAGCTGTTAACATCATAAGATGAGACGAAACAACTGGTTATTATGTGCCTCTTGATGGAAGTAAACACCACCACCTATAAAATATTCTTGCCAAACAAAAACAACGTGAATTAGATCAAGCCTCCTCCGGATATAACTACAAGTTTACACAAAATTCAAGGTAAAGGAACACTCTTCCTTGTACTCTGAACAGACACAATTAGCAAAATCAAGAATGTAAGAAACTATAGGACAAACAACCAGGTTTCTTTATAAGATAAATTGAGGGGAAGAAGAGTGAGGGAAGCTACAGATAAAGAAGCTTAGGAAACATTAACCAGATACTATGTAGTTCCCTTTTTTTGGATCCTAATGCAAATAAACAAAATGTAACAACTAAAACAAATTTTTAAAGACTCTGAATTTTTTGTAATATTAAGGAGTTACATTTTTAGATGTGATAATTGTATAAGGCTTAAGTGTTTTTTACAAAAAGTCCTTGCCTTTTAGAGAGACACACTAGGATATTTATGAATGAAATATGTATGTGTGAGGGCTGCAGTCATCTGCAGGTTTGTCTGGGGCTGGAAGATCTTCTCCCAAAACAAAGCACTCACATGGTAGCTGTTAGCTGGAGTTCCTCTCCATGTAAGCCTTTCCACAGGCTTCTTAAATGTCCTCACAACACAGCAGTCTGGCTTCCCTCAGAGCAAGTACTCTACGAAAGGGAGGCAGAAGTTGCAATGACCTAACAACGGAAATCACAAACCATCACTGCCACGATATTCCAATGGTTACACAGGTTATCCCTATTCAGCAGGACAGAGGACTACACAAAGGCATGAATACCAGGAGGCAAGGACCACTGGGCCATCTTGGAGGCCGGCTAGCACACCAAGGCACTTAGAATTAACATACATGCACCAAACTCCTGGGCATGATTTTCCAAACCCTTCATCATCTGACTCCTACTGCGCTCTAACCTCATTTCATCCCACCCTTTCTCAGCCCAATAAGCTCCAGCCTTCCTAGCTTCCTTTCTTTTCCTCAAAGGCGAAGGATTTGTACCTACTTCAGAGCCTTTATATTAGCTGCTCCCTCAGACTGGATTAATTCTCTCCACTTACCATTTTATCCAGATCTGAGCATAAATATCACTCCGCAGGCCACCAAGTCTAAAAGACCATCTATCCTCTTTCTGTCCCAGAACTGAATTTTTTTTTTTTTTTTTCCGTCTGACATTTGAGCACATCTGGCTCAGTGTTAAACTCTCTGGCACAATTAGTCACTATGGTTAACATACCTTTAACCTTCAAAGGCATAACCTAGCCCAACACCCTGGCCTTGCAGCTGTGGAAACTCCTCAGCTTCAAGGACCTTTTCCTTCATTCCGCCTCACCCACACTCTACCACTGTCACATCAAACTCAGCTCACCTTGTATCACCAAATTCAATTCACGGTGTCAATATTTTAGCTCACTGGCTCAAGCGTCCCATGCAAAAACTTTTCAACTGCCATGGGTCCTTCTATCCCTTGACCCCATTTTCCTTCTCCTGACTTAATTTTTCTCTTTAGCTTAGATTATAATCACTTACTTGCAAGAACCTTCAATTCGCTTCCAACGTCTCCTCTCAAACTCCACAATCCCAGAACTCAAGCAACTGCCTTCTCCATGCCAAGAATACTGAAGAAAAAGCATTTAACTTGGCAGGTTTACCATAAATTAAAGGTCAGGCAAATGGGCACTCAATTTAAATTGGCAGTCTAACTGGATCTCTTTAGCAGGCTGGCTTTCCTATTCTCCCCTCTCCAAGAAGGCTATTTCTTACTTATTTTCCCCTCCTCCCCAACCCTTCCCTGCCTTTTAAGCTAATGTCAATGACTCTTCATTGAGAACAAAAATACCATAATACAACGATCTGCTATCTCATGACCAGTTGTATAAACCTACCTGAATCTGCATCAATTTTCCCTTCTTTCCCCTATTTCACAGAAGTGGCCCTCCTCCTTTCTAAGAATACTTATGCTCCTGACACCATCCCCTCTCTTACTCATCAACTCCAATCTTGCAATTCTCCCTTTTTTCCTCCACCAACCTTCACTCACTGCTTCCTGGATTGCCCCTATGTGCATACATGCTCTAGTATGTCCCCTCTTAAAAAGACAAGCAAAAATTATTCTTGACTCTGTATCACTCTTCAGCTGCTACTCCATTTTTCTGCTCCCTTCACAGCCAAACTTCGTCAACGAGTTAAAAACCTGCTCTTTCTCATACTTTCTCACCTCCTATGAAAGCTCTGTTAAAACCATTCCGACATGACTTCTGCCCCTATCACCAGCAATATCCACGCTGCCAATCCAATGAACAGTTCATGTGACCCTTTCAGTAGCACTAAATTCAGCTAATTATTCCCTCTTCTTTGAAGTGATCTCCTCTTTTGATTTCATTCAACCAATAATTACTGAACACTGTCCTGGCCAGTCACTGTTCTGGGATTGGTGAGGGTACAGTAGCTTCTAGGGCACCTCACTCTCCTGGCTTTCCTTCTATGTCTTTGACTCCTCTTCTCTCCTTCACCCTCTTCTGACTCTATCTTTAAATGCTAACAGTAATTCAGAACTTAATATCAAACCCCCTTTACTTTCTCCTTAAATGATATTCTCCATTCTCATGGTTTTTATTATTGTCTTTATAATGAAAACATTCATATTTGTATCTGCAGTTGGGAACTTTCCTTGGAACTCCAGTTCTCCTGTATTCAATTACTTAACTTGATATTCCCACTTGAGTGCCCCAAGGCATCTCAGACTTAATATAATCAAATTTTAACTCTTGACTTTCCCTAAAAACATTCCATCTACTTCAGTAAATCTCAGCAAATAACACAATATACAGCTTTCAAGCCAGAATTCTGGATTTCTATGCCTTCCTCCACTCCCACTTCTAATCCACCAGCAAGTCCTACAGAGTCTGTCTCCAAAATACATCTCAAATGTTTTCATTGTTCTCCATTTCTCTGACTATTATCATCTGTTCCCTAAACTACGGTAATAGCTTCCCAACTGGTCTCTCTGTTCCCACCCTTGTCTTGGCCTCCAATCTTTTGGATACATACCTTTAAAAATGCAAATTAGACTGGCTTACTCCCTGCTTTAAGTCTTCAACAGCATCATACTATAACAGGAATGAAACCTGAACCCGTTCATTTGATCTTCAAGCTCTTAAGCAACATGGACCCTGTTTACCTGCTCTCCAACATCATCTATCCATCCTTCCTCACTCTAATACAGCCCCAGTGACCTTTCTGTTTCTTGACTATGCTAAGTCTTGCTCTCCTATGGCTTGGTACATGCTATTCCCTCTGTCAGAAACACCCTCTCCTCTGGCTGGCTCCGTCTCAATTTCCAGTCTCAACTTAAATGTGAACTCCCAGATCTTTCCTGACCACTGTATCTATAATAGTTCTCCCTGAAAGTTTCTAACACAGTTTTTATTCATTTTCTTCATAGCACATAACATTTCATAATTGCTTATTCATTCATTTACTTTAAAACTCACTTTGAAAATTTACAAACATATACAAAAGTAGAACAAACTGTAGAATGAGTCCAAAAATTCTACGATTTTTATTTCCAACTACTTCCCCTGCTCTACTGTAAGCTCCAATGAATAGAGACTACATCTTTTTCTCTCATTATATATACACCCAGGGCCTTGCACTGAGCCCAGCTTACGATAAAAACTTAGTATGTTTTTGTTGTTGCTTTGAATGAGAAGCCAAGTTAAAGATGTCTCTAAAGAGAATAATGGCACCACTGAGAAAAGTGACACAGGAAGGAGAGTTCTGAGGACAGTTGTTAATTTATTCATCAGTCTACTGGCAGCTAGGCTCTTGGCTAAGTATTGGGTTTCGGAGATAAACAAGAGAAAGTCTTATGCAAAGTCTTGAGGAGAAAGATACAATAATAGGAAGTATGTATTGAGGGCCACCTATGTGCTGGAGAGAAAGCTAAGCATTTCAGAGATATTGTCTCATTTAGTTCACAAGAACCCTATAAAGTAGGAACTATTATTATCCCCATTTTGTACCTAAGGAAACTGAGGCTTAGAAATATTATATAATTGGTTGCAGGTGACAAAGTTGGAAAGTGGTAAAGCCAGGTTGAGCACTTAGGTTATCTAATTCCAAAGCCATGCTGCTAAACAACACTGAACTTCCAGATACATATTATGGTATAGGGCATTATGAAAAACGTTTCAGCAGAGACATGCACAAGGTACAATGGAAGCAAGCCGGGAACTCTGATGAGGAGAAAGGGCAGGAAGGCTCTTACAGAGGTGATCCCTCAGCAGTCTGAAAGTTTAAGCAGGAAATTGCTAGGCAATGAAGTCTAAGGAAAAAGTATGTGCAAAAAAAAAAAAAAAAGCACGCAGACACTTAAAGGAACATCATGTACTCTGGACACACTGAAGAATTACAGTTTTATTTTTTAAAACTGAGTGTAATGCATAACACCAAGGTAGGGCTTAGGCTATGAGACAAAAGATGAAGTACTATGAGAAAGTTATACATGGGATGGGTGAGGTGGCTCACCCTGGGATTACGCCTGTAATCCCAACACTTTGGGAGGCCGAGGTGGGTGGATCACTTGAGGTCAGGAGTTCAAGACCAGCCAGGCCAACATGGTGAAATCCCACCTCTACTAAAAACGCAAAAATTAGCCAGTGTGGTGGCACACGCATGTAATCCCAGTTACTTGGGAAGCTGAGGCAGGAGAATCACTTGAACCCGGGAGGCGGAGGTTGCAGTGAGTTGAGATCACGCCACTGCACTCCAGCCTGGGTGTCACAGTGAGACTCTGTCTCAAAAAAAAAAAAAAAAAAGTAAGTTATGCACGAAAGAAAGAGAGAGAGAGAGAGAAAGAGAGAAAGAGAAAGAAAGACGAAAGAAAGAAAGAAAAAGAAAGAAAGAAAGAAAGAAAGAAAGAAAGAAAGAAAGAAAGAAAGAAAGAAAGAGAGAAAGACAGACAGACAGAAAGACATGAAGCACTCTGAAGGCACAGAGGAGGAAGGTTCTTTGTAGCCTAGCAGGAATGTGAGAAGACTTCACAAAAGAGATGCGCCTGAGCTGGATCCTGAAGGGCAAATTAACCGCATTAGGATAAGAGGGCAGGCAAGGGAATGACTTGCACAAAGCCATGGACATCTGATAAAGCAAGGAACACATGGGGGAACTGCGAGGATTTGAAGTTGGATATGGACAGATTTGGGAAGAGTGGGTTACAGGTGAGTGGCAAGAGATAAGACTGGCAGCTGAGATCAGATGTAATCTTCAATGTCACTGTATCTTAAGAAATCTGGATTTAATGTTGTGTTTAAATAGTAAAGTGACATAACAAGATTAGATAACTGCTCAACAAAAGTGCTTCAAAGTCACAGTTACTAAAACAGCATGGTCCTCATACAGGAATCTATAATCAAACAGAATGCAAAAATAAACCTGTGTGTACTATACATTGAAATTTGATGTATAATAAAGGTGGCATTTCGAATCAGTGGAGAAAGGATAAATCATGCAACAAATGCCCTAGGGACAACTGGTTATCCATTAAAAAAATATATATATATATAGGCTGGGCTTGGTGGCTCATGCCTGTAATCCCAGTACTTTGGGAGGTTGAGGTGGGAGGATCATTTAAGGTCAGGAGTCAGGAGTTCAAGACTGGCTTGGGCAATATAGTGAGCCCCGTGTCTCTACAAAAAAAAAAAAAAAAATTAGCCAGGTGTGGTAGTGCATGCCTGTAGTTTCACCTACTTGGGAGGCTGGGGTGGGAGGATCACCTGAGTCCAGGTGTTGGACGTTTCAGTGAGCTATGATTGTGCCACTGTACTCTAGCCTGGGTGACAGAGCGAGACCTTGTCTCAAAAACAAAACCCCAAAAATAAAGTTAGACCTGCTTCTTCATATCATAAAAAAAAAAATCTACTTAGATTTGGGATTAAATAGAAAAATAAAATAACTAAATATTTTGTGGAGTAGAATATAAATTTTATAGGAATTTCTCAGTTACAGCAGGAGACTTCAGGGAAATTTTATTCTGGGGGCAGACTAATGTGGGCTTGCTTACCAACATTCAGGTGATTACATTCACCCTGCTGGTCTAAAGAAGTGGTCCCCACACCTTGCTGCTTATCAAGCCCACCTGGAGAGCTTTGTAACACCCACCCACCCACCAGAGGCAATCCTAGAGCTTCCAGGCTGAGGGAGAGATCTTCCTTTAATGAAAGCTTTCATTTACAAAGTAGATATTGCTCGGGCACAGTGGCTCATGCCTGTAATCCCAGCACTTTGGGAGGCCAATGCAGGCAGATCACTTGAGTTTAGGAGTTTGAGACCAGCCTGGGCAACACGGTGAAACCCCGTTTCTTTTTCTCTCTGTTTTGAGGCAGAGTTTCACTCGTCGCCCAGGCTGGAGTGCAATGGTGTGATCCTGGCTCACCGCAACTTCCGTCTCCTGAGTTCAAGCGATTCTCCTGCTCAGCCTCCCAAGTAGCTGAGATTACAGGCACCCACCACCAGCTAACTTTTGTATTTTTAGTGGAGACAGGGTTTCACCATGTTGGGCAGGCTGGTCTCGAACTCCTGACTTCAGGTGATCCACCCGCCTCAGCCTCCCAAAGTGCTGGGATTACAGGCATGAGCCACCGCACCCATCCGAGAAACAGTGCTTCTACTGAAAATACAGAAATTAGCCAGACGTGGTGGTGCACACCTGTAATCCCAGCTATTCGGGAGGCTGAGGCACAGGAATCACTTGAACCTGGGAGGTGGAGGTTGCAGTGAGCTGAGATCGTGCCATTGCATTCCAGCCTGGACAACAGAGTGAGATCCTATCTCAAAAAAAAATAAACAAACAAATAAATAAATAATAAAAAGTAGATATTGCTTCAATAGTAATAGTAATTAATTAGTGATTAATCATAAATAATTTTGAGACAGCGTCTCATTCCATCTCCTGGCTGGAGTGCAATGGGACAATCAGGGCTCACTGCAACCTTGACTTCCTGGACTCAAGTGATACTCTTGCCTCAGCCTCCCAAGTAGCTGGGACTATAGGTACGTGCCACCACAGCTGGCTAATTTTTAAATTTTTTGTAGAGACAGGCTCTCTCCCTATGTTGCCCAGGCTGGTTTTAAACTCCTGGCCTCAAGCAATCTTCCCACCTAGGCCTCCCAAAGTGCTGGTATTTTAGGTGTGAACCACTACAACCAGTCAATCATAAATAATTTTTATTAAGAAACTGAGAAAGTGCTTTAATGAAAAGTCTGCCGGTAGTACAGTAGCACAGATGCTTCACGAAAGCAGTTTCCAGTACTATATCTAAACTTTACCTTTTGCTTGACAATGTGTATCTTTAAAGCCTTAAAAAATATCCACACACCCTGTGACCTAGCAATTCTTACGGAAATTTAGCTAATAAAACAACTATGGGTGTGTGCATACAAAGATGTACAAATATATTCATTACAATGTTGTTGACACTAATCAAAAACTGAAAATAAGCTACAACCAGTATGAGAAATTATTAAGTACCTATGTGGTGAAAAGCAGTGCAGCCATTAAAAATGAAGTCTACTTATTGACATAGAAAGTCACACCACACACTGAGTGGATAAAGCTGATCTCAATGCAGTATGTATCCACTGTCATGAAAAAATTTCTCTAAGTGTGTGTATACACACAAACACACACAAAAGATCACCACTAAAATGTTAACAGTGGTTATCTCGGCATAGGAAGATTACAGTGATCATCGGCAATGTGTATGTTTTGAATTTGTCTACAATAAATATTTATTACTTTTGTAATAAAGGGTTTTTTAAAAATATCTGTATTCAAGTGCCATCAAATAGAGTAAAAGCAATGAAAAACTGCTTGTAGCCCAGCAAATGCAAAATGCTGAATCACAGTATGTGTGATTCAGAAATAAAAATTTCAGTGGTTACTACAAGAAAAGATACGCAAGGTAAACGTCAGCAGGGGGAATCGAATGAGATCTCAACTTCTGCTTCAGGCCACGATGAGGCAGCTAGTACCAGACTTGCCCCCCCATTATAAAGAACTAGAAAATTGGACAAAACATATGAAACAATGACTTCGGGCACTGAAGAACAGTTAGCACTGTGATCTCTGAGAGAAAGGAACCAAATAGGTGAGTCCTTGAAGGCTCTGGCTTTCTGCTCGTGGGCACTTTGCAGACCACAGCATGGGAGAGAGAACCTATGCAGACTACTGTGAGCGAAATAATCAGAGGAGCCCGAGTTCAGGGTTTGTGGGGGGTGAGGAAGCTGGGATTTGCAAGGCAGGATACTGTATAGGAAGAAGCTACACACATCTTTTTTCTTTTCTTTTCTTCAAGAGATAGGGTCTTGGTACTTTGCTCAGGTTAGTCTCAAATTCCTGGGCTGAAGCGATCCTCCTAACTCAGTCCTCAGAGTAGCTGGGACTAGAGGTGCACACCCCTACACCCAGTTAAGAATTGCTGGGTAACAGGGTATGTGGATATTTTTTAAGGCTTTAAAGATACACATTGTCAAGCTAAAGGTAAAGGTTAGATACTGTAGTGGAAAGTTTTTTTTATGAAGCATCCATACTACAGTACTACTGGAAGACTTTTCATTAAAGCATTTTCTCAGTCTCTTAATAAAAATTATTTGTGTTTGGCTGGTTGTGGTGGCTCACACCAGCACTTTGAGAGGCTTAGGTGGGAAGATTGCTTGAGGCCAAGAGTTCAAGACTAGCCTGGGCAAAGGGAGAGAGGCTGTCTCTACAAAAGAAAGAAACAATACAAGATAGGGATCTTTAACAACAGAAAAGCATCTTTAAGATGCCAAAAGATAGAAACTGTCTATCTAAAATTTGATATCCAGCAAAAATAGCCTTCAAAAATGAAGGAGAAATAAAGAGATTTTTCAAGAACAAAAGCTGAGACAATTAATTGCTACCAGGTCTCTACTAGAAGAAATGTGTGGCCCACTGCATGACCACGGCTCACTGCAGCCTCAGCCTCCCCAGGCTCAAGAGCTCTATCTCAGCCTCCCGAGTAGCTGGAACTACAGATGTGTGCTGCCATGTCTGGCTAATTTTTGTATTTTTTGTTGAGATGGGTTTTTGCCATGTTGCCCAAGCTGGTCTTGAACTTCTGGGCTCAAGCTATCCTCCCGCCTTGGCCTCCCAAAGTGCTGGGATTACAGGCATGAGCCATCGTGCACAGCCTGGGAGAAATCTTTAGTACAAGAAACAGTGAAGCTTTTCAGGCTAAATAAAATAATACAGATGGGAACTCAGATCTAAGCAAAAGAATAAAGGGCATTGGAAATGGCAAATATGTGGGTAAATGGAAAATACTTTTCTTTTTCAGACTTTTTATCATTAAAAGCAAAATTGGTAACAATGAATTGTGGGGCATATAACATGTGGAAGTAAAATGTATGACAATAGTCCAAAGATAGAATGGGAAAATGAAAGTGCACTTTCTGAAGTTTTTACGCTATAAATGAAGTGACATATTATTTTAAGGCAGACTGCATAAGTTAAAGACAGCATATTTTAAGCCATAGAGCAACTGTTATAAAAGTAAAACAAAGGTTTATAGCTAACAAAGGAGATGGAATAGTAAAAAAGTAACCAAAAAGAAGCCAGGAAAAGAGGAAAGAATAAACAGAAAACAGATGGGATAAGTAAAAAACAAACAGCAAAAGGATACACTTAAACCCAACCATATTGAAAATGACATAAATATAAGTGGTCTAAACACTTCAGTTAAGAAACAAAGATGGTAAGATTGGACTTTAAAAATCCAACTATCTACTATCTAAAATAAATTTGTTAAAAACATAAAGACACGAATAAGTTAAAAGTAAAAGGAACCAAAAAGATATACAAATACACAAATAAGCTGGAGTGACCATATTAATATCACACAATACAGGCTTCAGGATAAGGAACATTACCAGGGATAAGGATGCATTCTATAATTACAAAGGGTTAAATTCATCGACAAGACATAAAAATCCTAAAAGTGTATATACACCTAGTTACAGAGGCTCAAAATGCATGAAGCAAAAATGAACAGAACTGAAAGGGGAAATAGACAAAGCCACAATTATAGTTGGAAATTTCAACACTCCTCAGAAACTACATTATATCAATGTAGAAAGAAAATCAGTAAGAGTATATATATATATATATATGAACAGAACCAACAACCAACTTGGCTAAATTCACATTAATAGCACACTATACCCAAGAATAGCAGAACATACATTTTTTTCAGGTACACAGAGAACTACTCATGAAGAAGACCATACAAGTCATGACAAATCTCAAAGGACTGAAATCGCATGTGTTTTATGGTAACAGTATTTTTCTTTGAGACAGGGTCTTGCTCTGTTGACTACACTGGAGTGCAGTGGTACAACCACGGCTCACTGCAGCCTCGACCTTCCAGGCTCAAGTGATCCTCCCACCTGAGCCTCCCAAGTAGCTGGGACTACAGGCACACGCCACTATGCCCAGCTAATTTTCTTCATTTTTTCATAGAAATAAAGTCTCACAGTGTTTCCCAAGCTGGTCTTGAACTCCTGGGCTCAAGCAATCCTCCCACCTCAGCCTCCCAGAAGTGCTGAGATTACAGTCGTGAGCCACCATGCCCGGCCGGCCATCTTGAAATGTACTAATTTCATACACTCTAAAGAAAGTTTTTCCATATCTATATCCTTTATTTACTCTTAAATTATTAGCTTGAACTACCATTTTCTTTTCTTTCTTTCTTTCTTTTTTTTTTGTTGAGACAGAACGACTTTTACTCTGTCACCCAGGCTGGAGTGCAGTGGTGTGACCTTGGCTCACTACAGTCTCTGCCACCCAGGTTCAAGCAATTCTCGTGCCTCAGCCTCCTGAGTAGCTGGGACTACAGGCACAGGTCACCACATCCAGCACTTTTTCTTTCTTTTTTTTTTTTTTTTTTGAGATGGAGTTTCACCCTTACTGCTCTAGGCTGGAGTGCAATGGCACAATCTCCACTCACTGCAACCTCCACCTCCCAGGTTCAAGCGATTCTCCTGCCTCAGCCTCCAGAGTAGCTGAGACTACAGGCACACGCACCATGCCCAACTAATTTTTTGTTTTGTTTTATTTTTTGTTTTTAGTAGAGATGGAGTTTTGCTTTGTCGGCCAAGTTGGTCTCAAACTCCTGACATCAGGTGATCCACCCACCTCGGCCTCCCAAAGTGCTGGGATTATAGGCATGCGCCAGCGCACCCAGCCCTGGCTGCTAATTTATGTATTTTTAGTAGAGATGAGGCTTCACCATGTTACCCAGGCTGGTCTCGAACTCCTGGTCTTAAGCGATCCACCTGCCTCAGCCTCTCAACATGCTGGTATTACAGGTGTGAGCCACTGTGCCTGCCCATATTAGTATTACTTAATGGTTTATTTCTACTAAGTTGATTTTATAGTTAAGTTTCCCTTCATTGGCCAGCATTTTTTCCTTCATTTAATGACTAGTGGCTCTTTGTAATGTCATAGTTCCCAGCACTCCCAAAACCCCAATAAAAGACACCAGTAGATTCTTGTATTCTGCCAGCCAAAGACTTGCCATAAGGTCCTTAAAAATCTCTAATCCACCCCCAATAGTTTCCAGCCATATTAGAGACGCTCCCGTTTAATGCAGAGTACTGAATCCTAAAAGGCTCCACAGGACTTGCTGCCCCTAAAGGAAGACAAAGAGTTCTTGACCTTCACTTAATAGAAAAAGTGTTCTACACTGCACTCTGCAAAAACAAGGACTCTGAGACTCTCAGCTAGGCAACAGGCACCTGAGGATCCCAATGACCATTTCTGCTGTTCCCACATATACGGCTCTAAGTACAAGGATTGAACAAGAAAAAAAAAAAAAAAAAAAACCAAGGCCCTATGTATGTGTAGGGTTTGGGGCAGTGGGGGATGGGAGTGTAGGGGTGACTGCCTGTTAGGGACTTGGCCAAACAACTTGTGACTTAATGTCCTTAAGTAGAATACGTGTCAGCCAGTACTTACTACGTGTGCCCTCATTTGAAAGGATATATCTTAGAGCCTCGTTATGACCAAGCAAAAGTGATTTCTGATCTTTTGTTCTAGCTTATGTCCCAGTGATCTATACCTCCACTGTGAAGCCAGCTCTCTTTTTTTTTTTTTTTTTTTTTGAGACAGAGTCTCGCTCTGTTGCCCAGGCTGGAGTGCAGTAGCACTATCTTGGCTCACCACAACCTCTGCCTCCCAGGTTCGAGTGATTCTCCTGCCTCAGCCTCCTGAGTACTTGGGATTTCAGGCGCGCACCACCATGCCCAGCTAATTTTTGTATTTTTAGTGAAGCCAGGGTTTCCCCGTGTTGGCCAGGCTGGTCTCAAACTCCTGACCTCAGGTGATCCACCGTCCTGGGCCTCCCAAAGTGATGGGATTACAGGAGTGAGCAACCTTGCCAGGTCGAAGACAGTTCTTGACTAAGTTAGCGCTCAGTAAAAGTTTGCTGAACTGAACAATAAAACAGTGTGGATTCCATATTAAGACAAAAGTTTACACTTTCCCAAAAAGGACATTCATGTTTAAATGCATCGTGATCTTCTTTATTATGGATTTAAGAACACAGATAATGTCAACAACATCCTTGGGAGTAATTAGTAGGATGACAGCTGCATCCCACTGCCCATGTGCTTACCTTGAGAACTGACTCGGTGAACGAGCCAACATCCCGTTTCTTAAGTAAGTCCTCCATTAGGGAAACCTCACTCTCAAATATATTATATGCTGTTTTTGACTCCTAAAAATTATTTTTCATTAAATAAATAATTTATATTTCTATCTCTGTGTGTGCATAATACTCAAGACACTTTCAATCTGTCACAATTAATACTTCAAAAAAAATGTATCTTGTAATCCCAGTGCTTTGAGAGGCAGAGGCTGGAAGATCGCTTGAGTCCAGGCATTCAAGATCAGTCTGGGCAACACAGTGAGACCCTGTTTCTACAAAAAGATTTTAAAAAATCAGTCAGGCGTCGTGGTGTATGCCTGTAGTCCCAGCTTTCCGAAAGGCTGAGGTGGGAAAACTGAGCCTAGGTGTTTGGGGTTACAGTGAGCTATGACTGCACCACTGTACTCCAGCACGGGCGATGGAGCAAGATCCTGTCTCTAAAAAAAAAAAAAAAAAAAAAAAAAGGTATTTCATTAACAGTTCAAAACCATGCAATCTGAACAAATCGCTCTAGAAATAAAAGCTACAACTGCCAGCTGACACAGAAAAGGCCATCTCCATAATTTAACACACAATGAACACAAAATCAATCCAAGTGGGGTTATAATGCCTAATCAGAATTCCCCAAACTGTCTCCTGGAATGTCTGAACCAAAGAAAAAAAATTGTTTTAAAAGGGTCCAAATCTTGTGGTCAGAACCTGGAGGGGTGAGGGGTGCAGCAGGGCAGAAGAAAGCTTCTGCTTTCCCTTTGTACTTCTATACCATTCAGACTTGGGTGTTATCGTAAGTATATATTCCTTTATGGTAGCACCAAAGTCCAAATGGTACACAAGTATAAGTTACTTTTTAGGCTTCCACATTCGCTGGTAATAGGAAAAGTCAGTCTGGAGAAAGCATGTTGCGCCTTCTGAAACATTTCTACTTGAGACAGGATATTACATGAAGTACTGTACATTTTAAATCTCTTTTACTTAGTATTTATTACCAGGAGGTATCTCCGAAAGGAGAGTGGAGAAGAGGGGAACTATGAGATCCTTCACATAAAACCAGCGAGGAGTAGGAAGTATCTAGTGGAGGTGTCAGGGGACAGTGGCAACTGCCTAAGGTATCGAGCTTTGTGAAGAGGTGTCCTAATTTCATTAACTGGCCTATAGAGAAGGAACAGATTTAATCTTACATCCTGTAGCAGAAAAAAAAAGGAAAGTGGGTTCCATTTTCGGAGAGTAACGTTTAGAGCTAAGAAAGTAAATACAGTCTACAATCCCTTACCCACAATTCCAAAATCCAAAAACTTCTGAAAACCAAAACTTTTCTGGAATTCATTGGTGGCAAAACCTGATGGGAATTTAATTGGTGGCAAGGTCTGACCTGAACTGACATGAGACTATTTATAGTCTACCCACTTTAGACTTTAGTCATAGCTTTGGCTGCTGAAATACTGATGTATTTGACTCTGAAGTGCCGCCTCTGACCCTGCAGGGGCATTGTATAACATATGGTAAGTGCATCTTATTAGTTTAAAAAAAAAAATCTGAACTATAAAATACGTCTGGCCCTTAAGAGTTTCTGATAAGGAATTGTGAACCTAAAAATGGTTTTTTATTAAAATGATTCTGTCAACCTCCCTGAAATATATCATTTTTTTCTAAAAATACCTGTAAATTAATTTGAACTAATCCTTTTCCTCAAACTTATCACCATTAAAATATTCTACTTTGAATATCTATAAAGATATAACTGTATTATTAGTCACAATATTTTATTCCACTTCAACATATTTTAAGTCTTATTTTAACTTCTTTCTGGAGGCAACACTGAAATCAGCCTTTAGCAGATGGCATCAGAGTGGAGTGAAGACAAAGTTAAAAAAGCAGACCTCTGTCAGTGAGCTTCACCCTTTCTTTTTATGCTTAAAGAAAAAGAGCAGGAGATTTTCTAATGTATCAAAGAATAACATTAATTTTAAAAATTAACAAATCCCAATGTAAGTCATTAAAAGAATCGAATCAAATAAAAAGTCTCAAAATCCAAGAAGTTACTAAATCACAAATATAAGTCAAGAAACAGAACATCTACAAGAAATGAAAATTATATACTTTAAGCCCAGTTACTTATCGATTTTATTATACGAACAAATGACAAAGGCAGACAGAACATGCAAAACTCAAATGTCTCTCTTAGAGAAAAAAAACCTATAAAGCCAGATTAAAGCAAGAACTAAGACATAAAACTAAGAACCTATAATTAATTACAATGACGGGTATTTTAGAAGATACGAAAAAACAGGCACAGAATGAACGCTTTAATAAACATAAATACAACACTTGTACCTACATAAAACAAAATTAGTTAACATTTTTTTCTTTTAATATACACCAATCCTCCCAACTCCCCACCTCCTACAACACAATTAACATGCCAGAAACACATGAGCCAAATAGGAATCTCATTTCACAACTAGTAGAAGTGAAAATCCCTTTTAATAAATGTGTGGTGTAGAAAAGAACACCTAATTATTTGTGTCTAAAAGAAGCTCTCGGCCGAGTACAATGGCTCACGCCTATAATCCCCACACTTTTGGAAGGCTGAGGTGGGTGGACCACCTGAGGTTGGGAGTTCAAGACCAACCAGCCTGACCAACATGGAGAAACGCCTACTAAAAATACAAAATTAGCCAGGCATGGTGGCACATGCCTGTAATCCCAGATACTCTGGAGGCTAAAGCTGGAGAATCGCTTGAACCCAGGAAGTGGAGGTTGCAGTGAGCCAAGATCGTGCCATAGCACTCCAGGTGGGGCAACAAGAGTGAAACTCTGTCTCAAAAAAAAAAAAAAAACTCAAGTTACACTCAAAGAAACTAAAGACTGAAAAATAACACAAAATATTCCTTAAAACAACTTTTAGGCCAGGTGCAATAGTTCATACCTGTAATCCCAGCACTTTGGGAGGGTGAGGTAGGAGAATCCCTTGAGCCCAGGAGTTTGAGATCAGCCTGGACAACATAGGGAGACCCATCTCCACAAAAAAAACTTTTTAAAATCAGTCGACATGGTAGTGTGCACCTGTGATCCCAACCACTCAGGAGGCTGAGGTGTGAGGTTTGCTCAAGTCCAGGAATTTGAGGCTGCATGCAGTGGGGCATGATTGTACCTGTACTACAGCCTGGGTGAGAGAGCGAGATTCTGTCTCAAAAACAAAAGACAAAAAACTTTCATAGTATATTTGTGGCTAGGTCCTGGAAACAAAGGATAATGCTACTTTTACACTATTGTTTACTAAAGTGTGGTTTTTACTCTCCATGAAAATATGTGGCCATAAAAATAGTATGTATGGAATTCTAAATTAATTAAAAATAAAAATTAAAAATTTCAGTGCAAATTTCAAGGTAAAAAGTCCACCTCATATATACGGATTTAAAAGAAAAATTTGGCGAGGTGCAGTGGTTCATTTCTGTAATCCCAGCATTTTAGGAGGCTGAGGTGGCGGGGACTACTTGAGGCCAGGAGTTTGAGACCAGCCTCGGCAACACGGCGAGACCTCATCTGTAGAAATAAAAAATAAAAGAAGATTTTCTTGTTGTAACCTTCCTTTTACTTAAACAAAACACAGAATCGAAAGAAAATGAAAACAAGACAACAAAAAGTTACTACGATACTAAACAAGAATATCCAGATAAACAACAAACTGAGAGGCCAGGCGCGGTGGCTCATGCCTGTAATCCCAGCACTTTAGGAGGCCAAGGCGGGAGGATTACCTGAGGCTAGGAGTTCGAGACCAGCCTGGCCAACATGGTAAGATCCTGTCTCTATTAAAAACACAAAAATTGGCCAGGCGCGGTGGCTCACGCCTGTAATCTCAGCACTTTGGGATGCCAAGGTGGGCGGATCACGAGGTCAGGAGATCGAGACCATCTGGCTAACACGGTGAAATCCCATCTACTAAAAATACAAAAAATTAGCTGGGCGTGGTGGTGCGCGCCTGGAGTCCCAGCTACTCAGAGGCTGAGGCAGGAGAATGGCGTGAACCCGGGAGGCGGAGCTTGCAGTGAGCTGAGATGGCGCCATTGCACTCCAGCCTGGGCAACAAAGCAAGACTCTATCTCAAAAAAAAAAAAAGAAAAAAAAAAAAAAACCACACACACACACACACAAATTAGCTAGGCGTGGTGGCATGTGCCTGTAGTCCCAGCTACTCAGGAGCCTGAGGCAGGAGAATCACCTGAATCCAGGAGGCGGAGGTTGCAGCAACCTGAGATCATGCCACTGCACTCCAGCCTGGGCAACAGAGTAAGACTCCATCTCAAAAAAAAAAAAAAAGAACAAACCACATAAGTGAAAGAGTATCCACTCTACTATAAGGCTCACTATTCACTGTAAAGGAACTGTGAAGCTATACAGTTAACTAAAAAGATGAAATTAAAGAAAATAAAAGCTGAAAGCTAAAAATCTAAGAATTCAAACCATAAGAATACTTTTTTAAAAAGTCCTTATCTTTCCAAATTGGGGGTGGGATGAGATTAATAGGATCTTAGGGTGCTGGAGAACAAAGACTACGGAAAAAGAATTTTAACCCCTAACCCCTTTCAACCCAAGAAGAATTTGACCCAGTGATTAAGGTGGCATATGACAGAGTGTATATTCCAATCTACTGGGTTCTATGGACATTCTTTGGTTAATGACATAACATATCCACTGTGATGGTTAATTTCAGGTATCAACTTGACTGTGTTGACAGATCCCTAGATGGCTGGTGAAGCATTGCTTCTGAGTGTGTCTGTGAGGGTGTTTCCAGAGGAGGCTAACATGTAAGTCTGGGAGTGAGAGGGACTACCGCCCTCAATGTGGGCAGGCACTATCCCATTGGCTGGGGGCCTGAAGGGAAAAACCCAGTAGAAGAAGGGTACATTCTCTGTCTCTTCCAGAACGGGATTCCCTCCTCCTTCTGCCCTTGGACATCAGAACGCCACGTTCTTCAGCCTTTGGACTCTGGGATTTGCACCAGTAGCCTCTTGGGGCTCTCAGGCCTTCAACCGTGGACCAAAAGTTCACCACTGGCTTCCTTGGTTCTTGAGACTCTCAACTTGGGCTAAGCCATGCTACCAGCTTCTCTGGTTCTCCAACTTGCAGATGGCCTATTGTGGGACTTCTCGGCTCCATAATCACAGGAGCCAATTCTCCTACTAAATCCTCTCTCATGTATCTATATAAATATATATTCAGTTGGTTCTGTCTCTCTAGAGAACCCTAATATATCCAGAGTCAAGGCATCTCTTTGAACTAGGGCATTTGCATAATTCCCACAGCATAAGACAAATACAGACATGTGCCCATGCTACTGGAATTCAACATAGTATATATAGCTTTTAATTAAACTTATGAAGGCATTAGAAACTGTACAGGTATCAAAAACCAATTTTACATACTTTTATCATGCAACGTATTATTGACAGGGTGATCTTGGTTTCCTTACACAGAAATTAATTAGTTGATTATGATGATTTAAGAAGCCTCCACATTCTAGCCTGGGCAACATGGCAAAACCCCACCTCTACAAAAAATACAAAAATTAGCTGGGCATGGTGGCACGCGCCTGTAGTCCCAGCTACTCAGGAAGGTGAGGTAGGAGGATCACTTGAGCCTTGGAGGTTGAAGTTGTAGTAGATGAAATCATGCCACTGCACTCCAGCCTGGTGACAGAGTGAAACTCTGTTTCAAAAAAAAAATTAGAAAAAAGAAAAGAAAAGAAGCTTCCACAGTTAAGAGTGCAATGTAGTAAGGAGAAATGTACAAAAGTATTCAAATATCAGTAAGTTTATAATCAAGTTGGAGGAAGACTATCACATAAAAACAAGCTTTCTTTTTTTTTTTTTTTTTTTTTAATTTATTTTTTTTTTTTTTTATTTTTTTTTGAGACGGAGTCTCGCTCTGTCTCCCGGGCTGGAGTTGCAGTGGCCGGATCTCAGCTCACTGCAAGCTCCGCCTCCCGGGTTCACGCCATTCTCCTGCCTCAGCCTCCCGAGTAGCTGGGACTACAGGCGCCGCCACCTCTCCCGGCTAGTTTTTTGTATTTTTTAGTAGAGACGGGGTTTCACCATGTTCACCAGGTTGGTCTCGATCTCCTGACCTCGTGATCCACCCGTCTCGGCCTCCCAAAGTGCTGGGATTACAGGCTTGAGCCACCGCGCCCGGCCAAAACAAGCTTTCTTAAATACTTCAGTTCAAATTGTAAATATAAACAATAATATACACCAGCAAATACAGAGAAACATTCAAACTAAAGTTATTTTTCAAGATATACACCCCCAAGAAGTTTTATCCTTATCTTAATCAGGTTACCAATGAAAATACTTTGCAACTCTTATTTTGTTTCCAAACTAGCTTACAAACCACACAAGGAAATCTGCCTTATTACACTGAGCTCATTTTGGACCCCAAACAGTATTACCCAGATGAGAAATCACATATCCAGACCTGCAAACGTACTCCTGGTTGCTCCTCAAAATCAAATCCATCCTGAAAGAAGGAAGATTTTCCCCCTACGGAAATTCCAAAGAATATCTCATACTCTGGAAGCAACCCCTAAAGAATTCCTCAGATATTTTAAGAAAAGGCAAGACTTCCGCTTCCAGAAAAGACGAAGTAATGAGAACAAGATTTATCCGCATACCTGAAACAACTAAGAAACTGGATGAAATATAGAAAACAGTTTTTAAGATACTGGCCACAGGCAGCATGGGACAGTGATGCGATACCCGAGACACAGCAAACCAAGAAGGCGGCCTACACTTTTCAGGGCTTGCTGCCTCGGGAAAGTTTCCCAGTCACACAGCAGGGAGGGAAACCCAGGGGGAGCTCAGAGAAATACCTTTACTTGAGGAGCTGGAGCTAGATTCTGAAAAGGCCAAGGAATCAGAATTTTCAGTGTATAGTAGTGCTAAGAGAGAAAAGAGCTGCACAGAGAAAGAACTCCAGAGATCTGTAGGAGACCCTCTGAGTATTCAGCCGAGTTCAAAAACAGCACGTTTATGTGAGAAAACTGCCCTAAGCTGGGGAAATAACTACCCAAAATGATTAGAAGAAACAATCCTCGGAACTCACACAGGGCCAGGAATTGTGCCTAATCTCACCAGACAGAGTAAAAACCATCATTCATGGGGCACTACGTAGAAGACTCAGAAGATTCAGTTGCTTCAGTAGTGAAGAACATTATTCCGAAGTACTGTTCTGCTTCCATCTAACAGAGCTTAAAAGCAACACCCAAATGGATCAAACAGCGTCGATCCAGAACAAAGCTCAATAATATTTACAGAGATACAAAAAGATCCACCATCCAATAATATAAAACTTACAATGTTTAGCATCCAATAAAAATCACCAGACATGAACTGTATGCCAACAAATTAGAAAACCTAGATGAAATAGACAAATTCCTAGAAAGACGCAAACTACCAAAACTGACTTTATAAGAAACAGAAAATCTAAACAGGCCTATAATAAGCTAAATGTATAATAAAAAAAAAATTCCTATAAAGCAAAGCCCAGTGCCAGGAGAGGTAGCTCGTGGCTGTAGTTCTAACCATTTGGGAGGACAAGGTGGGAGGGTTGCTTGAGGCCAGGAGTTCAAGACCAGCCTAGGCCAAATAGCAAAACCCCACCTCTACAAAAACAAAATAATTAGCTGGGTGTGGTGGTACAGGCCTGTAGTCTTAGCTACTCCGAAGGCTGAGGCAGGATGACCACTTGAGCCTAGGAGTTCAAGGTTACAGTGGGCTAAGATCCACTCCAGCCTATGCAACAGAGCTCACTAGGGAATTCTGTCAAATACTTAAAGAAAAAGTATCAATTATTTACAAACCCTCCCTCCACCCCCACCCACCAAAAACAAAGGGAACACTTCCCAATTCATTCTGAGACCAGTATTACCCTGACTAGAAAAAGACACCACAAGAAAAAACACATACATACAAAAACAATACTATAGACCAATACCTCTTATGAACACAGATGTGAAAATCCTTAACAAAATATGCCAGCAAGTCAAATATAGCAATCTATAAAAAAGGATTATGGGTTAGGCATAGGGGCTCACACCTATAATCCCAGCACTTTGGAAGGCTGAGGTGGGCAGATCACCTGAGGTCAGGAGTTCAAGATCAGCCTGGCCAACATGGTGAAACTCCGTCTCTACTAAAAAGTAGTCAGGTGTGGTGGCACATGCCTATAATCCCAGGAACTTGGGAGGCAGAGGCAGGAGAACTGCTTGAACCCAGGAGCCGGAGGTTGCAGCGAGCCGAGATCGTGCCACTGTACTCCCGCCTGGCGACAGAATGAGACCCTGTCCCCAAAAAAAAAAAAAAAAAAGAAAGGATTATAAACCATGACCATGTGGGATTTATCCCAGGAATGCAAAGTTAGTTTAATACACAAAAATCAATGTAATATACCACATCAGTAGAATAAATGACAAAAACTACATGATCATCTCAATACAAGCAGCAAAAGCATTTAACAAAATTCAATACCCTTTCATGATAAAAATGCACAGAAAACTAGGAGTAAAAAGGAACTTCCTTAACCTGATAAAGGCCATCTTAAAAAAAAAAAAAATCAGCTAACATCATACTTAGTGGCAAATGACTGAAGATCATAGTGGTCCCCCGAGACCAAAAACAAGGTAAATATCCAGGCTTGCCATTATTTATCCAGTACATTGTATATTCCAGTACATTGTATGTTTCGGCCAACATTGTACTGGAGGGCAGTTAGGCAGAAAATGAAACAAAGAGCATCTAGACCTAAAAGGAAGAATTCAAACTATCACTATTTGCAGATGACATAATCCTGTATAAAGAAAATCCTAAGCAATACAATGAAAAACTATCACAACTAATAAATGAATTCATCAAGTTTGCAGGATACAAGATTAATGTATTAAAATCCATTGTATTTCTACACATTAGCAGTGAACAAACCAAAAATAAAATTGCGAAAACAATTATATGTAAACTAACATTGGGCTGGGTGCGGTGGCTCATGACTGTAATCCCAGCGCTTTGGGAGGCTGAGGCGGGAGGATCACTTGAACCCAGGAGTGCGAGACCAGCCTAGGCAACATAGCAAAACCTATCTCTACAAAAAATTAAAAAATTAGGCAGGCATGGTGGCGTGCACCTCTGGTCCCGGCTACTCAGGAGGTTGAAGTAGGAAGATCACTGGGGCCCGGGAGGTCAAGGCTGCAGTGAGCTGTGATCGTGCCACTGCACTCCAGCCTGGGTGACAGAGTGAGACCCTGTCTCAAAAACAAAAAACAAAAACAAGAAAGAAAAAAAAAAAAACTTAACATCAAAAAGAATAAACTCTTAGGAATAAATTTAACAAAAGAAGTGCAAAACTTATACATTGAAAACTATAACAGGTTGAAATAAATTAAAGATCTAAATAAATGGAAAAGCAGCAAATGTTCATAAAGCAACGTTTTGTTTAAATGGCAATATTTGCCAAATTGATCTATAAGTTCAGCACAATTTCTATCACAATCTCAACTGACTTCCTTCTAGAAATGGACAAGCTGATCCTAAAATTCATGTGGAAATTCAAGGGATCCAGAAGGGCCAAAATAATTTTGAAAAAGAATAAAGTTGGAGGACTCAAACTCCCTAATCTCAAAACGTAATACAAAACTATGATAATCAGTGTATTGTGGTAATGGCATACAGACATATAGATCAGTGGAACAGAATTGAGAATCTAGAAATAAACCCTCAATTACAGCCAGTTTCACAAGAAAGTTGCCAAGGTAATTAAATGAATTAAAAGAATAGTCTTTTAACAAATGGGGCTGGAAAATATATCCCCATGCAAAAGAATGAAGTTGGACTCCTCCCCTACACCATACACAAAAATTTACTCAAAATGGATCAGAGATGTAAATCTAAGAGTTAAAACTATAACAATCTTAGAAGAAAATATAGAAGTAGATCACTGTGACCTTAGATTAAGCAAAGTCTACATAGATATGCCAAAAGCACAAATAGCAAAAGATAAAAAGAACTTTATCACAATTAAAAGTTTAGTGCATCAAAGCACACTATCAAGAAAGTGAAAAGACAACCTGCAGATTGGGAGAAAATTTCACAAAACATGTGTCTTAAAAGGGATTTACATCTAGATATATAAACAAATATTATCATTGAACAATAAGACAAGTAACTCAATTTAAAAATGGGCAAAGGATCTGAATAGATATTTCTCCAACAATGATATAGAAATAGCCAATGAGTGCACGAAAACATGCTCAAAATCATTAGCCTTCAGGCAAACGCAAATGAAAATACCATTTCCTACCCAGTAGGATAGCTGACAATAAAAGTGGCAGACAGTGAAAAGGACCTGGAGAGACTGGAACCCTCATACGCTGCTGGTAGGAATGTAAAATGGTGCAGCCCTTTTTGAAAATAGTCTGATCGTTCCTCAAATGGTTAATTTAAAACAAAAATAATAATATATGGGCGGAAGCGGGGGCTCACACCTGTAATCCCAGGACTTTGGGGGGCCGAGGTGGGCAGATCACTTGAGGTCAGGAGTTTGAGACCAGCCTAGCCAACATGGTGAAAACCTGTCTCAAGTAAAAATACAAAAATCAGCTGGGCGGCTGGGCATGGTGGTGGACGTCTGTAATCCCAGCTACTCAGAAGGCTAAGGCAGGAGAATTGCCTGAACCCAGAAGGCAGAGGTTGCAGTGAGCCGAGATCATGCCACTGCACTCTCGCCTGGTGACAGAGTGAGACTCTATCTCAAAAAATAAATAAATAAAGTAAAAAAATAATAACATACTGTGAGATTTGTAACATATGTATAAGTAAAATGCATAACAATAATACAAAATCTGGGAGGGGTGAAATAGAGACAGCTGTAAAATTTTCTTTTGAAATACAGCTGTAAAGTTTTCTTTTTATTTTTGAGACAGAGTCTTGCTGTATTGCCCAGGCTGGAGCGCAATGGCTCAATCTCGGGTCACTGCAAGCTCCACCTCCCAGGTTCAAGCGATTCTCGTGCCTCAGCCTCCCGGGTAGCTTGGATTACAGGCACCTGCCACCATGCCCAGTTAATTTTTGTATTGTTAGTAGAGACACGGTTTCACCATGTTAGCTAGGCTGGTCTCGAACTCCTGAACTCAGATGATCCACCCACCTCGGCCTCCCAAAGTGCTGGGATTACAGGCGTGAGCCACCGTGCCCAGCCTAATTGTAAAGTTCTTTTTTTTTTTTTTTTTTTTTTTTTTGAGACGGAGTCTCACTCTGTGGCCCAGGCTGGAGTGCAGTGGCCGGATCTCAGCTCACTGCAAGCTCCGCCTCCTGGGTTTACGCCATTCTCCTGCCTCAGCCTCCCGAGTAGCTGGGACTACAGGCGCCCGCCATCTCGCCCGGCTAGTTTTTTTTTGTATTTTTTTAGTAGAGACGGGGTTTCACCGGGTTAGCCAGGATGGTCTTGATCTCCTGACCTCATGATCTGCCCGTCTCGGCCTCCCAAAGTGCTGGGATTACAGACTTGAGCCACCGCGCCCAGCCTAATTGTAAAGTTCTTATAAGGAAAGTGATACTATACTATTTGAAGATAGACTGTGGTATCTAAAAGATGCATATTATAAATCACGAAAATAACACACAAAGAAATACAGCTAATTAACCAAAAAAGAAGATAAAATGAAATTTAAAAATACTTAGGGAAAAGGCAGAAAAAGAAAAATAAAGAATATATGGAACTAATAGAAAACAAATAGCAAGATAGTAAGTTTAAGCCACACTGTATCAATATCACATTAAATGGCAATGATCTGAACAAAAATTGTAAAATCAAATTATTTTTAAAAAGCAAGACTCAGGCCAAGTGTGGTGGTTCACGCCTGTAATCCCAGCACTTTGGGAGGCTGAAGTGGGCAGACCACCTGAGGTCAGGAGTTCGAGACCAGCCTGACCAACATGGTGAAACCCCGTCTCTACTAAAAACACAAAAATCAGCCAGGCATGGTGGCGGACACCTATAATCCCAGCTACTCAGGAGGCTGAGGCAGGGAAATCGCTTGAACCCAGGAGGCAGAGGTTGCAGTGAGCTGAAATCTCGCCACTGCAAAAGCAAGACCCAATTATATGCTGCCTACAAGGCTACTTTAAAAACAAACAAATTTTTAAATGGGAAAAAAATATACTAGGCTAACGTTAATTAAAATAAAGCTGGGCTGGGCGTGGTGGCTCAAGCCTGTAATCCCAGCACTTTGGGAGGCCTAGACGGGCGGATCACGAGGTCAGGAGATCAAGACCATCCTGGCTAACCCGGTGAAACCCTGTCTCTACTAAAAAATACAAAAAACTAGCCGGGTGAGGTGGCGGGCGCCTATAGTCCCAGCTACTTGGGAGGCTGAGGCAGGAGAATGGCGTAAACCCGGGAGGCAGAGCTTGCAGTGAGCTGAGATCCAGCCACTGCACTCCAGCCTGGGCGACAGAGCGAGACTCCGTCTCAAAAAATAAATAAATAAATAAATAAATAAATAAATAAATAAATAAATAAAGCTGACGTAGCTATAGTAATATCAGAAAAAGTAAATTCCAATACAAAAAATGTTACCAGAAATAGTTTCATTTAATAAGGCCAGAGAGTTTAATCCATCAAGAGGTCATTATAGTTCTAAATATTTATGCACCTAACAACAAAATACATGAAGTAAAAACAGAACTGTAAGGAGAAATGGACAGGTCCATAATTGTAGTCGGAAATCTCAACACCCTTCCTCAATAATTGATAGAGTAAGTAGAGAGCAAACTAGTGAAGATATAGAAAACTTGAACAACACTACCAACCAACTTGACCTAACTGACATTTATAAAACATTAAATCCAGGCCAGGCACAGTGGCTCACGCCTGCAATCCGAGCACTTCGGGAGGCCGAGGCAGGTGGATCACCTGAGGGCAGGAGTTCGAGACCAGCCTGGCCAACATGGTGAAACCCCGTCTCTACTAAAAATACAAAAAACAAACAAAAGAATTAGGTGGGTGTGGTGGCACATGCCTGTAATCCCAGCTACTCAGGAGGCTGAGGCTGGAGAATCGCTTGAACCTGGAAGACGGAGATTGCAGTGAGCCAAGATTGCGCCATTGCACTGCAGCCTGAGCAACAAGAGCAAAATTCCGTCTCAAATAATAATAATAAAATAAATCCAACAACAGCAGACATACATTCCTTTCAAATGAATGCACAAATAATATTTACCTAGACAGACCATATTCTGTACCATAAAACACATCTCAATACATTTTAAAGGAGTACCAAAAAGAATTCAAACAACATAACTGCAGGCTACTATCCTTGGAAAAGTCTGCTTGCGAAAAGGTTGGCTCTTGGGTGGCATCTGGGAACCTAAATTTCAGGAATGTTTCCACCATTCTCTAATTGATAAGGGTGCTTTATCGTGTCTAAACTCTACATACCATGCGGTTTATGCAGAACACCTACTTTCCTACTGGGAACCTGAAATTTTGGTACATGCTAGGTAGAGGGTACCTACATAACTAATTCCTGATAAAAAGCCTGGATTCCTAGGCTCAGGCAAGCTTTCCTAGTAGACAACACTTCACACATATTGTTACAACTTGTTCCTGGGAGAATTAAGTGTATCCTGTATGTTCTACTGGGAAAAGACTCTTGGAAGTTTGCAACTGGGCACCTACCAGCACTTTTTCCCTTTTAATTTTGCACTGTATATTTTCACTGAAATAAATCTTAGTCATAAGTATGACTATATGCTGGGCCCTGTGAGTTCTCCTAATTAATCAGTGAACCTAGGGATAGTCTTGGGGACCCTAGAAACACAAAGTGTGTTCTCTGGTACAATAAAATTAAAGTAGAAATCAATAACAGAAAGATATATAGAAACCTCCGAGTATTTGGAAATCAAACAACACTTCTAAATAATCCATGGGTTGGCTGGGCATGGTGGCTCACGCCTGTAATCCCAGCACTTTGGGAGACCAAGGCGGGTCAACATGGCGAAACCCTGTCGCTAATACACTTACAAAAATTAGCCGAGTGTGGTGACACACACCTGAACTCAGGAAGTGAAGGTTGCAGTGAGTGGAGATTATGCCACTGAACTTTAGCCTGGGCAACAGAGTGAGACTTTGTGTCCAAAAAAAAAAAAAGTCATGTGCATTTTTTATGTTAAACTTTTTTTTGTTAAAAAAAAAAAAAGCAAATGCTGGCCGGGCACAGCGCTCACACCTGTAATCCCAGCACTTTGGGAGGCCCAGGCAGGCGAAGTTCGAGACCAGCCTGGCCAACATAGTGAAACCCCGTCTCTACTAAATATACAAATATTAGTTGGGCATGGTGGTATGCACCTGTAGTACCAGCTACTCAGGAGGCTGAGGCAGGAGAATCGCTTGAACCTGGGAGGCGGAGATTGCAGTGAGCCGAGGTTGCAGTGAGCCGAGACTGCGCCACTGCACTCTAGCCTGGCGACAGGGCGAGACTCCGTCTCGAAAAAAAAAAAAAAAGATACTACTCTGTCACGACCAATAGGGCTTATCCCAGGAATCCAGGGTTGTTTAATGTTCAAAAGTCAGTCAAAATAATTCACCATATTAACAGACTAAAAAAGAAAAAAACATATTTTAATATATTTTGAAAAGCACACCCAATAAACTTAATCTCCATTCCTGATTAAAAACTCTTAGTAGGCCGGGCGCGGTGGCTCAAGCCTGTAATCCCAGCACTTTGGGAGGCCGAGACGGGCGGATCACGAGGTCAGGAGATCAAAACCATCCTGGCTAACACGGTGAAACCCCGTCTCTATTAAGAAATACAAAAAACTAGCCGGGCGAGGTGGCGGGCGCCTGTAGTCCCAGCTACTCGGGAGGCTGAGGCCGGAGAATGGCGTGAACCTGGGAGGCGGAGCTTGCAGTGAGCTGAGATCCGGCCACTGCACTCCAGCCTGGGCGACAGAGCGAGACTCCGTCTCAAAAAAAAAAAAAAAAAAAAAAAAAAAAAATTAAAAAAACTCTTAGTAAACTAGGATTAAAAGATAAATTCTGGAACCTGATAAAGTGTGACTATGAAAAAGCACAGATCACACCACACTGAGTGATACAAGACTAAATGCTTTCTCCCTAAGATGCAGGAGAAAAGCAAGAATGCCCACTTACACCACTTCTGTTCAGCATGGTACACGAAGTACTAGCCAGGACATTTTAGGTATGAATTAGAACTCAAAGACTAGAAAGTAAAATTGTCTTTCTTTGTAAATGATGTATTTGTTTAAAACAACACCAAAATCTATAAAAATGCCATTAGAGCTAGTGAATGCAATTAGCAAAGTCTACTTAATTCATTATCATCACAATCACATCAGTAAGAATAAACTATATCCAAATGAAGGGGGCGTTACTTAAGAAAGGCTTTCAGGAAGACAACATTTCGCGAAGGCTTTTTGAGAGTAAGGGGGACAATGAATTGGTAGCCAGAAGCAGGGAGAATATTTTACATAAGTCAAACCTTTATAGAGCACGGGGACAAAAAGAGAGAAAATAATATGAAAAAATTGGAGAAAAGATTGTACAGAAGGCACAGATTCAAAAGAAAGAAATGACAGTTGATAAATGGGAGCAGTAAACGAACTTGGCTCCAACAAAGGTGTTTGGATTTCACAGAGTAAGGACAGGTTGCTGAAGAAAGGAAAAGAAAATAGTACGTAGGAAATGTTTTCTGGGGAGAAACTAGAAACAGGACAACTGATTAGAGAGCTATTTAAATAACCCAGAAGTAGACCAAGGATGATTTGGATTCAGGATGGTGGCATGAACATAAAAATGAGAAGGTCAAAGTCCAAAGCCACAGAGAAAAGAAAAGCTAAAGGATATGGCAATGTTTCCAGATTCAATGTGTCAGATTTCAAGATTCAAGTACTGGGCAGGTGGGTTACCAGCGACAGGGGACCCACACCTCTCCAGAGGGAGGTGAAGCAGGGACCCCTCTCCAGCCTCCAGTTACCTTTCTGAAAAGCACCCTGAATTTTGATAAGCCCAAAGTCTGAAAAATAGGAGGTTAAAGGAAAACAAGAGAAAATGACATTAAATGCCCATTTTTCAGTACAGTCGGTCAGTCTAGAGACCGTCTGCTTCCAAAGCCAATGTGCTGCATTGGTTGGGTCCCGGCTCTGGCCAGTTCGGGAAGTGCAGGCTGGCACCACTACGTGCTGTAGCCGAGTCATGAGTTTTGGGGGACAGGTAGAGGGCCCCCTTTTTAAAGTTTTCAAACCATCCCTTACTGGCTTGAAATGTGATGTCTTTTACATCTTCATTCATTCTTCTTGTCTCTGTGATTTCTACCAAGAGCCTTTTTTACCATTTATGTTTTGTTTTTGTGTTCTGGTGTTTTAAAAGTAGTATTTTCCCCTCTGAGCCTTTCGGCTCCATACTGGGGTGTGGGGCATAAAAAGATCTCCTCTTTCTAGAGCAGTCCGCAGACCCACCTGCATGGTTTAAGCTGGAATCAGTAAGTATTGTGGCCTTTTGTTTAAGGCAATAGAGCCAAACTGCAAGATAAAACAATGTAAATTTTAAACATACTGGTGTAAAAATATAAAACTTGTACAGCAAAAAGAAGCTTTATAAAATTGACCGAAGAGTAGATGGTGAAAGATTAATTTCAATCCTGTTGTCCATGGTATATCTAACAGGAGAGAGTCTTTATTTAGAAGGTCCATAGAGATAACATCTGAGTAAAACCTTCCTCAGGAAAAGGATGTTACTGAGCATGAGACACCATTAGCAGGATTTTCACAGGAGGAAGACATTTAGCTCCTCAGAGAGTAGCAGTTTCATCTTTTACTTTGGATTGCCTTCCTCCACATCAGAATCTTGTACCCAGCAAGTACCCAAGACATTTCTCTTGATATGCTGACCAGGGGGTCTCCAGGTTAGAAAGCCTGGTCCACTTCCAGTTTTTGAGGCTCGAGGATAGATACATATATTTTTAAATAAAGACATGCCAGAACAGCATTATAAAAATTCTGGGCCGGGCGCGGTGGCTCACACCTGTCATCCCAGCACTTTGGGAGGCTGCGGATCACCTGAGGTCGGGAGTTCGAGCCCAGCCTGACCAACATGGAGAAACCCCGTCTCTACTAAAAATACAAAACTAGCTGGGCGTAGTAGTGCGTGCCTGTAGTCCCAGCTACTCGGGAGGCTGAGGCAGGAGAATCGCTCGAACCCGGGAGGCAGAGGTTGCGGTAAGCCGAGATCGCGCCATTGCACTCCAGCCTGGGCAACAAGGGCAAAACTTGGTCTTAAAAAAAAAAAAAAAAAAAAAGGCATGTTTTAAATGTACACATTTAATAAATCGACACCTCCTTTAGGAAAATAATTCAATGTAACTGTACTATTCACAAGATAAGAGGATTAATAAACATGTTCACTTGTCATAAACCACAGAGAGTGTTACCTGGTAACAAGTTTAAAGGTTCATCAGTATTACCTTTCAATCCTGTGACTTTATCTCTACTGTTTACACCTACTATGTGCAAAACATCCTAGTGGGTGCCATGACAAAACAAAGTAGCATAAGCTCATTTTGAGCTCAAGGTATCCAAGATGAGAACCCATGACTTCTTCTTACTCGGTTGAGATACTACGAGGAACTTCCAATGAGTATAGCCTACCTGTGCCCATGGGAGAAATCTGGTGGCCTTGTCCCATCAAATCTGCTACGATCTCCATTCAAGCAGCTTCCATTTTTCTTTCTTCCTTGGGTCCTTCTTGTATATCTTTTAATAGATTATAGATTTTTCTCTTTTTTTTGAGACAGGGTATCACTCTCTCTCTCAGGCTGGAGTATAGTGATGCAATCCTGACTCACTGCAGCATCCAACTCCTGGGCTCATGCAATCCTCCTGCCTCAGCCTCTTGAGTAGCTAGGACTACAGGCATGTGCCATCATGCTCAGTTAATGTTTAAAACATTTTTTGTAGAGATGGGGTCTCACTATGTTGCTCAAGCTGATCTCGAACTCCTGGCCTCAAGTGATCCTCTTACTCTGTCTTCCCAAAGTGCTGGGATTACAGGCATGAGCCACTGCGCCCAGCCTGATTTTCTATCTTACTTAAAGGTGTTGTTGCCTTCTCAACCTCGTCCTACATCAATTTTTCTCCATCCTTTCTCTTCCAAACATCTTGAACTAAACTGCACTCATTACTACCATTCCCCCTATCATCACTTAGCTCCTGAGTCCTTTGTTATGTAGGTCAAATATGTACACCTAACTTGTAGAAATTGGCATTACGATAAATCAATTAACATCTTGTGAGTGTAATCAGCACAGCACTACCAGAGCATAATCACTTCTTCCTATTCTGAAAAATATCAAGCTCTGAATATGCAAAGCTGAGAAACAATTAGTTTAGCCAACAAGGTACGGACATCCTGCAACTGAAAGCAACTTAGCAGTAACAGAATGGAAGATGGCTAGAGATGGGGTGGATGGGAAAAGGAGGCACTACTTAAGAGTGACAGGGAGAGAAAAATGGATAGAAGTAGACAGAAAAGGGGCCGGGCGCGGTGGCTCACGCCTGTAATCCCAGGACTTTGGGAGGCCGAGGCGGGTGGATCACAAGGTCAGGAGATCGAGACCACGGTGAAACCCTGTCTCTACTAAAAATAGAAAAAATTAGCCAGGCGCGGTGGCGGGCGCCTGTAGTCCCAGCTACTCGGGAGGCTGAGGCAGGAGAATGGCGTGAACCCAGGAGGCGGAGCTTGCAGTGAGCTGAGATCCGGCCACTGCACTCCAGCCTGGGCGACAGACCAAGACTCCGTCTCAAAAAAAAAAAAAAAAAAAAAAAAAAAGGAAGTAGACAGAAAAGGAAAGAGACATTGAAAACAAAGAGGAGTAAATAAAGGAAAATGGGCTACATTTCCATCCAATTAATCTCCCTTTCTTCAAATATGGTTGAGAATTAAATTAATGTTAGCTCACTGAACCACTTGGAGATATGTAAAGACCTTCAAGCTGTAGGAACTGTCTTTCCCAGAACATACACCAGAGGCCCTTAGCGGTAGTCCTCTTTTCTGATTTCCTCCCTTTCACTGGTTCAGAGTCTGACCCATTTGAGATGGTATCAGCACTCACCTCAGGTGATCTAGAAGTCACTTCCTTTACTCTCTGCTCCTACAGATAAGCTTAAATGAGTCACCACTTTCTAATTCCACCTAACATCATTTGCATGGTTGCAGGTACACCACTGAAGCAAGTATATTAACTAGAAGTGACAAGTGCCATTGTGGTTTATGATTATCTTCCCTGAATGGTACTCTATGCCTATACGAATCCTAATATACAGGGTCAGATCATTATTCTAAGGTCATTTCCCGTCCTAAACTGCAGTGCAGTGTAAGAGGCTGAGTCTGACATATCACAGTTCAACTGTAAGTCAGCTGTTAACCCTGTACCCTAGTGCCAGCCTTGTAAAGCACACCTCTGTGCGGGTCATCTTCTCCACATACTAAAAACGTTCCCTCATGCCTCTGCACAGGCTGTTCTCTCTGCCTGAAATGGCCTTTACCTCCACAACTTAGTGCAAGTGTCACCTTCCCTGGGAAGGCTTTCTCAACCTCTCCACCGTGTTGATGACCCTCCTTTTCATCCCCACTGCACCCCTTGTACTGTCTATCACAGCACTTATTACACTAAATGGCACTCATCTGTGTCCACATCTGTCTCACCCACCTGGCTGTGCATTCCTTGGGAACAAAGATCTCCTTTCACCCCACCCCTGTATTCCGAGCTCCTAGCACAGCATTCAGCATGTCTATGCATTCAAATGTTTAGTGAGAGTGTCATCATGTCAAGCCCAAGCATATTTCTTTTCTTTTTTTGGAGACGGAATCTTGTTCTGTCACCCAGGCTGGAGCTCAATGGTGCAATCTCAGCTCACTGCAACCTCTGCCTCCCAGGCTTAAGCAATCGTCCTGTATCAGCCTCCCAAGTAGCTGGGACTACTGGTGCGCACTACCACAACCAGCTAATTGTTTTTTTTGTTGTTGTTGTTGTTGTTTTTTGTTTTTTGTTTTTGTAGAGATGGGCTTCACCGCATCACCCAGGCTGGTCTCGAACTCCTGGACTCAAGTGACCTGCCTGCCTAGGACTCCCAAAGTGCTGGCATTACATGCATGAGCCACCGAGCTTTGCCTAAAATGAGGTATTTTAGAAATTCCATTTTAAATTCTTTCTTTCTTAACTTCATTTGAAAAAATATTTATTGAGGATCTACTATGTGCAACTCACAGTGCTAGATGCTAGTGACACAAATGTGAATAAAACAGAGTATTTTTATTCATGTAGCTATTTTCCAGAAGGGGAAATAGAATATACAAATTAAATAATTATACAATTGATATCTTCTAATGTGGGGCAGGGTGATTAGGAAGTCATTAAAGAAGTGACACACACACTGAGCTCAGTATTGAAGAGGCATCAACTAAGGTTGGGCCTGGGGGCTTCCAGCTGTGGGAATAGCATGCTCAAGGAAGGGACCTTGGGTAGGGAAGAACATACATTTCAGGAACTTGAAGACGGTCAGTATGGTGAGAGTACAGTCAGCAAGGGGGAAGACGGCAGGAAAAGAGGCAGGGGACGTTGGCAGAAACTTCACTGGGCAGTCAGTGAAAAAGGCAGGAACACGAATTCAGGTTCTTATCAGGGTCTTTAGGCCTCATTGACAGTTTTTTGTTTTTGAGACAGGGTCTCACTCTGTCACCCACACTGGAGTGTGGTGGCACAATCGTGGCTCATTGCAACCTCCACCCCCAGGCTCCAGCTGTTCTCCCACCTCAGCCTCCCGAGTAGCTGGGACTATAGGCAGGCACCACCACGCCCGGCTAATTTTTGTATGTTTTGTAGAGACAGGGTTTTGCTGTGTTGCCCAGGCTGGTCTTGAACTCCTGAGCTCAAGATATTGGCCCGCCTCAGCTTCCCAAAGGGCAGGGATCACGGGTGCGAGCCGGTGCAGCCAGCCTTATTAACAGGTTTAAGCAGGGGAGAAATATGATCAGATTTACACTTGTTTTTTAAGTAAATGTTTTAAATTAAGATATATACAGAACAAATCTGTAGTTTTAAAAGATTATTCTCACTACGGTTTCAACAATTCTCTGAAGCAGAGAAGTTCCTTCTTGCCAAAGAAAAAACTAAGGCTCTGCAAAACTAAGTAACTTACTTCCAGTTATTTATTTAACAAACATTTGAGTGTCTACGATATGACAGACAGTACAGTATGTGTCTACGGATGCAAAGACGACTACAATACTCTCACTTAAGAAATGTGCAATCTAGCAGGAGAGGCAGACTAATAAACATGATATAATGTAGTCTATGTCAGAAATGAGTAAAGTCTAAGAGAACAGAGAGAAATTAAATCTTCCTCGGAAGAATTAATCATTTCACCTTTGTGTTCAAGGGGTTTGTTTTTTTTTTCATACTGTAGTTTTTGAATTCTCAGTCATTCCTGCGCTTGGCACCCAGTATGCACTCAAGCAAATGTCAGCAATACAAATGAATCCAGGACTTTTGACTCCTAATTCAGAGACTCTCCAACTCTGCCCCAATTCTGGAAGACTTGCATTAATTATAATAATTATGGAACTATTTTGGACCTCTACTTTTGAAGCTGCTTTCGGAGCCTGTTTATAAACCACAAAGAAAGTCAGTCTCATTAAGACTGTCAAACTTCATTAATGACCCAACCTGAAAATCCGTAACAATATCTAAACATTGCTATTTTGTTAAAAGAAAATCTACTCCAAACACATCGAGTGGTATACGTTAAGTACCTAAAGCTTTTAGTATGTCAATCATACCTCAATAAGGTGGTTTGGGGGAAAAAGAAAGCACAAACTGGCATTCGGAGGATAGTGAAATGCTCCTATGAAGACAATCAAGCAAATATGACATATACTCCTTCATAATTCATGATCTCTGTCCTCAAAGGACTTACATATCAGTTTCTAACTGGAAAGACAAAGAATAGCACAAAAAAACAATAAAAGGAATAGAAGGTAACATTTGTTCATTTATTTAAAACATTTACACACTGTCTACTATAGGTCTGGTCAGAAACTGTTCTAGGGATGCAAAGGGGGTAAGATAAATGCCTGCTTTCAAGAAACTCAGTCTTATCGGGAAGTCGACAATACACAGGCCGGGCACGGTGGCTCACACCTGTAATCCCAGCACTTTGGGAGGCTAAGACAGGCAGATTGCTTGAGCCTGGGAGGTTGAGACCAGCCTGGGCAACATAGTGAGACCTCGTCTCTATAAAACATGAGACAGGTGTGGAGGTGCATGTCTGTAGTCCCAGCTGTTCAGAAGGCTGAGGTGGGAGGACTGCTTGAGCCCAGGAGATGGAGGCTGCAACGAGCCATGTTTGCGCCACTGCACTCCAGCCTGGGTGACAGAGTGAGACCCTGCCTCAAACAAAACAAAACAAAACAAAATACACAGCGTTGCTATTAAGCAGGTACACACAAATGAGAACACCGAGGCGGTGTACAGCTGGCATCAATTCTAACTCATCAGACACCCATTCTTATGGGTCCATGCTTTATCTGTTGTTAAATATTGTAATATTACCTCTGATTATAATGTAAATTGGTAAATACTGTAAGTAATCACTATATGAAAAAACAATGATACCCAAAACATTGTTAAAAGTTTTCAGAGAATATGATGAGAACTTAAATTTTAATCTTGGGTCCCCTTGTGTTTCTTGGCAAGGAAGCTTGGCACATTTGAATAAGTAAGCTGGTTCTAGGTGAGGGGAATAGTAACCAAAAGGCCAGTGGCTGGAATTACCCAGGTATGGCTCTTCAACTATGTGGAGAGCATGGTTTAGAGTTGTGCTGTCCAACATGGTAGCCACTAGCCACATGTGGCTACTGAGCTCTTGAAACGTGGTTACTCTGAACTGAGATGTATATGAGCAAAAAATACACTCCAGATTTCAAAGGCTTAACTAGAAAAAAGAATGCAAAGTATCTCATTAATAATTTTTTTACTAATTACTTATTTAAATGATATTTTGGATATACTGAAGTCAATAAAATGCTATAAAAATCAATTTCACCCCTTTCTACTTTTTTAATGTGGCTACTAGAAAATCTATACAAATGTGGTTCATATTTGTGGCTTGCATTCTATTTCTATTGGACAGTGCTAGTCCAAAAACTTTAAATAACAAGCTAAAGCATTTAAACCCTCTAGGCAATGAAACACCATTGAAGGCTTTCAAACTTTAGTGCCTGTGGTCGATTTGGGAGGGAGCAGGAAACACAAACAAAGCGCTGTTTCAGGAAGATCAGTGTGGGGGCAATCTGCAGGGGTGAGACACTGGAGGCAGTTGTCAATATCAACAGGCTGCAAAATGTCAAAGGGTGAGCAGGCTCGGCTGGAAAGTATACAAGGTCTTTAGAAGGCCCACGCTGGGTGGAGGGAGGAGGAAGAAATCAAGAGCAGGTTGAAATACGGGAAGAGTAACAGCTGCAAGTGCTGACCCCAGCCTGATCAACCAAGGTGCAATGCTTGTGGGACTTAGTGAGCTCAGCGCAGTTTACTTTAGATCAAGTATGGCTTAGTGATAAGGGCTTCCAGGCAGAGGTACAATTCAGAACAGGACTGGGGTCCTCTTCAGCAATTCTGGAATCTATCTCACTGTGGCAGGACTTCCAACAGTAAGATCAAGTCCCAGAGGAGATGGGGAGGAGGTAGGCAAGGCTACTAGAAACCGCAGGATAGGCTGGGCGCGGTGGCTCACGCCTGTAATCCCAGCACTTTGGGAGGTCGAAGCAGGTGGATCACAAGGTCAGGAGTTCAAGACCAGCCTGGCTAATATGGTTAAACCCTGTCTCTAATAAAAATACAAAAAAAATTAGCTGGGCATGGTGGTGGGCGCCTGTAGTCCCAGCTAGGTGGGAGGCTGAGGCAGGAGAATTGCTTGAACTCAGGAGGGGGAGGTTGCAGTGAGCTGAGATCAGGCCACTGTACTCCAGCCTGGGCAACAGAGCGAGACTCCGTCTCAAACAAAAGAAAACAAAACAAAAAAGAAACTACAGGATAGGCCGGGTGTGGTGGCTCACGCCTGTAATCCCAGCACTTTGGGAGGCCAAGGCAGGCGGATCATGAGGTCAGGAGTTCAAGACCAGCCTGGCCAACATGGTGAAACCCCATCTCTACTAAAAATACAAAAATTAGCCAGGTGTGGTGGCACGCACCTGTAGTCAGCTACTTGGGAGGCTGAGGCAGAAGAATTGCTTGAACCCAGGAGGCAGAGGTTGCAGTGAGCCCAGATCGCACCACTGCACTCCAGCCTGGGCAACAGAGCGAGACTCTTATCTCAAAAAAAAAAAAAAAAAACTACAGGATAGCAATAAATAACAAAAGCAAAAGACCAGACTTACAACACAGCCTACAAATATTTACTGGAAGTCTGCTGTATGCCTGACACTTGGCCAGGCTCTGGAGATACAGTGAACAAAACAGACATGGTCCTGAATCATGAATTGTGGAAAAATAACAGGAGCTCTGCCAGTCTTAACTGAGGGTGGATGGCGGCAGTGGGACGAGAGCATAAAGGAGAGCCTTTCTGAAGTGACAATTTAATCTGAACCTGAAGTTAGCTGGGTGAAGACTAGTGGGGAGCAGAGGAAGCACAGCCCAAGCCAAGAGATTAGTGCAGGTGTATACAAAGACAAAAACCTTAAGGCCGGAAAAGGCTTGGGCAATTTGAGGAACTGAAAGAAGGACCTTGCAGTTAAGATGGTCAGAGAGGAGGGCGGGGTATAAAAGAAGTGAGGGCAGGTTGGAGAGGCCAGAACACACAAGCCTCATAGGATAAAAAGTAAAATCCCAGCAGGGCGCGGTGGCTCACGCCTGTAATCCTAGCACATTGGGAGACCGAGGCGCGCGGATCATGAGGTCAAGAGATCGAAACCATCCTGGCCAAAAATGGTGAAACCTCGTCTCTACTGAAAATACAAAAATTAGCCGGGCGTGGTGGCATGCGCCTGTAGTCCCAGCTCCTCGGGAGGCTGAGGCAGAAGAATTCCTTGAAACTGGGAGGCGGAGGTTGCAGTGAACCGAGATCGTGCCATTACACTCCAGCCTAGGCGACAGAGCTAGACTCCATCTCAAAAACAAACAAAAAAGCAAAATTCTAAACCGGCCAGAGTGTAATGGGAAGTCATAAAAGGGTTTTGACCACAAGGAAGTGGTACAATCCTAAAGGGATTCTAAGTGCTCCAGCTACCTATGCTCCTCTCAGGTCACTGAATCCGGGCTGGCTTGGCAGCAAAGGGGCAGCAGCCAGTATCATAACTGAGTAGCAGGATTCCAGGTCTGAAATAACAAGAGTTTACCTACCATATGGCCCTCCAAATGCTCCAGGGTTGCAAACTTGAGAGGATGATGGCACCACTGAAAAACACTAATAATAACTAATAGAAACTAACAATAACTAACAGAAACTAATACTAATGGGAGGCATCACTTGACTTTCAACATACTGAGTACGAAGAAGTAGCAAAGAATGCCAGCCGGGCACAGTGGCTCATGCCTGTAATCTCAGCACTTTGGGAGACTGAGGTGGGCAGATCACTTGAGGTCAGGAGTTCGAGACCAGCCATGGTCAACATGGTGAAACCCTGTCTCTACTAATAATACAAAAATTAGCCAGATGTGGTGGTGTACACCGGCAATCCCAGCTACTTGGGAGGCTAAGGTAGGAGAATCGCTTGAACCCGGAAGGCAGAGGTTGCAGTGAGCCGAAATTATACCACTGCACTCTAGCCTAAGCAACAGAGCGAGACTGTCTCAAAAACAAAACAAAAAGAACGCCAGCAGGTAAATATGGATTTTGTTTTGGAGTATGGAAGAAAGGTGAGGCATGGATATGTAGGCTAGCATATACAGAGGTGATAGTTAAGTCTCATAAATAATACTTATGAGGATTAGAAAAAGAGAAAAATAAAACAATAAAAGGAGCCCTTAGTAAATGACCTTAGTGTTTCTCTCTGCGATAGAAGTCGGGAAAGGAATGATGCCCCAAAAGGTAAAAAGAAGGACAGTACGATGTCAGAAAAATGTCAGAAAAGGCAGAGCGTTAAGAAAGCTGACTGGGCACGGTGCCTCACCCCTGTCCTAGCACTTTGGGAGGCCAAGGCGGGAGTTCAAGACAAGCCTGGTCAACATGGTGAAATCCCTAAGGTCAGGAGTTCAAGACCGGCCTGGCCAACATGGCAAAACTCTGTCTCTACTAAAAATACAAAAATTAGCTGGGCTTGGTGATGCGCACCTATAATCCCAGGTACTTGGGAGGCTGAGGCAGGAGAATCGCTTGAACCCAGTGAAGTTGTGGCGGCGAAGGGTGGCGGAGGTTGTGGTGAGCCGAGATCATGCCACTTCACTCCAGCCTGGGCGACAGAGCGAAACTCCATCAGAAAGACAAGAAAGAAAGACAAGAAAGATGGATGGATGGATGGATGGATGGATGGATGGATGGATGGATGGATGGATGGAAGGAAGGAAGGAAGGAAGGAAGGAAGGAAGGAAGGAAGGAAGGAAGGAGAAAGGAAAGAGAAAGCTGTGATCCAAAGGGATGGGGCAAGGGAGTTTTTTTTTTGGAGTGATGGAACCGTTCTGATCCTGACTGTGTGCATTCATATGTGAACATTCACAGAACTGTAAACACACACAAAAAGTCAATATTACTGTATGTTATTTTTTAAAAAGTTTTTAAAGGGATAGGGGTTGTCAAAAAGGATTGGCTGCTGCAGGGAGACAGAAAAGGATGAAACCTGAAAAGAGAGTTTTGGAAAAAAATTTTTTTTTTGAGACGTAGTCTCGCTCTGTCGCCCAGGCTAGAGTGCAGTGGTGCGATCTCGGTCACTGCAGCCTCCGCCTCCTTGGTTCAAGCAATTCTCCTGCGTCAGGCTCCTGAGTAACTGGGACCACAGGTATGCGCCACCCCACCTGGCTAATTTTTTTTGTATTTTTAGTAGAGACGGGGTTTCACCATATTGGCCAGGATGGTCTTGATCTCCTGACCTCCTGATCCGCCCACCTCAGCCTCCCAAAGTGCCGGGATTACAGGCGTGAGCCACTGTGCCCGGCCAGTGTGGGAAATTTACCCACTAGGTAATTGGCAACCCTGGAACAATCTGGCTGCAAAAGTTTAAAGAATGACGGAGTAGTGAAGACGTGAAGGAAGGGAAGTAGCCAGCATAGACTGCTCTTTCAGAACTCTGGAAGTGAGAGGAACAGTAGCTCAAACATGATAGCAGAATGGAGAGATCCAGCAAACTGGCAGAATTTTCCAAGATCCCATGAGTTGCTCCATTTAAGTATTTTTTCAAAACACGCATTTTGCACATGAACTAGTCATGTTCTTATCGTCCTGTTAATCTAAAACTGTATAATTCAACGACTAAAACGAATCCAAAATCTACACTTTGATTCTGCTTCTTAGAATCAGATGTTAGTCAACTAACATTTTCTGTGTTCCCACTATGTGCCAAGCACTATGCTGGATAGAAAAATGAATAACACTTAGTCCTTGGAAGAGCACACAATTTATCACAATAGCCCGGGACTGGAGCAGAGATCTGCACCGAGGGCTCTGAAAGCCTTGAACTCTGAACTAAAATGTATTTTTACAATCTTTATAAAAATTAAACAGGGAAGAAATAAGATGTACTTTTGCAAAAACGTTATTAATTTCTAAAAGCCAAGAATGAGCTTAAACTTTTTTTTTTTTTTTTTTTTTTTTTGAGACTGAATTTCGCTCTTGTTACCCAGGTTAGAGGGCAATGGCATGATCTCGGCTCCCTGCAACCTCCGCCTCCTGGGTTCAAGCGATTCTCCTGCCTCAGCTTCCTCATAGCTGGAATTACAGGCGCCCACCACCACATCTGGCTAATTTTTTGTATTTTTAGTAGAGACGGGGTTTCACCATGTTGGCCACGTTGGTCTCGAACTCCTGACCTAAAGTGATCCACCCGCCTCGGTCTCCCAAAGTGCTGGGATTACAGGCATGAGTCACTGCGCCCAGCTTAATTTAAATTCTTAGGTATGGGCAACCTAATCATCAGTGGTATTCTCCTTTTCTAGTCCTCTCTACTTTTCAGCGCCCTTTCTCCCTCTGATAATTCAGGAAGGAGGCAAAATGAAACACGCGTTGGCTCTCAAACCAGAGAGACGTGAGACTGAACCTATGCCCTTGAAATGCATAGCTGTGTGGCTCTCGGAGATGCCTTTTCTCTTTCATAGAATAGTAATGATACCTACCCCACAAACTTGGGGTAAGAATTAGAAGGAAAAAATGGAAAAAGGCTGGCATACAGTAAGCATGCGACACATGTTAGCTAGTATGATTACTGCCATTTCAACAAGTAGCATTGCTCTGACTTTAAAACATTTTTAAGTGCTTCCATTTGAATAAGGGAAATTTTTTTCAAGGGCATGACATTTATATGTTACCATAGAAAAGCAGCTACAGAATTTCTATCAGAAACCACTCTGCTCAAATAATGGTGTTTGGGATAAGCACTTAATAATACTCAAGAACTAAGAAAATATAAAGGTATTATCATCATCATCATCACCACGTCCCACGTGGGACAAGGCAGTCTGATTTGCGTTCTGGATATTGGTGAGTGTGCCTTCGTGCAAGTGGACACTACATTCATAGCCCTCCCACTACCTGCCTACAGCAATGCAACACGCTGTAGAGACAACGTGCTAAAAGTTCCGCTCTACAAGAGTCATTTACACAACACTACCCAAAACACATCTGTAGTTTCAAAGCGAAGATCACTGATGAGTCTCCAAATCAAGAGAAATCTTAATACTACTGACATCTCCCACAGCAAAGAAGTAACCTCTATTAGTAAACTTTCACAAAATGCTAATGTGTATCATTTCTACACACTTTCTATATATACTTAACTGTTGGTGGGGGCACTAAAGTTTTATTCACTATGAAGAAATGTCTTTGGCCAATTTTGCATAATTTCGCTTAAATTATAATACAAATGACCAACTTGAAATTCACCATCCTCTCGTTCAATCTCTAGCACTGATGCTAAAAAGTAATAACACGGCCAAAACACATGAGGAAGCACGAACTTAAAGTCGCAGGCTGGTAACCTGAATTCCAAAGAATTCAGAATAAGCTGGTCCTTAAGGCGCTTGACTAGAGGTGACCGTTACTGGACGTCTTTAACCACTACAATGTGTCTCACTGGATCGGATGTTTAGCCTCTACAGCCGAATAAACCCAGTAGTCTGGAACTGAAGGGCACCGGGCAGGGGAAGGTGTAAAACCATTTCCAGTGCCCCTCGTTTCCTTGTCCAGAGTCTGAGCCGCCTCCCCAAGAGGCCGCACACGCAGGGCCCTGGGGAAGGGTGTGTAACGCATTCACCCTGTCACGCAGGTCCTGCACACAGGCGAGGACGCTGCGCAGGGACCCGAGGCTCCGAGGCCTGACGCCTCCCTCTGCCACCGACAGCCATGGACGAACGCGCCTCCGCGGGCCGGGAGGGTGCACCCGCGCCGGGGCCCCCAGGAGACGGGAAGCGAACTCAACTCGGCCGGGCCAGCCCACCCGGAAGCCCTCCCCCAGCTCACACCTGCTGGCGCGTGACGCCCGGAGCCGCGCGCGCGCCCGCCCGTGCCTCCCCGGCCGTTCGGGGCGCTCGGCCCGCGCGCCGGACGTCGCCCCGAATCCCTCCCCGCCCCTCGACTCAAATCTCGGCGGCTCCCGCTCCCGTGGAGCGCGCGCTCAGCGCCGCCGGCCACACCGGCCCCGCGCGCGCTCACGCCCCCTCCCCGGCCCGCTCCCCGCCCCACGCGCGCTCCCTCGCGAGGACACGCACACGCCGCGCCTCCGCTCACCGCCCCGGGCCGCGCCGCGCGCCCCCGGGGGCGTCCTCGCCGACCCCCGGCCGCCCCGCTCCGTCCTGGCAGGGCGCGGGGGAGGGGAAGGACGGCGCGGCCGCCGCACCTCACTCACCCCCGAGCCGTGCCGGCTCCAAGTACGCGGCGTTCCGCTGTGAAGCGAGGCGCGCAGTCCTCGCTTCTCCGCAGACTATGGAGGCGACGTCGTAGGGGGACTGAGGGTCGCGGGGGTCACTCCCTCCCGTTTCGCCTTGCAGAAGCACGGGGACCCCAGAAACTAAAAACAAAATAAACAAACTTTCCCCTCCGCATCCCTCCCCCAAAACCACAACACAAACACTCGGGGGCCCGCCCAGAGCCCCACTCCATTGGCCGCAGGGAGGATGCTTCCGGCTCTCACTGGCTGCCTTTTGTGCCCATCAAGCTGTCGTTCCGCCCCTCCAATTCCTCGTTGCTGCCTTAGCCCCTCATTGGTTAAGTGCTTCCCGTTTAACGAGCTAGGATTGGCTGAGCTGCCTGAGCCAATCATGCGGGGACACACCCCCTCAGCATCCCAGAGGCCGCTTCCTCGGTCGAGGACCCAAAGAGACTCAGGGGAAACTAGAGCATGATGGCCGCCGAGCTGGCTTGGCGCAACCATGGTCTTTTTTCTTTTTATTTTTAGCTAGTTAGTGCCTTGCCTCGGCGCTGTTTCCCTAAGCTCGTCTTTCCATCCAGTACTGCCCTATAACGGAATCTATACGTGCCGGCTCCTTGATTTATCCCCTCCGAAGTGCAGAGTGTGGGCTGGTTGTGTGTCATTGGACTGTCAGGATGTCACTCCCCAGTCAAATCTTCAAGCTATTGGTGGAACAGCAAGAAAGCCCGTCCAACAACAAGAGCTAATACCATTGGTTTGACTCCACTGTGTTATTTCCTGGCACCTTATTGGGCAAATAGGTGCGTCAGATCCGGATTCGCTCTGCTACGGTTAATTGTTTACTGGGGATTTGGGGTCAACTCCAGTTGTTTGGCCAGTAGTTGACGATAATAGTGACTCCCATGTATTGCATGCCTATTTTGTGCCAAGTACTGGACTGCTTTCTTCACAACCATTATCTGGTTAAACCTGGGAGTAATGCAGTATCCAGTTTTTATAGATGGGAAATTAAGGCTGGCGAGAGCTTAGAAAACTTGCCCAAGGTCATCCAGATACAAAGTAATTGATGAGCCTGGCATCTGGTCCTGGGTCAAACTCCAGAGACGTCACTCTTTTTTATTATGCGTTAGTGCCTCCACCTTAGACGATATACTGGCAGTCAACCCAGCATCTTAAAAACTTTCATTTGGAACTCAAAAAGTCTTCAGTTTCTGGAAGTGACTTTTTTGGGGACTTACTATGGAGAGGTTGTCATTGCCTCCACCACATCCTCCTCCCCAGGACCCATTCCTCTCCCCTTTAAGTTAAAGTAGACATTTCTGCCATCCTTTTATGTGAAGCCTCCCCCCCCACTCACAACCCCTGACCAACCATCTACAACTCATTCTTTGGAGAGAGTCCTCAAGAGCTGGAAAACTAGGAGAAATCAAGTCTAAAGAGAGAGACAGAACAAATCGTCTTAGAAATGAATAATTTATTGCATGCAAAGAGAACAGCCCTTCAGCTCCTGGAAGTCTTCCAGGATAGTTGATGCTGAGCAAGACGTGTGCTCCTGGCTGGTGGCCACTGGGTTCTTTCTCTGGAGCAGCTTTCATCGAAGTGAATCCAACATTTCAGCCAGAGGAGGGCAGGATGCTTAGGACCCATTGCCAGAGTGCCAGCCGTGAGCTTTTGGGACCGAAATGATCTCCAGGAGCACAACGCTGGACTCTAGCCCACATTCCATCTCGGATAATTAACATTTTACCGTCCCAAATCCCCATCCCCTGTAGCTTCAGTGGGATCACCGCCCTTGTTTCGCTTCCTGATCCAAGCTGTTGTGTAACCTCCCAGGCACTGCTTTAATAATAAAACAACCATTGTAACATAGTAACGATGCTCAACACTTAGAGCCTTTCAGCAAATGAAGCCAAGGTATTTCATAAAAGTCCATTAAGAGTAAGTGGCGTGTATTCCTAGGGCCAATGCAAGAAAGACAGAAGAAAGATCATGCGTCAAATTCTAATACAGGTCGTAAGAACGTGAATCCGTACAGTTGTATGCACATACCCCATATTAGCCTTCCAGTATGGGGATTCTGAACTCAAAAACACAGTGAATGAGAAACATTCAGAATCTAAAACCTTCCTAACCTTCAAAGTTGGTTGCTTGGACCCCTATTTTAACTTGGTACTTGACTTTCTGGGTAATTGTTTGATACATTTCAGTTGTAAGTACCTTGAAGCAGATGGTTTATTTTTCATCTTTGTGTCCTTCACATTGTTCTGATGGTAAAAGGCCCCCAAATAAATAATTATTCCGTAAATGTTTAGTGAGCATGTCAGGCACTTTTACTAAGTTACAAAGGCTACACAGATGAGTAATAGACTCTCTCTTCCTTCAAGGACCTCAGTTTAGTAGGGGTGTCCAGCAGATAAGCAGATAACCATGGTGCAGTGCTGTGAGAAGGTGCCCTGGAAGCAAATGGTAGGGACATGGGACTCCATCTCGGAGGGACAGAAATGGCTTCCCGGAAGAAGTGACATCTACAGAGAGAACTAAAGAATGAGTTACGGTTAGCTAGGCAAGAGACTGGTGATGTGTGGTGACCTACAACATTTGCTGTCTGGTGGCAGGGAGCAGAATGGGAATATCCAGAGATGGCCAAAGCCTGCTCTTCTTAGAATCTTTGTCTATAAAGGCTTCAGCTATTTGTCATTGTGCCACCTCATTGTGCCTTCCCTCCCAGAGACAAAGCAAATGTGCCTTCCCTCCCAGAGACAAAGCAAATGCCTGAAACCTTCTTGTATTTGTCCCCTTGAGAATAGGAAAATAATTTCCAAATAAGATGGCTGTTTTTCTGATCATAAAAGTAACATTGAGGCCAGGCACATTGGCTCACGCTTGTAATCCTAGCACTTTGAGAGGCCAAGGCGGGGAGGACTGCTTGAGGCCAGGAGTTTGAGACTAGCTTGGGCAACACAGGCAGAGCCCATTTCTACAAAAAGAAAGAAAAGTAATAGTTGGGCATGGCAGCCTGCGCCTATAGTCCCAGCTACTCGGGAGGCTGAGATGCGAGGATTGCTTGAGCCTGGAGTTCAAGGCTGCAGTGAGCCACACGACCACTCTAGCCTGGGCAACAGAGCAAGACTCTGTCTCAAAAAAAAAAAAAGTTACATTGAGTAAATATTATTTTAACTCAATATAATATTCTATATTTTAGACAATATAGAAAGTTATAAAGTGAAACCTCCCATAATGTATTACATCCAGACACCGTTAAGGACCCTATCTTCCCAGACTCTTTTATGAATAGGCCCACAGATGAGTTTCTTCTTCCAACAAATAGTGGGATGTGGTTCAGGGGCTTTTCTGGGCTCTGACAGCTCTCATCACCCAGAACTGTGGCTTTGGATGGAACCTGCCCTTGCTTTCTATACTTATAGGAAGGAAGCCAATCTGTCAATCAAATAATTATTGTGAAGAAGATGGGTTTCAATTCTTGTCACGGCCAATGACAGGACTTTTGGGGCTTGTTCAGTCTGGTGTGAATGTTGAGCCAATGAATGGGGTGAGGGTATCTGCACCGTAGGGCTTACAGGCATGCTTTGGTGCCTGTGGAATCAACTCATACCCTGAAAAAGCAGCCCAGGTCAGAGAATGCTATGCCAGGGTACTCTCCTGTGCTCGCTTTCATTTCCTCTCTGCATGCTACTTGGGGAAAATATTTTTCTGTTTGTTTGTTCCAACCCACCCAGCTTTCAGAGTAAAAAGACTCGTTAAGCCCTGCACACTTGTATGCAGGCCAAGTGCACTATGTTCTTGGAGCGCTGTGCTATTCTTAGCGCTCTATATGTGGTGTTCTATACAGTTGGCTTTTTGCTGGAGGGGAAGGCAGATTTCATGAGTGATAGCTGCCTTGGCTGGCTACCAAAAGTGCTCTGAGCCATCTCAAGCAACAGGCCTTCTTTTTTTCCCTTGAGAGGTTGTGTTGTGATCCCTGCCCTGGGCTTGGACAAATTCCAAGGCAATGGGAATTTTTGTGAACGATTCTGCAACAACCCACAAGCTGGGGGAAGGGGGGATAGCAAGCTGGATCTGCTCCAGCTCTAATTTCTGTGGCACAGGAGAACTTCCGCCCTTTGCACTGGCCCCTCATAGCTATGAAGAATTTGGAAGTGTTCGTTAAGCATTCTCCAATTCTTGAAGCTTATAACAATGGGAAGATCCCTATAAAGGAATCTGATCCAAAGGACAAGGGGACAGCTGACAGCTGATACTGCTCGCTTGGGCAGTGGGTGTAGCCATTGCCAAAGACCAAGCGCAATGAGGGAGGGAAACTCTCTAGAGAGTGCTGATTACAGAGGACGTGCTTCTAAGCATTTATTGCATGTGTGGGAGCATTTACTGTGCAACACATCCCTTGCGTCTGTCTCACCTTCTAAATCACCTCTCATTTTTTATGACCACACTTCCTGAGAAGCGATTTGGTTAAGCAGCAAACACTGGACCCCCTCCTGTGTGCTGGCCAATGCTAGACACACAGGAGGAGGCTTGCAAGAGAACCAGGATTACGGTTAATAATAACTACCCTTTGGTGGACGCTTGCTGTGTGTCAGACACTTTACTGAGAGCTTTACGTGGATTGTGGATAGTTAATCTTCACAACAACCATTGTTATCCACATTTTCTAGATAGGAAAATGTAGGCACTGAAGGGCTAACATTGAACCTAGGCAGTCTGACTCCAATGAGTAAGCTCTTGTCCACGCTGCTATATAGCCTCTCGGATGTCTAACTTGGGAACCCCACAGTGCAGCTGGGGAGACAACTAGCCCTCAATGAACAGTTGTCCTCGTAGTCTTTAGTATCTCAGCCCCCATCCTCTTTACCCCTATAAACTCAAGGAAAGAAGTACACCTCTTCCTGGCTAAATTACCGCCTCTGGTGGTCCTTCCTCCACTTCCCAACTGAGATCTGGCTTTTCTCCCACTCCCTTCAAATAGCTTCCTTCCTTTTCTTCTCTATTTTCTTATCCTAGCTTCTTAAATAATGACCTGTGGCCATCTCCACCACAGAAGTGCTCTCTCGTTCTTTCTCTCTCTGAACCTGGCTTCTAGCCCTAACTCTACTGAAATGCATTTCTCTAAGCTCATCTATAACCTTTTTGTGGCCAAGATCCAAGAGACTTTCTCAGTCCTTGTTTCCATGGCTTCACCAATACGTTTTACTCTGAGAATCTTTTCTTTGCTTCCCCAAATAGCCAGCTTTCCTCCTACCTCTACAACTGTTCATGCTCTTTTCCCTACCAGCTTTTTCTCTAAACTCCTTCAAAGGAGTCTGTCTGCACTTCTCTCCTTATGTTGTTTCTGGGGGCGTGCGATGCTTGCGGGACTCAGCGAGCTCAGCTGGGTCATTATCCTACTTTCGCCTCTAAGATGAGAATTCCATCTCTCCATCTCCAGCCTTCATTCTGCAGCTTGTTTGCTGCCTGACTTTTTGCAAGTCACATAAACTATCCAAGCTTCAGTTTCCTCGTTTCTAAAATGAATATATTGAATCAGATTTGTTATTCTCCACCTAAGATAATGATAAAACCTAACATTTTAAACCACATACCAGGCCAGGCGTAGTGTTCACGCCTGTAATCCTCCCAGCAATTTGGGAGGCAGAGTTGGGCAGATCACTGGAGGTCAGAGATTCAAGACCAGGCTGGCCAACATGGCAAAACCTCATTTCTACTAAAAATAGAAAAATTAGCCAGGTGTGGTGGCATGCACCTATAATCCCAGCTACTTGGGAGGCTGAGGCAGGAAAACTGCTTCAACCTGGGAGATGGAGGTTGCAGTGAGCTGAGATCGCACCACTGCACTCCAGCCTGGGCAACAAAGGGAGACTCCATCTCAAATTAAAAAACCACATACTATGCCAGGCAGGACTAAGTGGAAAATGAAAGCATGGGGTTCATGGGTTGCACACCCATGAAACCAGCTCCAGTACCAGCCTCTGCTCCAAGCATTGTATATGAGTTTATTCAGTCCTCATAGTAACCTTCAGAGGTAGATACAGATGAAGAAAGTAAGGCAGAGATAGGTTAAGCAGTTGCCCAAGGTCAGTTTTTAATTGGTAGAATTGAGAAAAATAACACCTGCTTGCTGGGGCTATTGTGAGACTCGTAGGCGCAGGTGTACAGGGAAGGCTGGTTCCTGTCCAGGGACCCCTCAGCCAGGCCATGCCCATTCTCCCGCAGAGTTTCTCCATGCGGTTTCTGCTGCCTAAGATGCCCCCTCTTCCTCTGCCTGTCCCCAAGTCTACACGTTCTTCAAAGCTCAGTTCAAGCCCCTCCTCCTCCTCTGAGGGGCTTCTGCAGCCGAGGCAGGCCCACAACTCTCTTCCCCTGGCAGATTTCCTGAGCACCCTTGTGGTGAAGGCAGCCCCATCCCCGCCTTAGGAGCACTCGCTGGACTTTGCCCACTCCAGGCTCAGTAATAACCAATCCTACAGGGCCAGAGGGACCTTTTTCTCCATATCCTTGGAGCAGCTTGCTGTAGACTGTCTCACCTACCAGGCAGGAAGGCTTTGCGGGCAAAACCTATTATTTGAGTTATCTGAGTTTTCACTGTGTCCTCGATAATTGTGATTCTCATAATTCTCATAAAAGAGTTCTGTTTAGGCTCTGGACCTTTCCCTGGAATGCCTTGCCTCATTGTCCCCTCCTTCATTCACTCCTCAGGTGTCGGCTCAGAGATTACTTCCTCCTCTAGGAAGCCTTCCCTGATCTTCACCCCCAGGTTAAGTGCATCCTCTGGGCTTCTATACCCACTGTGCTTTCCCATCACAACACTTGCCTCCCAGTGTCCATCTTCCTAACCATGTTCTGAACATTTGAAAGTAAAGGCCAGGTCTGTCTTATCACAGTGCCTGGAACACAGTAAGTTCTCAAGTTCATTTGAACAAATGAATGAACGAACGAATGAATGAAAAAATTAAATGTTGAGCAGGTGCAGTGGCTCATGCCTGTAAGCCCAGCTACTTGGGAGGCTGAAGTGGGAGGATCACTTGAGCCCAGGAGTTAGAGACCAGCCTGGGCAACATAGCAAGACCCCATCCCTAATTTTTTTTTTAAATTAGCTGGGCAGGGTGGTACATGCCTATAGTCCCAGCTACTTGGGAGGCTGAGGCGGGAGGATCACTTGAACCTAGGGGTTTTAGGTTGCAGTGAGTTATGATTACGTCATTGCACTCCAACCTGGCAACAGAGACCCCATCTCCAAAAAAAAGAAGTTGGTGAAACCTCTGGGCTCTGCAAGCACTTCAGCATAGGGCTGGGCACCTGATGGGCGCTTATGTAAGTTCATGAAATGCGTGAGAACAACTCCAGAATTTCTGTTCAGAAGAAGGCTTAATGGCAGTGGTCTAGTTGGAGGAGTGAGACTAGGTAATTCCTCTTGACAGAACAATGACAAAGTAAACATGAGAGTTGAGAGTCCATGCTGGGAGCGGAGGCATAAAGGAGAGGTGTCCTAGGCCAGAGGTCAGCAAGCCTGGGCTTGAGGACCAAATCCAGCCCACTGCCTTGTTTTGGCATGGTCTGTGAGCTAAGACTGGTTTTTGCTTTTGTTTTGTTTTTTTGTGTTTTTTTTTTTTTTTTGAGATGGAGTCTAGCAAGTGCAGTGGCATGATCTCAGCTCACTGCAACCTCCGCCTCCCGGGTTTAAGCAATTCTCATGTCTCAGCCTCCCGAGTAGCTGGGATTACAGGCATGTGCCACCACACCAGGCTAATTTTCATATTTTTAGTAGAGACAGGGTTTCACCACGTTGGCCAGGCTGGTTTCGAACTCCTGACCTCAGGTGATCCGCCCGTCTGGGCCTCCCAAAGTGCTGGTATCACAGGCATGAGCCACCGCGCCTGGCCAGTTTTTGTATTTTAAAAGAATATTACTACTTTGTGATACATGAAAATTATGAGATCAGATTTCAGTATTCATAAGGTTTCAATGGAACATGGCCACATCCGCTTGTTTCTGTATTGTCTAGGGGTGCCTCAGTGCTACGACAGTAGCTGCAATAGACACTGAATGTCTGCAAAGCCTATAGTATTCACTTTTTGGCCGACTACAGAAGGAGCTTGCAGATCCCTGCTTTGGCCGTCTAGCTGACCCAGGGGAGGAAGGACGCACGCTGCCAGCCAGCCACAAGGTGTCAGCCTTTCACCATGATGCTGCCAGCCGCGTGGGCTTCTCCAAGTTCTCCAAGGCTTCTCCCCAGGGCCACCAGTGCAGGACCAGGACTGTGGCCCCTAGACCCCGTTCCACCAGGCTGTAGTCACTAGTGTGAAGGACAAAGACAGCAGGACGGGGTGTGGAATCTACATGAGGAGTACAGGCCTGGCTTGGGAAGCCCCGTGGCTTGGAGAAGGATTGGCAGACTTCTCCAGACGTGCTCTGTTTCTTTGATTTAGGTTTTATTTGTATTTTGTATACAAAAGATTCTCCAAACAAACTAAAATTGTTTATTTTGCCACAAACTATCAACCCAGAAAGGTTGTGGGACTTTTGCACAACCAGATACACCGCAGCCCTCTAAGGATGAACCTGCATGAGGGGAACACAGGTCCCTGCCAAGCAGGGTGGCTCAGAAATGGCATCTCTGGTAGGTCTCCTCTCCCTTTCTGTCGAAACCTGGGCCTTGGCCGGGTGTGGTAGCTAATGCTTGTAATCCCAACACTTTGGGAGGCCAAGGCAGAAGGATCGCTTGAGGCCTGGAGTTCAAGACTAGCTTGGGCAACACAGTGAGATCCCATCTCTACAAAAAAATATTAAAAATTATGGCAGGAGTGTTGGTGCAAGCCTGTAGTTCTAGCTACTCAGGAAGCTGAGGATAGAATATCTCAAGGGACTCATTGAGCCCAGGAGTTCGAGGCTGCAGGAAGCCATGATTACGCCACTGCACTCCAGTCTGAGTGACAGAGCGAGACCATCTTAAAAAAGAAAAAAAAAAAAAAAAAAAAAAGAAAAAAAAAAGAAAAAAAGAAACTTGAGCTCTGTAGCTTCCTTCAGATGAATGAGCACTTAGCCCTGTGTGGCAACGATTCAATATGAAAGTGGTAATTTTCACAGGGAACCCATGGGGAGGATCTAGGAGAGAAGATCACAAGAGGAAAATAAGCCACTGGAGGTGACACCCCCAGAGGCTCCTGCGACACCTAGCTGTGTGTGTCAGCCCCTGTGCTGGGTGCTTTGCGTGGTTACTGTGGAGAGTTGTCTCGAGATCATCCCCATTTGACACATGAGGAAACAGGAAAGTTCAGGGATGTGAAATAGCTTGCTGAGGTCATTAGCTATTCAGTGGCAGAGATAGGATTTCAGCCCTTGCCTGCCTGTTCTGAAGCCTGTCCTCTCTCTGCCATGCGCCCTGGCCAAGGTCACAGCAAGCGGCATGCAGGCACACCACCTCAAAACCATGCCTTCCTCGGTCACCATGTAGCCCCAGGCTGGGCACCCAGTAAACATCCACTGGATGAAAAAATGGGTGCAGGCCTGCAAGCACTGCGGCAAACCTTTCCCTGTCCAGTGGCCTAACTTCCAAGACACTTCCAGGAAGAGATGAGGCAGGGAGTCAAAGCTGCCAACAGGAAATAAGAATCATGACTCGTGGTTTTCTGCACACGATGGGCTCTTTCCCCCTTGCTTGTGCCCACAGCACCGTGGGCACCGTGGACATCCTACCTGTTCTTGCCTTTTGCTCCTTTCCTTCCCCAGCTCCCATATACTTGCTGGCTTCCATGGCAGGCCCTAGCCCTTCTAGTACGTGGACATCTGCTCCTAAAGCTGCTTTTCAGTGACTGCAGGCAATGCCCTAACTTCTAGCCATTTTTCTAGATGAAAACTTGTTTCCCGCTGGCTGTCGCTGCGAAAGTGCTCTAGGACAGTCCAGATAACCAGATTCTAGCCCTTCCTGCGACTCAATGGGTGACTTTGGACAAATTTCCTCACCTTGGGCCCTCCTTTCTATGCTAGCTTTTGAAAGGAAGCACACAGAGAGGGCTATCCTTGAGCAGCCAGAGGCCTGCAGGCCCAGTGCCACCTAGTCTGGACCACCCAGGAGATGAAGACCAGGCACTTAAGACACAGGAGGAAAGGAGAAGCCTTCCTAGAGGAAAGGATTAGATCTGGAAGGACTTTTGATAAACCCAGTCCTTGAGAAATTAAATCACAGCAGTACCCCATTTGGCATATATGGTGTTAGAAGTCAGGAATGAGACCGAAAGGATCATGACCGATTCTAGAACCTGTATGACACCTCCTGTTTATTCGCCTGGCTCATTCTCTGTACTGAATGGCAGTCTTCAATCCTTTAACAAATAGGTATTAAGCATATATCGTGGTTGCAAAGCTGAGCCAGGCAGTGAGGCACCAGTGCTTATAGAGCACGCTCTCCAGGCTCAGGAACCCCAAGGACAGATGGGTACCTATCGTGCCAGGTAGCAGCACATGGCATCTAGAAGCAGGGCTTTCCTCAGTCCCTGGCTGGGAGGGCAGAAGCTGCAAGGGGAAGGGCGAGAAGTCCAGGCCTGCCTAACTGTGCAAGGTCTCTGGGCTGATCTCCCGGTTACTTAGCCCCAGAACATCCTCATGGCTGTGCCTGCCCTTCTTGCCCTTCTCCTCACTCAACCTTGGGCTGGCTCCGCTCACTGAGCTGGGGTCACCTGTTCTGCAGCAAACCTCCTGCCCCTGGAACAGCAGTGCAGATGATCAGCAGCAGCCACTGGGTCCTTCGGGCAGGGAGGCAGGAGTGTGGCGCACCGCCAGATGAGAAATTGCATCCCTAGTGCACGGCAGGGCCAATTAGCTGCTAAGGGGGCTTTGTCAATGTTCACTGAGAGTGTGGTCATGACAGTCAGGTAGCGATTCCCACCTGGCCTGACTTGAGTGTGGAAGGCTCTCTGCTGTCAGCACTGGCTGCTTTTGGAGGTGGATCCACCACTGGGCACACTCAGGTATGTGCAGTCGTACTGTCTGTGCAGGAAGTAGCTGAAGGAAGAGGGACAGACTGGCAGGAAACCTGACAGGGAGCTGAGTGGAGTGAGGCAGATGTGTGTACATAAAGACACCCGTCAGGAGGAATATAAGGTGGTAAAGAACTAAGCAAGATAACCAGAACAGAAAGGAAAGATGTTACTGCGTCTCCCAGGAAGCAGCGTCTCAGGCAAGTCAGCCAACCTCTCTAGGCCAGAGTGCTGTATCCAAGGTACCCAGGGCAGAGTGTGCATGAAACACTTCAGAGAAACAGCCTGTGCAGGCCGCCAGGCCAGGACCGCAAAGAAAAGAGCCAGTGCTCTCAACGGGAGCACTTTTACCCCCCTCCCCAGAGGACATGTGGTAACATCTAGAGACATTTTTGGTGGTCTCATCTGAAGGGGTGCTAGCGGCATTTAGTAGGTGGAAGCCAGGGATGTTGCTAAACGTACTATAATGCACAGGGCAGCCCCGTAACCAAGAGAGAATTCTGCGGCTCCAAAGCATCACCATTGCCGAGACCCTGAGCTCAAGGAACAGGCTCAGACCTGCATTCTCTGTGATGTGGGATCTGGGGAGAGCTGTGTACCTCCTTATCTGAAAGATGGGGATAATGAACCTTAGCCACGCTGGGTGTAGTGGCTCATGCCTATAATCCCAGCAGTTTGGGAGGCCGAGGCAGGCAGATCACCTGAGGCTGGGAGTTCGAGATCAGCCTGACCAACATAGTGAAACCCTGTCTCTACTAAAAATATAAAAATTAGCCAGGCGTGGTGGTGCATGCCTGTAAGCTCAGCTACTCGGCAGGCTGAGGCCAGAGAATCACTTGAACCCGGGAGGTGGAGGTTGCAGTGAGCCGAGATGGCGCCACCGCACTTGATCGACGGAGCAAGACACTGTCTCAAAACAAAACAAAACAAAATTACCTGTGCCTCTCATCATACAACTTTATGAGGCCCACTCCCCCAATACACGGTAAAACTGCTAACTTTCTAAAGGGCTCTTTCTTCAGCTTTTCTTAGTTTGAAACCTTCATGTTACTAAAGCATCCAGCACGGTGACTGGCATATAGCAAGTGCTCAACAAATATGAAAAAGAGAAAAGCAATACAGCAGTTTAAAAAAAAAAAATAGCCCACTTCCCCTCTTTGGCCAGTTTCTTCCGTATCTCTGGGTCTCATTTTTTGCCTAGCCTTTCTATAAAGTTCTACCCAGACAGATCGTAGTGATGTTAACAGAGGCTATCTTGAAAGCCCTCGAGGGATTAGAGATAGGATTAACCATACCCTAAGGACAGGTAGCTAAGGAGATGGGAAGTTTTGCCAAATCACAAGGGGCAGGCTCCCAGACCCATCCAGGAGTCCTGTGCTTCCTGCCCTTATGGGGCAGAAGCAAGTGTGGCAGCCACACCAGGGGCTCAGCTCACTGGGAGGTGAGGCTTCCCAAAGAGCTGCACCAGCTGTGAACACTTACCCTACAGAAGCTGACTCAGAAAGTGAGACAGCAGCTTGGTGGTGGTGTGCAGTGGTGGGCAGTGAAGCCAGACCCCAGCCCAGAGAGTGCTGCTTTATCCTGTTCCTCCTAGAGCCCTTCCAATGTAACCAGCCTTACGGAAGCTGCTGTACAGGGACCAAGGGCATGATCTACCCTTGAACTTGCCATCCAACTGGGAGGGCCAGATGTCCCCTTGAGATCTGATGAGTAAGAGACTACTTCACAAAGTATGTGCAAGTGCTGGAACAGAGGGCAGGCGTACTCACAGCTGACAAGCCAAGAGGCAGAACAGAGTGGGCCGGTGCCTAGGCAGACAGGCAAACATGAAGAGCTGCATTTTGTGAGTTCAAGATCCTTGCCATCTCGGACTTCAGTTTCTGTCTCAAGCCTTTTGAAGCGGGTGGGGCCAGACACCATCTTGTCCACACTGCTATAAGGACGAGGACATGGGCCAGCAGGGAGAGGCACCCTGCCTGGGCACTCCTGCCTTGTGGCTGGCCCTCTTCCCACTATGCCAACTTGTTTCCTCTCTAACATATGGTCTCCCCATCATTTCTACCAAGAAAGTGTGAAAAACCCCATCTTGGCACATGGAGAAACTGAGGCAGAAAGGAAGGCCTGGCTTAAGGCTGCAGTGACTTGGAGATTCCAATCAGGGATCCTTGCAGATTAGATGTCAGGGCAGGGGAGGGACCTGGGTGTGCTTTGGGTCTAGAGGGGGTAAAGGGACAAAGCAGGGCCTGCTCTTCTGGTAAGGGAGGCACAGATGCCCTTGGCTAACTTGCTTGGAGGCCGGTCCCTTCCCCAGGCCACCTTCCTCATCCCCAGAGGCACCCACCCTCCACACCAGAGAGTGATCTCTTTGTCCCATTGCAATTTACACATCTCATGTCCCATACCTTCAAGGTGTCCCCCTCGAGCTGAGGTGTAACACCCCCACACCCCACCTCCCCCCTCCCTTCCCTCCCCTCCAGAATGAGTTCGTGCCACACTGCCTGGCCTTGGTACCTAAGGAAGCACTTCCCAGAAGCATTTCATCTTCATAAAAGCTCAGGGAGGTGGGCCAGAGCCCCTTCTCCACACGCCCTAGAAGCCAGCCTTGGGATTAACAGAGAAGACCCTGGGGACAGGCTCACCCTTCTTTTCCCTTCCCCTCCCCACTGCCAGAGAGATCGGTCTCCTCAATGGCCGCCACATGTGGTCCCTACTTCCTGCTTCCTCAGAAGCAATGCCTGGCTCTCACAGCCCAGCCAGAGCAGCCCCTTTTCTGGCTCTCACATCAGCTGCCTTGCAGACATCTGTACCTCTCCCCCAGGTGCTGGTAGTGTCCTAGGGTTTTTTAGACAGAGAGAAAGAGGATGAGAGTTTGGTTCAGAGGTCACTGCCGCATGGCTCTTTCACAGGGCTCGGATCCTCCATCGCCCTGCCCGCAGGGTCGGCTCACAGAGTCTGCGGCTTGGCAATTTCTCCCAGGTCCATTCACAAACTCTCCTCAGCCCTCTCCAGTCACCCAAGTGGGGAGGGCAGAGTGGAATTGCTTACTGGGTCTCCCGGCCCAGCCTCATGGCAATTAGGCTGACCTGCTCTGGCGAGGCACAGGCTCCTAAACATGGCCTGACTCTCGCAGGAGGCGAAGGCCTGTCTTTGGCCAAAGTGTAACCTGGAAGCCCTGGTTGGTGAAGGGGTCCGAGGACCCCGTTAGAGTTGGGGGAAAAAAGGCAAATGCTCCTGTCCTCAGGGCCCAGCCTCCCATACCCCCAATCCCCTCTCAGCCAAGCCCCCTCCCTGCCTTGGCTGTAAACCAAAGTTTACCGACTGAGGGAAGGAACAGTCCCAGGTAAAGGCACTGTAAGGACCCCCACATAGGTCTGCAGCAGGCAGCAGCCGAGGAGGCCTGGACCACTCACGCTGAGACTGCCAGGACGGCACCGGCAGGGAAAGAGACCTCAGTATGAGTGCTCTCAGAACAGCAGCAACAAATTCTGCCCCTCGCTGGGGGAGGCCGTGGGATCTTCCCCTCATTCAAGTCTAGTTCAGGAGCCTGCAGGGCCGGGGCCAGGAAGACCCCTGCAGCCAGTGCCCCTGCAGTTCCCGCTGCACCTTACACCTGGAGGTCGGCGGCTAGAGCAAGACTGGAACTTGGGATCCCAGGCTCAGGGTCCCGCCCTCTTCCCTTTTATTCCACCAATCTCTTGGGTGGGGAGCAGTGGGGGGAACCAGAAGCACCAGGAAGCCTGGGAAAGGAGAAGCCACTGCGGCTGCCCCAGATACCCCATCCCATTAAGGTTTAAAGAATGGCCCTCACCCCATCTGGCGACCAGCGGAGGGGGCGGGGCACAAAGGCGAGCAGACACTGGTCAAGCTTCCACTTCATGTAAACAAGGAGGCCGTGGCACTGACCCCTGCCCAGCCACCGACAGTCTGGTGGAGGCGTGTAACTGAGATGCTTCGGACCCTCTCATTTGGGATCCAGGGTCCCTGAGACCAGGACAGAGGCTGCAAGGCAGGAGGCCAGTTGGAGTCTGATGTGCAAACTGGTGCAGTGTGCGACCTGAGCTCTCCACGACACAGGGCAGGGCAGGCGAACATCCACACGTCCTGCCCACCACCATCCTGCAGCTCAGGAAATCACGCAGTTGCTGGGCTTGGCAGAACTGGGACTTGTTTTACCTGCAAAGGCAAAGGACAGAGGTGGGGAAGGATGTATGTGAAACACTTGGTGGATTCAGCTTCAGTCCCTACCCTGTGTACTGTCTACATCTCCAGTTGAGGGGCTGGGGTCACTGTCTCCTTCCCAAGCTGCTGATTTGGAAAGCAAGTCAGTAGAGGGCACCTGGGAAAGCAGAAGGGAAGACTCTGCTTGTCCCAGCAGCCTCGGCAGGAGCCCCACTGGGTGGGACATCAAGGTGACCACCATCTCCTGACCAAAGAGGGGTGGGGGAAGGATCCAGTCCGCAGAATCAATGACGACAGCCATCAACTCCAAGTCTTGGCTGCTGTGTGTAAGGATGAGCCATTCTTTGGTTTCTTTACTTTTCTAATAAACTTGCCTTCACACACACATACACAAAAGTCTCGCCAAGAGGCCGCTCACTACCAGCTAATACATGGCAGCTCCACAGCCTGCAAAGTAAGACTGTGGTCCTTCTCTCCGGTTCCCCTCCCCGGCTGCCCCATTCCACCGCTGAGGTGTCCACAGCTCCCAGAATCAGCCAGCAACAGCGACGGAACCTGGCCTTCCCAGCCCAGTTCCAGCTCCTCCTGCCACAGGCCTCCTAGGCTGGAAGAAGGACAGCTGGCGCCTCAGGAAGGGCTGGTGCTGGCCAAGAGGTGCCACATGGGGTGGATCACACTGCTTAGGGCGCGGCTTTGAGGGGAGGATGGAGAGGAACGCGCTGCCTGTAGGGAGGGAAGGGGGAGAGAAAGCTGCCCCGCTTCCAGCCAGAGAAGCTGATTTCTCCTCTTCCCCAGGCCTCTACCATTCCTTCCCACTCCCTTTACAGTCCTGAGATGAGGCCTGCGGTTCCTTTGGCTGGATTCCTGCTCTCGGACCTCTGGAGGGAGTGTGGGGGAGTAGCAAGGCAGGCCTGACACCTGTGGGCCTGCGAGGTGTCAGGCGTTGAAGCGGGGAGCCTGTGTCCACAGAGCGCCGGCTGCCTTTCCGCAGGTGGAAGGCACTCGTGTTATTTCCTGCCAGTTCCCCCCACACAGCAAGGGCTGCCTCCCTGGTGCTCACACAACCTTCCAGTATCACTTCAGCTGTGAATTTAATTAAGGCCACGTCTGCCTCCTTTCCTGGGCCATGAGCACGACCCACCGAACAGAGTCCAACTTGGAGCCCTCCCCTGCCACACAGGCTGCTACTCCTGCCCACTGCACTGTGACCCACGGCCTCGGGCCTCATCCATCCAGGCAGACTGAACGAGCTCTTCGGGACTGACCACAAATCCAGCTTCACCCTCATTAAGGGTGTTCCCCCACCCTTGGGCAGGAGGTTGTACCCAAAGAGCTCCATGGCCAAGGCGCTGGGGGTCACCTTCCGCGGTGATGCCGAGCGCATCTGGGTGGCTCTGCTAGCGGGATGAAACGCGGCCGTCCTAGACTCACTCGCTGCTGCAACGGATACAACCATCCCCACTTCCCCTCCTTAGCTGGTTTCATTTGCGTGGCCCACTAAGCAGATGTCAGTTCCTCCCCAGAGGCAGCAGCATTTTGGAGGCAGGTAAGCAAATCAACCTCTGGATCGTTAAACAGGGGAGGTGGTATAGCTGGACATGGAATGGCAGGTGGTGGAGGGGGTAGCTGCTTCCCAAGCCTGCACACTGCCCGGCTGGCTGCCTCCAGGAGAAGCCTGGGTAAGGCAGGGGCAGGGCCCGTCTTCACCAGCACCGTGCTCCCCACTTTTTTGTAAGGCAGGGTGAAAGCCTGGAGAGAGCACCTAGACTCAGAATTCATTTCCTAGCCCCGGACAGGACAGAGAAACTTTCTTGGCTTGAGGACAAACTGTGTGTCCCCTGTCATTCCCTGAGTGCTCACGTATTGTGAGCTGACCACGTGTGGGGAGTCAGCCCTGCTCAGGTGAACAGGGAAGGTGTATAAATGGCCAGAATAGTCTTTTTTACAAAGTATGCGAGGCCTGGGAGCTTCAGAGGTGACACCAAGGTGGAGGTGAAAATGGGTGCAGGGTGGGAGGAGGGGCTACTCAGCAGAGTGAAGCCGTGTGACGTAAGCATGGGGTGAGGGTGGCAGCCTGGGACACTCGGGACCTACAGTCAGTCTGGTTTGCTGCCAGGTAAGGCGGTGCGGGCAAGAGGGAGGCAGAGGTCACCCACACGGAAGCCATGACAAGGACAATGACGTGCAAGCTTCATGCACAGGCTCCAGGGCTTCGCATTCCCTGTATCGGGAAGAGTCTTCCCTCGGTTGTCCACAGGGCCCTCCTCCCTCCATTCAAGTCTTGTTCTGAGGCTCCTTGGTTAGGGCGGCCTTCCCTGACACCCTTCATAGAATGGCCATCCCCTCACAATCCTGGTCTCTGCCCAGGGTAACATGCTCCATAAAAGCAGGAACCATGTTCATTCTGTTCACAGCTGTGCCAGGAACTCACAGCAGGGCCTGGCACAGAGCAGACACTTTGTAGATACATATTGATTGAATAAAATGCATGAGACGGCAATGGCGAGCTACTTAGGGGTTTAGCGCAATCCTAGTAATAACAGTAATAACAGCAGCAGATGCACCAGATGCAGCAAGAGCAGGAGAGAGATCTGAGACCCGCAGCCCCAAGAGATGACACAGGAGAACGAGTCTCCCAGTCCAGAAGCCTGGCAGCCACGCTCTACAGAGCCAGACCACACTGCCAGCCAGCCAGGGGGCCATCCACACATAAATCCAGGGACCCCAGGAGAGTTCCGGAAAGGGACTGTCACTGCAGGTCACCTCAGAGAAACTGGGAAGCAAAGCACAGGTCCAGGGGCTCTGGGGCAGGAAAGGATCTGAGGCACTCTGGGAAGCAAGCTGCTGTTCTCATCTTCCTCTCAACCCCCACGACACCAGGGGAAAGGGTGTCGGTCCTCTATTTGGGGCTCTGGCTCTTCCAAACACTTTTTTTTGTTTTTTTGTTTTGAGACAGAGTCTTGCTCTGTCGCCCAGGCTGGGGTGCAGTGGTGCGATCTCTGCTCACTGCAACCTCCGCCTCTCAGGTTCAAGAGATTATCCTGTTTCAGCCTCCCGAGTAGCTGGGACTACAGGCAAGTGCCACCATGCTCGGCTAATTTTTGTATTGTTAGTAGAGACGGGATTTCACCATGTTAGCCAGGATGATCTCGATCTCCTGACCTGGTGATCTGCCTGCCTCGGCCTCCAAAAGTTCTGGGATTACAGGCGTGAGCCACCGCGTCCGGCCCAAACAGTCTTTAAAGGTGCAGGGAAATGGTGCCGACCCGAGCCTTCTGGAGATGGCTATGACATCTGCAGAAGGCCGAGGAGGCAGGAGACCACACTGCCCTTTCCACCCTGGGCGGCCATGGACAGAGGGCCTGGCCTCTCCGAACCTTGGGGGTCTCACTGTGAGATGCTATCATCAGACTGGATGGCAGTGAGGAGGACGCCAGCTCTGTGTGATGGCGTATGGCACCATGTCTCTCGCCACTTCAAAAGTGTTGGCCATTTCCCAGTCATCTCCCTGGGGGAACTGGGTGGGGTCTCAGGCACAGCACGGGGACCTCCTCCCCTAGGCTGGCAGCACTCCAAGGGCAGGGCCTCATCTGTGTCTCCTCAGTCGTTGCAGAGTCTGCTGGTCTGAGGACCCTCTACACTGGGGGAGCTACACTGGAAAATGAGGGCCCTAATTTAAAATGCAGAGTCCTAAGCCTCGCCCTGCGGTACAGACTCTATTTGCTGGATTTTATTTTTATCTTTAAAAATTTTATTATTATTATTTTGAGATGGAGTCTTGCTCTGTCACCCAGGCTGGAGTGCAGAGGCGCGATCTCAGCTCACTGCAGCCTCCGCCTCCTGGGTTCAAGCGATTCTCCTGCCTCAGCCTCCCAAGTAGCTGGGATTACAGGTTTGTGCCACCATGCCTGGCTAATTTTTGTATTTTTAGTAGAGACAGGGTTTCACCATGTTGGCCAGGCTGGTCTCGAACTCCTGACCTCAGGTGATCTACCTGCCTTGGCCTCCCAAAGCGTGTTTGTTGCATTTTAAAATTCGTATTACTTTTACTTTTTTTTGATACAGGGTCTCTCTGTCATCCAGACTGCAGTGCAGTGACTCAATCACAGCTGACTGCAGCCTCGACTTCCCGGGTTCAAGTGATCCTCCTGCCTCCACCTCCCAAGTAGCTGGGACTACAGGCACATGGCACTACCCCCAGTTAATTAAAAAATTTTTTTTATTTAAGAGACAGAGTGTTGCTATGTTGACCAGGCTGGTCTAGAACTTCTGGGCTCAAGTGATCTTCCCAGCTTGGCCTCCCAAAGCACTGGGATTACAGGCATGAGCCACCGCGCCTGGCCTCGTTGCATTTTTACCAAGGCTCTCCACTGAGGCTGCTCTGTGAGGTTGGGGGTCCCTGACCCAGGCAGCCTGTGTGGAGCTCGCGGAGGGCACAGAAGCTCCAGAAGACATGAGCACTCCCAGCAGGTGAGGGCAGAGGGAAGACGCAGAAGGAAGAGGTGCCTAGCTTCTGCCACTAGAGGGCGCCATGAACCTTGAAACCGCTGGGCACCCATGACCCCCAGCTGGATCCCCAGCCCCAAAGGAGGAAGCAACTTCCCTAAGGTTCTCCCAAAGGCCACACCTGGGTTTGCAAAAATTTGCATGCTGTTTGACAACTATATACTCCTTATCAAGCAATTTTACAGGCTGTCAGCTCTGAGCTTTTTCTATTTTTTCTCTTATGACAGAACCTGTCATCAACCCAGGTTCTCCCTTGACAAGAGGGCAACACAGACAGAAAGAACAGAGGCAGAATCTGAACTCCAGGGGACCTCGGAAACCCTCCCTGGTGCAACCTGTCCTCTTCTAGATGAGGACACAGCCCCAGGGAGGGGACAGATGTGTCCTGGGTACAGCGAGCAATGTGTCCTGAGCTGAGAGCCAGGTGGCAGCTGCTCTGGGAGGTTCTGAACGTTTACCAGGGGAAGGGGACACTTGCCCTGTGTGGGGGTCCAAAGGCAGGAGCTCAGGTTCTCACCGATTCCCACCGTGGGAGTCCCATGCTCTCCGGGCCCCACCTTCTCACACATGCAGTCCTGGCTGCTTAGCTGCTGCTGCCTGAGGGGAAACACTGAAGCAGCCCCACTTGGCCATGGTGTGGGAGGCTGGAGGCCATGAAAAAGGGCCTTTTAGGAGAGCAGCTCCTGGCCAGGCACAGTGGCTTGTGCCTGTAATCCCAGTGCTTTGGGAGGCCCGGAGGTAGGAGGATCACTTGAGGCCAGGAGACCAGCCTGGGCAACATGGTGAGACCCTGTTTATACAATTTAAAAAATTAGCCAGGCTTGGTGGCACACACCTGTGGTCCCAGCTACTCAGGAGGCTGAGGTGGGAGAATCGCTTGAACCTGGGAAGTTGAGGTTGCAGTGAGCTGTGATTGCACCACTGCACTCCAGCGAGACGTTGTCTTAAAAACAAACAAAAACAACAAAAGACAGGAGAGGAGCTGCTGCTTCTCCCCCAGGCCTTGGGAGGGAGAGGAAAGGTGTGTGAATTTCAGGGCTGCAGGTACTGGGGGCCCACCCAGGTGGGCAGAGGACTTGCCGGAGGAGGCTGTTTTGTGTTTGTCTAAAGGATGGACGAGGAACGGGGTGATGGTTCCAGTGCCCTTGCCCTCACTCTTCCCTCTCTCTCTCTATCCCAGCATCAGGTGCCCTGGAGAGGAGCTTCCCGAGGGCCCCGTCCGTGTCTGCAAGGCTGGTTCCTGGGCACCGTGTGCAGGCACCAAACAGCGGCAGCAGGGGCAGGGCCGCCGCGACCACCCGAGAGGTGAGAGCAGGGACATGGATGCGGAGGGACATGCAGAAGGCATCGGGAAGGGACAAGACAATGGGCTTTGAGTTTCCATGGAAACCACACCTCAGGGTGAGGGGCTGAAGGAAGAGAAAGCTTCCACTCCACTTCACTCAGGACTTGGGAAACAGCCCTTGCTGCTGTAGGGCTCGCCCCCTCCTTCCCGCTTCCCCCTCCTTCCCCTCTTCCCCCTCCCTCCCTTGCCAGGTGTTCACCATGGCAACCCTTCCTCCAAACCAGAGGTACTGAGCAGCAGCAGCAGCAGCAGCAGCTGGCGTTAGGGGAGCCAGGGAGCCCAGGAGAAACAGTGACGGGGCCAGCCACCCCTCCCCTGACAGACCATGGCTGTGCCCAGGCCTGGTCTTGAATCCTGGCCTTACTACCACTTCCTGTGACCTGGGACCACTTCATTCACCTCTCCGAGCCATCTGCCACCTCTGTGCTTGAAGGGTGGTTGTGAGGGCAGAAGGGGAGAGAGAGCGCCTGTGCAGGACCTGGCAGGCCAGCAGCTCAGTCACCATCCCCAGGCCAAATGGAGGGAACGCCCTGGCGCTCCCACTGTGCCCACAGCCACAGAGGCGCCCAGGCCTGTTCGAACCCCAAGAAGCAAAGTTAGCCAACATTTCCTGAGCACAGACTGGGTGTGTCAGGCTCCAAAGCAGTGCTGGGGAATCAGCAGAGGGGATGACACTTGTACTCCCTGCTCTCATGCCATCACAATCCAGTCAAAGCTGGTGTGCAGAAATGCAGGAGTCCGGGGAGCCCTTGGACTGGGCACACAAGACCTCAGGCCCTGTCACTGCCCACCTGGCCAGCCAGAGCCCAGTTCTCATCACTGGGCTCCACAGTGATGGACGGAGAAATCCCACCACGGAAAGTCCTCTGACTCAGGGATGCAGAAATGAGAAAGGCACCACCACCAGCCACCTGAAAGGCCACCCCAGAGACTGCTGCGGAGAGAGACATAAAGGCCAGGGCCTTTTGGGGATCCCAGAGAGATGCCCAGGAAGATGCTGCCATGGAACAATCCCACCCAGGGACAAGCAGCCGGGCAGACAGCACTCAGCAGAGGCACGTGGAGAAACCAAGTCAGACTGCCCATCACAGAGACAGGAAAGTGGGTCAGGGCACTGGTCAGGGCACTGGCAGGGTACAGGGGAGGGCGGGGTGTGTCTGACCAGGTGAGATCCTGACAATAGGTGATCTGGCAAGGAAGCAGGTTTGCTAGAAAGAGCCCTCAACTCAGAACCAGGGTCTAGGCGCAGCCATGCACCCCACCGTGCGGAGCCCCCGTTTCTTTTCTTACAAAGGAGAAAGTTTCTCAGCTTATTTGATTTGTTGGGTTACCATGAGGGCTGATCTGAACGCCTTCTAGCAGTAGTAGCAGAAGCCCTCAGACCACTCCATGCCAAGCCTGGAATCCTTCTCTTCTTTCAGAGAAGAGGAAAATGAAACTCAGAGCTGCGGAACCTGCCCAAGGCCTCCAGGCAGCTAAAGGCTGAGGCCAGAATGGGAACCAAGGACCCCGGAACCCCAGAGCTCCTGCCCTCTGTGCCCACAGATGGAGCCTGCTCCTCTGCAGGTATGAGGCAGTGCTCCTGGGTAAGGGCCGATGTGGGGCCAGGGCCAGAGGCCTGTGGAGACACCAGGCCAGAGGGAAGAGGGCTCACCTGAGATGTCAGCACTGGAATTCTCGTTGGGCCTCTTCTCTGTCAGAAACTCCACTTCAGGGACAGTCTCAGTGGAGACGGAGCTGGCCATGCCGTTGGGTGCCGTGGGCCTCTTGGCTCGGCGACTGAAGAGCCTGCTGCTGAAGCGCCTGGCGGGGGCGGCCTCCCCCCGGGCTGCTTCTCCCATGCCATTTTGGCTGGGTGCCTCTCGGGATTTGGGCTTTAGGTCTCTGTGCGTGTGAGAGACCATCTTGCCATCCTTCCGGCTCAGCGCTCCCAAGGGGATGGGCTCCACAGGGGGCAGCACCTGCTCCACCGTAACCAGGTCTCTCAGGAAGCTCTCCAGGCGCCGGGCCGACTCACCACCGCTGCCACCATCCTCCTGCCCCTCCGGGTTGCCGCCTGCCTCCCGCTGTTGCCGGGCAGCCCAGCGCATCATCTCCCCAGGCGGGTGGCGGCAGCCTGACACCAAGGCGTACTTGGGGTTGATGAGCTTTCGAGCCACAGTGGAGGAGTAGTGGAGGCCAATCCTGCCCGCCAGGCCCAGCTGCCGGTACAAGTCCACCTCCTCGGAGATGGCGTACAGCTCTCGGAACTCTGTGTCAAAGGGCTCCACGTTCTGCCCTGTCAGGAGCAGGAGGAGGTTCCTGTCCACGTAGGAGGAACTCCAGGTGAACCTGGGAACGTGGGGATAGAAAAGCAAGACGCATGTGCCCAGGCCTCTCTCTTGCCCTGCCCCTGCCCCCCCACCCCCCGCCCCTCCGCTGTGGCCAGACCGTTGCCGCAGGTGGAAGGCTCCTTGTGGGCCACACTCTGGACTGGCCTCCCTCCACTCACCCGCAGACCCCCTTTCCCCAGAGTTTGGCCTCAAATGAAGCAAGCAGGCAGTAGGTGCAGGGAAAGAGCATGGGAAGTCAGGCCGGCATTCAAACCTGGTTTATATTCTCGTGTGCCTTGTAAGCTGGGGCTCCCAGGACATATGTTCACAGGGTTGTTGTGAGGCGCAAATGAAGTAACTCATATAAAACATTTAGCTCAGTCCCTGGCACAAACACACATTTAAAAAATAGTAACTGCAGCTGCCACTATTATGAATATTATTCTACTCTGTATTGGTTCTTTTCTGATTTTTTTAAGCACTTAGTGTCTGCAGAAACCCATACTCTGACCATGTGACAGGACTTACGCTGCTATTCATAGTTTCGTGTGCTCAGGTCTCTCTTCTCATCACCCATATTTTAATTTACTTGGAGGGCAGATATTACACAGATACAGTCTCTCGTGTTCCTGGTAAATTACTTTAAAATCAGAATTCTGAGGCCAGGTGTGGTGGCTCACATCTGTAATCCCAGCACTTTGGGAAGCTGAGGTGGGTGGATCACTTAAGGTCAGAAGTTCGAGACCAGCCTGGCCAGGTAAAACCCTGTCTCTACTAAAAATACAAAATTTAGCTGGGCATGGTGGTAGGCGCCTGTAATCCCAGCTACTTGGGAGGCTGAGGCGGGAGAATCGCTTGAATCCGGGAGGCAGAAGTTGCTGTGAGCCGAGATCACACCACTGCAGTTCAGCCTGGGCCACAGAGCAAGACTCCGTCTCACAAAAAAAAAAAAAAAAAAAAAAATCTGGCGACATTCCCTGCACACCACATCTTCCCGTTTCTTTCCAGATCTGGTGCATCCCACTTCCTGCTTGTCCTATCTAATAACTAGCCTCAAAATGCAACTGGCTGCAAATGGACCATGAAAAGCAGGCAGTGCATAATGCCTAGGAAGAGTTGACCCTCTTTCTAGAATAATCCATCAACCAGGAGGTTTGAGGGAAGGGACCGGGCAGAAAGCTGTCCTTTGCCATTGCGTCAGACGATACCAGTTACAACTCATGATGACGGAGGCTCCAGTCTGGCATCTTCCTGAACACCTACCTGGAATCAAGGCCTCCTTCTTGATTGGGCCCTTCTTTGACCCGGCCCAGCTCACCTGTAAGATCCAGTGGCCACTTTGTCACCATCCACCATCAGGAACCTTGATGACAGGGTCCCCTTGATCCTCCCCATGGGCATATAGAAGCCGACGCCTGTCACAGAGCGGACACGGATGTTCTGTTGGGAAGAGTAGAAGGCACCGTCACCTGGGTTGGGCCGGCCTCTGTGCCAGGTCCTTGCTTCTGCAGAGGAAGAGCCCGCTTGTCTATGGACCCTGCCTGCAGGCTCCTGTCTTCACTAGACGCCCTGCTTCCTACAGCCTTCCATAGGGAACCCTCTTTGGTGAGCAGGAAGAAGTCCCCAAATCTTGCTTTAGGCATGGACAAGCCCAGGGTGGTTCCTGCCTGTTCTCAAAAGGCCCAGGAAGAGAACAACAGCCCTCACTTTGAAGTCAGTGATTCTGCAAGCTAAGCACCCCAGGACCAGGCCAGAGCTGCCTCCTTCAGTCTCAGCAGCCTAGGGATAAAATTGAAACTGGGCATATGATTCAGTAGTTAACAGTAAAGCCAAGGTTAAAGGCTTGACTTTCAACAGAAGGGAAGGTGTTGAGATCTTGAAGTTTACCTGAGCCCCCATCAGGGAAGAGGCAGGGGGGAGCCACAGGAGGGGCAGAGTTAGTCCCTGTCTCATCTCCTGACCACTTTCCACCCCAGTGGTGCAACTTACCCGAATCCGGAAGTCGGTGAGCTGCAGGTCCTGACACATCTCCAGGAAATACTTCACTCCCGCCTCGTCCAGGATGATGTACACTGGGACCCGGCGCTTACAGGCAACATCCACAATGTCTTGAAAGATATCACCATCAGTGAAGAGGTCCATGACCACAGCAATGACCTGGGTGGGGAAGGGCACTGGTGAGGCATGCAGTGTCTACACGCCCACAGAGGCAAGCCCCGCTCAGACGGGACCACCTCGCCCTGGGGTCACTTGTGGCCAAGAGCCAAAATCTCCACCTGTACCATTCCTGGGGCTTCACATCCCCCGACCTCTGAGCACATCTGAGCCCTGGAGATGGGCCTGGGGGTGCAGGCCGTGTGCTTGTACTTCCTCCTGGACAAATCCCCACCTCCCCATCCTGGGGGTTTTCTAGCAGCCCTTAAAAAGCTGTATCGGGGCTGGGTGAGGTGGCTCATACCTGTAATCCCAGCACTTTGGGAGGCCAAGGCAGGTGGATCACCTGAGGTTAGGAGTTTGAGACTAGCCTGGCCAACACGGTGTAACCCTCTATCAAAAATACAAAAAATGGGCTGGGCATGGTGGCGGGCACCTGTAATCCCAGCTACTCAGGAGGCTGAGGCAGGAGAATTGCCTGAACCTGGAGGCGGAGGTTGCAGTGAGCCGAGATTGTGCCATTGCACTCCAGCCTGGGCAACAAGAGCAAAAAAAAAAAAAAAAATTACCCAGGTGTGGTGGCGGGCACCTGTAATCCCAGCTGCTGGGGAGGCTGAGGCAGGAGAATTGCTTGAACCTGGGAGGTGGAGGTTGCAGTGAGCCAAGATCGTGCCACTGCACTCCAGCCTGGGTGATAGAGTGAGACTCTGTCTCAAAAAAAATGAACTGAACTGAACTGAACTGAAATGAAATGAAATGAAATGCAATGAAATGAGCCATATCATGGGAGATCTAGGGGGCTGAGGAAAGTTGCTCCTGACACCCTAGAAAAACAAGCAGGCACAAGGAGATGCCATTACTGAGATGCCAGGGGTGGGCTCATGTCTGTGAGCCACAGATCTGCTCTAACATCACTTTCTCAGCAGGCCTGGATGCGCCGATGGCCTTGCAGCTGCGTGAAGCTCTGTGCTTCCCCAGGCACAGATCCAGGCAGAGCTCCTGCTTGCTTGGATTCCCTTGGCCTTCAGGTGTCTATCCCATACCACCCCATCCTCAAATCAAAGTCACTGCTCAGGACCCTTCATTTACAAAAATCGGCCCTGAGTGTCCACCCTGGAGGCAAGGTTTATGCAGCCCGAGGCCGCTCCACCTTTCCAGCCACAGCTTCTTCCAGCTGCCTACACAAACCATGCTCCACACTCCAGCTGAAGGTTTTCTTACTGGCCCAAACACTGTGCATGTGATGCTGAGGAAAAGGCCTCGGCTTTGAGGTCGGAGAGATTTTAACTGTGGATCCACCACTTCCTCTTTGTGACCTTAGGCAAGTCACTTAACCTTAATGAGACTCTGTTTCCTCATCTGCAAAGTGAGGATACCTTGTATTTTACACTTTTGTCCTGAGGATTAGGGATAACTTTGCAAAGCAGCAAACACAACGTCTGGCAAGTCATAAGTCCTCAGTTAACGGTAACTGCTATATAGTCCCGGAAGTCGGCTTGCCTTCGCAACTGAAAGGACCGACTCTTTTTTTTTTTTTTTTTTTAGAATTCTTTTTTTTTTTTTTTACTTTTTAATTAATTATTATTATTATACTTTAAGTTCTAGGGTACATGTGCATAATGTGCAGGTTTGTTACATATGTATATTTCAGGAAGACCAGGCTAGTATCCCCATGCCATGGCCTGCCCAAGCTTCTTTGGCCGCAAAATAGAGCTAATAACTGCACCTAGATCTCAAAGGGTTGTCCCAGGACTAAGTGAGATGCACCATGAAAGTGCTGAGTGCAGGGCCGGGTGCGGTGGCTCACGCCTGTAATCCCAGCACTTTGAGAGGCCAAGGTGGGTGGGTCACTTGAGGTCAGGGCTTTGAGACCAGCCTGGCCAACATGGTGAAACCCCATCTCTACTAAAAATACAAAAATTAGCCAGGCATGGTGGCGGATGCCTGTAATCCCAGCTCCTGGGGAGGAAGCTAAGGCAGGAGAATCGCTCATTGCAACCCAGGAGGCAGAGGTTGCAGTGAGCTGAGATTGCACCATTGCACTCCAGCCTGGGGGACAAGAGCGAGGCTCCATCTCAAAAAAAGAAAGTGCCGAGTGCCCACCTGGCACCAGGTGCACTCAATCAGCCTCCATCACGGTTGTGCCACCACCTTCACACGTGTGCTCTGCCATCACCTTGACTCTAAAGACTCCAGTGCCCTGCCCTACACAATACCATTTAAAGTTCTTCACAGCTCTTACATTTTGAGAAAGACAAAACAAACAAACAAACAACAACAACAACAACAAAAACTGTTTTATCTGAAGAATGAGAGACCCTTTAAATTACCAGGCCCAGAGAGGCATTTAAAATGTGATAGCAGCCAGATACAGTGGCTCACGCCTGTAATCCCAACACTTTGGGAGGCTGAGGTGGATGGATCACCTGAGGCCAGGAGTTTGAGACTAGTCTGGCCAATATGGTGAAACCCTGCCTCTACTAAAAATACAAAAATTAGCCGGGCGTGGTGGCAGGCGCCTGTAATCCCAGCTACTCAGGAGGCTGAAGCAGGAGAAATGATTGAGCCAGGAAGGCGGAGGTTGCAGTGAGCCAAGATTGCGCCACTGTACTCCAGCCTGGGGCACAATACGATACTCCATCTTAAAATAAAATAAAATAAAATAAAATAAAATAAAATAGCTGTCATGTCTCACTCCCCTTCAAGCTAAATAATTACTATTAGTAAGTGGCTTGAAGCCACTTGCTGTATGAGGCCTCTAGACTGACTCTAAGTAGCCATAAAATGCTACACACTCTATACAGTTAACAAGGTAGGCTGGGCACAGTGGCTTACACATATAATCCCAGCACTTTGGGAGGCTGAGGCAGGAGGACTGCTTGAGCTCAGGAGTTTCAGTTCCGCCTCAGCAACATAGCAAAACCCTGACTCTACAATACAAAAATTAGCTAGGCATGGTGGCGCATGCCTGTAGTTCCAGCTACTTGGGAGGCTGAGGCAGGAGGATTGCTTGAGCCCATGAGATTGAGACTGCAGTGAGCCATGATGGCACCACTGCATTCCAGTCCAGCCTAGGCAACAGAGTAAGACTCTATCTCAAAAAGAAAAAGAAACAAACAATGTATAGCCAATCACTGACAACGCTGTTTCTGTAAACCAATGAGACTTCCTGACCAATGACTTTGGTTGTCCCCCCCCCAACCACCCCCTACCCCTGCCAAATCCTGATTTCATCCTTTTTTCTTTAAAATCTTGAGCATCCCCAAGGAAACCTGGAAGTGTGTCCCGGGATGCCATCCTAAATCTCGGCCCAAATAAACTCTCTATGCTAATTTTGCCTCAGCGTCTTCCTTTGAGGTTGATACTGTGATAATCACTCATGAAGGGAGAATGAATTCTTTCTGAGCCCCACAGGCAGAGAGAGGACCTAAAGACTAATAAGCTACAGCGCTGTTTCAAGGGGTTAATCCAAGTGGAATGACAAGACCTTTGTACAAAATAACTAAGACATGAGATAAATGAGATAAATGCCTTTAAGAGCGTGACATGTGATGTGGGGTTGGGGTGGGTGGGTGAGTAGAGAGATTACTTCTAGCCAGGGGAGAATAAGAAAGACTTTACCAAGGAAGCTGAACTGTGAAGGATGGGAAGCCTTTGGCACCCAGAGAAAGGAGCAGGAGGAAGATCGAGCAGGGAGGTTGTCTGGGCTGCCTTGCACGAGTGTGTCCTGCACACAGGCACTGGCTGAGGAGGGGAGTGGGAGCTGCCTCTGCCCTGGGAAGGGTCGCCTTTTTCTAATCTACGTACAGGTGTCATGTGGCCTAGCAGGGGCCTGCAAGGGGAGCATTTCAGGGAAAGGGCACAGCACAAACAAAGGTACCGTGCTGGTTAATTGTATGTGTTCGCTTGGCTGGGCAAACATTATTCTGGATGTTTCTATGAGGGTGTTTTTTTTTGGATGAGATTAACATTTAAATCACTGGACTTCGAGTAAAGCAGATTACCCTCCGTAATGTGGGTATGTCTCGTCCAACCCACTGAAGGCCTTAGAAGAAAGACTGACCCGCCCTGGGCAGGAAGGAATTCCACCAGCACACCGCCTCGGGACTCGAACTGCAGCTCTTCCCAGCGTCTCCAGCCTGAGAGCCCATCCTGCAGGCTTTGGCCTCGCATCTCCATTATCCCATGAGCCAATTCCTTAAAATCAATCAATCTCTGTCTCTCGGTGGATCTCTTACACACACACAAACATGCCCATCCAGTTGGTTCTGTTTCTCTGGAGAACCCTGACTAACACAGGCACTGAGGATGGGAATTAACATGTACTAAATACTTTCAGTGCACCCTAGGCTGTTTCCTGTGCTTTAGGTAAATTTTCTAATCTGATCCTCACAACTATTTTGCGAAAGGGTTATTCCCGCTTTACAAAGGAGGAAGTAAACACATAGGGGCCATAGTCCTATGTCCAAGGTTACAAAGCTGCCATGTGGCAGAGCAAGGAACTCAGTCCTAGGTGGCTCCAGGGTCTTCATTTCACTGCTTCCTAGAGATGGGATTGCTAGGAGATACTTCAGACACATTGAATCAAAAACTGGCTGTTTAAAAAGACTAAACGGCCGGGCGCGGTGGCTCAAGCCTGTAATCCCAGCACTTTGGGAGGCCGAGGCGGGTGGATCACGAGGTCAGGAGATCGAGACTATCCTGGCTAACATGGTGAAACCCCGTCTCTACTAAAAATACAAAAAACTAGCCGGGCGTGGTGGCGGGCGCCTGTAGTCTCAGCTACTTGGGAGGCTGAGGCGGGAGAATGGCGTGAACCCGGGAGGCGGAGCTTGCAGTGAGCCGAGATCATGCCACTGCACTCCAGCCTGGGAGACACAGCGAGACTCCATCTCAAAAAAAAAATAAAAATAAAAAATAAAAATAAAAAATAAAAAATAAAAAATAAAAAGACTAAACAAGATAGACAAACTTCTGGCAAACCGACAAAAAAGGAGGAGATGTAAATAAAATACTGAATGAAAAAGAAGAAATTACTGCAGACATAATAGAACTTTAAGGAATTGTAAACATGGTAAAAAAGAATATTAAGGCCAATTACATGCTAATGCATATGAAAATGCACATGACATAAGAGTTCACTTTAAAAAATGAACTAAACAAAATATACCATAACCAAGTAAAGTTTATCCTAAGAATGTTAAGGGTGACTCAACATCAGAAACAGTATCATTTGAATTTAAAACATTTATGGGGTCGAGAGGAGGAAATCATATTTATCTTAATAATTTTACAAAGTATTCAATAAAGCTAGATCCCTACTTGTGATTATAATTCTCAGAAAACAAGGAATAGGAAGGATCTTCCTTAACTTGATAAGCTCTATCTACCAATAAACCCACATGAAACATTTTACTTAACAGAGAAACTTATGATGTACTCCCTTCAAGTCTCAGAGGATACTCACTATCACCACTACAGTTCAACATAGTATTGGAGGTCCTCACCAATGCAATAAGACAAAAAAAAAAAAAAAAAAAAAGAAAATGAAAAGAAAAAAAAGAAAAGAAATACGAGACGTAAGGATTAGGGGAGACAAAACTACCAGTATTTAAGAATAATACAATTTTCACAGAAAATCCAGTAGAACAAAGAGAAAAGCAATTAGAATTAATAAGAGAATTCAGCAAAATTGCCAGATCCAAGAAAAACTTATGAAAACCAATAGCCTTCTTCTATTCCAGCAATAATCAACCAAAAGAAAGAAAAAAAAACAAAAGAAGGAAAGAAAGAAAGAAAGAAAGAAAATAAGATTCATTCCCAGTTAAAACCTAACCACATGGCATTTGGAAATAAATACTTTCAGGAAGAAATACTGGAAAGTCTATGAAAGGACATTTTAAAATATGTGAATAAATGAAGCAATAAATCATGAAAAGATAATATGATTTAATATTTTAAAAATCTAATACTCTCCATATTAATAAAATTCAATGCAATTCCATAAAAAGCTCAGTAAATGCTTTTGAGAAACTCAAATACTTGGAAGATATAAAGAAGAATAAAGATCCACAAATAGCCACATCGATTTTGAAGAGGAAAAGCTAAAAGGGAACACTTGTCCTATAGAGAGTAAGGCATACTACAAACCATAGCAATAAGAATTGTACTACTTGTACTACTTAAGTAGGAAGGAACTGACCAATAGACCAATGACACAGAATGGTGAGACCAGAAGTATACACACAAACACATATATACATGTACACATACACAAAACTTTATGTATGATAGGGGTAGAATCACAAGTCAGTGGAGAAAAAAAATGCCCTTTAGCAGATGCCACTGGGAAAACTGGCTTACTGCATAGAGAAAAACAGGTGGATCCATCCCTACTTCACACCACATATAAAGGAAAATTTCAGGTAAGCTAAGTACTTAAATGTGAAAGATATAACTAATAAGGGAGTTGATGAAATGCAAGAAAATATCTTCATGACATGGGGTAAGAAAGACTCTCTTAAGTTCCCAAATGCACAAACCATGAAGGAAAATGAATTACGCTAATAAGTATGTAAAAAGGAGCTGTCTTTTTTTTTTTTTTTGAGATGGAGTCTCGCTCTGTCACCCAGGCTGGAGTACAGTGGTGCGATCTTGGCTCACTGCAAGCTCCACCTCCCGGGTACACGCCATTCTCCTGCCTCAGCCTCCCGAGTAGCTGGGAATACAGATGCCCGCCACCATGCCTGGCTAATATTTTTTTTTTTTTGTATTTTTAGTAGAGATGGGGTTTCACCATGTTGGCCAGGATGGTCTCGATCTCCTGACCTCGTAATCTGCTCACCTTGGCCTCCCAAAGTGCTGGGATTACAGGTGTGAGCTACCACGCCTGGACTTTTTTTTTTTTTTTTTTTTGAGATGGAGTCTCCTTTGTCACCCAGGCTGGAGTGCAGTGGCGTGATCTCAGCTCACTGCAACCACTGCCTCCCAGGTTCAAGTGATTCTCATGCCTCAGCCTCCCAAGTAGCTGGGATTACAGGTGCACACCATCACGCCCATCTAATTTCTGTATTTTTGGTAGAGACAGGGTTTCACCATGTTGGCCAGGCTGGTCTCAAACTCCTGACCTCAAGTGATCCGCCTGCCTCGGCCTCCCAAAGTGCTAGGATTTCAGGCATGAGCCACTGCACCAGGCAAAAGAAGTAATCTTCATTAGTAATCAGAAAAATTCAAATTAAAACAAAGAGATGGCCGGGTGCAGTGGCTCACGCCTATAATCCCAACATTTTGGGAGGCCAAGGCGGATGGATCACCTGAGGTCAGGAGTTCGAGACCAGCCTGGCCAACATGGTAAAACCCTGTCTCTACTAAAAATACAAAAATTGGCTGGGCATGGTGGCACATGCCTGTAATCCCAGCTACTCGGGAGGCTGAGGCAAGAGAATTGCTTGAATCCAGGAGGTGGAGGTTGCAGTGAGCTGAGATCGCACAATTGCACTCCAGCCTGGGCGACAAGAGCAAAACTCCATTCCAAAAAAAAAAAAAAAAAAGAGCAAGGAAGAGACCACTTTACAACTACGAGATTAATGAAAAATCAGAAAATTGGATAATCCAAAATATTGGTAGGTGGAGGAAGGGGGACCTTTGTCACTGCTGGTGGGTGGGAACACTGGTGCAGCTATTCTGTAGAGCAACAGGCAAAAGTTAGTGGATTTGAGCATGTGCATAGCTACAAGCCAGAAAAGCCACTCTTGGCCATGCACCCCTGGGAATCTCTTGGATCTTTGCACAGGTCTATATGGGGCCAGAACAAATATGTTCCCTGTATCTTTCTTTGGGATAGCAAGGAGCTGGCAACAACTTAGATGTCTATTTCTAGAAGACTGGGTAAGGAAAATGTGAGGAATGTGATAGAATGTTTTACAGCAGACAGAAGCGACGAACTAGTTCCATGTGTCGTAACTTGGATAATTCCTTTTAAAATGGATAGTTCAAATGAAAATGTTAAAGAGTGAGATCTATAGCCTAATACCATTCATGCAAATAAAAACATACTACAGGCCAGGCGCGGTGGCTCACACCTGTAATACCAGCACTTTGGAAGGCTGAGGTGAGCAGATCACCGGAGGTCAGGGTTTGAGACCAGACTGGCCAACATGGTGAAACCCGTCTCTACTAAAAACACAAAAATTAGCCGGGCATGGTGGCGCACACCTTTAATCCCAGGGAGGCTGAGGAAGGAGAATGGCTTGAATCCAGGAGGTGGAGGTTGCAGTGAGCTGAGAAAGTGCCACTGCGCTCCAGCCTGGGCAACAGAGCAAGACTCCATCTCAAAAAACAAAACAAAACAGCACAGCACACTACATAAAATAATACTGCACACTTTTCAAGGATACAAAGATGTCTGAGGACATATGCTGAACACATGAGGGTGGCTGCCTGTGGAAGGAGAAAGGAGTGGGAGGGAAGGAGAAAGGTAAAGTAAGAGGCCTTCCAAGGCTCGCCGGTGGCAATGTGCCGTGAACTAAGGTGCACAATCAGCATTTTGCACCTGGGGTCCAATATAGCCAACCAAACAACCAAAAATCACATTCAAGTCCTCCAGCTGGGCTGGCACAGTTCAGGGCAGGTTTGGGTAGGAATAAGGGTGAAGGTACATGGGCTGGATACGAAGGGTTTGAACACAACGTGCAGAGTTCTGGCTTCATTCCACCAGCAATGCAGTTTCCAGGGCTCTGATACTTGATCGCCACCTCCGAGTGCTCCTGATAGTTTATCTCCCACGTGCTGTCTAGGCCAGAGTTCCCTGTCCTCCTCTCATTTCTGAACACTCCAAGGTGTCCAGCTTAGAGTGGACCCATGTTGCTGAGGACAGCTTGACCGGTTCACAGAAGCATGTCTCAGGTTCAGACGCTTACTTTTGCTTTGTGGTTGAAAAATTAAGCAGGGAAGCTGGCCTGTCCTAGCCCCACCTGCCCAAGGATGTCGGGAGAGGCCGCAGTCCCCACAGCCTGGCTTTCGCGAGTCGGACTGTGATGCCCTGGTGCGAGCCAGCCATCTGTGTCACTACCAATTAAACAATGAAATATCTGTAGTAGAAAAAAAAAAATCAATTGCTGGCTGACTCCTGCAATCTAGTTGTGGGGAAGTGATGATTACCCTCCGCTTAGGTCTCTGAGGGCCCCGCTTTGACATTCAGCTCTGCAGCGTCAGGCCCAGGGGAACCAGCTCCCCACTCTCTCTGCTTGGGTCTTTCACTGAGCACGTGATTCTCCACACCGAGCGAACTTCAAAGCTCCCAGTGTAGATGGAAAATCGGGTTTAAAAACAGGACATCATGGGCTCAGAACACAGGGAAGCAGATTTTGTTGGGGGAGGAAATCACGCCCCCTCCAGCTGGCTACCCACCCCCGGTGTCCTTTACCTGGTTACCTACTGATGCACAATGCCTGGGGAGAGAGGTTAATTCGAGGTGGCAGCAGTTTCTATAAGCCATCGCAGGCACATTGGCAGACAGCCTCTGATGTTGTAAGACTTCTCATGGGGTGTTTTGTGAGCTCAACGTCTCCTCATCTGATATCCTGCCTGGGCGGCAGGACGGGGAGTGAAGGCAGGGAGGGAGCCTCCAAATGCCCCTCTCCTGCCATCCAGCTTTACTTAAACTGCCAGCGTTTCCAATTCTCTTTCTGGACTTCGTAATTACCGTCAGATAACAAAAATGACAAGAGGGCTCCATCTGGCCCCCGTACCCCACATATGTTTGGATGACCCAGACTCATGGCTCTGCCAGGTGTCCACATCCACAGAGCTGACTACGGCTTGGACGTGTCCCTCAGTCACACAGGCACTCCCCAGATCAACAACCTCCCAGTTACTCTGGCAGAAGCCCAGGCCTACCAGCCTCCTCCTCCTCCCCACCTACCAAATCCCATCGGTCACTGAATCCAGCAGGCTCCACTGCGGGCACCTTCTCAGGGTCAATCCTTTCTGTCCCCACTGGTACCGCCCCAGCTTGGACCCTCCTCCTTTCCTACCACGCTTCTAGGAGCTTCGTAACTGCTCTCTCCTGCTTACATCTACCCTCCAATTCATCCTCCACAGCAGGACGCAAACCGAGATGCATGGGTAGAGAGAGACGACACCATCCGTCCCCTTGCCCTGCTGACGTGGAGCTCGGGACTCTGGGGTGGGATAGGCTGCTGTTGCCTGCCAAGAGCCCCAGCTTCACCTCTTCTGTGGGTGTGAAAAAGCAAAAGGCCACAGGCCAAGCTTGCTGACCTTGGGGGGCCTGCTGGTGACAATCACTTCTCCTGGGGAAGGAAGGGAAGCAGCTAGGGACACTTTCCCACTGATTACCTACCCATGTGTGCCTGGGGCCGAGTTGCCTCCCGTGCCTGCCGTGCCTACCTCCCAGGGCTGTTGGAAGGCTCAGATGAGATCATGTCCACGAAATCCCACGAAAACGCTGTGCAGTTATGAGGGATCGTTTTACAACAACCGTTTTATAACTATAAGGCAAATGGGAGGAACTCCCCACATCTGAAGCCCTAAGGTCCCTCAGGGTGGAGAGGACAGCGGCTGAGCAAACAGGTCAAACTGCTGTCTCCCAGAATGGCCATCTGTCTGGCAGTCCAGGAGAGTTAGTCTATCTGGGACTAGAGGGCAGTCCTTCCCTTTCCCACGGAGGGTAGAGCTGGGTCTGCCTGCAGCCTCTGACTCACACATCTCCAGCTGTGGAATTTCCTTTTCTGATCTCCCTAAAGAGAGGATCAAGGGCAGGTTGTCAAACTCCAGTGTATAAAGAATCACCTGGGAGCAGGGATGGGGGTATGCCTATTGAAGATGCAGATTCCAGGGCCCTATCCTCAAAAACTCGAATTCAGCAAAGGCCCAAGAAAATGCATTTTGCCGGGCGCGGTGGCTCAAGCCTGTAATCCCAGCACTTTGGGAGGCCGAGACGGGCAGATCACAAGGTCAGGAGATCGAGACCATCCTGGTTAACACAGTGAAACCCCGTCTCTACTAAAAAAAAATACAAAAAACTAGCCGGGCGAGGTGGCAGGCGCCTGTAGTCCCAGCTACTCGGGAGGCTGAGCCAGGCGAATGGCGTAAACCCGGGAGGCGGAGCTTGCAGTGAGCTGAGATCTGGCCACTGCACTCCAGCCTGGGCGACAGAGCTAGACTCCGTCTCACAAAAAAAAAAAAAAAAAAAAAAGAAAAAGAAAATGCATTTTAACAGCAGCCTCCGTCCTCCACCCCCACTCAGGTCACTTGAATGCACGAGGGGGATGTGTCACACTTTGAGTGAAGGCTGCTGTGTGCAGGATAATATACGGTCAGGAAGCAGAACGTCTTACTGGTTGTTTGGCTCTGAGTGAGTCATTTACTGGGCCTCAGTTTCCTCATTTTAGAGCAGGGAGGTGATGTCTTTACAGGGCTGTTCTGAGCTTTAAATGAGATTCTGCAACAGCGTGGTACTTGTCCTGCTGTGAGCGATGGGTAAACGCAGGTGCCCTCTTCTATCCTCAGTGATGGAGCCCAGAACAAAGGTGCCACCACTTCAGGGGAGGGGGCGAGAAAGGAGAGAGCCAGTGGGGGGCCCACTGAGCTCCCGGGGAGCCAGGCAGCCAGCGCCTCCCACGGCACAGACATCAAGGTATGGATGTCGTTCCTCTGCTCAATGCCATGCCCAGCAGGCCCAGCCCACGGTGGTGATTAAAGCTCAGGGAACACAACACTTCCAGAAAGGTCAAAACTTGAACTAGTTGAGGGGAAGGGCAGCCCAATTAAGGAAGAACCCACATGATGAACTGTTCACCCAGCCATACCAGGTGTCTACACTCATATGCTGAATGTCGCAACGCATGGCTAAGAAAGCCGCTGCCAGAGTAAAGTATCTCAAGGCGGGCTGCGGGCAACCAGAGCAACTTCTAACTGGCACAGCCGTCACCGCAGCACAGAAGGGTGCTCTATGGAGACGATGCATCCAGGAGAGGGTGTCATAAGTACTCTGGGTACACTGCAAAGACTGTCACCAAGACTGCAACAGGCCCCTTCTGAATTATCACCAATTTTTACGTCAGTAGAGTGGGAACCACTAAACAACAAACTTTCTCTTAAGTTCCCCACGTACATACCCTGGGGAGAGAGCAGGAGAGGAGAGGAGAGAGGAGGAAGAGAGGAGAGGAGAAGGGGAGGAAGAGGAGAGGACGAGAAGAGGAGAGGAGGAGAAGAGGAGAGGAGGAGAGGAGGAGAAAAGGAGAGGAGGAGGAGAGGAGGAGGAGAGGAGAGGAGGAAAGGAGGAGGGGAGGAGGGGAGGAGGAGGAGAGGACAGGATAGGAAAGGACAGGAGAGGAAAGGACAAGAGAGGACAGGAGAGGGGAGGACAGGAGAGGACAGGACAGGAGAGGGCAGGAGAGGAGAGGCTTCACAGCTGCCCACAGGAGGGGCTCCTGCTGCATGACCCCCACAGAACACCCCTTTAACTTCCTCCCATCCCTGGTCTCTAGATTCACATCACTAAATAAAACAGTACAGAAGTGTACTGCAGTGGGAAAGTGCCAGAGATTCCACACTGACTGTGAGGCTTTGGCCAACTTACTGAAGCCCTCTGAATTCCACTTGTAAAATGAGGCTACTTCATGGTTCTATGAAGATGAAAAGAAATGTGATCAAGCCTAGATAAAATCTTGCCTGGTGCCTGCCCCAGCTGGCTGAGCTCTGTCCTTCCTCTGGGACACGGCCTGACACACAGTAGGTGCTCAGGGTCACCTTGCAGCAATGCTAGTTCATGCTGCCCTGACTGTTCCCTTCTTGGCAGATGGACCCCATAACACAACCCAAGCGCCCTGTTTCCCTGCCCACTCAGCGGCTCCTAACTGCCTAAGTCAAGTCGAAGGCCCTCAGCCTGGCTGAAGACCCTTCATGTGCTTCCAACCCAAAGAGGCATTTATCCACTTTCTCTCCAGATAATCAGCTCATACCCCACAAGATTATTCAATGTTCTCCAAACTCACCCAGCAGGCTCTGGCTCGTGCCTTAACTCACAGTGTCACCCCCTAAGCCCGTAGTGATGAGAATACTCTTTGTCGAGGTCCTTGTTTCACTCTTCCCAGGGCTGTCTCAGGATCATCTTCTGTCCCCCGTTCCCAGTGTAGTGTGTGCCTTCCCTAGGATGCATGTCTGCCCAGGATCGTCCTCTGTCCCCAGTCCCCAGTGTAGCGTGTACCTTCCCTAGGATGCATGTCTGCCCAGCGCTGTTTCTGTCTAGGCACATGGGGGTGTCTCCCCATCTGTCCACGAGGGGTGGGAGACAGAGCCCCGCCATCATTCTAAACAGAATGCCTTCACATAGGGGGCTTCCCTTGGGGAGCTGAGATGTGGGTTGGGCCTGAGTCCTGGTCCACCAAGAAGGCAGAGCCAAATCCAGAGCTGCAATAGCTTTTTTTTTTTTTTTTTTTTGAGATGGAGTCTCACTCTGTTGCCCAGGCTGGAGTGCAATGGTGCAATCTCTGCTTACTGCAACCTCTGCTCCCCAGGCTCAAGCAATTCTCCTGCCCCAGCCTCCCGAGTAGCTGGGATTACACCACACCTGAGTAATTTTTGTATGTTTAGTAGAGACAGGACTTCACCATGTTGGTCAGGCGGGTTTCAAACTCCTGACCTCAAATGATCTGCCCGCCTCAGCCTCCCAAAGTGCTGGGATTACAGGTGTGAGCCACCGCGCCGGGCTGCAACAGGGTCTTGTTCCCCACTTGGAGGCGAGACTGCCCCCACCCCAGCAGCAGGGCATCTGTGCTTCATCAGCTGGGGCTTCCCAGCTATCTGTGGCCACATTCCATCGTCTTGGGCTCACTAATTAGACATCATAAAACACCGGGCTCCCTCCCTATGCTGGCAGCAGCGGAGCCCAATTCCACCCAGCCCCGCCGCTTCCTCTCCTAGAGCCCTCCACCTCAGTGTGGGGCTCTGATCCTGACCCTGCAGGTCAGGTCTCCCTGCTGCGCCCCCTGGGGCTCACTCCCTCTCGGGCTGACCCCGTGAAGCCATCACTCTTGACAAGGTTGAATGAAGGAGGGTGTATGTACAAAGGAGACCCAGGCTGGCTCTCCAGAGGAGGAAGACAGATGGCACCCACGTGAGCAAGGCCAACTGATTCAGCCGTGAACAACCACGTGTCGTGACCTGCCAGGGAGTAAGCAGAGCAATTCTTTGTAAGATCCTAGGCCAGCTTTTCCCTGCCCCATGGCAAGCTTCTGGGATGACTTTCCCGGCACTAAGTTGGTGTTAATTAGTGAAAATTATCTAATGCAAGCTCATTTTAACATTAGCTTAAAGCCAAACATAATTAGAAAGATAAATCAGCTGCTAAAAAAAAAAAATCCAATGAAGATACACAAACGATTTTTAGGATCATCTGCTGGTTTGCGTTACTAGCCTTGAGCTCCCACATGGACAGAGCGAGGCAGGTAGTGAGGTAGCTCACGAAGTATCTGCCGAGGTATTTCTTGACTGATCTATCAGGGTAAGACAAATGGAGTTGGCAGTTTGCCTGGGAGGTGATGAGACGCAGCAAGGATAACTCTGTGGCTATTGCCAGACGATGTTACCTGGGAGGGCTTCCCTAGAGGGGCAAGTTGAGAGTGCAGGGAGGGATATGGTTGAAAGTGGTCAGGAGGGCATTCAAGTGATGGGAACATGGGAACAGTGTGAGTCCACGGGTCCTGGGCCTCCAGTTTTGTACACAGCCTGCCCTGCCCTTCCACAACTGGCTGATTCAGCCATCAATTCCCAGGAAGCCTCCGTTCACCTGGAGCTCAGTACAGGTGCACAAGCCTGAGAATCAGACATATTTCAGTTCCCATCTAGCGTCCTATTTACTGGTGGTGTGACCTTATCCTCTCTGAACCTCAGTTTCCTCATCTGTAAAATGAAAAGCTGCTGGATTGTTGTTAAAAAATTAAATGGAATAGGCTAGGCATGGTGGTTCATGCCTGTAATCCTAGCACTTTGGAAGGTCAAAGAGGGTGGATCACTTGAGGTCAAGAGTTTGAGACCAGCCTGGCCAATATGGTGAGACCCCATCTCTACTAAAAATACAAAAATGAGCTGGGTGTGGTGGCTTATACCTGTAATCCCAGCACTTTGGGAGGCCGAGACGGGTGGATCACCTGAAGTCAAGAGTTCGAGGCCAGCCTGGGCAACATGGTGAAACCATGTCTCTACTAAAAATACAAAAATTAGCCAGGTGTGGTAGCACACGCCTGTAGTTCCAGCTACTTGGGTGGGAGAATTGCTTGGGAGGTTCAAGGCAGAGGCAGAGGCTGCAGCGAGCCAAGACGGAGTCACTGCACTCCAGTCTGGGTGACAGAGCAAGATTCCCTCTCAAAAAATAAAATAATTCTAGGCCGGGCGCGGTGGCTCAAGCCTGTAATCCCAGCACTTTGGGAGGCCGAGACGGGCGGATCACGAGGTCAGGAGTTCGAGACCATCCTGGCTAACACGGTGAAACCCCGTCTCTACTAAAAAATACAAAAAACTAGCCGGGCGAGGTGGCGGCGCCTGTAATCCCAGCTACTCGGGAGGCTGAGGCAGGAGAATGGCGGGAACCCGGGAGGCGGAGCTTGCAGTGAGCTGAGATCCGGCCACTGCGCTCCAGCCTGGGAGACAGAGCGAGACTCCGTCTCAAAAAAAAAAAAATAAAAAAAAAAATAAAATAAAATAAAATAATTCTAAAAGGGATGGCATTTGCCTAGCACTTACATACTCAATAAGTAATAGCTATCAATATCCTCACCCCCACCACTGTGTTGTATTTTCTTTTTTCACCCCCCCCCCCCCCCCGCCACCCCTACCGCCATTAGACTTAAGGCAGAGTTCTCATTGTAAATTTCTGGTTCCTGGCACATAGTTGGGTCTCAGTGAAACACGGTGAGTGAATGAGCAAATGCAGGAAATCTCCAGGCGGTCTGGGAGCCCTCCTGGGGGTGGAGGGTGAATTAAGGAAACTCACAGTCTGTCTTCAATGGCCCACCGAAAGGTAGAGAGTTCTGGGTCCCACCTCTGCACCCCCATCTCCTGACTCACTGCTGAAAAATAAATAAATAAAATAACACTTATCCGGAGCCTCCCACATGCCTTGCCAGGACTGCGAGGAGCCCAGCAGAATGATGACCGGCGTGCAAGCTGTGCTGGGGATGTGTTTGCAGATTATTGGAAACCTGGGCCAGAGAGACTAATAATTAGAAAAGCCATAGGCTTTCTTCCAGGGCTAAGATTATGGGATCATTAGCAAGTCCACAGACTCCACCGATTTCAGAGAATGAAAAAGGAAACTGGGAAGGGCAGCAGCCCCAGCTGAGGCCGGCTGGTCATGGCACCTGGCATGGTGTGTGGGGGTTGGGGCGGGCAGGGATGGCTAGAATGACTCAGCCTGGGGGGTGGCTCAGGACAGCCCCAGGAGCAGGGGCAGGTGGTCGGCCAGGACGCAGCCCTGGGCTCGTTTGTTCTCTGCCCTGCTCCCCACCTCCCCCAGCTTGGATTGGAAGCTTGTCCCCAAACAGGCTCTGCTTTGTACGCTCTAAGATCAGCCAAGGTGAGGCAGCGTCCCTGGGGTTGAGAAGATGGAAGGACTGACAGTTGCTGGGCTGGGACTCACTTCAAGGTCTCAGCCTGTCAGGGAGGGGCATAAGTCCCAGGGGGCCAGAAAGTGGCCATAAAGAGGACAATCTAGGTCTCTGGAGAAACTACCTGTACCCAGCTTCCCTATATTACCTGCCTCAATGTCACTGGGCAGGGGGAACCCTCTTCCCCAGCCTTGGCACAGAATGGAGCAGCTGGCAGTTGTGTACTTGTCTGTCTCTAGAACTGGTCCAAGAGCCTCCCAGGGCCTGGCTGGCGACATACAGACTTTGAATGTTTCTGGAAGTTTTAGAGGGAAGAGATGGCCCCAGAGGACAATTCCCAAGGACAACTGTCATGGATGGACACCACCTTGAGCTGAGACCTGGGTGGAATCTCCCCCAGCCTCTTCTGACTTCTGCCACCTTATGCTTTCCCAGAGCCTCAGGGAAAATATCCCTTCCTTTGCAAGGTGCTGAGGATTGGATTAACGAAAGGCAATGGCACGCAGGGCACCAATCCCGTCACTCAGCGTTAGTCCTTTTTCAGAGAAATCCCTTTACTGCACGCATCACTCACCTTTCTCAAAGCGATTTCCCATAGCCTTACACTAGGTTCTCAGAACAAGAAGGCAGGAATTATCCCCATGTTAGAGATGCAGAAACAGAGGCCAAGCAAAGCCAAATGATGTACCCCACATCACCCAGGGAGCTAGGAAAGAGATGGCCAGGGCAAAAACAACGATTCCCAGGCTCCTGGCTCCCAGCCACGTGGGCTCCCTCCACCTGCTAGTGGCCTGGGCTTTCGGAGACCTCCACCCAACAGAACTGGCTTTGCTACCACGAACCTTCAAGAAGTCATGAGGTTTACTGAGGCCCCACCTTCTACTTTTGAACTTTCTGGGAAACACCCATCCTCAGAGGTTCAGGGACCCAAAGCATTCGATTTCAGAGGAGCCAACTCTCTCCTCCCTCTTCTCCAAAGAGGGAAACACGGCCCAAGGCCACGATTACATCACGGTTAACCATCAGCAGCCCCCGCCTCTTGTTCCAATGAAAGCTTTAGTTCTCCAGAACTAAAAGAGCTTGGGGAGTTTTTCCAGGCTGCCCTCGGGCTCTCTGGGCTGGGCCCATGCAGTAGTCTGGCCCTTCAGGATGACCGTGTGTGGGGAACATCCTCGGGGGACCCCTGCTTTAGGAACAAGAGAGCCTCTGCACCTTCCTGCTTTATCCCTCTCTGCCCATGCCAGATCCCAGCATAGATCCTGGGCTGAGAATTCCAACGCCACAGCCTCCTGAAGGCAGCTCGGAGGCCGGCAGAAGACTGCCCTTACCAACTACGGCCCACCACCACCATTATCAAGGCCAACAGATGAATGTAGTGAGTGAGTGGGAGGGCTGTGGGCAGCCACTCCTGTCTCGTTCAAAGGTGGAAGCAGGAAACACACCTGCACAGGGTCTTTGGCCCTCCCAATTCGCCTACCTCTAATCTCCTGGGTGGGGCACTCTAACTTCTTGGGAGAAAATTTGGCTACCCTTCCCTCCCTTGCTCTGCAAAAAAAGAAGACAGCAGTTACCTTCTAACATAATGAACATTTATATGATACTTTCCAGTATCCTCAGCTTTCACACGTGGTTTCTCCCTTGTCTTTTTTTGTTTGTTTTGTTATTTATTTATTTATTTTGAGTTAGAGTTTCACTCTGGCACCCAGGCTGGAGTGCAGTGGTGCAATCTCTGCTCATTGCAACCTCCACCTCCTATGCTCAAGCGATCCTCCCACCTACCCACCTCAGCCTCCAGAGTAGTTGGGACTACAGGTACACACCACCACATCTGGCTAATTTTTGTACTTTTTGTAAAGACGGGGATTTGTCATGTTGCCCAGGCTGGTCTCAAATGTGTCAGCTCAAGCAATCCGCCCTCCTCTGCTTCCCAAAGTGCTGTGGACAAGAGCCACCATGCCCTACCCTCCTTTGTTTTTCAAAACCATCCAGGAAGCTCGGTATTATCTTCCCCATTTTATCAGCCAGGAGCCTTAGAGAGGGAGGTGATTTGCTCAAGGGAACACAGTGAGTAAGTGGTCAGATGCGGGCAGAAATCAAGACCTTTCAACTTCAGATCTTGTCTTCTGTTTTTGACATGAAGCTGGTCCACTGCTAATGCCAGCTCCTTCAATCATTGATCAAGCATAAGAGAGAGAGAGACTCAGAACCCAACAGCCAATTCATCCAGGGCTTGCCAGGAATACCTGGACAGGCCGGGGCAAGATCCCAGAAGGGCTATGAAGTGCTTATTCTCTGGAGCTGCAGTTGTGCCATTATCCACCAGCCTTAATGCAGCAAGGACTCTGAAACAAAGCTCATGTGGCATGGCCACTTGCAGAAGGGTAGAACGGTTAGGAGTGTGTGGGGCCTGTGGGTCCCTGGGCTGCCTGAGAGGCCTCTTCTTGCTCTGTGAGTTTAAACCAGGCTTCTAAAAGGCAGCTCAGGAGCTTCTAGATAAAGTCAATTGTCCCCCTTAGATGGAAGGGGAGGAGGATAATGGGGGAAAAGAGGGAGGTAGGAAGGTTATTAGGAGCAAGTTAAGAATTGGGACCAGCTCTCAAACAGGGTGGTAAGGTGACTAATGAATGTATTGCTTGACTCTCAGAATTCAAAAACAAGTAACATTTAAAAAAATTACATATTTTTGGCCGGGCGCGGTGGCTCAAGCCTGTAATCCCAGCACTTTGGGAGGCCGAGACGGGCGGATCACGAGGTCAGGAGATCAAGACCATCCTGGCTAACACGGTGAAACCCCGTCTCTACTAAAAAATACAAAAAACTAGCCGGGCGTGGTGGCGGGCGCCTGTAGTCCCAGCTACTCAGGAGGCTGAGGCAGGAGAATGGCGTAAACTCGGGTGGCGGAGCTTGCAGTGAGCTGAGATCCGGCCACTGCTCTCCAGCTTGGGCGACAGAGCGAGACTCCGTCTCAAAAAAAAAAAAAAAAAAAATTACATATTTTTTAAACTTGGGTTTTTGGGGGCATCTGCTTCATTGCAGTATCTCAATGTCCAGCAAAGTGCCTGGTATGGAGAAGGCACTTGGTACTGTTGGCCAGTGTAGCTGAACGAGGGAAATGTCATTTGAGGTTAATGGGGAAAGACGGTGGGCTCCACTCAGGGGCCAGGCCCACCATGTGCAAAGCTGAATCTTTTGGGGAGTTGAGCTGATGACTCCAAGACTTTGCCATGCCCAGGGGCATCTGTGTCCCAGCTGTTCACCATACCCTCCTCCCATAGCTGCCTAGACCTCAAACCAAGGCTGCTAACCTCAGCCAGCCATGCCTCCTGCTCTGGAGCCTTTCCCTAAATCCCCTGATGCACCTCCCTCCCTGTGCCCCATATCCCCAGTTGACAGCATTCTTCTCTCTGCTACCAGCCGGCTTGTTACGATGTAGATTAAAGGAGCTCCCCGGGGAATGTGCAATTCCACACGGACATCTCCAGACACCTGCTTCCCCAGAGGGACAGGAGACCAACAGAAGACAGTTTTCAATTCTATAAACAGATAATTGATCACCTGTGACCGCTGGGGCACTGCTGGGGTACCGGAAGGGAAACTGAGAGTAAGCCAGTCTCTCTGTTCCAAAGTTCCCAATCCAGGAGGGCAAAACGCACTCTCCCAAAGCAAACCTTGTGGACCTTCTGGATTGAAAATTAAATTGACAAAATACCAAGGCAGAGGTGGCCTCTTAGCGAGGCCTTGAAGGAAAAGGGACAAACCCAATGACAGGCAGAGGTGGGTTAGGGACCAGCCTGGCTGGTTACCCTCTTTCCTCAACCATCCAGGCAGGCCTTTTCCACTAACTACAACAGGAATAAAAATAGAAGCAGCTCCTAGTTAGTCATGGTTACCTACTCCAGCAGCCTCCCTCTCCTAGGTTGTGTTTACAATCTGCATGGGGTCACTGGGGTCACTGATAATCCCAACCAAGGACCCGGGGATTCTGTGTAACCTCCTTGTCCTGGTCTGAAGATAAGTCATTTCACCCTTTTGGAGCTCAGAGGGAGCCTCTGTGTAATGAAGACAAGACCCTGCCTTGCGCAGCTACTGAGGTGCCAAGGAGACTGGGCAGTTTGTGATGAACCAAGATGAGCTGGTTAGCTGGGTCAACGGTGCATTTGGGTGTGAGCCAGGAATGCAGGGGTCAAGGGTCAATCTTTGAGAAGTAGGTGTGGTAAACTTGTGTCTGTTCCCAAAGCACGAGGCAACGTTCTCTAAATCCGCTCAGCAGCCTCAAAATTGGATGCCACGGGTCACAAGGGAGCCTGGGCGCAAGATGGGCGGACAGCTTGGTGTATCTCAGCTTCCTGCTGCGTTCAGACATGCCTGTAGACAGGTCCTCAGCATCAAAGGGCCTTCCCTAACCCAGTTTAGGGGCTGGGCTAGTGCCCCTCCCGCCACGCCCTCTGTCCAGCACTCCTCAGACTGTATTAGATGATGGATCAGCAGAAGATTAGGCTATTTAAGAGCAGAGGTGTGTTTTAGGTATCTGCTTTCCACTCAAGTATGCTTAGCACATGCAGTAAACCTCTAAATATTTGTCCAGTGGCCAAACAGATGCACAATCCTTCCAAGTTGCCAGCCCATCCAGAGTGCAGTTGTTTGCTCCCCTTACTCTGGCTTTGCAAATAAGAACCAAGAGTTTCCCAGCCTACACATGGTCTTGCTGTAAGTCCACTGCCGGGCAGTTACAATGACCTGAGTGGCCCCAGCATCAGCAACTTCCCCTGGTCTTCTTTGCTAGCGTAGCATAGGCCAGGAGATCATTTTTGGGTCCCTAAAGGCGCCCTTTCTGCCTGTAATTTAAGTAGACAAAGTCCATCATTCAGAGGCACCCAGGTAAGCAGATCACTCAAAAGGAAAAAGAAAAAAAAAAAAACCAGCAGAAAAAATCCCCACCCCACAAGTAAACAGCCGAATGGCAGTTTGGGAAGGGCTTTCTGACACCTGCAGAGGCCCAGGATACAGGTTGCTCAGCCGGACCTCCTCAAAGGCCCTCCTACCAGTCCACAAGGCCCCTGCTGGGCTGTTTCCTCACTGGTCCCCATCCTCAGTCCCTCCCCCCTCACCCCCCATTCATGTTCCCCTAATTAGGCTCCTTTCTCCATATTCCTGAGTACCAGGTATAGAATCATCCGCTGGCCTGTGACTGTAGGCTGGCAGCCACGGGCAACTCCTGAACCTTAGTTTCCTGTCTGTGATTCAGAAACCAAAACACCTCACGGGGTTATTCTGAGGATTAAATGAAATAAAATACAAAACTCTGGCACAGCACACAGTTGGATGTGTGCGTGTCCTGCTGCCTCCCCTTGGCAGTTCCCCCGTGTCCCTGCACGTAAACCACCTCAGTCTGCCCCACCTGGCCTCACAGCAGCCAGACTCTCACCGGAAACAAAGGAAACTCCATCCCTCGGGGCGAAAGGGGAGGAGGAAGGATCTAAGTTAATGGCCAGGGAAGGCTGACTGCCAGCTGGACAAGCTGGCGTGGGGGTGGGGGACAGGCAGCGGTCAGAAGGTGCAGCCCCTAGAGCAGAAGCTGGGTTTTTCTAGAACCAGCCACGTGACCTCTGGGCAAGTCTCTTTCCTTCTCTGTGCCTTGGTTTCCTCACCTATGAAACAGGGTCAACCTCTCTGTCCCAACTTCTTCACAGGGTCTTTGGGAAGAAGGGGCTGTGCAGACAGGCGGGACAGTGATTAAGGGTGGGGGCCTGGAGGTCCTGATACTTGGGTAGGCACAGACAGTGTCCAACACTCTTGCTTCCTTAGGGGTGGTCGCCTGCCTTGGGCCCAGTTTTAGGGTCCCCACACCAGGCCCCACACAGTACTCACCTCCCTCCATGACAGCTCTTTTTCCCTGCCAATCAAACCTCCTTGCTTTTTCGAAGCAAAAGCTCTCTTACCGAGAGACTGCCCATTCCATTTCACCCTCTCCCTTTCCAATTCTGCAACTCCCCTCTCTCAGGAAGCCTTCTCAGATTAGGCACATCCAGCCTTAAAAACTCTTTCCTTTCCAGCAGAGCCCTAGCATTTGTTAAGCCCTTGGAGGGTAAAGCCACACCGTATATCTTCTTCATGGCGAGTTAGTGCCTGGCACACAGTCGGCCTTCAGGAAATTACTGGTTAAACCTGTACTTATTGGATGGGTTCACAATTGTTCAAAGTTTCTGTTGTTAAATATTTAAAGAGTTAAAAATACCTCACTATGCAGGAGAGAGTCCTGTCAGCCCACATGGGACTAGATGCCTCAGTGGCCAGGGGCCCTGTCTCCCCCTTCTTGTAACAGGGGTACAGCACCTGCACTCCAGGTTGTGACCAGGCTAGCTTCATTCAAACCCCTTGCTTAATCGGACTGCACCATTATTTCAGACACTGGGGCAGAGTAGCACAATCGTTAAGAGCATAGGCTTTGGAGTTTGGGTCCTGGCTCAGTCACTTGCTAGCTATGGGACCTCCGGCGAGAAACTTCTGAATCCTGATGTCTTTTTCTCCAAAAATAAGTAAAACACCTATTCACCCGGTTGTTGTGAAAAGCTAATGAGAAAATGTAGGTGAGTCATTAGCACAGTGGATGGCACATATTAAATGCTAAATAAATAGAGGCTTTGTTAGCATGACATCATGAGACTTGACCCCTAACCCCAGCTGCAGCCTGTATTGCCGCCTACATCCTTTTTCCCTCTTCTGTGTCCAATCTTGCCTTTTCTTTTGCAGAACACAATATACAAAGAAAACTCAGTCACACAGGGAGGAATTATAGAGAGGGAGGGTAGAAACGTGCACAGTGGAAAGTTAACCCTTCCTTCTGGTAGCCAATGTAGCCAACTACATAGATCACCCCTTCCAGGAAGATGAGCCTGAACACTGGTCTTTCTAGCTCTATTTTCCCTCCTTAGGCCTCTTCAGCCTGGAGGGGAACCAGGACTCCAACCTCACTCATTGAGTGGAATTCGAGTGGTAAACCCAAGCCACTCCCGTTGTATATTCTGAACTGGGCACCAAAAGCTGCTGCTGTTTCTGAACAAATCTCAGTGTAGGGGAGCCAGAGTTAGCAAATAAAAGTACAAAACGTTCCCATTCTATTTGAATTTCAGATACACAACAAAGAACTTTTCAGTATCAGTATGTCTCACGTCATGTTTAGGATAAACTGATACTAAAAAGTTATGTGTTGTTTACTGAAAGTTCAGATGTAGTGGGGCATCCTATATTTGATCAGGAAGCTGCCCAGGACTCCTACCCAAAGGCATAAAGATGAAAGTCTTCAGCCTGCTCCACAGCGGACTGGCCTCACCAGCCACCCTGGAAACAGACCCTCCTTTCAACTCCCAATCAGGACAGATATGCTAAGTAGGAGTCCTTTCCTGAGCTGCGAGTCAGGTGACCTGCTGTGCCAAGGCGCCCAGCACAGGGCCAGGCACACAGTAGGTGCTCAATATTACCCCCGCCCCCCAAAGTCATTCATTCCAGGCAGCTGGGGCCTAGCACCCGGTCCAGGAGAGGCTGTGACTGTGAGGGCGCCAGGCCGGCTTTGACTACGGGAGGAGAGGGGTGGTCCAAAGAGCAGCATGGCAGAGGTGGGACCGGGAAGGTCACTGCCACCCACTCCCTGAAGTTGCTTTGACGATCACATGAGAAAGTGGCTCGGGATATGTTCTGTAAATCCCTGGGCAGCACCTAGGTTATTATCAAGACATTTGAGTGCTGCATTTTAACCACAGGGCCTCGGTCCCCAATCTTCCCTGGGGAGGAAGACTGGACAGGGAAGTTTCAGAAACACAGAGCACAGCCAGCATCTCTGGACGCTGGAATACCGACGGTTGACATCTGTCCAGCGCCTTGTAATTTCCCAAACACGTTCCCAGCCATTCGCTCTAGAGGACTCACTGCAGCCCTATGAAGTAGGGGCGGGTTGGGGCCCAATTTCCAGAGGGTGTTCAGGGCAGCCTGCCCCGGGCGCTGTCTGGGAAGTGGGGCCTGGTCCAGGGGACTGGGGCCAAGGTCCCAGCGGTGAGAGGGCGAAGGCGGGGGCCTACCTTCTGGGCCTGTTGGATCATCTGCCTGACCACCTGCTTGAGGTGCGGCGCCTTCTCGTCCTTAGGGGGGTGGGTGAAGAGGGTGACCCGGCTCACGCCGCGGTAGAAACCAGTATCCGTCCAGCCCAGGTCCAGCGGAGGCACCTCGGTGTCGGAACGGTCGGGCCAGTAGGCCAGGGACTCGCCGGACTCAGCAGGCGCCGGCGCGGGGGCCTTGGCCTTGGCCTTGCTCTTGCCCCGGGCGTTGGCGGCGGGGGCGGCGTCCTCATAGGGGCTCCAGGAGGCGCGCAGGGCCTGGCGCTCCGGGCTGGAGAGGAAGTCCCGCAGCTGCTGCTCCTTGAGCCGCTCGCGGTAGGCCTGCTCGCCGCCGCCCAGCAGCGCCTCCAGCGCGGCCCGCCGCCGCTCGCAGTAGTAGAAGGCGGCCTGCGCCTCGGTCACCTTCTCGTTCACGTGCGCCTCGTCCAGGCAGTTCAGCTGGGACTCGGCCATGGCGCCCCGGCCCCGGCTCTGGCCCTGGCCCCGCCGCGGTCCGAGGTCCCACAGCCGCACCTGGAGCCGCCGAGGGGCGGGGCGCCTCACCTGGCCGCGAGCTCTGCCCCGGCCCGTCCCGCCCCGCCCCGCCGTCGGGGAGCGGCCAATCCGCGCGGGCGTGGCCGTCGGGCGGGGAGGGGCCCCCGCCTCCGCCGGGCTCGCCGGGACCTCGGGGCGGCCTGGCGGACGCGGTCGGGCCCGGGCCTGCAGGGCCCACCAGCCGGGGCTGGAGTCCCTGAGGGGACGCCCCCTGGGGGCGGGGCCGTCGCAGACCCACGTGCGGGCTCCGGCCCCGACTCCTCTGCGGGGTAAAGGTTCGCTGTCTGGCCCTCGCTGCCATCCGCCCCCGCCGGCCGCGTCGCGGGTACGCGTTCATTTTCCGCGCACGTGGAGTGCACAGCACGTGTTCTGACCCAGTCGCCCCTGGGGCGGGCGAGCTGACCCCTCCCCCGTCGAGGGTCGGGTGTTGGTCGAGGGGCCTGCTGCAGGACGGGATTGTGACGGCTGAGGAGCGGGCAATGGGGGTGCAAAAGCGAAATGCTAATGACAGCTCGAGCTCCCCACCCTTGCGTCCCAGTTCTGAGATCAGAGGTCTCCTGGACTGGCAGTCCAACACCTTCACTATAAAAATTTCTTTTAAAAAATAGCCATCCAAACAGAAATGATGTAAAGAGCAGCAGCGGAATTCCCCCACCCCCACTTTAATTTGAAGTAGGGTGTGTGGTGTCTGTGTGTGTGTTTGGGCAAGATAGGCTGCCAGAGATGTGATTACTATATTAGTGATTCAAAATATATGTTTGAGCTCAAGGAAGGAAACCGCACGTGCGTGCACACCACACACACACACACACAGCAGCAGCAGCAGCAGCAGCAGCGGTGGCAGCAGCTCTGCTGTTTCCCATCGGATTAAATACAATCGTCTTAGTCATTAACATATTATGTTGTTCATGCACTGCTGTACAATTTGATTCTCCACATTCAAAATATTTTCAGATCATAACAACTAAAGGTTCACATTTCTCTCATTTTATAGCGCAGCATCTCAGAGCTGGAAGGAGCTTTTGAAGCTCATCCAACCCCCTCATTTTACAGATGAGGAAATTGAGGCCTAGAAACGTGTGCGTTGCCCAGGTCTCCTGTGAAAGAGGCAGAGCGTGGGGGCTGCTGGGCTTTCTATGTCTTGGAGGTCTTTTCCTGACATCACGGCCGCCTTTACCATTTCTCCTTTTCTTGTGAAACGACAGGTTATTGGGGACCTGGTTTTCACCCCCAGGGGATTTGAAAAGGTCACTTACCATTTCTAGGCCTTCCTTTCATGGTCTGGAAAAATGAAAGTTAGATTTTCAAATGTCTGCACATTATTATTATTATTTTACAATAATCAGTTCTGGCATCCTATGTCAGCCCAAAGATTGGGGGTGGTGAGCAGCAAGGTGTCTGTCACCTCACTTGTCCTTTATCCCTCTTGGGAACTGGAAAGCTTCACTCCTGGTAATGCTCCACTCAAGTACATATAGATAGATTATGTCCTTAGATGGGAGAACTTTTAGTTTATTACCTAACGACTTGAGGCCCTACAAGATGCCAGACTCAATAGTTTGGAGACACACAGGAGCTCAGGCAGTAGGAGAGACTGGCAAACACAGAAGAGGATAGGAGCAATGAGAGTGGTTTTTGGTTTTTTGTTTGTTTGTTTGTTTTGTTTTGTTTTACTTTGTTTTGTTTGAGACAGAGTCTCACTCTGTCAACCAGGCTACAGTGCAGGGGCACAATCTTGGCTCACTGCAACCTCTGCCCCCTGGGTTCAAGCAATTCTTCTGTCTCAGCCTCCGAGTTACTGGGATTACAGGCACCTGCCACTGTGCCCGGCTAATTTTTGTATTTTTAGTAGAGACAGGGTTTCACCATTTTGGCCAGGCTGGTCTTGAACTCTTGACCTTGTGATCCACTCGCCTTGGCCTCCCAGAGTGCTGGGATTACAGGCATGAGCCACCGCGCCTGGCCCCAGAGTGTTTTCATAAACAGTCAGAAATGCTTTGGGAGCAAATGGGTTCAACAAACATTTACTCAATGCCTACTATGTGCCTGGTACACAGTTTGTGCCAGTGTACATTTCTTAAAGAATTGGAGCCAAGAGAAAGGTATGTGGAGGGAGCTTATGGGAATATGAAGGAAGAAACAATCTGCCCAGTGGGAAGTGGGTAAGAAGGGCTTTGCCCAGCAAGAAGGGATTTCAAGTGGAGCCTAAAAGGAGGAGAGGAATTCAAGGTGGAGAACGGGAATGAAGACATTACAGATGGAGGGACTTGAGACTGGGTTTAGTCAGAGCATTATGCTGGCATCAGGCTTATGTGAGCTCAGTCACTTCAAGATGCCTTTCAAAGCCTTAGTCTCCTCATCTGCGAAATGGGATAATAATGCTGAACTCTCCTGACCTCCCAGATTGGTGTAGGGATTAAACGAGAACACTTGTTTGACTTAATTAGTATTCGTGTCTCCCTGGTAGAAAGTGGTTTACAACAGTGCTTCTAAAATTTTACTGTGCAGCCAGGGGCTTGTTAAAATGTAGATTCTGATTCAGTAGGTCTGGGATGAGGCCTGAGACGCTGCATTTCTAGCAAGCCCCCAGGTAATGCTAGGAGTGCTGGTCCACTGACCGAACTTTGCGTGGCAAGGATATCAGAGACGGTAAATAACAGCGTGAACTTCCTATCACAGAGTCCTGGGAATGAGTCCATCTTTCCTAAAATTAGCTGTGTGTCACCAGGAAAGTTATTTTTATTTTCTGGGCCTTTGCCTTATCATCAGTGAAATATGTGCAATAAGTCCCACCTCAGCTGGGTGCAGTGATGGGCCAGTAGTCCTGGCTACATGGGAGGCTAAGGCAAGAGGATCCCTCAAGCCCAGGAGTTTGAGTTCAGCCTGGGCAACATAGTGAGACCCTGTCTCTTAAAAATGAAATCCAACCTCACTAGGTTGTTTGAGAAGGGAAACAAGTTAATGGATATAGACCACTTAGCAGAATGTCTGGCACAGGTAGCAGCCAGTAAAGGGCAGCTAGTGTTAAAGTATGGGAAGATGGGACTGGAAAGAGGGAGATATTGGGCCAAATTGTGGATAACTCGAGTTTAGGTCTATCCAGTGGTTAAAGGGCATCAGCGAAGGTTGTTGAGACTGATATGGTCATTTAAAAAAATAGCAATTACTATGTGCTAATTATTTTATGGACACTTTAGATGAACCCTGTAATCCTATTAGAAAAATTGTTAGCTGGCCGGGTGCGGTGGCTCACCCCTGTAATCCCAGCACTTTGGGAGGCTGAGGCGGACAGATCACGAGGTCAGGAGATCGAGACCATCCTGGCTAACAAGGTGAAACCCTGTCTCTACTAAAAATACAAAAAATTAGCCGAGTGTGGTGGCGGACGCCTGTAGTCCCAGTTACTAGGGAGGCTGAGGCAGGAGAATGGTGTGAACCCGGGAGGCGGAGCTTGCAGTGAGCCGAGATCACGCCACTGCACTCCAGCCTGGGGACAGAGCAAGACTCCGTCTCAAAAAAAAAAAAAATTGTTAGCTAAACTGAGTGACTCACACCTGTAATCCCACTGCTTATGAAGGCCAAGGTAGGAGGATCGCCTGAGCCCAGGAGTTTGAGGCTACAGTGAGTTATGATTGCACCATTGCACTGCAGTCTGGGCAACAGAAAAAAAGGAGAAAACATGTTATCCTCATTTCACCAGTGAGAAACCTGAAGCACAGAGAGGTTCAGTAGCTACTCTAGGTCACCCAGCTAGTACGTAGAATAGGTAGAATTCAAACCTAGACCATCTGATTCCAGAGCCCGCCTACCTACCCATTCTGCCACACCGCTTCAGTCAAGAATGTTAGAAAGAGACATTAGAAATAAAAAGGATCTCTCTTGTTTAATAATTAATCCAACCGATATTTGCTGAATGCGTAGCTCTGTGTTAAGGGTTAGAAACCATTCGTTTATTTACCAAATCCTCATGGAGTCTTACCAAGCGCAAGGCCCATTTCCAAGTGCAGGTTCTGAGCAAAATCGAGTCCTTGCCCACCCGGAGATCACATCGAAGCAGAATGATTAAGGCATGGTTTTTGCTCTTAAAGAGCACAAATATTTTGTGATGTGATTTGCAGTTGGACAGAAGGTTAGAAGCAGAACAGAATATTTTCGTAACAACTCACATTGGAAAAAGTCTTTCCTAGATCTAACTAATATGAAAAAGTCTTTCCTGGATCTAACTAACATGATATTCACCTTTATGTACCGATGACTGATTTATTCAACCAACAGTTGGAGGCAGTTAATAGGTAAGCAGTACTAGACAACACGCTTGCCTCTGACAATAACACAGAGAGGAATCAGACATGACAGCTGACTGCCCTGGTGACTCTCTTAGTTTAGCTGGGAGTCAAATTCTCACAGCAGTCTTCACAAGGCAGGTTGATAAGTGATACCATGTCATTCACAGAGAGGCTGCAGGCTGTGGAGGCCTTTTAATGTAAAATTATCTAATTTGACCCATCCCCTTTTCCCCAAATCTGTTGAAGTATTCTGTGAAACGGATTATTGTGAGGCGTTACAGATGAATAAGCCGAGGCTTCAGGAGGGGAGACATCCAGTTTGAGATGATCCACTGGCAACTGGAGATACTGGGATGCGTTTCCTCACAGCCTGATCCCCAGGCCTTCCACCCTCCGGCCCAGCGAAATACTCTGTGCAATGTGATTGAGTTTTTTTTTTTTTTTTTTTTTTGAGACAGAGTTTCACTTTTGTGGCCCAGTCTGGAGTGCAATGGCGTGATCTCAGCTCACTGCAACCTCTGCCTTAATTCTCTGGCTGCAATTCTCCTGCTGTAGCCTCCCGAGTAGCTGGGACTATAGGCACGCGCCACCATGCCTGGCTAATTTTTGTATTTTTAGTAGAGATGGGGTTTCACTATGTTGGCCGTTTCACTATGTTGGCCAGGCTAGTCTCGAACTCTTGACCTCAGGTGATCCGCCTGCCTCGGGCTCCCAAAGTGCCAGATTACAGGCCTGACCCACTGTTTCCGGCCGTGATTGAGATTTTTTTAAAAAATCTCTTTTTAAAGAGTGGAAACTAATTTCTTTCAGGCACAGGCCCTATAGATTAAGCTAAGTAACTTCTTTTCCAGGGACACTTCATGAGGCCGTGACACCCTAGGAAAGCCCCTGGTCCTCTCCTGATCTCTCTGGTCCTGAGTCTGGAGTTTCTGTGAACTAGGTGGGGCCCGATCGTAGTTACAGTTTCAACTTCAGAGGCCACCTTGCCCAAGGTGACTGACTGCAGGCTTCCTGAGAAATCGTGCCTCCTCCAGCAATTCCCCGTAACCCCGCCTGGCTCCCTCCTCCTTCCCCTGGCAGACACCCTCCCCCACAACCACCCAACTCCTACCTGGCTACATGGCGGGAGGGATTCACCTTCCTCTCGCCCGCCCGCCCGCCCGCCACGCACTGCGGGCTGTGTGTTCACAAGATGAAGACATGACACCTTATAGTTAACATTCATTGTAGCTGTGTTCATCCCTGCACACTTCCTAGGCCCTCCTGTGTAATTTGAGTCCCAAAATAGCCCACCTCATGATATATTCTTAGATAAGTTTTCCAGGGGTGACTTTTTTCCTCTGTAGCAATCTGCGTCATGAGCGTCTCTACAAAACTTGGGGGGCTCTCTCACGCCTCTGTAAAATTCTTGGTTGGCCAGAGAGGGTGAGAGAGAGAATAACGGGAAGGGGTTCCTGCAGGCCCACTGGGAGGAGAGGCAGAGATCCTATGACTAAACGACTTGAGCAACCTTCCCGTCTGATCCACTCGACTGCTCCATGATACACATACACCGAGGTCCCTCACCTGTGTCAGAACTTACCTACGGCTTTCAACTGTTCATTCAATGACTGTTTATGGAGCACTAATTATGTACTAGGCAAGTTCTTGCCCCCACTGACCTTCCAGACTCAGGGGCTTTGCTGCTTCTCCAGCCTTGGAGGTACAGGGGGCTCCCCGTCCCCTGAAGGCGCTGCCACTGCGCTATTTTCTTGGATTTGGTGATTCCGGTTTTTTGTTTTGTTTTGTTTTGTTTTTTCCTCCCTGTCCCTCCTTCTCAGTATCCTTCGTCCATCCCTGAAACGTGGGTGTCCCTTGGGGCTCTGCCCTGACTTTCCCGCCTTTCACATCTTACCCATCCATAGGCAACCTTGCTTCCCTGTGCTTGGATGACTCTAGCTCAACTCCAGAACCCTCTCCTCAATCCGTGCCAGTTCATCAGGCTGCCTACTGGTCATCTCCACTCACACATCCCCCGGGCACCTCCGACACAACATGTCCCAAATGGCACCCGTCAGCCCCATCTCCTACGCCCCCCAGGCACGGCCCTCCTCCTGGGTTTACCATGTCCAGAATGACCCAGCCCTCCACTAGCCAGCCTCCATCTCACCAGCATGGGAAACAGGGGCTCATTTTGACTCTTTCCCTTCCCTCAGGTCACCAGGCCAGAAGGGGCTTTCTCTGGGCCAGGGTGTGATGTGATGTGGGGTAACGTGGTGTGGTTCTGTCACTGCCCCCTCCCTACTTCCTTGCTGCCACTCCCCACTCCTCCCCTCCCGGACATCCTTGCCAGAGCCTTGCAAGAGCTTCCTAACTGGGCTCCCTAACCGGATTCTCCCCTTAGATCTCTTCTAAGAGGCAAACACCATTATGTCATTTCCCTGCACAAACCCTTCCAAGGGTCCCTATCCCTGCAGGCTACAGCCCAAGCGCCTTGAGGTCACTTAGGATTCACACCTGCTTTTCTTCCCCTCCCCAAGCTCCTGCTGCTGCCACGTGTTTCTCCCCAGCCTACCGGAGACTCTTCTGTTGCCCAGGCTGGAGTGCAATGGCGCCATCTCGGCTCACCATAACCTCCGCCTCCTGGGTTCAAGCGATTCTCCTGCCTCAGCCTCCTGAGTAGCTGAGATTACAGGCATGCGCCACCATGCCTGGCTAATTTTATATTTTTAGTAGAGACGGGGTTTCTCTATGTTGGTCAGGCTGGTCTCAAACTCCCAACCTCAGGTGATTCACCTGCCTCGGCCTCCCAAAGTGCTGGGATTACAGGCGTGAGCCACTGCACCTGGCTGACTCCTTTGGTCTTTAGCCTGATGGTCGCTCTCTCCGCAGAGTCTGTCCTGGGACTCTAAGTCCGGGTGAGGGGACTTTTCTTGCTTCCCGTTAGCCCTGTCTGAGCACCCAGGCTCTGTGTTCTCATGGTCTGTCTCCCCCAACAGTTGTGAGTTCCTTGACGGCAGGACTGTCATATTCGTCAGGATGTTCCCAGGCCTTAGGTTCTAACTCCTGGGGTTTCGTCCCAGGTCACCCTCTTTTGTTTTGTTTTGTTTTGTTTTGTTTGAGACAGAGTTTTGCTCTTGTCACCCAGGCTGGAGTGCAGTGGCACCATCTCGGCCCACTACAACCTCCGCCTCCCAGGTTCAAGCGAGTCTCCTGCCTCGGCCTCCCAAGTTGCTGGGATTACAGGCATGCCACCACGCCAGGCTAATTTTTGTATTTTTAGTAGAGATAGGGTTTCATCATATTGGTCAGGCTGGTCTCGAACTCCTGACTTCAGGTGATCCGCCCACCTAAGCCTTCCAAAGTGCTGGGATTACAGGCATGGTGGCTCACATTTTTTTTTTTGAGATGGAGACTCGCTCTGTCGCCGAGCTGAAGTGCAGTGGCGTGATCTCGGCTCACTGTAACCTCCGCCTCCCAGGTTCAAGCAATTCTCCTGCAGAGTCGCTGGTATTACAGGCACCTACCACCATGCCCGGCTAATTTTTGTATTTTTAGTAGAGACGGGGTTTCTAGTTGTCTAGGATGGTCTCAATCTCTTGATCTCGTGATCCCCTCAGCCACCATGTCCGGCCCCCTCACCCTCTTTACTGCAAACTGATCAGGAATTCTTTCTTAAAACTTAGTAGGGTTTCCTCTCTTCTCCTGCCATAGATACGGTAGGAACATAAAAATAAGAACCCAAATGCTAAAGACAACTTAATTGAACATGAGTCTTTTCAGCCATTCTGTTGCAGTGTGACTCTGTGTATGTGTGTTTGAGTGAGACACAGAGAGAGAGAGAGAGAGAGAATGCGTATGTGTGGTAGGGTATACTACACATTCGACATTTTTTTCGAGACAGGATCTCACTCTGTTTCCCAGGCTAGAGTGCAGCGATGCAATCATAGCTCACTGCAATCTCAAACTCTTGACCTCAAGTGATCCCACCTAAGCCTCCCGAATAGCTGGGATTACAGGCTCCAGTCACCATGACTGGCTCTGGTTGACATTTTTGATTATCTTTAAAGATGAAGAAGGATTTCAGCATCCATGTCCTCCTGGGAGGCACAGTCCAAAGGAGGCCTTTTCTCCAGCCAGTGGGGGTGGAGGACCAGTATCAGGAAGAGAGAGGGTTTAATCCAAAGGCTGCCTAGGAAGAGGCCTAAGGGTTTGGCACTTTTTCCCGCCTGGAGACTCTCCGCTCCGGGGTCGTTTTGTTAGAGTTACCCCACTGTGTGTTCCTGGTGTGCACTGATCCAGCGCAAGAGCTGGTCACTGGAGAGGTGACCATGGCAGATTAGCTTGAGTTGTACCCTTTGGTCTTTAATGTCTTTTTTTTTTTTTTTTTTTTTTTTTAGAGTTTCGCTCTTTTGCCCAGCCTGGAGTAAAGTGGTACGATCTCAGCTCACTGCAACCTCCATCCCCCAGGTTCAAGTGATTCTCCTGTTTCAGCCTCCTGAGTAGCTGGGATTATAGGCACCTGCCACCACGCCCAGCTAATTTCTGTATTTTCAGTAGAGACGGGGTTTCATCATATTGGTCAGGCTGGTATCGAACTCCTGACCTCAGGTGATCCACCTGCCTTGGCCTCCCAAAGTGCTTGAAGGGACGGGGGAGGATATTCTAGGTAGTAGCTGATGGTAGGGAAGCAGGAAAGTTATGCTCCAGCTCTAGAGCAGACCTGGTACTGAGAGAGTTGAGTGGATGAAGAGTGAGTGAGTGACTGAGTAAATGTCATGCTCAAGGTAAATGCAGACTAAACCAACTGACTAGTTTAGGTCATGGTGTGTGTGTGTGCGTGTGTGTATGTACATGTGTGCATGTAAGTACATGTATGTGTATGTGCGTATCAGTGTGTAAATATGTACATATATGTGTATTTCAGGGATGGGAAAATGACAAGGAGCCAGAAATACAGGTTGTCTCACAGATACTCTTGAATGCTTGAATTCCAGGCTGAGTTTGCATTTCGTTTCCAGTTGGGAGCCATGGAAGGCTGGGAAACTGGGGAATGACAGGATAAAAATGATGCTTGAGATGGATATGCCTGACCGAGAGCACGGGATGGACCAGAGGCAGGGAGAGCCCACGGTGGGCTCCCGTGATATTTAGCGTTACAGAAAGAGTGCTGCTCAGGTTCTGAGACTGGGGAGGTTTCAGGAGGGAAGCCTTGGGGAGGCATGGGGTCTTTTCTTGCTTTCTCTAGGTAGCCACACAGGAACAGAGAGTCTTGGAGCAGAGGTTCCTGGAAGGCTGTGTAGGCAGTGCAGGGCTGCTTGGGTGAGCAACTTCACCTGTATGACAGAGGCAGAGTGCTTTTGAGTCAGACACACCTGACTTAAGGGAGTGCCTCCCTGCTTTATGGCTGGCAGCACCAGAAACATTTTTAGGCAAAGTTTAAAACAGCTCTGACCCCAACCAAGAGGCCTGGGCTGGAATTATTTCCTTAGTGTTTGTTCAGCCTTGTCCTTGGGGCCTGGAACCTGGACATCCCAGGGCACAGGCCCAGAGTGCACTCACCTTTTAAGGCAAGGCTGGCAGAGAGAGCACCCATCAGAAGAAGGTTCAGCAAGGCTGCTTGCTCTAGGCTGAGGGTGGAATCAAAGATGACTTTGTGAAGGGGGTGGCCTTTTCCCTGGCCTTGAAGGCTGGCTGCTGGCTAGGATGTGAACAGAGGTAAATAGAAAGGAAGGGGGCCCCTAGGTGGAGGTGGAGGGACCTATGTGAGCACAGTTACCAAAGATGGAGAAAGGTGCAGGGGTCAAGGACATGTGCAGGGCAAGGTCAGGGGTCGAGGGCATGTGCAGGGCAAGGTCAGGGGTCGAGGGCATGTGCAGGGCAAGGTCAGGGGTCGAGGGCATGTGCAGGGCAAGGTGCAGGGGTTGAGGGTGGCCCAGACGTCTTGCCTCCATGCAGCCCCACCTCCAAGAGGCAGCTTGAACCCCAGGCTGGGGGTGGCAGGGGAAGAGCTTTCCAGTAAAGCAAGTGACTGATCTGGGTGGGATGCCTTGGAAAGCAGTGGAGAGCTACCAGAGGAAGTGACCTGGGATGCCTCCGACACCCCTGCCTAGCCTGGCATTCTTCCTTCAAAAATTATTCCTTTACTTGGCCAACATCCTCAGCACTCTGTCCCTTGCAGGTGGTCATCACAGGACAGGAGTACCCTGGAATAGGATGGGTGAGGTGAGGGAGGGGAGCTCTCCCAAAGTTGATGTGCTACGTCAGCAAGTTATCAGTTTGATGAGTGCAGAGAGATTACCCTGGGGAGGGCGGAACACAGGACAGGCAAGTTTCAAAGGAAAGGAGACTGTTGCAGCAACAAGTCCCACTGGGGTGGGGCAGGGTGGGGGTGAAGAAGGCTGTTTTTGCCAAAAATGGAAAGTAGCTATCGGCAAGGTAGAGGCTGTTCCTGGGAGGGCCAGAAACCTTAGGAATGGACCAAGTTTCTTCTCTCTTTTTTTTTTTTTTTTTCTGAGATGGAGTCTCGCTCTGTTGCCCAGGCTGCAGTGCAGTGGGGCGATCTCGGCTCACTGCAACCTCCGCCTTCCGGGTTCAAGTGATTCTCCTGCCTCAGTGATCAAGTGATTCCCCCTACTCGGGAGCTGCCTCTCCCAGCTCCCGAGTAGCTGGGAATACAGGTGCGCCACCACACCCAGCTAATTTTTGTATTTTTAGTAGAGACGGGGTTTCACCATGTTGGCCAGGATGGTCTCAATCTCTTGACCTCGTGATCCGCCCGCCTCGGCCTCCCAAAGTGCTGGGATTACAGGCATGAGCCACCGCGCCCGGCCGAGTTTCTTCTCTTTCATGCCCTGTTGCTTGGCCTGGGCCATAGGAATAAACAGAATGAAGAAAGCAATCGTGATGCCTCTCCCACTTGCTAGGCTCTTACCAAGTATTTCCTGCAATTTTGTTTACTTCTCATGATAAGTCAATGCTGTTATCCCCAGTTCTCTACATCAGCTCAGAGCGGTCAAGTAACTTGTCCAGGCTCATAGCATAAGTAGCAGAGTCTGGACTGCAGCCCACGTGTGTCTGACTCAAAGCTTGTGACTTTTCCACCTCCCCACATTGCCTGGAGGAGAGAAGAGAGCATAGTTAGAAAGGAGGGGAGGGACAGGGTATACAGCTCAAGGGCGGGGTTTTCTCTGCAGGGCCAGAAGGTTCTGGAATGCCCCAGAGCAAAGCTGTCAGCTGAGAGACCACTGACCCTGACACCCTAGAGAGGCTCACTCTCTATGTAAAAGATGCGAATTTCTCCTTCTGCTCCCACCCAGGAGAAAACTCAGTTGTTGAGTGGGGATGGAGACTGTTCCCTGATACGATGACTCCAGTGTCCTTAGCCACACTCAGACATTGCCCTGTTTGTCATGTTTGTGTGGTGTTGGGGAGGGATCAGGAGTGGCCAAGACTAAAACTGGACCCTGGAGGCAGGGACCGAGAAGGAAGTGGGAGTAAAGACCAGCTGCCGGGGGTAGGATGCGTCCAACCCGTCTTCGGGGATTACAGGGCCTCCTGTGACTGTGGGTTCAGATGGTGGTGGGGGTGCTGTCAGCCGACAGGAGCAGGGGCTCCGGCACAAGATCATCAGAGTGCTGAGTGGGTGACGTGCATGGTGGGAAAGGGAGCCACCGCTGCATCATGGAGATTCGGGTGTGTAGACAGGAGGATGGGCAGCCAGTGCTCAGAAGCGTCATCTGGATTCTAGGAAGGGGATTGGCATGAACAAGGCAGGGGAACGGGTAGCTGGGTACTGCACTGGTCCCAGCGTCTGGGTCTGGGCAGAGATCTTATTGCAGAAGCAAGGGAAGGAGGTGGGGCTTGATCTCAGAACAAAAGAAGGAACAAATAGCAGACCCAAGAGGCTTATGTAGAGGCCCACATTGGAGGAGTCAGGATAGGCCCCAGCAACCTAGAGAGGCGTGGGTCTGTGCCATGGCTCCATCTGGGGCAGGAGGACCAACAGAGCCCAATAACTGGGAGAGCCTGTCTGATAGGACATCATGCTTTAGCGAGCTGGGTGTTTTAGGGACACACATTGCATCCTAAATTTTTTTTAGGAAGCCTAGGTTCAGAAGAGGACCTAGGGAGCCTAGGTACTTGTGAATATTGATGTCAGAAGTGAAATGTCTCCCAGCAGAAGGAAGAATCTCTATAACTTTTCTTTTTTTTTTTTTTTTTAAGATGGCGTCTTGCTCTGTTGCCCAGGCTGGAGTACAGTGGCACAATCTCGGCTCACTGCAACCTCCGCCTCCCAGGTTCAGGCAATTCTCCTGTCTCAGCCTCCCAAATAGCTGGGATTACAGGTGCCCGCCACCATGCCTGGCTAATTTTTGTATTTTTAGCACAGACAGAGTTTCACCATCTTGGTCAGGCTGGTCTTGAACTCCTGACTTCAGGTGATCCGCCTGCCTCGACCTCCCAAAGTGCTGGGATTACAGGTGTGAGCCACTGCGCCCAGCCATTATTTTTTTTAGACAGGGTCTTGCTCTGTCACCCAGGCTGGGGTGCAGTTGTGCCATCTCGGCTCACTGCAGCCTCCACCTCCCAGGTTCAAGCAATTCTCCCACCTCAGCCTCCGGAGTAGCCAGGAATACAAGGGCCCACCACCACGCCGGGCTAATTTTTGCTTTGTTTTGTTTTGTTTTGTTTTGGGATGGAATTTCACTCTCGTTGACCAGGCTGGAGTGCAGTGGCATGATCTCAGCTCACTGCAACCTCCATCTCCTGCATTCAAGCGATTCTCCTGCCTCAGCCTTCCAAGTAGCTGGGATTACAGGCGCCTGCCACCATGCCCAGCTAGTTTTCATATTTTTAATAGAGACAGATTTCATCATGTTGGCCAGGCTGGTCTCAATCCTGACCTCAGGTGATCCACCTGCCTCAGCCTCCCAAAGTGCTGGGATTACAGGCATGAGCCATCATGTCCAGCCAATTTTTGCATTTTTAGTAGAGATGGGATTTCACCATGTTGGCCAGGCTGATCTCAAACTCCTGACCTCAGGTGATCCACCCGCCTCGGCCTCCCAAAGTGCTGGGATTACAGGTTTGAGCCACTGCACCTGGCCTATAACTTTTATTTATCCTAATAGAGACACAAGCTTGCTAGTTTCTCTATTTTTTTAAAGAAAAATAAACTTCTTTTTTTTTTTTTTTCAAAGACACAGTCTCGGTCTGTCGCCCAGGCTGGAGTGCAGTGGTGCAATCTCAGCTCACTGCAACCTCCGCCTCCCAGGTTCAAGGGATTCTCCTGCCTCAGCCTCCTGAGTAGCTAGGATTACAGACGTGTGCCACCATGTCCAGCTAATTTTTGTATTTTTAGTAGAGACGGGGTTTCACCGTGTTGGTCAGGCTGGTCTCAAATTTCTGACCTCATGATCTGCCTGCCTCGGCCTCCCAAGGTGCTGGGATTACAGGCATGAGCCACCACGCCTGGCCTTTTTTGTTTGTTTTGTTTTGTTTTTGTTTTTTAAGATAGGGTCTTTGCTCTGTCACTCAGGCTGAGTGCAGTGGTACAATCATAGCTCACTGCAGTCTCAAACTCCTGAGCTCAAGTGATCCTACTACCTCTGCCTCTGGAGTAGCTGGGACTATAGGCAGGTACCTGTATGTACCACACCTGGCTAATTAAAAAAAACAAAAAAACAAAACAAACAAACAAAACAAATTGAGGGCCGGGCACTGTGGCTCATGCCTGTAATCTCAGGACTTTGGGAGGCCGAGGCAGGCAGATCACTTGAGGTCAGGAGTTGGAGACCAGCCTGGCCAATGTGGTGAAAACTGTCTCTACTAAAAATACAAAAATTAGCTTGGTATGGTGGCACATGCTTGTAATCCCAATTACTAGGGAGGCTGAGGCACGAGAATCGCTTGAACCCAGGAGGCGGAGGTTGCAGCGAGTGGAGATTGCGCCACTGCACTCCAGCCTGGGTGACAGAGTAAAACTCTCTCTCAAAAAAAAAAAATTTTTTTTTTTTTTGGTAGAGACAGAGTCTTGCTATGTTGCCCAGACTAAGACATAAACTTAATGTATTCCTTTTCTGCACCCATCTTGAGTCACTCTTTGCCGAAGAGGGGTCTGAGGATCAGTGCTCATTCAAGGTACGCCATCCGCATGCATCAGTGGTTTAGAGCAAGAAGAGACCCAGCCTCTCCTTCATTTTTCTAGGAAGAAACTGAGGCCCAGAAGGGTTGAGAGACTTCCCTTAGGTCCAGGGGTTCAGGAGAGAGTGGGGACAGAATCCTGGCTGCAGACCCCCAGCCAGCGCTCCCTTCCTCTGCGCCCCCCACCCATCTGGACTTGCCATGGTAACTAAGCCTCCTGCAGTGTGGGAAGCAGTTACCTAGCAACTTCCCATAACCAGGTTAGAGCCGAGGGAGTGAGATAGCACATGCTGCCTGCCCTGGGGAATTTAGATTTGTAGAAATGGGATCGCCCACGTCATAGTGTGGCCACAAATGACCCTGCATAGAGCCATGCCTGGAAGCCCCTGTCGGAGAGAGTCTCACATCAGGATCAGTGAGTCTCGGGGATGATGGCACAGCCCTGGGCTGGCCGAGGTGTCCACCCCTGCAGCGGATGCAGGGCCCCACTGTGTACAGTGCTGGTTTCTCTGAACAGCATGGAACCTGTCCCCATTGATCTGCTGGCTCAGTGTGGATGGGGGATCCATGGAGGAAGACTGATGGAAAGGCTGTGTGTGTGTCCTTGCAGGCGTCTCACTGTGGCGGGGGGAATGGCAGGGGAGCTGTGCTCTTTCATGCTCCCTCTTGTTCCCTAATTATGTCAAGAAATGTTTATGAAATGACATGATCGTAAAGTAAGTGACTCTTCCTGTAATGTTCCCTGTATATTGAGTTTTGACAGCCATCCGCCACCCCCACACCCTCACCTGCTTCTTGCTGTGGGCAGAGCCCTGCCTGGGTTCCCAGGTTCTGCCTCCTGAAGGGTCCTAACAAGTGGCCTAAGCCAGTTATGGCAGCCTCATTCTCTTGGAAATGGCTGGTGTAAGAACAGCATGGGATCCAGTCTTGCCAGTGGGATCTGTGTGATTGGCTGCTGAAGGACCTCCAAGAAGGAAAGGGTTTTCTCATTGAGCAGAATTGGGAGAGAATGTGCCCCTTTTCCATTAGACATTGTCACGTCTGCATGTGATGTCTGGAGCTGTAAGCCAGTTCTGCATGTGATGTCTGGAACTGTAAGCCACTGAGAAGAGACACCACTGATGCTCGGAGACATCACTGATGCAATGTTGGGCCATTGTGTTAAGCCAGCCAATAGCTGTCTTCTCTCTGGACTTCTTTTGATGGGAAATCATGAGCCTCTTGTTGTTCTAGAGCCTTTTGGTCAGGCCTCTGTTTTTTCACCTCCACTCACTCACTTGGCACTAATCTGAGTGGGTCACTGAATATATGCCTCAACAAGTCTTGGTATTAAAGGTAAAGCACCCAAAGAAAACAAGCGTTCCATATCTTTGATTTACTGACTAAATCAAAGATGGGACTCCCTGATCCTTTATCTCCTCAGTTGGAGCTGAAGTCGGACTAGCAGTTGCATGCCCAGCTCTTGCAGGTCTGAATAGACTTCTCCCTAAAGAGCCTGATGGTGTCCCTGGTATTCCCAGCATCTGACACATTTCACTCATTCATTCATTCATTCATTCATGCGGTGGTGGGCTGGGGCTGGCTCCTATCTGCCCGTGAAAAACAATTATGCACATATCTTCCAAACTCTGGGTTCAATGATGTCATGTTGGTAGCCTGAAATCTGCCATGGTGGGAGTTGTTCTTTTTTAAGTAGATTTTTTTTTTTTTTCCAGCAGTTTTAGGATCACAGCAAAATGGAACAGAAGACACAGGGAGCTCCCATATACCCCCCATCCCCACACATGCACAACCTCCCCCACTGTCAACATCCTTCAGCAGAGTGATATATTTGTTAAAATTGTTGATCCTACAGTGACACACCATAATCACCCAAAATGCAGAGTTTACATTAGGGTTCACTCTTCCTGTTGTGCATTCTATGGGTTTTGAAAAATGTGTCATGCCATGTGTCTATTGTTGTGGCATCACATTTAGGAGTTTCACTGCCCTAAAAATCCCCCGTTCTCTGCATATTCATCCCTCCCTCCCTCAACCCTTCCAACCACTGATCTTTTTACTTTTTACCTCTCTAGTTTTTCCTTTTCTAGCATGCCATGTAGTTGAAACCATATAGTGTGTAGTCTCTTCATATTGGCTTATTTCACATAGTGATATGCATTTAAGGGCTGGGTGCGGTGGCTCACGCCTGTAATCCCAGCACTTTGGGAGGCTGAAGTGGGCAGATCACCTGAGGTCAGGAGTTCAAAACCAGTCTGGCCAACATGGTGAAACCCCATCTGTACTAAAAAACCAAAAAAAAATCAGCCAAGCGTGGTGACGTGCGCCTGTAATCCCAGCTACTTGGGAGACGGAAGTAGGATAATTGCTTGAACCAGGGAGATGGAGATGGCAGTGAGCTGAGATTGCGCCACTGCACTCCAGCCTGGTTGACAGAGTGAAACTCTGTCTTAATAATAATAGCATGCATTTAAAGGTTTTCATCTTTTCATAGCTTGGTAGCTCATTTCTTTCTGAATACTGTTATATTGTCCGGAGGTACCACAGTTGATTTATTCATTCACCTATTGTAGGACATTTTGGTTTCTTCTAAGTTTTGGCAATTATAAATAAAGCCACTATAAATATCCATGTTCAGATATTTGTGTGGATGTTTTCAACACCTTTTGGTAAATAACGAGTGTGAATGCTGGATCCTATGACCAGAGTAAGTTTAGTTTTGCAAGAAACAGTCAAACTATCTTCCAAAGTGGCTGTACCATTTTGTCTTCCCATCATCGATGAATGAGAGTTTCTGTTGCTTCACGTAATCACCAGCATTTGATGTTGTCAGTATTCTAGATATGGGGCATTCTTATCGGTGTGTGGTGATATTTCATTGTTTTAATTTGCATTTTCCTAATGACATATGATATTGAGCATCTTTTGATCTCCTCACTTGCCATCTATATCTTCTTCTGTGAGCTGTCTGTTCATGTCTTTTGCCCATTTTTAAATCGGGTTGTTCATTTTCTTATTGTTGAGTTTTGTTGTTGTTGTTGTTTTGTTTTTTTTTTTTTGAGATGGAGTCTTGCTCTGTTGCCCAGGCTAGAGTGCAGTGGCACAAACTTGGCTCACTGCAACCTCCACCTCCCGGGTTCAAGCAATTTTCCTGCCTCATCCTCCCAAGTAGCTGGGATTACAGTCGCCCGCCACTGCACCCGGCTAATTTTTGTATTTTTAGTAGAGACAGGGTTTCACCATCTTGGCCAGGCTGGTCTCGAACTCCTGACCTCATGATTCACTTGCTTCAGCCTCCCAAAGTGCTAGGATTACAGGTGTGAGCCACTGCACCCCGCCTATTGTTGAGTTTTAAGAGTTCTTTGTCTATCATAGTCGTTTATCAGATATGTCTTCTGTACATATTTTCTCCTGGTCTGTGACTTGTCTTCTCATTCTCTTGGCATATAGTGGGAGTGTTTACACCACAGAATTGGCAAATACTACAAGTCAGGGCTTCCTCTCAGAGAGAGCCAATTATTAAACTTTTACCAGCACACCACTGCATCCAGGCATCAACCATTTATTGACTGCACTGCTTGTCTTTGACCTAAAAAAGATTCGGTCTAGTGGAGGAGGTAGATCAGTGAATCACTGACAATGGTGTTCTGAGTATTGGGATAGAGGGAGAACAAGGTTACTACAGGAACATAATGGGGGGCTGGGGCGGGGGGCACTTATGTCAATCATAATATTGGGATGGTTTCCCAGTGGAGACCTTGAGCCCCGAGCTAATGATTTCAAAGTAAGTAACAGTTGTCTGGACCCATGCTGCCCAATAAGACAGCCCCTTGCCACATGTGGCTATTTCAGTCATTTGTACCAGGCACGTTTCAAGTATTCAATAGCCACATGTGGCTAGTGGCTACCACATTGGATGGATCAGACACAGAGCTTTTCCCTCATCACAGAAAGTCCTAATGGACAGCACTTGTCTAGACAAGACAGCGGGAGGAAGCACTCTAGGCAAAAAGAACAGAATGTGGGCGGCTCAGAGGTCTGAGAAAACATGCCTCATTCTGGGAACCAAAAATCGTTCTAAGGGACTGAAGTAAAGGGTGTTTGGGACTAGAGAGGTAGAAGATGTGGCTGAACAAATAAGGCAGCAGACAGATCACAAAAGGCCTTTAGTGCGAAGCTAAGGAGGTTAAACTCCAGCCTGAAGACCATGAAGAACCCAAGGATTTGAGCAGAAGCTTGGTATCATCAGCCTGTCTCTGAATAAGATCTCCCTGACTGCCTTGGAGGCTGGATTACAGGGGGCCAGCCAGGAATGCAGGGAGACGAGCGCTGAGACTATTGCAGTCACCAGGGAAAGAAATGAGAGAGGTTTGAAGTAAGGCAGTGGCTATGGAATGGGTGCAGAGAAGGGACAGAGTTGAGAGATGTGAAGGACCCAATGGCTGATTGTGTCTGACTCTGAAGAGGTGCTTTGTAAATATTTGTTGATGTAATGAATGAATTATAGCAAAACTTAAAATAATACGAGTGGGTGCACAGCTACTGGGCTTCTAGGTGGTATCTACTGCACAAATGTTGTGGTGCAGGGGACACCCTTGCCTTGGTATGGACAGGCTGAAGTGTTGACTTTAGACAAAGAAAACGGCAAATATTTTGGCCATGCTAATCAGTCCCCAGTGTGGGCTGTTGTGTTTCAGGTTAGCTGGGAGCTAATGATGGCATGTAGGTACATTCCGCTTGTTTTGAGCGGAAGGAGAAAGAGGCAACAGGGAAGAGTGAGAAAAGAGAGATGGAGGGAAGGGTTGGTATCCCCTGTTCTGTCTGATGGAGGGAGGGCTCTGCTGAGAAGAGAGCCAGCTGTGCTCATGGAAGATGCTGAGGGAGCCAGGGACCAACCAGTGCCTCTCAGAATTGGGCACAGGCCATCCTCCCCTCTACCTCTTCCCCAATCTTCTTGTCATGGGGACTGCAGGGCGGATTTGGTGTCCTGAAGGATTGGGTCAATTCACCAGCAGATAAATGTGGTACATAGTGGATCTGCAGAATCTAGGAAGGCATTGTCAGCAGAGGATGTGTGGGGCAACAGAGCACTGGAACCAGAGAAGGAAGTGTGAGTATACTGGTGCCTAAACACGTGAGAGATACCAGCCTCCCTCTCTTGGCCTCTCGGAAGTTAACTGGAGGAGAATCCAAAGACAGTGGCTACAGCTACTGGAACCTGGATATCATTGTAAATATGACCTTGTTTGCATCCATAGGTCTGTTAGGCCCAAGACAGTTGAGTTACAAAACGAGTAAATAGATGAGATGAAGCAGGTCCAATCATTCCTCCATTAGAAAAATATTTACTGAGCCTCTGTGTGCTAGATGTTGGGTGTACAATGGTTTACAAAACAGAGGTGACCCCTGCTCCGTGGAGCTTACAGTCTAATAGCCATACAGCTCAGTCTGGCACCATCATCTGCGTACATACTATTCAGAAAAGGCACAGGATTCATGAGACCATCTTAGGAGAAGGATTATTTTAGATTAGGGGGCAGGGAGGACTGTTTGGAAGTGACATTTAAACCCAGACCTGGGCCCAGCATGGTGGCTCACACCTATCATCCCAGCACTTTGAGAAGCCAAGGTGGATCACCTGAGGTCAGGAGTTCAAGACCACCCTGGCCAACATGGTGAAACCCTGTCTCCACCAAAAATGCAAAAATTAGCCAGGTCTGGTAACATGCCCCTGTAATCTCAGCTACTCGGAAGGCTGAGGTGGGAGAATCACTTGAACTTGGGAGGCAGAGGTTGCAGTGAGCTGAGACTGTGCCACTGCATTCCAGCCTGGGAAACAGAGCAAGACCCCATCTGAAACAAAAAACCAACCCAGACCTGGAGATGAACAAAAGTTAGCAGGGTTAGCAGGGGATGTGCCTCCAGGCAGCAAGAATGGCAAGTGTGAAAGGTTTGGGGACAAATCCCTGGCTATTTGGAGGCTGAAAAGCCAGTGGGGCAGGAGCATAAAAGCAAGGGGCAGGGGAGGCAGAAGAGGCGGCTGAGGAGTGAGGCAGGCGCCAGACTTCACAGGGCCACATTAGGACTTTGGACTTAAACCTAAATCCAGTAGGAAGGGGAGTGATGTGATCAGATTTATTTTTACAAAGATCGCTTTGGCATCTGTGTGGAGGGCCGGATTACAGGAGAGAATGCAGGGAGAAGGGTATGAAAGCTGACAATTATCAAAGCAAGAGACAATGGCGGCATGGCCAAGGTGAGGGAGTAAAGTGGAGGAACTGAGGAAGCATTTTTTAGAAAGAATTGAGACAATCAAGGTTTTTCTCACACCCTTGCCTTGGTATAGACGGGCTGAAATGTTGGCTTAGACAAGGCAAACAGCAAATATTTCGGCCATGCTAATCTGTCCCCCGGATGGGCTGTCGTGTTTTAGGTTAGCTGGGAGCACAGTCCCCTGCCCCAACCAGGGCCACGTCTGACCAGAGTCAATTTTATGACTAAAGATTTCCTGACAAAACTTTTACAACTTCTGCAACCTCTGCTCATGTTTAAAATAATTACTATTAGGAAACAGTAATTGTTATAGGAAATTCCTGTTTGCATTTCATCTGAATTCCTCTCACATTACATTTTTTTAATTCTAGATAAAGATGCTAAAATAATAAGTCACCGGGGCCGCCAAATATGAATGACGTCAATAATGACAGTTCTGCATTGCATCTGTCCCAAAGCCAAAGTGACCTATTCGTCAGCAGCAAAGAAAAATGGCCGAATATCCTCAGAAGAAGAACCCAATTAGAGTTTTGCTCACTGCTAAGTTCTTCGCCTTTGCTACTTAACATGTGTACCCAGTAATAGCACCCGGAAGCTTGTTAGAAATTCAGGACCGAGTTGGAAGCTGCATTTCAACACGATCCCCAGGCAATTGGTAGGCACTTTAAATTTTGAGAAGCACCATGGTTAGATCACCCTGGGGCCATCTAAAAGTGGGTGGGCAGTGGCTGGTGCCAGATATTTGAAATGCGGTGAGGCACAGCGAGTGGTGAGGAAAACCCAACCACTGGTCCAACAGGAACTGGCTTTTCTTTTTTTTTTTTTTTTTTTGAGACGGAGTCTGGCTCTGTCGCCCGGGCTAGAGTGCAGTGGCCGGATCTCAGCTCACTGCAAGCTCCGCCCCCCGGGTTTACACCATTCTCCTGCCTCAGCCTCCCGAGTAGCTAGGACTACAGGTGCCCGCTGCCTCGCCCGGCTAGTTTTTTGTATTTTTTAGTAGAGACGGGGTTTCACCGTGTTCGCCAGGATGGTCTCGATCTCCTGACCTCGTGATCCGCCCGTCTCGGCCTCCCAAAGTGCTGGGATTACAGGCTTGAGCCACCGCGCCCGGCCAGGAACTGGCTTTTCTCTGGAAGCGCCAAGCTCCCAAGTCACATAGAACGTTGCAGCTAAACTCGGGGGACAATGTTGGCTGCTGGTTGTGTGACTGGTGAGAGGCGCTGGCTGGACCCTCCTCTGGTGCTGAAATGCTATCCGGTAGAAACTAGGGCCCGTGGGGACACATGAGGAGGGACTCCCCCTGGCAGCACCAGAGGCTGAGGGAGGTTGAGCTCCCTTTCCCCCGCCCGTTCGTAACGTGGACAGTTTGGTTCTTGTCCTCTTTACCTGGCCGCTAACAGCCCTCATTCCTTGTGGGTTCCTTCTGAATGGAGGCATGCTGACGAGCACGGGAAGGACGCTTTGGCATCTCAGTACAAAATACCCTTCAGTAGCTTTAGCTAGAACAAAACACTGAGTTCCAGGGGTTCTGAAAGCTCTGCTTATACCACCTGCCTATGGGGTCAGCTCCTGCAGGCTGATGATGCCTGTCACCCCTTGGTCTCGTTCTCACTCTCTACCTGAGGGTTATGCGACACAGACACCAGACACAGCCTGGCCAAACAAGGACACTTTGTTTTATTACTGCTTTCTTGAGAAGTCTTTCAAGGCACAAAATCTCCACCAGAATCCAATCACGTACCTCTGTCTAACTAGAGCTGGTCCTCCCACATCATCAGACAACTGGATGAAGTTTGTGGGCTGTTTAAAGCATATGGTTTGTAAATACTGTAAAATCAAACATTACTTTTGGCTTTTATTTACTGCCGCATTTCACATTACCTAGCACCAAAATAGCTGGGGAGGTCTTCTCTGCCTTTGTTCTTGCTCCTGTTCTTTTTCTTATGCTTCTTTGCTCCCTGCCTTCCACAGCAGCGGTTTCTCTGCTCCGATTCTTCCTCTCCCCACTGCCTGGCCCTCCTCCTGCACCGTCTGCCCACCAACTCCACACCGCTCTCTTCCCTAGCCGCACTCACCCTCTCCCCTTCCTCCCCCTGTGCCTCTCACACTGCCCCTTGATACTCCTGGACGTCTTAGCTACCTTTCCCTGTCTCTGCTTTCACTTCCAAAAGCTGCAGGCACTCCTTCCTCAGGCTCGACTCCCCCCTGCCTCCACCAGGCTATTTTCTTTTCCCTCCCTATACCCACCATGAGTTCCTTTTTTCCTCTTTCCTCTAAAGGAAACATGGGGATCAGAGAACTGTAGAATCAGAGTCACAAGGGACACTGCTTGTGCTACACTGGCAGTTACTTCTGAGTCAGAAAATCTTTCTTCTCCAATCACCTGCAATAATGGCTGCCCCCAACCCCGTCCCTCCTTAGAGCGAGAGAGGCTGGGGAAGAGAAAACTTCCAGGCTCCCTCACCAACACTTTCTCCCCTCTTTCCTGTCTCACCACACAGACACACAGATGCATGCGCACACATGTCCACACATACAGGAATGCACACATGCACACACAAGCACACATGTATACACATAGGAGTGCACACATATGTGCCTGCAAGCACACATGGGCACACCCGCGGGGTACACACCCACACCCACAAACTCCGAGTGCCCTTGGTGAAGAAGGGGTTTGCGCCTGGCCTCCTCTAAGGCCCTGAGCTTCCTCTCCAGTGTTTCCTTCGTCCCTGGCCAGGCTGACGTCTGCTGCGCACCTGCAGGGTGAGCACTTGGACACATGATTCTAGCTTGAGGGGATGGAGAGGGACAGCCATGGTGGGGTTCCTTACTCCAGGTGCAACTCTTGGGTGGCAGGAGGACAGCAATGGTCAGACTGAACAGGGAGCTCACATAAAAGCCAGCTTCCACCTAGGGTCATATTTAGTCAATCAATCCACAGTCAGTGCTCTTATTAAGTGGGCTTCTTTCCATGCCACTGGGCAAGGCATCTTCAAAACAAAATCAAGAGGGAAAATGAACACAGCCCTGAAGACACACTCTTGTAACATAAAACAATGACTCTAACATTCAGCATTCTCAGCCAGAGCTTCTCCAAGCTCTTTATGGAGTCTAGGATGCTATTTCCTTCATAGCTGGGGAAGTAGAGGTTACACAGAGTAAGCTGCTTGGGGATCATGGAAAATCCCTCGATTTCCCAGGACTTGGCTCCTCACATTGGAACATTCATTTGAAAGACCCAAGGAATATTAATTTGAACAGAGATGGATGTCTCAGCTAGGTGTTGACTAGGAGGCCAGCCTCGCACAGGCAGAGTCTCTCCAACCCCGTCCTGCCTCCACATCCCTGCTCAGACTGGCTTGGCTGCCCGTGGCACTGAGCCGCACCTTAATTCCCAATGCAGCAGTGCCCACCCCTTGGAGAATAGGAGGAGAGCTGCCCTGCAAGCCCTCCAGGTGAGCGGGGCTTGCAGGTCAGCTAGAACGTGCCCCACCATGTTCAACCCCACCCTGTTGTTCTGTGTCCAATGCCGAGGTGCAGTCTCTGCTTAGCTGTTCTCCGTGAAAATTCCCAAGACAAGGAGGAAGCAGTGACAGCTGAAGGCCAGGACAAAGCTCCATTTCATCTCCCTGCCCCCCTCCCAACTCCCCCAGTGCCTTCCACACACCCCTGAGGGGAGCAGAAAAGCAAGTGTGAATATTCTTCTCCACCTGAGTTCCCTTTTGCATCAACTAATTACCAGCCCAATTGCCAATAAATTACTAGTATAAAATGTTGTGTGTGCACAGGCAGACACGGATAGATGTATGTATATATAGTCATGGAGTCCAGCCTTTTTTCCTTGCCCCCTTCCTTGTGGGCAGCTCCAGACAAAAAGCTTCTGTCCCCTGAAGGGTTCATCGGGTCATGGGTGCCACGTAGTTGGCAGGGAAGAGGCCCAGCTTGTTGTGCAGGCGGCCGGTCCACCAGGATGGGTTGGAGCTATCCAGGACTTCCACCACCTCCCCGCTGTGGAAACCCAGCTCGTCATCCTCCAGGGCCTCAAAGTCGTACAGCGCCCGGGCCCACCGCACTCGCTGTTGGGGGAAGCACAGAAGAGGCTCTGCTGAGTTGTGGGCTGGGCAGGCAGGGGAGGGTCTGCTGGCTCCTCCCACCACATCCAAGTCCTTTGAGAGCAACATTCCCTGAAGGCTGACCCCTCTGCAGCTTAAACAAATTTTTTTTGTAGACATGGGGGTCTCACTATGTTGCTCAGGCTGGTTTTGAACCTTTGGCCTCAAGCAATCCTCCTGCCTTGGCCTCCCAAGTAGCTGGAACTACAGGTGTGAGCCACCATGCCCGGCTATGCTGCTGCAATTTAAATCAGATACCTCTGCACAGGCCTGAGCAAGAAGTTCCCAGAATGCACCAGCGTCACTCTGGAGACCCAGGACTTTTACCAACAGATGTTACTGTCCAAAGCCCCAAGAGACTCCCTGAGAACCACTCTCTCCACATCAATAGGTGGTATTTTTATCTTCTTTGAGTGACAAACAGAATGGCAACATGCCCCAAACAATAGCCCTTGGTGTTAGGGCAATCAAGTCATGAGTCAAGATGGATCACAGGCCAGGCACGGTGGCTCACACCTGTAATCCCAGCACTTTGGGAGGCTGAGGTAGGAGGATTGCTTGAGCCCAGGAATTCCAGACCAGCCTGGGTAATATAGTGAGAGCTCATCGCTACAAATAATATACCTAGCTGCTTGGGAAGCTGAGGCAGGAGGATCGCTTGAGCCTAGGAGTTTGAATCTGCAGTGAGCCGTGATTGTGCCACTGCACTCAAACCTGGGAGTCAGAGTGAGACCCTGTCTCAAAAAACAAAGCAAAAAAGCAATGATAAAGGCAATGGTAAAGGACTATGATAAAGACGATAAAGAACCAGAACAGAGGACTATGAGAACAGGGAAGGCCTGGCAGGCACCAGACTGAGATCAACAGACTGGACGGTGCTGGCTCAGCCCCAGGCCTCCCCAAACATTCCATCCCCTCTCATTTGATCTGTGTGTGTGTTTTTTTTTTTTTGTTGTTGTTGTTATTGTTGTTTGTTTTTTTGAGATGGAGTTTCTCTTTTGTTGCCCAAGATGAAGTACAATGGCGCAATCTCGGCTCACTGCAATCTCCGCCTCCTGGGTTCAAGCGATTCTCCTGCCTCAGCCTCCTGAGTAGCTGGGATTACCGGCATCTGCCACCACGCCCGGCTAGTTTTTTGTATTTTTTGTAGACATGAGGTTTCACCATGTTGGCCAGGCTGGTCTCAAACTCCTGACCTCAGGTGATCCACCTGCCTCGGCCTCCCAAACTGTTGGGATTACAGGAGTGAGCCACCGTGCCCAGCCAGATCTGTGTGGTTTGAGTTTCTCCTGCCTCATCTTCTCCATTGAGCTCTGTTCCAGGGCCTTTCCCTAGGGATCCAAGAGGGATGGTTCTCATACCCCTGCTGCCTGGAGCTGCACTGGGTCTGTATGTCTCCGATGCATAAGGGCTGCATTCATTTCACTGCCCAGGCTGGTGCCACAGTGCCCATCGTTTATGTCAAGGCTGCCTCCTCGGCGTTCCTAGAAACATACAACAGAAGACCGGTCATCCCGCTGCCAGGACATCACCCACCGGTCCCCTCACTGCCTTGCTCAGATGCCATCCACACAGCTGGTATATTCCAGGAATACTTACTGGTGATGACAATAAACCTTCCACGCTGAGGGGGAGGAGGACCTAAGGTCTAAAGGGACCTTAGATTCTGAAGGCAAAGAAGGCAAAGGCGAGTTTCATTTATTCAGTCAAGAAATATTTATCAGGCACCTACCACGTGTCCAGTAGCAGACACCTACCACGTGTCCAGTAGCAGACACCTACCACGTGTCCAGTAGCAGACACAAGGGAAATATAGCTGGAAAGAGAAGGTCTCTGGCTTCATAGAGCTTCCATTTAGAGGGGGAACCATGGGCATTTAAGTGGTAAGTGAGCAGAGAGAAGAAATGTCTGTGTCTGCCCAGGAAATCAAGAAAGGCTTCACAGAGGAGGTGATGCTTGAACTCCAGCTTAGAGGAGGGGTAGGATTGCCCAGGGCGGGGCTCATCAGGCAGAGGGATCAGCATATAAAACACCACAAAGGCATGAGAGGAAACGCAGTGGGCCATTCGGGTAACTAAGGTAGTGTGGGGTTGCTGGAATGTATGTTTGCATGGGAGTCGGGGGGAGGCAGCAGGGATGAGGCTGGGGAAATAGATTCTGGCAGCTCACAAAGGACTTTGTGTGCCCTGCTAAGGAATTCAGGAACGATGAACGTATTGTCCATCTCAGTAAGCTGCCTGAAAACCCATCAGGAACAAGGGTGGGAGCGGATAAATAAGTAATAAACAAGGCTCTGTTGTGGGTATTAAGCCTTTTTTCCTTGTGGATCTCGACAGCCAGATGGGTTAAGGGGCATGAATAGATTTGGAAGTGTGCTGATAGGAAAATGAAGCAATTGTTCAGAGTCCTCAGGGGAAGTGTGTGTGTGTGAGTGTGTGTGAGTGTGTGTGTGTATGTGTATGTGTGTGTGTGTTCAGGCGGGAGTCATTTAATTCACAGAGATGTCTTTGCCAAGAGCAGTTTCCCTATTTCTGCCATTTGGCGGGGGGTCCAGGGTCTTCATCATGAACTCTCTGAGACCTAAAGAGGCTGGGCCAGGCTTGGAGGGGAGGCAGGTTCTCCTTTCCGCCATATTGTGCCCACTGCCTTCTTTCCAGATACCTGGTGGAAATGGTGGTGCTGCAGATACCGCTGCTGTGGGGGCTGCTGCAGCTGCTGGGGCGCTGGGGCGTACTGCGGAGGCTGTAGCTGGTGCTGGTGCTGCTGCAGGGGAAGGGCTGGGGGGTGATCCGACAGCTTCCGGTTCATCGAAGGCCGGATTTCTTCTCCCACAGCCCCACTGAGGTGTGGGCCTCCCTGGGACCTCCGGTCCAGGCTGTTGCCCCGGTGACCCTGGGAGAGAGAAGAGAGATGCTGCAGATGCGCCGTCCTCTCTGATCTTCGGGCCCTACCCCACCCTCGGGCAGTTGTTCCCGGACCCTGCTCATTCTGGCTCCAAGAAATAGCTGGTAGGTGGGGGCAGCTGAAAGAGAATTGATACTTCAGACCTTCACATTTTCCAAAGTGGCCTCTGTATTCTCAGATCCTCCCAGTTTTAGGAGTTCAGGTCTCTGGTTCACAGACTAACACTTTCCGCCTGGTAGCCATTTAATCCATTTCCAAGGCGCTTGTTTTTTCTCTGTGTAATCAAGCTGAAATATTCCACTTTACTGATACAATGCCGCCCCTTCTTATCACATGTTGCCACACCGCTGGACATCCTACCCTCCAGATGAGCTCCACTGTTGACTTTGCGTGATTTTGAACTGTCATTTATGGCCTGGTGATAGAGACCTAAACAGCAACATTCTTGCAATGCCATGGGAACCAGGCCTGCCGCTGGGGAAGAAGTAAGGCCTTTTTCCCTAATGTTAAAACAACCTTACGAATCAGAAATACCATATTGTTATTTTCATTTAACAAACAATTACGTAGGACCCTGGGCGTAGCATATACCAGGCACTGTTCTAAGCGCTTTACAAATACCAACTCATTTAATCCCGTTTAATGCAATTTTATATTGCTTCTCTTATCTCTGAATGCACATCCTAGTGAGTTAATACCTCTGTTCGTTTCCTGGTTAGAGTGATTCACAAGGTCTTGGCTAGCCTTTGTTTTCCTTTCTCAACTTCTGTGTGCATTTGGTGGGAACTTCTTTTCTCCTTTGGCAGTAACTTCTCAGGCTTAAAAGCAACTACGGACTTGAAAAAGGAGGATTTTCTTGACTTCCCCAAAGCACACATTGCTTTCACAGTCTCAATACCTTTTCAAATAACCTGTCCCTAGGATTTCAGCTATTCTAGTGAATGCTTCTTCCTATGATACCTGTCTCTTATAACCATGTTATTTCCTTTGAAAAATAGTGTGTGTGTGTGTGTGTGTGTGTGTGTAAGAGAGAGAGTGTGTGTGTGTATGTGTGAATTTACTCATGGGAGGCAAGTTAACATTTTCTTAGTGCTTAATATGGACCAGACTCTGATAGTGCTTAGTGTAGTAACTCATTTACTCCTCACAACGGCCCAGTGAGGGAGGCTTTATTGTTCTCTCCATTCTACTGATGAGAAAACTGATACTCAGAAGGTTTCTTAACTTGGCTAGGGAATACAGGTAGCTAAGTGATTAAAGCAGGATCTCATACCAGGTCTGTCTGACGCATTTCCTTTTAAAGCAATACTCTGTATTCCAAACAGTTCCAACAGCAATAATTCCAAGTGCAGTTTTCTCCTCCCATGTCCTCCCCACCCCCAATCCCATCATAAAACTCCAACTGCTGAATTAATTCCTGACCTCTAGGCTGTTCCCTAATGTCCCCGTCTGTAGCACCCCCAACTCCTTCATCTTGGGCAACTCTTGAGCTAGGTTGAAAACTTTGGTGTAGCAATGTCTATGAATAACAAACAAACAGCACCTGTGGTAAGAACTGATGCTTCTTGAGTGCAGTGTGACGAGGAATGACATGAAGCATGGGATACATTATCTTCTCCAACCTTCACAGCCATCCTGGGAGGTAGATATTACCATTATCCCTACTTTATGGATGAGGAAACTGAGGCTCAGAGAACTTTCCAAAGTCACACAACTAGGAAGTATTAAGTTGAGATCTGACCTCAGAGCTCTGAGCCCTGTCTTTCAGTACACTCAGAGGATATACCCATCCTATGCATTTTTCCTTGCGGTTCCCGTGAGAACTTGGGCTGCCTAAAATCTCTAGATTGGGGTCGATCGGACCTGGAGCATACCTGGTCTTCTTGGGTTCTGTCTCTAAGGAAGATCTGCTTCTGTCTGGAGATGGAATTTGTCCTGTAGTAGTCCACCAGCTTGTTTAGGGATGGAAACTTCTCAGTCCACAGAAAGTAATTACCCTTGTTGTCTCGCATGACCTTGAAGTGTTGAACGTCATCCTCATGCCTGGAGATCAAGGCAAAACGAAATTGTATGTTACACAGTGATAATGTCACCACCTCCAGGCTGCTCGCATCTGGGATGGTGGAGTTCTCTTTCGGCAGGAGATGTAGATATGGATGACTCACTCATCACTAGGCAGGTGGGCCAGCCAGTCAGGCTTCGGCAGGAGCTTTCTAGGATGGACCACTTAGGATACAGGCTATGCTAGAGGGGATTTACATCAGCAGAAGGGAATCAGATGAGCTAAAATTTGTCTTGGACACTGGAACTAGCCTTTTACAAGAAAAGCATGTTCCAAGTGCCTTAACGACTAAGAGATCAAAGACCTTTTCACAATGTTTATTTGCAAGATGTCAGTGGGGTTATTTCAAGCTCCTATTATCTTCCTGTTACCAGAAATACTTTGGACCATCTCCTAATTTAAGCCCATAAGCTAGCACTGGCAGGTAAGAAGCTGCTCTCTTTCCTAAGAAATATGTCACATTTTTTCTCCATGTAATAAGGATCATCTTGGTTTATGTTTTGCATAAATAAGGTTACAAAGTGTTTTCAGCTTTTGGCGAAATAGCTTTGTATGAAATATAGAGTTTTTTTATTTTTTTTGAAATGGAGTCTCACTCTGTTGCCTAGGCTGAAGCGCAGTGGTGCGATCTCTGTTCACTGCAACCTCTGCCTCCCAGGTTCAAGCGATTCTCCTGTCTCGGCCTCCTGAGTAGCTGGGATTACAGGCACCTACCATCACACCCGGCTAGCTTTTTTGTATTTCTAGTAAAGATGGGGTTTCACCATGTTGCTCAGGCTGGTCTTGAAGTCCAGACCTCTGGTGATCCACCCGCCTCGGCCTCCCAAAGTGCTGGGATTACAGGCGTGAGGCACTGTGCCCGGCAAAATGATAGAGTTTTAATTGGCAAGGATCTTGGAGATTGTTTAGCCTTACTTCTCCATTTTACAGATGAGAACACTGAGGTTCAGAGAGGTTCAGGGGGTTGGCCAAGGTCACTGCTGAGTGGCAGGACTGAGGCCAGAACCCTGAGTCTCTGACTCCAGTCTAGTGAGCTTGCCTGTCACGCCACGTAAACATGATAACTTCTTTTAGATCAGCACCTTCTGATGCCAGTCTGGACTCACAAATGATGGGATACATTCAAACCAGGGCTAGAGAAAATGGATTTTATCCATCTAGGAAGGGTGGACTGAGCCTTTACCATTAGATCCAGTTTTACTTCATTGCCAAGTCATTCTCTTTTGGATGTAAAGTTTATTTTCAAACGACATACATTTATATCTAAAAATAAACCAGCACTAGTGATGCCAATTGCCTGATGTAAAAGAAAGGTCAAGAATTTTAAAGGGTCTTGGAGAGTAAAGATACCTCTGAGAGTAAGTGGAGGTTTCTTAGGGATGGATTTAGGGATCTGTGTTAAGAAGGACATGGAAATTCTGAGCCTCAGTCTCATCTTACATGCTGAGATTTGCTCATAGCTGAGTGAAGCCAAAGGTTGTGCAAGTGGCCTCTTGCTTGACTGATTTGGGGTGGTAATCAACATTTTGCAATCACTGCGTGGTCTTCCCCTTGGTTTTGGCCACCAACAGATACTTTCTTCCTTCTAAGACAACATGGATCAAATCAAAGTCATTACCCTTCACATTCGGGTGAGGAGGAGGAGGAAATATTCTTATGATATTATAATTTTTCATCCACCACCTCAAAGAACTCAGAGTGTGAAACACTAACCCTTTTACTCTCATAAGCTGTAAGGATGGATGTGAGGGTTGCTGCTGGTCATCTGGGTCTACAAGGAGAGGATGGCCTGACTATTGTCCCAAGCCTGAAGTGGAACAAAGGAAAGGATGCGACTCAGGGCGCTGGACTCCAAAATCTGGTGTTTTAGGCCCTTAACAAATGCTGAGTGATACAACTACAATTAGCTCTTAATTATTTGTGCCCATGACAGATGTAAAAATAATTAACAATGATTTTGCTTTGGAAAATATTATACTGCATTTCTACAGAAGATGTGATAATGATTACGGTAATTGTCACCATAACTAGAAGCTTCATTGCCTCAAAATCAGGGGAAGACTTAGGTAGAAGTCAAGGCTGACTGTTTTGTAGAATTCACTTTAATAAAACAAATATAAACCATAGTTCTGGGTCCGGGCACAGTGGGTCACGCCTATAATCCTAGCACTTTGGGAGGCTGAGGCGGGCAGATCACATGAGGCCAGGAGTTCAAGGCCAGCTTGGCCAACATGACGAAACCTCATCTCTACTAAAAACAACCACACACACACAAATTAGCCAGGCGTGGTGGTGCGAACCTGTGGTCCCAGCTACTCGGGAGGCCAAGGCATGAGAATTGCTGTGAACCTGGGAGGCGGAGGTTGCAAGGAGCCAGGATCGTGCCACTGCACTCCAGCCTGGGTGACAGAGCGAGAGTCTGTCTCAAAAAACCAACAAAACCACAAAAACCATAGTTTCTAGCTGAAAAAGCCAGAGTCATCTTCATGCAAACCAAAGGCCCAAGAGATACCCCTCAGTCTAACAAATTACTTGGTCAAGTTTATGATGGGGTAGAGAGGGGAGGCTTAAGAAATAGATTTGACTTGTAATATATATACATACATGTTAAATATAATATATGTAAAATTGTTTTTTCTAATTATATATGTATATAATATATGTAAATAATCTTTTTCTTTTGAGACAGGGTCTTGCTCTGTCACCCAGGCTAGAGTGCAGTGGCACAACCTTGGCTCACCACAGCCTCAACCTCCCAGGCCCCAACAATCCCTTCACCTCAGCCTTCCAAGTAGTTGGGACCACAGGCATGTGCCACCACACTGGGTTAATTTTTTATTTTTAGTAGAGATGAGGTCTTGTTATGTTGCCCTGGCTGGCCTCCAACTCGTTGGCTCAAGCAATCCTCCCACCTCAGCCTCCCAAAGTGCTGGGATTACAGGCGTGAGCCACAGCGCCCAACCTGGACTTGTAATATATGTTAATGGAGCAAAATTTCATTAATTAAGACCTAACAAGATTAGAATTTGTGATACATCAATATTGGCCTGAACTAAAGTTTACCATTCTCCAAGCTATGAAAATAAAGTTTTTCTTGAGGAAAATGAAGAGTTTAAGCAAGATTGCAAGGGCAACGCTAAAGAGACCACTTTAAAGGTATGCAGGCATACAAATTGTTGACTTGCTATTTTTAAGTCCTTCCTACCTATCCTTTCAAATATCAATTCTTTCTAAATAGCAAAGTGGCCACAGTTTGTTACTTGAGATTGGATTTCTGTCCTTAAAACAAAGCCACATGCCTTTCAAAATATATTGAATCAACCAGATCGGTATTTCCTGTCAATAACCTGACAGTAACGTTTTACTGTACTTCTCCTGATCTGCTAACAGCATTATATTCTTGCAGTTTCACATGTGGTCAAGTCTGATACGTGACTTGCGATCCCCAACATGCTGACCACACACAGTGTTCTGAATTGGGCTTCTGAGTTTGGGGCTGTGTAATGTCTACACATGGACTGAGTCACTTCCTATGGGGTGCTGCACCTTAGTGAGATTTCGCTGTTACAGTCCTCCCCCACTCCTGGCCCTCCTCGGCTCTGTTCTCTTGTTTTCGGTTTTGTTGTACTGTACTGTGTTGAAGTAGCCTTTCTTTTTGTTCAGCTCCCTACAACTATATATGTATTTGTTGGGGCTCAGAAAATGATACCCCTTGGCACGCTGAGTGCTTTGAACCAAAGGAGATTGGAAGGCTTCACAAGTAGCCTTGGAAGCAAAGTCTTCCTCTGGCCTTTTCCTGACCTCTGGTCTCCCGCTCCTCTTTCTCCCCGTGCGTGAGTCATAGAAATTAGAATTCCTCTTCCCCACAGTGGGTCAGAGAGACTAGAAGGGTCACTATTAGGGAGGCCAAGGCAGGAGGATTGCTTAAAGCCAGGAGTTTGAGATCAGCCCAGGCAACATAGTAAGACCCAGTCTCTACAAAAAAAATAAGTTAAAAAAATAATATTAGCCAGGTGTGGTGGTGTGCACCTGTATCCCCAGCTACTCGAGAGGCTGAGGTGGGAAGACGGCTTGAGCCTGGGACACAGAGGCTGTGGTAAGCGATGATTGCGTCACTGCACTCCAGCCTGGGCAACAGATCAAGACCCTGTCCCCCCATCCCCCCAAAAAAAAGAAAAAGAAAAAGAAAACAAAACTTGGGACAGGCCTTGTTCAATTTCCCACCTCAGTCTGTTACCTTAGATCAAACCCCCTTTGCCCAATCCCATTTCGACAGGGCTGTCTATCCTTTGTCGAACCTAAGCATAAAAATATACGGCTTTCCCTGGGTTTTGAGTCTTCATTTCTGAAGGCTTCTGTGTCACATGAGTTTTTGATTAAACAAATGTGTCCACTCTCCTCGTTAACCTGTCTTGTAGGAGTGTCAGCTGTGACTCTTCTGATGGGCGAAGAAAGGTGCCACACCTTTTCCGCCCCTGTACATCCTACAGCAATGACTTGAGATTTCTATTTTTCCCTGACTCTTCTTCAGATATGCATCAATCATAAAAGAAAAGGTTAAGATTTAAACCCCCAGATGGATCTGGACAAGTGGGAGTTCTCCTCCTCCTACCCCTTCTTCCTTCCACAAATACTCACTGAGTGTCTCTATTTTGTGCAAGACACTGTTAAAGGCATAAAGATGAAGTAGAGGAAAATCCTGCCCTTTCAGAAGCACCTGGGCTAGAAGGGGAGGCAGATGGGCATAGAAATAATTTTGAATACACACCAGTGTGCTAAGGAGTGGTGTGCGTGTGTTCTGGGGAGGCACTGGGAACAGCAGGTTGTGAAGCTGCTGCCATGCTTGGCCCCTAGGCCACCATGCTTCTGACCACTGGGTCATATTCCAGAGGTCCCTTCATGGCTTCGGCATTCTGGGAGGTTAACAGGCTGAGAAGGGTCAAGGCGGTGTCAGGAATGGTCAGTACCTGACAGAGATGGAGAAGTCCCCTGGGGAGCTCTGGCTGGCCCGGATGATGAAGAAACCAACCTCCTTGCCCATCAGTAAGTTCTCTGCCTGGTGTCGAGAGAGGCCTTCGTGAAACCATCTGTGGGGCGAGATCAAACAAGAGGATCAGGATGAGACACAGGAGTGACAGGAGGGAGACGTGAAGAAGAGGTGACCCAGAGGGAAAGAGGCTGGGGACTCTGTACAATAGGGAGCAGAGAGAGACCAAAGAGGGGCCAGGGGCTGTTTGAAATCAAACCAGTGCTCCGGGCAGCTTTCAGGAAAGGCGAGGGAGCGTTCCCCTTGACTCACCCTCTTTGTTCCTTCTCTCCAGGAGAAGTCTCTCTCCAGCCTGGGAAACAATCATGGAAATGTGTCGCTGCACCAAAATGGGGCAGTGTGGGAGTGACTCACTGCAGGAAGCAGCCGCCTGCCGGCAGCTGTGGAAGAGATAGACCGGAGCTGCGGGGACAGAGGATGCACCGGGGAGGGAAGGGAAGGCTTCAGGCACTGGGGCCAACCAGGTGCAGCTGGCTGAACAGGGCCTGGGGTGCTCATGCCTGCACTGAGGCCTCAGTGGCCTAGAGGCTCCTTCCTGGGCATTAAAGGAGAGTTACAGCCCAGGGTGTCATATTACCTAGGTGGGCATGGAGCACAAGGGGGCTTTGCTCAGTGTGCCTAGCAGAGGCTGCAGTGTTTCTAGGGAGTCCAGTGTACACACTTGGAAATGAGCGAGGTGGCAGCAGCCAGAGAGCGGTGTCTATACAACCAGATCCTGGGCCTGCCCCAAAAATCCAGGCTGGGAAATAATCTTTACTGTGGAAAAGAAGAAACAGGAGAAACCGCTCTATCAGCAGAACGGTCAGGGTGGCAGCCCCTGGAGGTACAGCTGCACACAGCGTGGCATGTATGAAATAGGTCAAACACTTACACAGGGCCAGGCAAGCTGTGGCTGCAGCCTCAAGGCAGGAGGCCAGAGACCTCTCTCGACCACAGACAAGCAAAATGAGTGTCTACAATCACTCAGCGGCCAAAGGTGGGACTGTGTCACATTGCTTCAAGGTGGCTGCTCTAATTGCTGCCACCAGAAGGTTCATATGCATGTTCCTTGAAGATAAAAGCCTGTTAGGCCTTGGCTTTGGATTCCTTTGTGAGCAATTCTCTGTGCTTTCTAGAATTTGGGAACCTGAGACAAGGGTAGCAGGAAGGAGGTACTTATTGGAGACTGAGTCCCCCTCCGGGACTGAGGGGGAAGGTTGGCTGTGCTCTGAGGGGGCTGAAAGCAGCAGTTTCTGGTGACCTGGAAATTCTGCCTGAGTATTTGCCACACAATTCTACAGGGCTAAACAAGAGACTACCACACATACCACTGCCATGTGTGGGAAATGTAACAGGGATGGGAAAAGGAATAGGGTATGCACCACAGCAGCCGTATCGCAAAGGAAATATTTTAGAAGTGAAGGGGATTTAGGAAATACACATTTGTCCTCCGACTGCAATCTGATGGGGGCTTCTTTCAAGATTTGTAAAAATTACCACACATTGCATATTAGACATGAGTGGTTATGGTTTCAATATTACATATTCATTCATTCATTCAAAAGCTTTACTGAACATCTAGTACTGTGCTGGGCCCCCTCCTGCGCACTGAGGACATGGTAGTGGGCAGAACAGACACCTACCCCTGCCCTCAGGGAGCTTACGTTCTAGTCGAGGGGGACACAAACAAAAGAACAAAATAATTAAGACCTGCAGTGTGCCAGATGATGGTAAGTGCTGTAGAGAATATGAAAACAGATTTTTTTTTTCTGTTTCAGAGATGGGGCGCTGCGGGTGGGAGATTAATATAAGGTATGGTGATGAGAAAGACCTCACTGAAAAGGAAACATTCTAAACCTGTAGGGGACTGGGGTGTGGGAGGAACCAACACAACAGACTGAGGAGGAGAAGCCAGGGCAGTGGGAGGACAAACGGAGGAAGGATGTTCTGGAGCCAAAATGAAGAAGGTGTTCCAGTGGGAGGGGGATCCCCAGGGCAGGTCAGGCTGAGATGACCCCTGGGAGCTGCAGCCCATGGCGTGCCTGGCGGGAAGGGTTGGGGGATGAGGAGTTGGAAGCAGCAAATATACACACTCCTTTTGAAGAGATGGAGTGGCAACTGCAAGGGGATTTGATATTAAGAGTTTTCTTGTTTTATTTGTTTATGATTATTTAATTTTTTTTTTCTTTGAAACAGAGTCTCTCTCTGCTGCCCAGACTGGAGTGCAGTGATGTAATCACAGCCCACCACAGCCTTGAACTCCCAGGCTCAAGCGATCCTTCTGCCTCAGCCTCCCAAGCAGCTGGGACTACAGGTGCATGCCACCACGCCCAGCTAATTTAAAACATTTTTTTGTAGAGATGGGTCTCGCTATGTTGCCCAGGCTGGTCTCAAACTCCTAGCCTCAAGTGATCCTCCTCCCTCAGCCTCTAAAAGGACTGGGACTACAGGAATCAGCCACCACAAAACCCACCTGGCCTCTGGGTTCGGTTTTGTTTGTTTGTTTGTGTTTTGGTACGTTGAAAGAAATTGCAGCATGTGTGTTTGCTGACAGGAATGATCAAGCAGAGAGGGAAAGGAGGTTGATGTGGGAGAGAGAGAGAGAGAATTTCTGCTAGAAGCAGCGACAGTTCCTTCCAGCCAGCTGCAGGAAAGGCCGACTGTTTGAGCACATTTGTGGGAGGCAGGTGGATGTGGTAGGGGTGGGGTGGGGGGTGAGGAATCTGGGAGCTTCACTTCTGGTGGCTTTCATTGTTCCAGAGAACCTGGAATCAAGGTCACAGGCTGAGAGTGATGCAGGGAGGGGCTGGAGGTTTGAGGAGCAGGTGGGGTATGCAGAGGTCACCGAGCAGATTCCTGGGCAGCATCAAGGGCCCTGTCAAGGTCAGTGGTCATTCTCTTGGTTTGGTGGTCAGTTCAGGTTCACCATGAGTGTTGCTCCTGCACCTCGCTGGAGTCACCAATACTACTGTGGTTTTCTAACAAACTTTTGCTCTTTGAGCTAGACCCTGGTTCTGAGGCAAGATTAGATTTCTATCTAACCCTTGTGGTCAATTCTTGAGACAAACGAAGCCCAATCTCAATTTTGCATTTCCTCTTTAGGAAGAGAACTTCCCCTTCCCCCACTGACTTCTCTCACTGGGGTGAGCACGCTTTACTGAAGGCAGGGAGTGTCTGTCTGTCCACCCACCCAGTGAAGGCTGAGAGCCTGGTGAGGATGGTTAGGATTGGGAGGTCACAGAGAAGTGCTTAGGAGAGCAGCTCTCAAAGTGGGGTGGCCAATAGCGCCCCCTTTGGAATTCTAGGGAACCCTGTGATTGAAATCACTATAGGTAATTTGAGTTTACAAACTCATTTTATAAAAACTTAAAATAGGCCAGGCGCAGTGGCTCATACCTGTAATCCCAGCACTTTGGGAGGCCAACGCAGGTGGATCACCTGAGTTCAAGAGTTTGAGATCAGCTTGTCCATCATGGTGAAACCCCGTTTCTACTAAAAATACAAAAGTTAGCCAAGTGTGGTGACATGCGCCTGTAATTCCAGCTACTAGGGAGGCTGAGACAGGAGAATTGCAATGAGCTGAGATGCACTCTAGCCTGTGCAACAGAGCAAGACTCCGTCTCAAAACAAACAAAACAAACAAACAAACAAACAAACCAAAAAACCTCCAAAACTTAAAATAGGCTGGGCACAGTGGCTCATGCCTGTAATCCCAGCACTTTGGGAGGCTGAGGCAGCAGATCACGTGAGGTCAGGAGTTGGGGACCAGCCTGGCCAACATGGTGAAACCCTGTCTCTACTAAAAATAGAAAAACTAGCCCGGCGTGGTGGCATGTGCCTGTAATTCCAGCAACTCGGGAGGCTGAGGTGAGAGGATGGTTGAGCCCAGGAGTTTCAGGCTGCAGTGAGTGGTGATGGAGTCACCACACTCCAGCCTGGGTGACAGAGTGAGACCCTGACTCACAAAAAAAACTAAAAAAATAAAAAAGGAAAGAAATACTTAAAATAGCAATACACACACATGGTGTAAACATCAAAAGGGAATGAAATGAAATGCAAAGTCTCCCGCCTGCCCTGGCCTTCAGCTGCATGCTCTGGCGTCTCTCTGGAGAGATCTCCAGAGTCAGCCATTTTTGACAATGTCCTGGGTTCCCATGGACAATTGTAGTGATTGCTGGGAAAGTCAGAGGAGTGTGTGGGGGTAGGCCCATCTCAGCAGGCTGTGAATACTTACTCGGGAAACTGGATGTCTATGAAATTCTTGGGCACATATCCTTCCTGGCTCCCAAGCTCCGCCTTAAACCACTCCTCTTGGTTACTCAAAATCTACATGGAAGAAAAGGAAAGACAAAGACATTGGAGGGAGGACACCAAAAAACAAGAGAAAGGGGCTGTAGGGCAAAGAAGGACCTTTTGGACTTAGAGGGAAAATATGTTAATAAGTTGAAAGAACTGAACAGCTGTTCTAGGATTTACCCCAGGCCTGTAGAGGAGCCGTGGGTTTGCCTTTGGAGTCAGCTTCTCCTCATCCCGAGTTATTTCTGTCCACTTGTGCTGTCCACTTATGTCACCCCACTGTGGCTTGGCCTCCCAGATTCAGCACTCAGGGACTTCCCTGAATCCCTTCTTCTATTTTGGAAATTCATTTGTCCCAGGTAGCACCTTAAGTTCCTCATCTGAGCAGATGGTGGGAAGCCAAGAGTGGCTACTCCATAGTTTTTTGGTTTTTTTTTTCTCTTCCAGGTAACCAGGAAACTTTTCTGTTTGTTTGTTTGTTTTTTGTTTTTTTGAGATGGAGTCTTGCTCTGTTGCCAGGCTGGGGTGCAGTGGCGTGATCTCAGCTCACTGCAACCTCTACCTCCTGGGTCCAAGTGATCCTCCTGCCTCAGCCTCCCAAGTACCTGGGATTACAGGCATGCACCACCACGTCTGGCTAACTGTTCGTATTTTTAGTAGAGACGAGTTCCACCATGTTGGCCAGGATTGTCTTGATCTTTTGACCTAGTGATCCACCTGCCTTGACCTCCCAAAGTGCTGGGATTACAGGTATGAACCACCAGGCCTGGCCCAGGAAACTTTCAAAAATTTAATTTTTGTTTTTTAAACAGGCAGATTAAAACTTAAACATCCCAGTGGGGCCAGCTTTGGAAACAGTAACTCTTTGTGTTCACATGCTGTGTATTTCACAGATAGTTTGGCTGGAACTCAAGATACTGGGGATGCCTTTTCTAAACTTGCTTTTAGAGCCAGATCCCAAGCAAAACCAAAAGTTCTGTCTTGTTACTCTGTGGCCTCACTTTGACTGTGACCCCACATGTTATTGTCTACCTTGGTTAGTCATATTACTCACCAGACTTGACTGTATGTGGCTTCTGGTTTCTCAAAAAATGAGATTCACCATTAAAAGACAAATATTTGGCACTGCCACTGAGAATGTTTTGAAAGTCTGAGGCCAGGCGTGGTGGCTCACACCTGTAATCCCAGCACTTTGAGAGGCCGAGGAGCATAGATCAGTTGAGGCCAGGAGTTCAAGACCAGCCTGTCCGTCATGGTGGAACGCCGTCTCTACTAAAAATACTAAAAGTAGCCGGGCCTGGTGGCACATGCCTGTAATCCCAGCTACTTGGGAGGCTGACACAGGAGAACTGCTTGAACCCAGGAGGCGAGGTTGCAGTGAACCGTGATCTTGCCACTGCAATCCAGCCTGGGAAACAGAGTAAGACTCTCTCTTAAAAAACAAATCTTTTTTTAAGTCTATGATATAGACTAGAACAATAATTCTAAATAAGGATAGCAGAGCAAAAGATGGAAAGAACCCTGATAATGCACTGAACCACTGAATTAGATGATACCCAGGAGCCTTCCTACTTCTGGACTTTGAGAAATTACAAGTCTTTGTTATTGTTTAAGCCATTTTTAGTTTATGTTTCTTGTTCCTGAAAATATCTTAACTGATAGAAGTACGATGATAAAGAAGAAAGCAGAAATAGATAGAAAAGGCATTCATATGTGGAGCAGAGACCACTTGCCTCAGCGATGAAAGGAGTTACTGAGGCCAAGTCAGATGGCAATGGAACTTCCTCCTTTAGCTCTGAGGATGTGTGGTGCATTCTGGGAATGAAATGCCTCCAGGAGGCTGGAATGTAGACTGTGAATATCTTGAAATGTAGGGGCAGCCCTTAAAGGATTTTGAGCAGGGAAATAACAGTGAGAATTAGAGTTCAGAAAGAGCTCTCGCTGGGTGTGATGGCTCATGCCTGTAATGCCAGCACTTTAGGAGGCCCAAGCGGGACGATTGCTTGAGCCCAGGAGTTTGAGACCAGCCTGGGCAACAAAGCGAGACCTTGTCTCTATGAATATAAAAATAAAACCTAGCAAGGCGTGGTGGAAGTGCATCTGTAGTCCTAGCTACTCAGGAGGCTGAAGCGGGAGGAGCGCGTGAGCCCAGGAGTTAAAGGCTATAGTGAGCTCTGATTGCACCATTGTACTACAGCCTGGACAACAGAGACAGGCTCTGTCTCTAATTCAGAGAGAGAGAGAGACAGAGAGACAGAGAGACAGAGAGAGAGAGAGAGAGAGTTCTGTATCAGAGATCAGAATGTGAAGATAGATTGGAAGGCTAAAGTTGGGAGATAAACTGTAGGAAGATGAGCGCAGCCCTCCAGGCAAGAGATGATAGGGCCTGGGCTAAGAAGAGGCGAGGATATATTTTAGAGAAATTCAGGAAGCAAACAGGCAGGATTTCTTGGCCAATCTTGGAAGCTAAGAGAGAAGAGGATTCTGGGATGCCACTGGATTTCTGGCTTGGGAGACTGAGTAGGTGGTGATGGCTTTATAGAAATAGAAGATACACGAGAGGAGGCAGGGCTGAGAAAGGGCTCATGGGCTTCAGATTGCATGCAGTGATTGTGAATTGAATTATTCAACTGAGAAGAAAAGCTCAGGAAGCAGCTGGATATGTCAGTCTGGATCCAGGAGAGAGGGTGAGGGTGGGGCTTGGGGTTTCAGAGTCATCAGAAAGTGGGTGGAGTTGAAGTCACAGGGCCCGTGGACTTCTCTCTCCCAGAAAAGAAGATGGGAAGATAATGGAAAGAACTAAGTGCTTGAGCGGAGATGATGACCTATTTCTAACATCACTCCAAGGTGAAAGGAAGGGGACAGTGTTGTGGGTTGGGAATCAGAAGACCTGGTTTCTAGCTTGGCTCCATCACTAGATATGTGATCTTGGCCAAGTCAATTAGCCATGTGAAAACTGGGGATAATAATAGCCATCTAGCACCTCACAGAGCTGATGTGAGGATCAAATGAGCCCTGGTACCTGAAAGTCCTTCAGAAAGTGTAGACTCTTTTCAAAAAAATACAATTCCATCAAATGTGGTATTCTTACGAGGGAGGCCTCCAGCTCTGAATAGGACATGGAAGGGTTTATGTATTCTTTAAAGCAGTATGTGTGTATGTTTTGAATTTAGTCATTTATTCTGAAGAAATAAAAGTGTCCCACATTTGAGTTCGAGATTGCTGAGAACAGAAAACTCTGTAGTTTCTAACATCAAATGTGACTGTTGGTGTCACCAAGGACATGTGGGTATGTGTGTGCTAAGGGGGCAAGGGAGGAAGCAGAAAATCTAGGTCAAAAGAACTAGGAAACCCAGCAGCAGTGCCTCGTAGCCACGTAAAGAACCAAGAGCACTGCACTCCATCCATCGCTCCTGAATTCATGGCGTTGGAATTCCTTTCTCCCGTCACACGGGAATGCGCTGTTTGGCCAGGGTAGCAAATGTCACACAGAAAGGGGTAACAGAGGCCATTTGGAAACTGGCTTATCACCCTAAGAACCACACTTTGAGGCCAGGTGCCGTGGCTCATGCCTGTAATCCCAGCACTTTGGGAGGCTGAGGCGGGTGGATCACCTGAGGTCAGGAGTTTGAGACCAGCCTGGCCAACATGGCAAAATCTGATCTCTACAAAAAAGACAAAAATTAGCCAGGGATGGTGATGCATGCCTATAATCTCAGCTACTTGGGAGGCTGACCCACGAGAATTGCTTGAACCCGGGAGGCGGAGGTTGCAGTGAGCCGAGATCGCACTACTGCCCTCCAGCCTGGGCGACAGAGCAAGACTGTCTCAAAAACTAAAAAAAACCCACACTTTGTACTTCGTTTTCTGACCTGAAAGCAGCTCTGTAATTTTAAATATCATGCCTCAGACCTCCTCTAGAAACTGAAAGATTATCCCACAATGCCAGCCATTTCTCTCCGCCACCTGGTGCTTGGTCTGCCTGACGCTGTGTTTCTAGAGAGGTGAATTCACAGGCTTTTTACCATGTATAGAAGGTGAGGTTTTAAAAAAAAAATTCTCATTTTCTGCAAAGAAAGGTATTTGAGGGGAGGGGAGATGGTTTCCTCCTGCCGTTGTGGGCCCAGGGCCCCGCACTTCCTGTTCTTCTTCTCATCTCTCCATCTGTTCGGTCCCCCTATCTCGTGTACCCATCGTGTAAACCTGAGCGAGGCGTTCAGCCTGAACACTTGAAGTTTTACTCTTTACTGTTTAATTCTTATAATGTTCCCTAAGAGATGATTTTCTGGGTTACATGGCCTGAGCATAAGTTAGACGTGGGAAGAGAAGGGCCAAATTACAGCAGGAAGAATTCTTAAATTGGATGAAATTGTAGCTTTTAGAAGCATAGCAGAAATCTGAAGAATTGAAGAAGCAAATTACGTAGAATTAACTCTTAGTGCTTTTAGGTTGCTATTTTAGCAGGAAGAAATGAGGTCGCATTAGATGCATTACAGAAGGAGACAGAAATGGACTGGGTCAAGAGACATTTTTCAAAGCTGCTGGCAAATTTAATGGCAAATTCAAATGTGAGCCTGGTTCTGTGTGTAGCTGCAGGTATGGTGACATGCACCTTTGTGGCATGAATAGGAAAAAAAATCTGATTCCTGAGTTTTCAAATGTTTCTGTCATAGAAGAAGCAAGATCAAGTCATATAGTGGCGTTTTCCTGTCCACCATCTTGTTTACCATGCCGTGTAGATCAGCATCTAGTGAGCACCTGCTGATTGCACTTAGGTGCATGAAATATGGAGATAAGCTGGGGCCTCTGCCCCAGGAAACTCATGGTCTGTTGAGGGTGAGTGGCTGCTCAGACTTTTTTTGTACCTTTCTAATGAAAACCTCTGTTTAGTCTTTAGCACAAAAGGCCAAATGAGTCAGAGAATCCCACAAGCGAGTTGCTGGAGTAGTCAGGAACTGGCTTTGAAAGTACTTGTGAGGATCCTGCCTGTGTTACCCATTGAGGGGGCAGACACTGCAATTACATGTGGGGAGCCCCAGGCATGGGAACCAACCACCATCCTGCAGACATTCTGTGGGGCTCAGTCAACAAGCCCTCCCCATTTTGCTCTTTACCTGCAATGGACAGAATTTGAAAAGAGGGAGGGGGTTGGCTTTCCGACGGAATTCTAAATGAACAGGAAGAAATGCAATTTAGCAATTCAAGAAATATGTACTGGGTATCTATTTTGGGCCATGACTTGTGTTAGATGCTGTGAAGACACAAAGATGAACCTGGCATTGAGTGCACACGTGCATGATGACATTGCTCTCAGGGAATGGAGAGGAATTGAAGTCATTCATTCACCAAATATCAGGGAGTTCCAGGCACAGCTATTCTAGACATTGAGGCAGACACGGCCCCTGCCCTTGCACAGCTTTGGCTAGTGGAGTAGACAACACGTAAATGAGCAATTAGGATCCCACCGGGCAAAGGCAGCAATGAGAGGCAGAAATGGAGGGTGCATGAGACCACAGGGTCATGGCCTGCCTATAAATAGCTGCCATGTGAGGCAAAATCATAAGTGCCTGGAAATGAGTGAAGTTTGTGTGAAATGTTGGGGAGGAGCTGAAGAGGGAGTGATTTGTTTCCCTGCGATGGTAGCGAGTAGGGAGGACCAGTGAGGTTTCCATGGTACAGGAGGTCAAATATGTGTGTGTGTGGGAGAGGGGCACTTGGAGTATATAGGGGAGAGGCTGAGAAAGGGTGGTGTATACATTGCAGTGCAACCTGCGGGCGTTACGTCCACACAGATGTCTGTGTGTGTGTGCACACATGTGTACATGTGCATAATGACATTGGACAGTGGTTTGGGGCCAGATGTTTTCAATCTCAATCAATTGGTAATTGGAAACCCCTGAATGCTTTTGAGCAAGGAAATGATATGATTCGATTTGTCTGGAAAGATCCCTCTGGGACTAGTATGTAGAATGATTGAAGGAGGAAAAAGACAAGAGGTAATGAGGTCAGTCAAGGAGCTGCCGCAATGATCTGAGCAGTCAGAGGCAGCGGGGATGGATGATCCCGATAATGCAGGCCACCATTTATTGGGCGTCTGCGTTGGGCCAGGGTCATCACCTCGAATCCTCTCCACAACGTGGCAAGATAGATACTACCTCCACTTGCTGAGGAAGACACTAAAGCTCAAAGAGGGCAGATGACTGGGCCCCAGGCTCCACGGCTAGTAAGCTGGGATTCAAACTAAGATCCATTTGACTCAAAGTCTATGCTCCTTTTTACTGCCTCACACTCCCTTCTGGTGAAGAAGAGACGTGCTTGAGAGATATGAGGAAAAAATTACATTCAGAGCAGAGTTTAGTGCTTAGGAGTCAGACAGAGTTCTATCCAGGTCCTGGATTGGTTTCATTCTAGCTGCGTGACCGTGGACATGTGATTTCATCCCTAGCCTCAGTTTCTCATCTGTGAAATCGAGGGGAAATGAATGCCTACCTCATACGTTTGCTCAGATGATGAAATCATGTCTGCAAACCACTTAGCTAGATCCTGGCCCTGAACAGGAGCTCAGGAGATGTTGGTTACTGGTCACCAGGATTTGGTAAGGGAGGCACTGATGATAACTGGGGCTCCTGGCTTGTGACTGACCTAGGACAATACTTAGAACATGGAAAGAAGAGTGGCTTCGGTGGAAGTGGGGGTGAGATGGGCATGGGGGTTGGAGTGATTCTGGGCATCCGAAGTCAGGGGCTGGAGTTCATATGGTGACATCCAGCAGACAATTGGAAGTCTGGGTCTGGAGTTCAAGAGCAAGGTCAGAGCTAGAACATGAACCATAGACTTGAGGGTCTTTAGCACAGAGGTGATGGTTGCAGCCGGAGAAGAGGAAGAGGTGGCTCAGAGTGAGAAGAAGAATCAGAAAGCCAAAGGCAGCACCTTCAGGGAAGTATATATTTCAGGATCAAGAGAGGAAAAAGAATGCTTGGAAATGAGACCTGTAGGAGTGTTCAGGAAGGGAGGAGAAGAACCCAGAGGTGCTGCCAAAGCCAGGGAGACAGGGGCTTCCAGCAGAGGGCCAGTTAGCAGTATCAGCCCCACAGACATTTCCACAGGGTCGTTATACTACACATTAAGGAGATCACTGGTGAACTTCAAGAGAATGTTGGGGGGAGGGTAAAAGGGAGATTCCAGAGGGTTGTGGAATGAGTGGGAAGTGAGGAAGTGAGGCACACCCAGTGTAGACAATTCTTCCCAGTATTAGCAACAAAGGAAAGAAATCAGGAGCTGGATTGGGAAGCAGAGTTGAGCAAAGTTTTTTTTTCTTTCCTTTTCTTTTGCTGGGGAATAGAGAAAACTTAAGATACCAGCTTCTCTTTGCAATGGAAGACAAGGGTGGAAGTTGGTGCAAGGATGGTCTCCAGTGGATGACAGTCACATGGTCACAGTGCCCCATAGAGAAAGCAGGAACTTCTCACTGCACGGCAAGTCCCTCCAGGACCTTGGTAAGATCTCAAAGCAGTGACAGACAGGTTTTCCTGGGTCAGGAGGCCCAACTCATATTTTAAGTTCGTGAAAGCCTACGCTTTGCCACCATGGTACTAGATCTTGAAAGTTGAGAGCAGTTAGAAGGCTACCTAATGGGCATGTTCATATTCCAAAAGAAGCCATTCTGTGGTGTTTTGTGCTCCTTAGACACTTTCAAAGTCACTCTCTCACATGCTGATCTTTGTATAACAAACATAATTCTCCGTGGCGAGACACTAATGGCCTCAGTGTTGCTGGACATCCGAGAAGGCTCATTGGGACTGCTGCGGACCAGGAATCAGGCTGAGGGTGATCTGAGGTCAGGCAGCGGGGGTCTGGCTCCACATACTCCCAAAAGCCCTTTTGAAGGGCTTACGCTCTTTTGCAAAACAAAACAAAACAAAACAAAAAACAAAAAACAAAACAAACAAAAAACCCAAGGGCTAACATGTAGAGTCTGAAAGTATGGTGCATGAATGAGGGAGAAGCCCAAGGCCACTTCAGCCCAGCAAGTGGCCTCTACACTCAAGGGCAGGCTGAGGACAAGCTTTAAAAAGCCCCTGAGTGGCCAGGTGTGCATGGCCTTTGTTGAGCCATGTCCTCTGTGGCTGCCTTTCCCAAGCTGTCTCTATCCACAACCTCTCCTCCCGAGTTCCAGCTCTGCTGAGCCTGGCGCTGCTCCCTGAATTCAGCAAGGGCTTGCACATCTCTGAGCTTTAGGTAAAAGCCCAAGTCACCTTCAGTGCATTCCTGATGTTCACATTGCACGCACTCCTACAACCCCCATCTTTCCAGGTGGAATCACTTGTTCCCTCACCTGTGCTCCCTGAGAACTTAGCCAAGAACATCTGTAACAGCCCTTCGGGTGGATGTGTTCCCCTCTCCAGGCTACGAACCTCCCAGGACAAGGATGGTGGCTTATGCTGACTCTATATTTCCATCACCTGGCCTGGTTGGTGTCTGCTATAAGGGTGCACAAAGGGAATCAAGGTGAACTTCTCTTTTTAAAAGGAACCACATGCAGTTCTTAAGAGACAAAGGCAGGGACTGTCAGATTACTGAGTAACTGAAACTCCCTATTGCTCCCCTGGGGCCCCACGTCACCTACCTTCAAAACATCTCCAGTGTGAAAGCTCAGTTCATCCTCACCTGAGGCAGTGAAATCAAACTTGGCGACAGCTTCCATGCTGTAACGTGAAGCTGGAAGAGAAATAATGTGGTCATTGTGCCTCTCTGCCAGGGGGAGGGCAGCAGAGCCCATGGTGCTTCCTGGTAATCAGCAGTTCCTAGGAGAGTGGGCAGATGGATGTCTCCAGGCTGGAGAGCAAGGCTCAGGCGCACAACAAGCGCTTGTGTTTGCAGGAAGAGCTGCTGGAATCTATAGGATCTGGGTCCTGGGATCATTCTTGGGATCCCTAGATGCCAGGAGCAGGAAATGAAGGCCAGCCGCAGCCTTTCCCTTCTCCTTTCATCATCCTGGCCTGACACCACTTTTCGGGGCATCTCTGTTTGCAGCTGATAAGGAGGGAAGGCTTGCTATCATTTGTAACTTGAGGCCCGAGGGGCTGGAAAGACTATTCTGTAAACACTGTCCCAAGGCTGTCCCTTGGCAGCTATATTTAAACAGGCAGTGTTAATTAGACAGATGCCATTTCCTCTTTTACATCTGAATCATTTAAGAGAATTAGACAGCACTGGCCAGTGGGGAACTCAGCTTCCTTCTGCATGGTTTGAGAGTAGAAAGCATTTTTTGGTTTTCGAGTTGGGAGACTCAATTGGTCAGATTACTTATTTTATGATTATATTATAAACCAAGTACATTTTGGAAATTTTGATGTTAACATTTTTGAATTGAGTTTAAATTGTGGCCCCCTTCTCGTAACGTGTGAGACCTGTGTAAAGATAAATGAATCAGCCTATGTAATACATTTAGTATGAACTAGAGTTGTGCTTTAGGAGGCAGTGGGGATGTAACGGCAAGAGAGCTGGCCTCAGTCCCAGTTTTGTTTGGTAGATAGCTGTACACTCTTGGGCAAGTAATTAAACCCTTGGAGTCTCCGTTTCCTCATCTATAAATTGGTGATCATAATATTCAATTAATAAAGTTGTAAGGTTAAATCAAATTATAGATGCAGGCCAGGTGCTGTGGCTCATGCCTGTAATCCCAGCACTTTGGGAGGTTGAGGCGGGCAGATCACCTGAGGTCAGGAGTTCAAGACCATCCTGGCCAACATAGTGAAATCCTGTCTCTACTAAAAATACAAAAGTTAGCTAGGTGCAGTGGCACGTGCCTGTAATCCCAGCTACTCAGGAGGCTGAGGCAAGATAATCGCTTGAACCCAGGAGGCAGAGGTTGCAGTGATCCAAGATTGTGCCACTGTACTCCAGCCTGGGTGACGACTCTGTCTCAAAAAAAATAAAAATCTATATCTACATATATATATATATGCAAAGTATTATACAAGATAAAGCTAAATAGTATTTACGTTTTAAAATAATTTTATGGAATGCATTTTCCCCCAGCAAAGGTAGCCTAACCAAAATCAGCACAAGTTTTCTTCTGTCACTCCCATCTCCTATGAACTTTTCTCATTGAAATTCGAGACCTAATCTCCATGACTATCAAATCCTGTGATTCTCTGCTAAGACATCTTAATGTCAGGACAATCTTGAAAGCTGTTATTTTCTTGTTGATCAAAATTTCCCTAAGTTTCAAACCCTTTGGGGTAGAAAATAAATGTCCTCTAACCTAATAGACTTTCAGTGACCAGTCAACTGGGACCACAGTTGTCCTCTCAGTGGGAATTCCTACCCAAGTAAGCAAGATTTGGGTAAATAAGGAAGGTGGCTGCCAGTGAGAGGGTGAAACGCCAAGAGATCAGAGGATTAAAGCGACTGCAACAGGGTGATAGCAAGGGGCTCATTTCTCTGATTCTCCACAATTGCTCGGTCTTTCGAAGGTAATTTACAGAGATGACTATTACCCATTCAAAGGTAGATGTTAAGCAAAAAATAGACCAGGAGCCAAAGTAAAATGTCATAGTTAACTCTCTGAGCTTTATCACCAGTCAAAACGTACTTCCAAACAACAGCACCACAAATATACTTTTTGTACACTTTCTTCAAGATCCATCTATCGAAGGCAAATTAAAATGGTTGTGACCTAGGATGACCCACTCAACAGGAAGGAGTATTCTGCCCTCCTAAGTTAATGCTAAATGCCTTTGCTGATTTGATTCACCCCATCACTTTAACACACAAGGCTTCTTCTAATTAAGGCCTTGCCTCTAGTTTTCAGAGAGACATCGCTTCTGTGGGTCATCCTCATGGAATCAACAGTAGACAGTGGTCACCTCGTGGGATCAAGTGTCAGGTGAATGGTCCTGAAGACCAAGATCCCATTTCTATGCAAATTCACCTTAATAAGCAGGATGGAGACAAGGGAAGGGCAAATGCTAAACGTATTAGAAAGTTACATAAATTAGAAATGAAAAAAATATCCAAGGCAAGCTCTAGATATGACCTTGATTTGGGGAAGATCTTTCCAACATTACATGTAACTCAGCTCAGGCTTGGGCGCTGGGTCCAGGCTGGCTGTAAATCACTTCAGTGAGAAGTGAGAAGGCCGAGGCAGAAGTAAAATTGCTTCTGAATAGCAGCGCTTTCCTCTGCCTTCCCCCAGGAGGTAGGCGGTATGGCAAAGCCAACGACGCAGCCATGTCACAGAGCTCCCCAGCTTATAATATTAATCCTGGCTCAAAAAACCCAATTAAACAGGCCCACTCTTTATAAAATTGCTTTGAAAAAATTTGTTTGCTCCCATTTCCATTTGTGAGATGAAATCTGCCCGGCTGCTGTTTGTTCAGGTGGGGTGGGTTATGCTCTCCTTTCGTTTAAACCACAGGGCTTCAAACACTCCTCCCTTGAAGCACCCCTAGTAGTAGAGAATAGTGAATATGTCACTCTCAGGGGTCGGTTTTCTGTTTGGTCATAAAAATGCACAGAAATGCATATCCCATTCCTCTATATCCATTAGCATTAATTTTGAAAAGTTTAAAAATTACCACCAGGGAAAAAGAAAACTGAACGAATATAGTTTATTCAGTACTTATCCATTTGTTTTGTGATCTGTACCTGCCACCACTACAGACTGCACTGGAGAAACAACAACAAAAATATGGAGCTATAAACTGGGTAGCAACAATTCAGAGACAGTTGTGGGGGGTGGAGTGCAACAGCCTGAATTCAAGAATGCAATGAAGCCTTCTTGCTGCTGTTTTCAATTCCAGCGCTTCTGACTTCCGAAAAGAGAGGCCCCTCGGCCGGGCGCGGTGGCTCACACCTATAATCCCAGCACTTTGGGAGGCCGCGGCGGGCGGATCATGAGGTCGAGAGATGGAGACCATCCTGGCCAACATGGTGAAACCCCGTCTCTACAAAAATTAGCTGGGCATGGTGGTGTGTGCCTGTAGTCCCAGCTACTTGGGAGGCTGAGGCAGGAGAATTGCGTGAACCCAGGAGGCAGAAGTTGCAGTGAGCGGAGATTGTGCCACTGCACTGCAGCCTGGCAACAGAGTGAGACTCCATCTTAAAAAAAAAAAAAAAAAAAAAAGACTCCTCGTTAGAGAACCTCACAGATGGATTAAATGTGATTTCCCTGCCAGTGATGGGCTTTAGAAATGGCTGAAATCTACCTGCGTATACAGTGTGAGAAGCTGAGCCTTCAGGGGCAGCCAAACCATCTCCAGCAGCAGCCGCCAACCCGATTGACGATGATGCCATTTGGAGGGCCTCAGTGCTAGCTCTGCTTCTCACCAGCCCTCTGCACCTCTCTCACTTACCCCTTTAAGAGCTGTCATGCAATAGCCATTGGCAGCATGCAGTGTGGATCTGCTTCACCAGAGGGTAATGCCACACAGGACTGCCCTGAACATGATTTTTTCTGCCCTTGCCTTTCCATGTGAGCTTCTTTTACCACTAAAAAACCTAAAAAAATATTCAGGCTATATGCCAGGAATGCTTGTCTACTTCTAAAATATAGTCACCACAGAGGATGAAAACAAAAGCCATGCTACAGCTCTTTAAAATAACCTCCATTTGAAACCCAGATTATAAGTGGATTTGTTCAGAAACACATAGTTACCATCAAAATGGCACCCGGCAAGAAACTTCTTGATCAAATTCAGCTCCTCCTAAGTTGGCTATGAATAGCTAAGGTTTCCATTGTATGTATCTCTTACAAAGAGCAATTGCGTAACACCACAAAGCTATGCGAAGATTCAGGCTCAGGACCCAGTGAGAGAAGGAGACAGGTCCTAAATTGCTATCACTTCCTATTTTGCTGGGGAGAGCCCTAATTTGAATACTGGCCCCAGTTTATGTTGTAATTCAGATAAGAAAATGTCTTGAAATTTTTTAAAAAGAGAGAGAAACATTGCTTTTTACAAGTAATGCTTGTCACATATTTATCAGGACATCGGCAACAAAATTATTTAATTAACTAGTTCATTAATTTAGAGACAAGGTTTTCCTCTGTTGACCAGGCTGGTGTGCAGTGGTGTGATCATAGCTTACAGCCGCTTTCAACTCTTTGGCTCACAGGATTCTCCCATCTCAGCCTCCTGAGGAGCTGGGACCACAGATGTGTGTCATCACACCCGGCTGTTTTTGTTTTTTTTTTTTTGGTAGAGATGGGGATCTCACTATGTTGCCCAGGCTGGTCTCGAACTCCTGAGTTCAAGTGATCCACCTGCCTCAGCTTCCTGGAATTCTGGGATTATAGGCATGAGCCACCATGTCCAGCCAACAAATAATTTTTATTAGCATATCTTGTATATGAAATGAAGAAAGAAAACAGTGAGACTAGTTTACACTTTAGGGCTTTGGCTGCGGCTACTGAGAGGAGCTCAGGGAAAATGTAACATTATACCAGCAGCTACTCAACATCACATAATGCAGAGACAGAATCCACAGCCTTGCTGTTGGACAGGTAAATCCCTTCTCGGAGACAATAAGGAAGAGTGCTTCCTCCCCCAGTCGAATTGACAAGGTCAGCTCAATCACTTTTCAGAAGTAGGAAACCTTATACTGCCAGGAAAAAATGATTATGGTTAAGCCTCACTTACACAATAGGTATATTCTTGAAAAGTTATAATGAATAGAGTATTTGTAAATGGAATCATATTAGCATGTATTATGGAGGCTCACTCTATAAAGGAACCCTGTGTGAATCGCTTTATAAAATGAAAGGAAAATTTGTTATGCAAATAACTACTTTTTAATTTATCTGTTTTAAAGTCAGGGTTTTCATGCATTGAGTCTTAAAACAGAGCACACCTGCCTATCCCCTCCAGCTCTGCACGCTGTGGGCCAAATAAACATGTGTTTCCCCTCCTCTGAACTCAAGCACGAAACAAAACAAACAGACAAACAAAAAACACCTTTCCTATTGATACAGAACATTTCACCTTGGAGTATAGACGTGGAACTGTCAAACCTTTTCTGTACAGAGCCAGAGAGTAAATATTTTTGGCTTTGTGGACCATCCAGTCTCTGTAACAATGACTCGCAGGGTTTTTATAGCCAGGAAGGTGGACTTAGATGATGGTAAATGAATGGGCATAGCAGGGTTCCCATAAAACTTTATTTGTGGACACTGAGATTTGAATTTCGTAGCATTTTTACATGACAGGAAGTATTATTATTGTTTTGATATTTTTTTCAATAATGTAAAAATGTAAATTAGCTCAAGGTCAAAAACACATGACGGGCTGAATTTGGCCCACTGGCTGTAGTTTGTCAAACCCTGATATATACATTTATATCTATATCCTATCTCCCCCTAATAGTTTATAAACTTCTTTTTTTTTTTTTGAGACGGAGTCTCGCTCTGTCGCCCAGGCTGGAGTGCAGTGGCCAGATCTCAGCTCACTGCAAGCTCCGCTTCCTGGGTTCACGCCATTCTCCTGCCTCAGCCTCCCCAGTAGCTGGGACTACTAGGCGCCCACCCCCGCGCCCGGCTAGTTTTTTTGTATTTTTAGTAGAGACAGGGTTTCACCATGTTAGCCAGGATGGTCTCCATCTCCTGACCTCTTGATCCGCCCGTCTCGGCCTCCCAAAGTGCTGGGATTACAGGCTTGAGCCACTGCGCCCGGCCTAGTTTATAAACTTCTTGAGGGGAAGGGTTGTAGTTTAGTGGACAGAATACAGGCCTAGCAGTAGACGAACCTGGATTTGAATCCAAAATGTGCCACTTCCTGAGTGTCCTGTTTCCCCATCCGTGGGATGGGAGTCACCAGACTTACTTCATGGGGTTGTTTTGTATTAATGTGTAGACTCTGACACACAGTAGGTGTCCAACGAATGGCAGTTGTTGTTATTTTTTCTTAGATTCTCTACAATGCCTAGCCCAGGCTTAGCAGGCAGCTAGGAAATGTTTGTTGAATGATTGAAGACATGCAAATGACCTGCCCTCAGCGTTACTCTGGTTGATTTCCTCAGGGAAGGGGCAGGAGACAGAAGGAGCTATTTAAAAGGATCAATTAACTTCCCACTCAGAGGTGCCCTGACTTCTCAGCAAACTCAGCCAGAGACGGTGCAACACACCTACACTAAGAGGCCTGATTTATTTAAAATCCAATAGAGGGCAATGGTGCACCCCAAACCATCAATTCCATCTGGTAACTTTTCTTTGCATCTTGAGTCCCAGTAACCTTTAACTAGACAGGTTCGGTGATTGTCTTAATTGTCTGTCATGAGTTTTAAGGCACATAAACTTTAACATTTCAGACTCAAACCTTTAAAATACAGAATTGCTTAGATGTCAAAGAATTCGCGGTCATCTTCTCCTACACATTGTCTGCTGCTTAAATTCCTTCTAAGCAGCCTGGAGAGGTGGTTCCTATTCCTCTTGAGTGGACTTCCCTCGCTCCTGCTTAGAGTCTAGGTTAATGATTCTGTACTGAAACCCCACTGTGTGTTTTTCTTTGCTCTGCATCTTACATCTGTGTTTGGGACCTTTCTGCCTCAGTTTATTACCTCTTATTGGGCATTGGACATGGGAATAGGAAACTGAGAAAGGTTACAGATGGCCCTTCTTGAAAATTTGTAAGCATAGAATGGACAATTACCTTACTGCTCGCCTGTGAGCCGCTGCTTAAATATTCTTCTAGAGACCCAAACCAATGTATTCTGAAAATAATGTGGGAAAGTGACAGAAAAAAAAAAAAAAAAAAGGCTGAGCCTCACCAAGAGACCAAGGACTAGCTTTTCCCCATTTTGGGCTCGCAGATGACAAAATGTTTGCTTCATTCTAAACCAGCAGACACCCTGCTAAGAGAATACCTCTTAATCAGCTGGTCATGTTGGAAATTTACCCTTCATACTGAATGTCTACCAAGGCTTACATATTCCTTTACTGTGCCTGCTCTTGAATCACTTCTAACTCATCTTCCGGAGCCTTTAAAATAGACTCTCACATTTTTTTCTGGTAGGGTCCTGCTTCTGGTTTTCTCTGGAGATGCGGCTCTGTGGCTAGGTGCAGAGGGTGGTGTGGGAGTTGGAATCACGGCAGCTACAACCAACTCATGCAGGGCCTCCTGGGCTCCCCACCAGTGCTTCACCACATAAAGTTTGCAGGTAGCCATGAACTTGGGGGCGGCCATCAGGGTCCTCTGCTTTATTTATTTACTTTGAGATGGAGTCACCCTGTCACCCAGGCTGGAGTGCGGTGGCGCGATCTCAGCTCACTGCAACCTCCACTTCTCAGGCTCAAGCAGTTCTCATGCCTCAGCTTCCTGAGTAGTTGAGGTTACAGGTACAGCCCACCATGTTCTGCTAATTTTTATATTTTTAGTAGAGACGGGGCTTCGCCATTTTGGCCAGGCTGGTCTCGAACTCCTGACCTCAGGTGATCCACCTGCCTCGGCCTCCCAAAGGATCCTCTACTTTAGATGATTTACAGCCAACAGTTCCTCTGCTTAATTGGACCTCCCAAGTCAGAGACACAGGACCATTTCTTCTCAGGTTCGAGGTCCCAGGAGAACAAACAGCGTTCTCAAGAGGACCTGGCTTGTTTCGACAGGTGATCCCTTCAAGAGATATAAACATTTCTGGCTTTATTGCATCCAAAGATAGCAAAGACACATAAAATTTACCCCCAGCAAACAATTTCTGGCTTGTTGGCTGGGATTTTAGCGTCCTCTAAAAGCCTCCATTTTAGGTGATTTTGCACATACAGGGCATTTTTGTTTTTCTCTTGTCCCCAGGTGACTCATTATTTTCCCCTCCCAGCCCCAGGAAGCATAAATCCCCTGGTATGAGCAGCAGGGGTGAACACATGGAACTAGAGGGGCCTCTGCAGCTTGTCTGAGAGTTATAATTCATCAGCGGCTGAGCTGCTGAGGCGAGTCTTGGAGACCCTGAGGATGGCGTTTGAACAGAAGCCCCAGGGCGCTCCCCACTCCCATCCATTCCTGTCCTGTGCGCAGGTGTGTTCCCTGAATAACGATTCATCCTCTGGCTGCTTCACTTTTGCTGAAAGCCACCAACAGAGCTGTCTCCGATGACAGGTGACTAATGGGCAGCTGGATCCTGAGTGAGATACCGAGGCGTGGGCAGGAGAGGTGTGCTGTTCTCTCTTCCCCGGCTGGGAAGGGCCTCAGGCTCAGCCGACAGTTATCCTGCGAGGGTGGCTTTACCTGCCCTTGCGTGCTAATGCTTCTCTCTACCAGGGCCCCTCCTGTAGACCCTTGGCTGGCTTCTTGGGGTTTCCACCCAACATGGGATCCCCAGCCCTGCCAGAACCCCATGGCCTTGACTTGTGATTTCTTCCTAGTTTCCAAATGGGAACAATCTCCCCTGTCAGAAGGTTTTCAGGTTTGGGAGCCAAATAAATACGGTATTTTTCAGACGTATGGACACACTTTACACAACTGGAGAGCCCCTCTAAATCCCTTATATCCTTATTTAATCAAATTGCTGTTCTGCAGGTCCCTGTCTGTCACTGTGGATTATGGAGATTTCATTGGTCTCAAGGATGTTTTTCTCCTTTTTAATTAGCTCCCTTTTTTCCTGTTTAAGGTTTTTTGGGTTTTGGAGGGAAGGGTAGTGAGGGGAGGGAAGTAGAGAAGGAAGAAGACAAGTCAGGAAGTCAGGAGACTGTCCCCACGCAGGGCCGGTCCCCTCCCCTGCCTGTAACTTGGGTGATGTCCAAGGCAGAGCCAGCCAATTCTTCCTTCTTATGCGTATTTATTAACCTGGCTCTGTTTTAATCAATGCCAGTCTGGCTTATATAATCGAACTTTTTTTTAGTGCAAGACGCCTCACATGAAGTCTCATTTGTCCTCAAACTTTTTGTAAGAAAAGTATCTTTCTCTTTAAGTACAAAGTATATGTTCTGTTAAACTCAAACACATTTGATTCTTTTTTCTCTAATTTGCCACTCTCTGCAAGGCGAGGCTTGCCTACCTCAGTGGGAGGTTTACTATAGGACTTGGGGATCAGACAGACCTGGCTTCAAACTTAGGCTCTGCTGCTTACTTCATAGCTGGAGAACCTTAGTTTATCTTCTCTGCACCTCAGTTTCTTCACCAGAAACGCAGATACTAATCCTTAGACCCCAATGTTGCAGCGAAGAGGACGTAGAATGCTTGGTTCGACTGCTCAATGACTCTTCAAAGCATTTTTGCATTCTGGTTATCTACCATCCTTTCTTGTAGAGACAAATTCAAAACTGTTTTTACAAATTGTAAGGCCACCAAGCATATATTACTTTTCAGCCTTTCAAGCACCTATTTTTCCTCACTTTCCCTGGGCAGGCGCTAGCTTCTCCCTATTGCCTGTGGAGTCCTAGCTGCAGTGTTACTAGAAAGTACGACACTAATCAAGACAATTCAGTGAGGAAAGAGAGAAGACAGCACTAACCAAGGGGAAGTGGGGAGAAATGGTGGATGGAGAAACAGAAAACTGACCAGGCTTCTACACTTTGCCATCCACACAGAGCTCAGTCGCTGTGATGCTACCTTTGAGGGGACATGTACCACCCAGACTTTGCCAATGCCTAGAAACGTGAACCAGCTAAGAATAAGTTACCATGGATTGATATGGTTTATCAGGTGCCAAGAACTTTACAAATGGACACCCATTGCAACATTTATTATTGTTATTATCATCATCCTTCACATTTTATAGGTGGGAAACGGAGGCAAGAGATTCGAGTACATGTCTGTTGGCACCTAAGGCTGTGTGTTCTCTTCACTTTGCCACGCTGCCTCTCCCGCTATGAGCAACATAATCAAATCCCTCCTACCTGCTCGGGATGACTGCTCACTAGCTTAGGCCCTCTCAACCTTCCTGGCTGGCTGTCCTTTAGCCAAAAAATTGACAAGAGCAATTTTCACATACCCAAGAAATTCAAGCCCATTACCTCTTCGTCAAAGAGGTAAAGACTGCAATCAACCTGGCAGACCTCAGACCAAGCAATCATGTGCTTTAAGGCAATTGCAGAAATGGAAACAATTTCAGCTAACAGACTTACAAACTGTCGCTCTTTCCCTTTCCTTCTGCCGGTTCCCCCAACCCCCCGTCTCTGTCTCCCTCTTCCTCTCTTTCTCTCTCCTCCTGTCTGTGTCTCATTTGTCGCGGTTCTCTTACCTTTCCCTTCATCAACTTTCCCCACAATACATTCTGCTTTTTCCAAGTTCTTTTCTTTCTCCTTGAAAAGTTAATAACTTACCATGAATCCAGTTAGAGAAAGTGTATCTCGCATACTTCCACTTTTAATTCTCTGACACGTTTCTTATTAAAATGACACCATGAAAACATCAATCCAAAACAACAAAAATAAGACAAAAAGAGCCCACCAACCTCGCTGGAAATACTACTTCGAGCCTCACTCTGCTGCTAGACTGATGTATCACTTGACGTTTCCTAAAGCAATAACAATTGTCTACAGAAACACCGCGAATCCTGCTGGCAAAACCCAAACGTAAGAGAAGCATGAAAAATGCCGCCCCCCACACCCAGCTCAGAAATCATTTAATGAACCCCATCAGAAGGGTGGAGGGTAGGGTGGGGGTGGCAGGGGTAGATGAGAATGACAGTTGAGAGAGACAGACAGACATTTTACAAATCTCCAGGCTTCATTTTCTTTTACTTCTCATTTTCTATTCACATCATGATTTCCCCTGGAATATATCACCAGGATTTTATGGTGCCCTCACGTTCTCTTTTTTTTTCCCTCTTCCCTTCTGTTCACTTCATGTTTGTTTTTATTGATTTGGGCTCTGAAAGCACGGCTTATTTATCATGGATTTGAAAGCCTCCATCTTCTTGCTCTGTTTTCACCAGGGCTGTGACATTGTTCACAAATGCTGCAAATCTGCTCAGCACCCCCTCTCCTTTTCCTCACTGCCTGTGCCCTGGGCTACCTTAATTCTCATCTGGGCAAAGCACGAAAGTGTCAGCAGAGGACGGCATGACCACAATTACTTCAACCTTGTTGTCACTTTTACTTATGCTCCCAAGCCCTCATTTGTTGTTGGAATGCTGGTCATTTTTTTAGCTCACTGATCTCAAAGCTTGCAAAAGGGATCATTTATCCACAGAGAAGCTCCCCTTGCTTCATTTGATAAGTCTATCCCAGAAAAGTGGGAGGGCCTAACATTTTTACAAGGTACTAAAAAAAATGCCAAAGGGATAATATGGCAAATTCCTTTCATCAAATGAATTATAATATTCTTATTTTTGGGAAATTTAGTTCTTTCTAATTTGAGTTTGGTCAGCTAAGGAACACCTCTTGTATTTGTCTTGTTTAAAATAGTTCTCTTTCTTTTTACTTGCCAGTTTTGATTAAATAGTGCCCCATCCTAGATTCTCAAAGTTGGAAGTGGTCCAGAAAGTCAGTCCTTCCCTAATTCATTGAGATGATAGAGAATGGGCATCGGGGAGGGCTGGGATTGGAAAGCGTGACCTGACAGCTTGGTGAATTATTTATGTTGAACCAAAAGTTCTTTCAGCCTGAATTCTGTGCTAAGGACCACAATAAGAAAGAAAAAGAAAGAATGAAAGAAGGAACAAATGAATAAAAGAAAGAGAAAATGAGAATCACAAATCCCAAATTCTCATTTCTAAGCTTAAAAAACCCCGGGGTCTTTGACCACCCTCCATGTGACAGGGTTCCAACTCCTTGATCTCCTGGTCATTTTCCTCAGGTCTCCTCTCAGTTATTCATTGCTTTTCTCAAAATACAAAATACATGATCTAGACTTGAACCCAGTATTCAAGATATGGTCTGAGTTGGGCTGAGTAGAATAGGATGATTTAATCACTTCATTTGTACATGAGGATTTTGTAATTGTGTTACATTGTTGGCTGGTTTTTTGGGTTTTTTTTTTTGAGAAAGGGTCTTGTTCTGTTGCCCAGGCTAGAGTGCAGTGGTGTGATCACAGGTCACTGTAGCCTTGACCTCCGGGGCTTTAGGCATCCTCTTGCCTCAGCTTCCTGAGTAGCTGGGGCTACAATTGTGTGCCCCACACCCAGCTGCTGTTTGGGAATTAAGCAACAACAACTACAACAAAAGCCCGGGTGTTTCCCAACATGAAGATGGTCAAGATGTATCTCTCCACCTCTGCAACGGGTTTCTTGGAACCCAAATGCACGGCTTCACATTTAACCTTTCTTTCATCTTGTTTTTGTTCTCCCTCTTTGGCCAATTTCTCAGCCTACCACAGTTCATTTGGGCATGGATTCGTACTTCTAACCCTCTGGTTATATCTTTCAACTCTTCTTTATAAGTGAACTTCATGCCTTTTTGGGTTTTGTTTTATAATAATTGGAACATGGACTTTTGAGTCAGGTAGGGCTGGGTTCAAATCCTGGCTCCTTCATTCATGCAAGTTGGTTATCTTTGAATTCAGTTTCTTTACCTAAAGACCTCCTCCACGTTGTCATTGACCCTTTAATCAACACTCTGAGTATCAACTTCAAACCTAATTAAGTAGTTATCCTTCGGCCTATCTGTCCTCATTCTGATCTCTAGGGTGTCATGCAAAGCCTGGCTGAAATCAAACTATACTGTGCCTGTGGCCCTTTTCTCATATGTCACTCTAATAACCCCACAGGAAAAAAGAAAGAAACCGTAACAGGGTCAACTCTTCCTTCAGGGCCATATTTGGGGAGATGCCAAGTGGAAGAAACTCGTCTTTTCACTCATTGTTCTTCGGCATTTGCTTTTCCGCTTTCCTCGACCTCTTTTGCAAGCCAAAGACTTTCCTTTGGTGAGGCAGCTGTCACCTTAGCTACTGTGTTCCTGTTCCTCCTCCACCCTATTCTCCTTGCTTGACGGAGCACAGGCCTCTGTGTGTTGAAGCTTTTGACACACAACTTTCTTTCTTTTTTTTTTTTTCTGAGACAGGGTCTCGCTCTGTTACTCAGGCTGGAGTGCAGTGGTGCAATCTTGGCTCACTGAAACCTTCGCCTCCCAGGCTCAAGAGATTCTCCTGCCTCAGCCTCCTCAGGAGCTGGGATTACAGGCACCCGCCACCACGCCTGGCTAATTTTTGTATTTTTACTAGAGATGGAGTTTCACCATGTTGGCCAGGCTGGTCTTGAATTCCTGACCTCTAATGAATGATCCACCTGCCTTGGCCTCCCAAAGTGCTGGAATTACAGACGTGAGCCACCATTCCCAGCCTTGACACACAACTTTCTGAGGGTCATTTTTTTCCATTTAGAATTTGTTAATGTCATGTTTGTCACATGACCTCCCAGATCCACTCAAGTCTCTCTTGTCATTTCAGGCCTTCAGCAATCTTTCCCCATTCTGTCTGTCAAAATTAACTTTAGAAAATCACCTGCACCATGCAAACATGCTTTAGTAAATAGCTTCCCTTGGTTCTCTAAGCCCCCCATTGACATCCTTGTCTCTGCACTGGTGTTCCTTCTCCCATCAAACTCACATTGCTATGTATGGTCGTGCAGGTTGCTCACAGCACAAAGGCCTCAGGCTGAGGTTGTAGTAGGGGCTGAAATGTGCATCCGGTGCCCTTCTCATCATACTGTGAGTCCTGGTATGGGGCTACATCTGTCTAGAACTACCTTGTTTTTCTTACTTAAACAAAGGCACCGGGTCTAATTTCAACTGCTCTTTTAAAGCTTTACTCAGGGCCTGCCCGCCTCATATCCCATGGTCTCACTTTCTCTTACTCTTCTGGTGGACTTAACATATCTACCCCTTGCTCAGTGCTGCTGCCATCTGGGTAAGGTGGGCAAGCACATGAGCCTTGCAGTCAGACTGCAGCGTTCACACCCTTCTCTACTACTAGCTTTCTGGGTGACCCTTAGCAAGTTATTTAACATCTCTGAGTCTCAGTTTCCTCATTTCAAAAACAGGGATGATAATAGTGCCTGCCTCATAATGTTCTTGGGAAGAATATGTGGAATATTCATCTAATTCACTTAGTATGGTGCCTGGCACATAGTAGGTACTCAATAGTTGTTAACTACTGTCACCTTCGTTTTTGAGACAGGGTATCATTCTGTGACCCAGGCTGGAGTGCAGTGATGCAATCATGGCTCACTGCAGCCTCCAACTCACAGGTTCAAGTGATTCTCCTGCCTCAGCCTCCCAAGTAGCTGGGACTACAGGTGCATGCCACCACATTCAGCTTTTTTTTTTTTTTTTTTTTTTGGAGAGACAGGGGTCTCCCTATGTTGCTTAGGCTGGTCTTGAACTCCTGGCCTCAAGTGATCCTCCTGCCTCAGCCTCCCAAAGTGCTGGGATTACAGGCATGAGCCACTGTACCTGGCCAGCTATTGTCACTTTTATGCATAGTCCTTAATAGTTAACAACTATTAAGATGTGGCTCGCAAGAAGTATGAATAAGAAAATGTATACCTCACCAAGTAGGGTTGTCAGATAAAATACAGAATGCCCAGCTAAAGGTAATTTTCAGATAAGCAACCAATAGTTGTTTTAGTATATGTATATCCCAAATCTTTACTTTCTCCACAGAAATCTCAAAGTGATGGACTGAAGCATTGTTCAGAGGAATAGCAAAGACTTGTTTGATCTTTACACCCTTTCATCTCAAATTTCCCTGCTGCCCCTCACCTCATGCAATGCCTGTCCCACAAGATTTCTTACAGGAAAACCGGGGAGTGGGCTAGCCTTTGGGATAAGCAGTGTGAAGGTCCTACAATGAAGCCTTTAGACGTTCTAGTGAAGGCTGTGGTTTGGAATAGAAGTATGTAAATCTCACTCATATACCTTGTGAGCCACAAAATGTCATACCTTCTGTTTTCTCTACCTTTCTTGTGTTATTTGCTGCTTTTAATATTGTGTGGGTCAAAAGGCATGCTTTTACCATTATATATTATAGAATACTGTGTGTTTTGATAAATAGGTTTTATATAGTGGAATTTCTGTTCTTATGAGGGAATTTTTCTTGAAGTCCGTATTTGTGGTAAAGCAGAAATCTTCTAAACTCTCTTACATATTCAGACATTTCTCTTGTGATTACTCTGGCATTTTACATTTTTACTCTCAAATTCACCATCTACTTTCTCATGCCTATAACTTGTCAGATTTTTCCATGCTTGGCATCTGCACCACAGCAAAAAAATTCCTGGGCACCAGCCCCAGTAAATTATTACTAGTCCCATCATGTAGTCACCAGGTTGACATTTACTTGTACCACCCATGTATCTAGTCCTGATGACAATCCCTTGAATTGGCTTATAATACCCTATCCTTTCTTTATATGATTTGCACCATCCTAGAAACTTGTCTCTTCCTGGAACTATTTCAGAGGAAGTTATAAAACCACCAACAGTACCAAATGCAGTTCTGTTGTTTGAGTGATCTTCTCTCTTTAATAGCCTTTCATTTCAAGTCCTCCATTACTGACTCTTTGCACAGATTCTTCTCTCCCCTTCCTCTCTCTGTACTTCCAGGAATTGGTGATTTCTCCCCAGGTTTGTTTTCAGATTTTCTGCTGCTTAACTTCGCAATGCTGTCTTGCCCACCTTCTCTCTCTCAGGAGTATCCATATGCTTTGCGTATTCGTTCAACAAACATTCCCTGTGTCCCACTCTGTGTCAAGCCCTGTGTAGAGCACGAAGATCCAGTGTGGACTAGACAGCCCATCTTAAGACCTCAGACAGTTCAGTCTTGTAGGAAAGACAAACAAGCCAGCCAAACCAGTGAGATCAGTGTGATAAATGAACCAAACCTCAAGTGGTTCAGGAACCCAAAGGGCAGGCTCTTAATCTAGCCTAGGATGCAGACAGGTGCAGGAGGGATTAGTGGAAGCTTCCCAAATGAGATGACAGTTGAACTGAGTCTTGCAGACAAGTAGCTAGGCAGAGTAGAGAGCTCATATGTGACACACAGAGAGAATGGTGTGTGCAAGAAGTTGGGGACCCAACTGGTTCAATCATGGACAGGCAGGAGATGCAATCAGTGATTGGACTGGGGGCAGATCATGGAGGACATTGAAAGCATGCCAAGGACTTTGGATTTCATACCAAGGATGATGGGAAGTCACTGGAAATTTGATAACATTTGCATTCAGGAATGTTTAATCAGATGGCAGTATGAAGGACTGGAGGGCAGGGTGAACTGAAGATGGAGAAAGCATTGCAGTAGTCTTGGCTAGTAATGATGCTCTTTCTTTTGACACTGGGTCTTTCCATATGTTTTTATCTCCATAGTAAGTGCTTTACACATTATCCCATTTAAAGCATGCAAGAATCTCAAAATAAGAACTGCTATTATATCCAGCTGACAGATGAGGAAAGTGAAGCTCAGAGGGGTTAAATAATCACCCAAGTTCATATGTATCAAAAAATGGTGGAGCCAGGATTCAAACTCAGTCTGTGCACTTAACCACTATTTTCCCTTGTCTTAACTCAAGGGAATCACTGTGAATCATGACCAGTTGGAAGGGGGCTAAAAGACAAAAAAGAGTCTAGAATGGTGTCATCCAATAGAAATAGAAACAAGTCACAAATGCCAGCTACTATGCCATTTTAAATATTTTGGTGGCACATTAAAAAGTAAAAGAAAATTATTTTTAATAACTTATTTACTCCAATATGTCCAAAATATTATCATTTCAATTTGAAATCAATATAAAATATAATTGAGATACTTTGCATTATTTTTTCCAAACTAAGTCTTTGAAATCTGGTGTGTATTTTACATTTACAGCACATTTCAATTTGGACAAGCCACATTGAAGTACTTGGGACAGCATAGGTCTAGAATGACTCTTGGATTCCTGCTGGGGGCATTAGGGTAGATGTTGGTAGCATTTTCTGAGGTAAGGGAATACAGAAAGAGAAGATAATTAGAGGGGTGTTTGAAATGCTTGTGAATGATCTAGGTAGAGACTCCCAGTCAAGGGTTGGCTATGCAGGTGTAGAACTCAATAAAAAAGTCTAGGTAGAGCCATAAATTTGGGTGCTATTCCAATATAGATGATTGCGAAAACCCTGAGTGAGAAGGAATTCACCTAGAGAGATTATGTAGCAGGACTGAGCCTTTGGAGACAGCAGGCAGGGATGGGACACCTTGGTCAGGTGGAGGAGTTGATTTGTTCAGCAGGAGATGCATCTCGCCTTTGAATGGGAAAGGAGGAGGACAAGGATGCAGAAGGTAAGTTTGTATAGGTAAGGAGAGTGAGGAGAGGCAGGAAGTAGGTGGCTTTCTAATATAATGTTGGCAGGGGTTCTCAGCTCATTCTATTTTCTTTCTTCTCTGCCACACAAAAGGGAACACTAGCTTTTAGCCATGACTATTCACAAAATCTACACAAAGAGGCAAACAAAATGTAAATATTTGTCCAGCTAGGGACGAAAGCCAAGATGAACACTCCTTTTTCATGTCACTATAATCATTTCCTCCTCTCTCTCTCTCTTTCTCTCTTTCCCTCTGTCTCTCAGGAAATTGCAAAAACAGTACAGAGAGGTCCCCTGTACTCTTCACCCCATTTCCCCCAATGGGGACATCTGGCATCACCATAGTACGGTATCAAAGCCAGGAAACTGATATTGCTACATACCATTAAATGGACTTCCATCTTCTCTTTTATAACTTCCTAGCAGGAAGTATCCTTAGTAAAAAGCATAAACATGTGTGAGATGTAATGTTCAACCAGGCCAAGAGCTTTACGTGTGTTCAGGAGGTTTTATCTCTGTAACTAAATGACATGCATCAAATACCACACCAAATGTCACCTAAATGCTCAGGTAAAAATTACCTTCTTATGACCGTATATAATTTGCACCAATGTTATGTGGTTAGACCAGGCTCTTCACTGCCTGTTTGGCTTTATTTCATTATGGAGAAGAGCAAAGATGAACAGACAGCTCTGTTGTTCCCATCAGCATCTATAATGAGGAATCTGTGACTCAAAAGAGAGCAGCAACGTGCCCAAGCCTGCATTACTGTACAAACCAGGTCTTGCTAACATTAGAACTCAAGCTCGGTTTATGACATAGCACTATATCTTGGTAAATGGCTACTTCATACCCCTGTCTACACAGTAGAAAAACCAATGGATTAGGAGGGAGTTAGTATTCAGATGGGTGACTCCATTCAACTTTCAAGTGGGGAGGAACCCATAGCACCCAACACAGTAGGCTCCTCCAGAAACGCCAGGGATTTAATCAGTTCAGCTTACTAAACAGACTCAAAGAAGTTGGGCACATTCCTTAAAAGCAGAATCAAGCAAAGAAAGCACTGAGAAATCTCTGTGCTTCAAGGAAACAAAAGCCAACGAGAGAATATTAAGCCAACTTGAAGGGAACAGTGGCTATCCATCTGCCTCTGCCAAGGTTCAACCAAGGTGAATAATCCATTTATTAGCAAAGAATGAGGGAAGTCCCAGTATTTTCACGTAAGTGGTAATTTGTTAATGGGTAAACACGGAACGAATTTCTTTCTCCCTTGGAGATAAATGAGCTCTGGTTCTCAAAAAAACAATATTTCTGGCGAGAGATAGAAGACAAAAAAAAAAGTATTTCATCCATTAAGATTTGGAAAGCAAAGGAAACAAGTGCATTTCTGGAATCTGGGTGAAAGGAGTTTGGCCTTGACAATTTCTGAGCAGCCGAAGGAGGAAAATGGTAGCAGGAAGAGGCAGGAACACGGGTGGTCAGATGCCTTTCCGGAGAGTGATCTCTCTAATGACATTTCTCCTGTCTGGGCTCCTTATATATTTGTGGACCTGCACCTTCCTACTTACGTGTCCACGTGTGGTATCTACAGTACCAGTAAGAAAATAGTTTTTGTCTAATCCAGGAAGGCAGGCCTGAGAGCGATTTGCAGCAGTGAAGACAAACTATCGGATGAAGGAGACAGAAGGACAGGGTCCCCTTATCCTGTTGTAGCCATTGGGAAGGGGCCTCAACCCTCAAGTGGTGAGACAGGGCAGCACACAGGGGATGGAGGAAAATAGCCAAAATCAACTTGGCCCTGGAAATGGCCATTATCAAGTAGTCAGGGGTGAGAGGAAAAAAAAAAAAGTCATGCCTTGGATCGATTGGGCCTGGACGGACCAGGGTTGAAATCCAGCCGTGAGATCAGTTTTGTCATTGACCTCTCCCATGATGATGCGATTCAGCCATTCATATCCAATCCTGACCGTTTGTTTGGGGAAGAAAAGATGCCGCCTGCATTTTGAAATCTGGGCAGATGCTTAAAAAGACCCTGCTCTCCATTCAGACAATAGGAACGCCACCAGATGTGACTTAAACATGCCTCCCTTTCAGCTGCTGAAATGTGAGCAATTCCTCCCATCGCTAGCCCACTGCAAGGGACTGTTTTTTTCAGGGTCTTTCAATCCCAGGGCTGATTCATATCACAGGGATTCCCATCAAAGCTCCACAAATCAACAATGAAATAAACCCAATGCCGGACCAACTTGTACACGCCGGTGGGCCGAGAGGGTGGGGGGGTCCAGTCGGGGCACTGTGCCTCACCATCACTTTCCATTACAGAGAAGGTAAGTGGGGACAGCATGGCCGGCAGGGGCAGAATTAAACGTGATCCGTGACATCTGCTTTTTCTTCTCTTTTCAGATTTCACAGAAGTGAGCATGAAAAAAAAGAGAAGAAGAGGGGAGGAAAACTAAGGAAAGACAAGTTCCTCTCTGGGAGAAGCAATTCTAGTCCTGAATTCTCAACTGTGCATTCCACCTCAGAAAGCCAGTGACCGCATCCGCTGAGCACAGGGTGACAAACCGGGCTGGATTCAGGCTGGAGCCAGGCAGTGGGCGGTGGCTTCTGCCTCAATCTTTCTGCAGTCTCCCTTCCCCATTCCAATCACGGTAAACATATTTATACTCACTTGATTATGTCAGCCAGACAATACTCCCCTAATTGGCAGTGATCAGGATTCCAGAATTGTTTGGGCGAACCTGCTGTCTCTCTATCAGGCAAAGCGATAAGGGGCCGCTAATGCAGTCCCCATTAACAATTTCCAGTGGAAAAAAACCAATCCCCCGACTCGTGCATGGCAATGAATTTTCCAAACAGCTCCTGAGAACCAGCGATCGAGGAACTCAGACTTAACATGAACCGGTCCAGCACAGAAAGGTTTTATGACTCTTCCCCACCCCCGGCTTGAGCATGTAGAAAAAACCATAGCCACTTCCTTATGCTCAAGGTTCCTTTGTTCTTTTGCTTTTTTGCTCTTTTCCTTTTTTTTTTTTTTCTTTTGTTGGGCTTACGGAGCTAACTGTCATTTTTGGTTCTTGGTTCTTTGTAAATTTTGGGACATCTGGCACACAGTTTATTTCATTTGCTAGCTCTGGTATTTGTAGATACGCACACTCTCTGCTGCGTGTGCATGTTAACACTTCACATGTATAATTTATGCATGCATAATTTGGAGCTTGAGAGGATAGGTTTATTTTGATGTTTAAGTGTAACTACACAGCGCCAATTCGATTATAAGTAATTACTCAATAAATATTTATCAAATGAATGAATATACCAAGAAGACAAATATGCAACTGTCATTCATTTATTTATCAGACATTTCAATACCTAGCGTGTACCAGGCACTGTGCTAGACGCTGAGTATTCAATGATGCGTACCCACACTTTCTTTCCTCAGGGAGCTCACAGTTGAAGGATAGGAGGCAGACACATAAATAGACAATTGTAAGACATCATGGAGACACAGTGACTGAGCCCTATGCAGGGTAGCATGGAGCTCCAAGGAGGAAGCTTGGTCCACCTAAGGGAGGGGCTGAGGCCATGGAGAGTCTCCTGGAGGTGATGAGGCCTAAGACGGGAGGTAAAGGCTTCAGAAAATGAGGACAACACAACCAATGGCAGGATGCAAGAAATAATAGGGTGTTGTGGGGGAAGCAGCAAGGCAGGGAATTGGCAGAGATGAAGTCAGGGACTCAGGGAGGTACCAGATCTGGGGGCTTGGTGTAGAGTAAGGGAGAGCAGCTTCAACTATCTCAATTAGGGCAAGAAAACATAAACAACTCCTTCATTCGTCCAAAATGCTTCTGGATTGCACCAGAATTGGTACACGCACACCTCAAAGCAGAATTTGAACTGGCCTCAGAAGCACTGCTGGAGCACAGGAAGATCTGAGGCCACATGCTGAATCTGTCACTGGGGAGATGAGCAAGATTTAGCTTCTTTCTAAGTTGAAGAGGAGGACTTGGAGGGCTCCAAGATTCCTCCCAGCTTTTACATCTATGCCACATGGATTCTTTGAGGTTTGTGTACAGGCCACACTTGGGCCTATTCCAAGTCCAAACTGGGGTGCTAAAGGAATGAGGCTGGTTCCAAGCAGCACACAGGATCACAATATCATTGTCTTACAGTGCAGAGACAGGTAGGCACATTGAGGCACAATTTCATATGAATCCCTGAGAAGTATTCACAGGAATGTAATGTATGATGGAGACATCCCACTGTCCCCAGCCTGGGTTAGGGTCTCATGATCTCAAGTCTGAAACACATCCAATTAATTTGGAGCACCAATCCCTGATAGATTTAGTTTCTCAAAAGCACTGTTCAGCTCACATCATTTCTACTCAAAACCTCTTAATAATTCCACCTTGCTTGTAGAGTCAAGTCCGAAGTCCTTAGAGTGGCATAGCATTCAAAGTCATCCCAGTCTATCCCCACCCTGCCTGCTGTAACCCCCACCTGAGCTTTGGTTCACAAATGTTCCCACCCCTCTGCCTTTACTCACTCCAGCTCCTGACTTCAGGTCCAGCTCAAACTCAAGTCCATCTCCTTTAGGATTACTGTCTTGTTACTCTTGCCCTCTTCCGAACCAGTGGAGAGCTTACTAACTATGTAGTTCATTGGTGACTATTAACTTCACTTTGTGGTTTGAGTTTTACTTCAGCTACCTTGTAAGCCCCAGAGGATGGGAACCGAGCCCCACTCCTCTTTGCAGTTTATAGACTTAGCACATTGTTCTACTCACAGTAAATATTTGCCAATGAAAGGGTATCCTACATTGTCACTTTTTTTTTTTTTTTTTTTTTTTTTTTTGAGACGGAGTCTCGTTCTGTTGCCCAGGCTAGAGTGTAGTGGTGTAATCTTGGCTCACTGCAACCTCCACTTCCTGGGTTCAAGTGATTCTCCTGCCTCAGCCTCCCGAGTAGGTAGGATTGCAGGCGCCCAACACCACGCCCGACTAATTTTTGTATTTTTAGTAGAGATGGGGTTTCACCATGTTGGCCAGGGTGGTCTCGAACTCCTGACCTCAGTTGATCCTCCCACTTCAGCCTCCCAAAGTGCTGGGATTACAGGCGTGAGCCACTGCGCCCAACCATACATTTGTCACTTCTGTGAGGCTACTGCATAAAACCCATGGAAAGTACGATGGTGGTGATTACTGTCACAGTGCTACTGCCCAAAGTTCTTCTTCCCTCTTAAGACTAGGAAAAAAAGCGAATCTTGGAGAGAAAGGTTTGGTGTGACTACTTGGGAGTAATGAGAATGTGAAACATTTCTCCTGTGATTTATAAACAGTATTTTACATGCATTTCTTGGGAGCTTAAAGTTCATCCAGGAATGAGTATTTTGTAGATCTAAGGAGCATATGTGCAATCCACCAGGAGGAATAATCACTGCGCTAAATTTAAAGGAAGAGTGATTGAACACTCCAGCCTGAAAGTAGAGATGGTTTAACATCACATGGCTGGAGAAGAACAGGAGTGACTTGCTTAATTTCTGGCCCGCTACGTTCAGTTTTTATGGTACATGTGCCAGCGAGCAGCACGTGGGATTTTTCATAAAAGAGGAAATGGCATTAAATCAATAAGGAAAATCACCATTTCCCTACTGATCAAATGGCATTTAAGGAAGCTGAGTCCTGCCAATATGTACAACCATGCAGAATTTGTAACCGGGCAGTGAAAACCACCATCTAAGCTGGCAGTTGTGATTTTCCCAGAAGCAGGGCTGCAGGGAGAAAAATAGCTTTTAAACTTCAGTTCCATTTTTGCAAATTGGATCTTTTTGTAAAAACTGTTTTAAGTCCAGGTTTGTTTGTTGTTTTCCTTTTCTTTCCTCATTAGTAAAGGAAATGACTGTTTCTTTTTACCCACATGGAAATTCAATCATTTACTCGCTAAGTATTTAGCACCTATTGGGAGTCAAACTTAGTTTTAGGGGCTGGGAATGGAGATGAGGACAAAAGAGAGAAAATCCCTGGCTTCACAAAGCTTACCTTCTAGTGGGGAGGCAGGGGAGACAATTAATAATCTTGAACCGTAGATATATACTATGTTAGGCATAGATAACGGAAATAATGCTAGCATCTCATATTTGAAAACACAATTGCCAGAATATGAATAATGAAAACTCCTGCATGAATACTATCTTAGCTCATGTATGTCCCATATACTAAGAAGTATTTTAAAAAGAATAGCTAGTAAGAAATACACATACTGCTCTTTGCACATGAAGTTGGCCTTCTCTACTGACCTTCAGCAGAACGGGTGTCTCTGAGGTGCATTTCTGAGAGGTGGATTTGTGCCAGCCTATATGAGTTTCATTCTGGCACTATCTGGCACCATTGCCCTCACAGTTATCCACGCCAGAAATCTGGAAATTTCTTCTGGACTCCTCCGTGTCTTTTCCTCCCCTTTCTCAAATCTGGCATCTTCCACTAATGGGTCTCTAAACACTATCTTTTAAATATACCTGAATTTTTTTTTTTTTAATGGAATCTCGCTCTGTCGCCCAGGCTGGAGTGCAGTGGTGCAATCTCGGCTCACTGCAACCTCTGCTTCCTGGGGTTCAGGCAATTCTCCTGCCTCAGCCTCCTGAGTAGCTGGGACTACAGGCGCACACCGCCATGCCCGGCTAATTTTTTGTATTTTAGTAGAGACGGGGTTTCACCGTGTTGCCCAGCTGGTTGCGAACTCCTGAGCTCAGGTAATCTGCCTGCCTCGGCCTCCCAAAGTGCGGGGATTACAGGCGTGAGCCACTGCACCTGGCCTAAATATACCTGAATTTGATTTCCATCTTTCCATCAGCCCTCCTTTGTGTGGGTTTTATAGTCTTTCCTCACAACCCCGGCATCCTACTTCTCCTTCCTGACTCTAAGCTCAAATACCTCCACTCTCCCATCTTCATTGCTTCCAGAGTGATTTGTGCAAAACAGATCAGACTGTGCCATGTCTCTTCTTGCACCCTTCTCTGGTTCTGCATGCCCGCACGATAAAGCTCAGGTTTCCTAGCCTGGCCTTGGCTGAGCTGGGTAGCTTTATGACTCTGCTCCCTTCCTTGACCCTGGGCCTCAGTCACGGCAGGCCCATGTAAGGTTACCCAAATTTACAATGTGCAAATCATCCCTGGGTGCTTCTTCTTTGACTATACTCCTTTTTGTACTCCTCAATTCTTGCCATCCTTTAATATGGTGCAAATGTCACCTTCTCTGTAAAGCTGTTCCCTGAGCTTAATCCTCCCTCCCTTCTGCCCCAAGGGTACCCTGGCCTCACCTGCTCATTTCAAGTATGGCACCCAATGGAAAGGCATTAGTAATGATTTGTTTGCTTCTGTGTCTTCTCTCCCAAGCCGCAAGCTCTTTCAACTGAGAAATATCTTCTTTGTGATCTTACAGCACAGCCCAGCCTCTGGCATACAGCAGTCACTTAGTAAATGTTGAATGAATGAATGACCTATGGTCTCTTCTGGTTTGGCTTGTCCTAAACTATGCATCTGAGAATTAGATGGTTCTGGCAATATGATGGAGAGAAACCAACTGACAATATGATGGAACTCAACTTTGCTCTTAGGAATAATGAGTTTTGGGGAGGCTTAGGCTGGAGGATTGCTTGAGCCCAGGAGTTTGAGCCTGCAATGAGTTATAATTGTGCCACTGCACTCTAGCCTGGACAAAAGAGTGAGACCCTGTCTTGCCAAAATAACTAACTAAATAATAAAAATAGACACAATGGGTTTTAAACATTTGAGCTAATGAACCAAAGATGGTAAGGAATTTCAGTAACAAATTTTCCTAGACAATATATCTGTGTGTACTACATCTGGAGACGGTTCAAATAAATGATTAAAACATGTAAAACAGAACCATTAAGTAATCTAGATCATTTACTGCAAAAGAGAAACTTGAAGAGACTTAATAATGGTTTTTAATAAAAGATTATACTCCAAGGATGGCTAAACATCCTCCTTCTCCACAAACACAAAAGAAGAAGAAATGAGATGAAAGCGCTTCAAAGATTAAAGTCAAAAACAAAAAGGAATTGAATGGTTTCCTGCCAGGCAGTGTGAACTCATCTCAAGTCACTATTACAGATAACTCACATTCAGAATCAGGCACAGCTCTAAATGTTTGCTACGTATTATGTCATCTAATCGATCCAATTTTCATAATGAACCCATGCAAGTTTGTTTTAATTTTATTATTCCCATTTTACAGGTGAGGAAATAGAGGCTCAAGGTTGTTAAGTAGCTTACCCAGGTCACACAGCTGAGAAACCATAGAGCTGAAATTCAAAGCCAGGCTGGCTGGCTTGTGAGGTTTTGGTCCTACTTCTAAGCTTCCTGCTTTGCTAGAGGCTGACACAGATGTCAGACCTCTGTCTGGGGATGAAGACCTAAAGCTAAGCTCAAGAAAGCTCGAGAAGTTCAAGTGGCTAGCTTAAATGTAAACGAGAAAATCCCTGAATACACAAATGATTCTTCATTGCCAGGGCAACCAGCTCTCTTGGGGTCATTACATCATTGTGTGTGTGTGTGTGTGTGTGTGTGTGCGCGCGCGCGCGCGCACGCGTGTGTAGAAAAATTAAATACCCATTTTTTGTATTCTTTATTCTGGTGAGTTGGCCTACCAGGTCTTGTCCTGCTAATGAGACAGTAAGTCGTTTTGATTTTTTTTTTGGCTGTCAGGGCATGCACGGTTTCAGCATCCACATGTGTGTGTGTATTTATAAGACCTGACAGGAATCGAGCCATATTTAGATATTATGACTTTACCTCCAGAGGGACAGAACTTACTCTAGGGGTTGAAGAGTCAGCATCTCCTTCCCTGATATTTTTTCCAAGGCAAGCTTGTTTAGCCTGACTCCGGGCACACGCAGTGGGGTCACAGTCAGCACAGAACGGGGGCAGCACGTTCTGCAATTCAAATGCAACTCAAATGTCTGCACCAAAGAAAGTCAACACTCATCTGATGAGTAGCAGAGAGGGGGCTCCAACACTGAGCTGTGCCCCGGCTGCAGGAGGCCTGGAGGCTGGTTCAGGAGAACTAGGCAGCCCAGCAGGAGCCCTGTGAGAAGGGTGGGAATGAGTCACCAGACTTTTCAGGTTGACTGAGGTGACATCTGTTGATTTTCTTTGAATTTAGATGTGTTATCAGTTCACACATTGGGCATAACGGGAAGATGAGTGAACATTTTCTTGATAGTGCCTGACCTTTAGCAGGGTTGTGATAAGATGTGGGGTAAGATATGACTCTGCAAGAATATGCTGGACAGTGTGTGTCCCCTAGTGTGTACCAAAGGAGCGGTGGCAGATGGACCCTCTTGGGAGAAAACAGTGTGACAGGCCCACTTTCTGTTCTCTGACAGACACAGTTGGCCTAGGTGGATATTTACTATCTTAGGGCATGGGGAGGAACTGCTAATTTGTCACACATTGTATTCATGGTCTGGGAAAAGCCCTTGCTTTTTTGACATTGGGTCCTCCACTATAACCAGACAGATTTTGAAAGCTGTGGTTAAGAGTTTGGGTTTTAGGAGTTCATATAATCTCTCTGGCCTCAGTTTCCTCGTGCTTAAGATGGAAACAACAATGGTACTTACCCCCTTAGATAGGAATAAATAGACTAATACATGTCAGGTACTTAAAACAATATATATCCAGCATTAAACTTGTATTTACATGAATGCATGCATCCTTATTTATACAACTTCATATCTATGGGAGGACTTACTCCAATGCTTGCTCAAAATAGATGCTTGGTAAATATTTGTTAAATATTGAAGGAGATAGAAGAATGGATTTAGTGGGGTACCTGTATGGCTATCTGTTCTGACTTCTCAGTAACCTGTAATTCAAGGATAGACCGGTAAAACTGGATGTTAGATTTAATCTCTATTGAACTATATTTCAAAAAAGGGTAGTTTTCTGCAATCATACATCTCTGAAGAATAGATGGAAATGGAGATAATGAGTTTGCATAAAGACTGTGAAAGAAATGGCATGAAGAATTGACTTGGTGAATATCACATGTGAAGGACAGGCAGCAAGGACGATGACTCTAAATAAAATAAAAAACAGGGTCTAATATAATTAGAAACCTTAAAACTGCAAAACATACGTTATTTGTGAATCTACAAAAATAAATATATATAAAAAACAGGAGTCAAATCTCTGACCTGTATTGACCTTCTCTTGGTTGTTGTAATAACGATAGCTTAGAAATAGAAGTAAAATGAAAAGTAGAGTGTTTAGGAGCTGGTACAGTATGACAAGAGTACCTTAATATTAGATTAAATTCTATAAAATTACCACTTTTGGGGTAAAAAATAGGGTCAGATATTGTCAGTATCTTCTATTTATTTTTATTTTTTATTTTTAGAGACAGGATCACACTCTGTTGCCCAGGCTGGAGTGCAGTGGTGCAACCCTGGCTCACTGTAGTCTCAAACTCCTGGCCTCAAGTGATTATTCTGGCCACCCAAAGTGCTGGGATTACAGGCATGAGTCACAGCAGCCAGCCCTCAGATACTGTTAATTTCATATGATTTGATCTAGTATATTTCAGCTAATTGTAGCTAAATCAAAATACTTATAGTGTCTTGCCTTTATTGCCTTTTAACTATAAAAATAAATTGGCCAATTTTATGTGTCTTAGCCTCCTTTACCTCTCAGACTTTGTGCATAGTAGGTACTAAACAAATGTTTTGTTGAGTGGTGTTTTTGGTTATCTTCTCTCAAAAGTCAGGACAAAAATTTGCCACACTACCTAATGCTGAGACTGCCCTTAAAATATATTTACCAAAGTGTTCGCTTCACTTCAGTTTTCATGATTTAGATAAATCCTTTTTGTTCCTTGTTTGGGCAGCACTGGGAAGCTAATTAATACATTATTAATATATTGTAGAGGCAAACAAGACTCTGCTTGCTCACACAGCTATGACAAGAATAAATTCAGGTCAGAAATATTTTTGCAATTAAGGGAAAATGTTATTATAATGAGAAGTTATTTTTTAAACAATAAGACACAACTCAGTGTCCAAACATGGTAGAGACTTACAAATGAGGTGAATGGCAGAGTCAGGCAAGCCCTCTCCCGATGGTTCCAATCATTTAGGGCCTAATATGGACATCTAAAGTGCCCTGAAATGAACTTGAAATGATAACCTTTTGTGATCCCAGGAATGAAGAACATTACTATTCGTATGCGATTTCATAACAGTTGGGATTGGTGCCAAACTTAGGAGCCAGTACTGAAATAACTGAGCAGGAGGCATGAAATGGTTTTCAATTCAGAAAATAAAGAGCTTCCTCCCCAGTAGAAGAGATGGGGGAATGTTCAGGGAGGAGTGTGAATAACCCATGAGTTATAGTACCTCTTTGGGCCTCAGTTTTTCCATATTTTGTTAACTACCTCCTAGAGAATATTCATTCTCTGTAACATCTGTTGTTGCAAGGATAAATCAGATAATGCCTAAGAATGCTATGCATTTCTTGAGGGGGGAAAAAGCTAGAGCCAGAAAATGTATTAATTTGGTTTTGGTTGACCCAGAGATGTGACAGCAGCCACATTACATAAGAAGAGTTCTAAGAAAATAGAGTTGCTTTCATTTTTTAAACAGAAGAACTACAATCTCCTCTCTGCTTGGATCCTTATACAAATCAAATATGTGAGCAAGAGAGGGCCTACGAAATCACCAATTTTAACTTTCCCCCAATGCCATGAATTTTTCTTAGAGATATTTTGAGCATGAAGCATGCACAATCCTGCTCAATTTTTGCCATCTAATGAGATCCCAGCCCCAGGTGCTGTGCTTCTACAATAATGTCTCGATGCTAATTACATTTTAGAATGGTTAGGGCAAGAATAGTTCCAAACATACTTGAAGTAATAACTAGTCGTATATCCAGAAGGTCAACAGTTCAATCAAAGACAGAAAAAAAATTAGCATATCTTAAGAAAGAGTTCAAGTGGTTTTGTGCAAGAGCTCTCATTTAAGTTTGCAAGTGCACTTAAAATACTGATAGAGCTAGGTAATTCTATATTTGCCTTTTTAACTCAGTGAAAGCTCCCAATTTCAGGGTGCAGTGTTTGAGAACAAGAAGCATCTGGCAGGTGAAGGGGAGAGGCGTGTTGTTAGAGAAATTGGCTGGAGTTTCAGGTTAGGGGTCTGTGCCAGGACTGCGCTGCATGGAGTTGTAGAGATGGGGGCTTTGGGCTGCTGAGGAAGGAAAAGAAATGATGCTAGAGAGCTTTGCACTGGGCCAGGGCTCTGCGCCAATCCTCTGTTACAGTAACAACACAGCGCTAATCCACGAGCACAGTAAATCCCTCAAATAATTGTGTATCAAATCACTATCAACAAAATTACACTCTGCTGTCATCAATGCAGTTTCCATAAAAGTGTCTGATCTTTTCCCCAACTTCTCAGTTTTAAAAATGATTTATAACGAATACCTAACAGAAGCAACTGGAAACTCCACCCATTGCTTGCTATTCTACATGACTGAAGTTAACTTTAGTTTAGAAGTGCATCACATTTTAATTAAAAAAAAAAATAACAATTGAGTACCTATTATGTACTTGGTAATAGTTACATGGCTAATAGTGTTAAAGATGATTCCTAAAAAAAAATCATCTGCCAAAACCATCAAATAAATCATTTCTGCTCCACCAAAGGTAAAGTATTAAAATAATAAAACAGCTCAAGGATTTTTTTTATGTGCTAAAAAGTGGTACTTTTTGTTCTGCAAGAGCCCCACACTCTGCACGAGAAGTTCCCTTCAGTGAGGGTGCAATGTACCCTGGCATTGTGTGAAACACAGTCTAAGAACTCGTGATTTCATGGGGGACCAACTAAGCTGGGAACCTAAGAATGACTTTTATACTTCCAACTATAGGAAAACCTTTAGGGAAAAAAATCAAGTTATAACAAAACTTATTAAACTCACTAACTTTTAAATAGGATGGTATCTTCTTACATTCAATTTAAAACAGAAAACATTTTAGGTCGGGCGCGGTGGCTCACACCTGTAATCCCAGCACTTTGGGAGGCCGAGTCGGGCGGATCACGAGGTCAGGAGATGGAGACCATCCTGGCTAACACGGTGAAACCCTGTCTCTACTAAAAATACAAAAAATTAGCCAGGCGTGGTGGTGGGCACCTGTAGTCCCAGCTACTTGGGAGGCTGAGGCAGGAGAATGGCGTGAACCTGGGAGGGGGAGCTTGCAGTGAGCTGAGATTGCACCACTGCACTCCAGCCTGGGTGACAGAGTGAGACTCTGTCTCAAAAAAAAAAAAAAAAAAAAAAAAAAAAAGAAAACATTTTAAATGTACAGAAAAGTACAGAGAATAATAATAACCATCTCATTACTGAGGGTTTTTACCAGTCTGTTTAACAGATCCTGTATCATTTCAGAGGGGTCCTACAGTTGCTCAGGCAGGAATTTTTCCAAATTGGAGACCAACCTCTGGGGACACAGTCTTTCTGCAGGATGTTTTGGGTCCATGGAATTCTCTCCTTGATCCTCTGCCATCCTAATTGAGCTGTTCCTTCCATTCACTTCCATTCACGGAAGTGATGAAGAGCTGCTGGGGGAGGTGGCTGCGGCAGATGCCAGGACCACCGCTGCCTTCAGCAGGTCACAGTCAATCCAGGAAGATCAATGCCCACATAAATAATTCTAACATAAGACTGAGTGCGGGAGGGAAAGAGATTCACTTCATCTGGGGCAGAGCTGGGAAAGGAGGGTGGGTTGGGGTTAGCCCTTGGGGTCAGCTAGGATTTGGGAAGGTGGCGATGAGAGGGATGGGGGAGCTTAATCAAGAGGGAAGGACTTAGGTCCAGAATGGTGAGCAGGCAGTCCTCAGAACAGAGTGTACGCTCTCAGCTAAATGGGTGTGCTTTGGCTGGAAAAAATGTTAAGAGGCCCCTAGCTTACTGATGGAAGCGTCCATGCCCCTCCCCATCTTCTAATTTTCTTTTCCAATGATGCTACTGAGCCTTGAACTTTTACATATCATCCAGCTGCTTTTTAAACCCTAAGGTCATATAATACAGTAATAATTTACTTTTGGAGAGCATGTTACAGTTTACAAATTGCTTTTTGATACATATTATTACATTTGATCCATGTAACAGCCCTGTGACACCCCAGGCTCATCTCCACAAGTTCTTTCCTTTCAAAGTAACTTCTGCTTATAGAAACTGCCAGCTATAGAATCAGAAAAAAAAATTTCCAATAGCAGTCTTACTGCGTTAGAAGCAGAGGCTGGAATAAAGTCAGCAATTTGGGAGAGACAAAGGAGAGGGCATCAGCATAGACAGAGATTGACAGTCCCGAGGGGATGGCACGATTGTGGTTTTGGAAACGCAGAGTGATGCAGAAGAGAGAGAAGAAAGAGTGTGCTGCAGAAAGCAGAAGGTGGAGCAAGGTACAGGGTGGTGGGTCGCTCCAGGTCGGTGTGCTGGCAGGGAGCCAGTGTGGGGTCAATGCCTGCTCAACCACAAGTGGGACTAGGTGTTTACCTTGAGCAGTGCCCTGTGAAACTCAACTCAAAAATACAAAAGGGTGGCTTTCAGAACATGCAGATAGAATAAAATGATTTTTTTTTTCTTTTGAGACGGAGTCTCACTTTGTCACCCAGGCTGGAATGTAGTGGCATGATCTCGGCTCACTGCAGACTTCACCTCCCGGGTTCAAGCGATTCTCCTGCCTCGGCCTCCTGAGTAGCTGGGATTACAGGCACCCACCACCACACCCAGCTAATTTTTGCATTTTTAGTAGAGATTGGGTTTCACCATGTTGGCCAGGCTGGTCTTGAACTCCAGACTTCAAGTGATCCACCTGTCTCGGCCTCCCAGAGTGCTGGGATTACAGGTGTGAGCCACCATGCCTGGCCTAAAATGATTCTTTTTATAAGGTTGGGGAGGCAAAAGACCGTTTCAAGATCTGGGAAGGTAGAAATGCTCATTTCATTTGACGTACGTACGTTCTGTCACATCCCACAACACCTCATCTATTGTAACTTTGATAAACTGTTTTTCAGATCGAGTACGAAAGTGGTGCACTTTTGCGACTGCTTTATAGAACCAAAAACAACCAGGACACCATTTTCTGGTTGCAATCTACTTGGAATAAATCTCATTGATGTTGGATGCATCAACATATCCACTTAGCCTGCTGTCAATCAGTTTACTTTTCTACTTAGAGACACGATGTGAAATGAGATTAATCCAGTTACAGCAAAGTGAGTGAATTCAGTTGAGTAAATCCCTTCCATGGAAAAGAACTTTGTTTTGCAGCTCATTTGAAATGAAATCCACAGGACAGTATGATGCCTTCTCTGGAACTGAACAAATGCATTTATCCTAGTTTTATTTGGAGCTAAATTCACATTAGAGCTATCCCATTTGATGGTGTACTCTATTGTTCTTAGGTGAGGGTCACAGTGAAAGCGTTTGCTGAACAACCAAAATATTTCGGTGGAATTTAGCCTGAGGACTAGTGCTCCAACTAGACTATAAGTGCAGAAAAGATTGACAACTCCTTGGAGAGAGAGGAGAGAGACTAATAAAAACCAACAAAACTGTGTATATTCTTTTATATTCCTCCTTCTTTGTGTTCCATGGCAAAAGGGCAGTCTGCACATAGCTTCCATTTAACAAATACATACTTGGTGGTAACTATCTCAAGCAGGCAAGGTTTGGAGCAGGTCCAGAGGATAATGAGGGGATTAAAAGGTCGGGGAGAGACTCTCAGGGCAACACGCCAATGGAATTGAGATGCTTTAGCCTGGAAAAGGGGTGGCTGTGCTTGGCAGTTGCAGAGGACAGTTTATCATTACCTAACGTTAGAAATCACATTGTGTGCAGGGTGGGATGAAAGACACTCACTTTACATCCCAGGAAGAGGTGTTTAGGATTAGAAATGCGGAAGAAGTTTTGACTTCGATGGATTATAAGGCATCCACCAGTCCTTAAGAAATCTTCCTCTGAAAATGTTAAAGTTGAAGAGCAGATAATCTTCCTGAAATGATTTAGGTGCACCCTGCAGTAGGGGAATGACCCGAGAGGACCTCTCGAGTTCTATTCCATTTCTTATCCCGTGATTTTTCAGTGGCCACTGTCAGGACCTGGCTTACTTCTGGTCTACCTTTCTCCATAGCTGGGAGCCCTTGACCCCTTCCTGCAAGTCAACTGTGCTGTAGACTCAGCACTAAGCCTCTTCTCCGTTGGGAGGGATTTAAGAAGCTCACTCTAGCTGAACACTTGGCTGACTTGGCATGGGGTCATGCTTGCTGCTGGCCTGGCTCTGAGGCATCCCAGTTCTAGCAAGCAGGATTCTGCCTTGTTCCTGAGTCTTCATCTTACTGGATTTACCTGAAATCTGCCTGTGTACTCCTATGCTAATAATTGAAATTCTTTCTTGTTTTCCATGTCTAACATGATTTTGAGATCATACCTGGTATCCACTCTAGAACTGAAGCCTTCTCTCTCTCTCTCTCTCTCTCTATTTCTTCCACACCTCCTCCCACCCCTCCCGGATCTCATACCTGGTGTTCAGTCTCTGAACATTAGCCCTGTCCTCTTTTTTTTTTTTTGAGATGGAGTCTCACTCTGTCGCCCAGGTTGGAGTGCAGTGGTGCAATCTCTGCTCACTGCAACCTCCAGTTCCCAGGTATAAGCGATTCTCCCACCTCAGTCACCTGAGTAGCTGGGATTGCAGGCGCCCGCCACCATGCCTAGCAAATTTTTGTATTTTTAGTAGAGATGGGGTTTCACCACATTGGCCAGGCTGGTTTCAAACTCCTGACCTCAGATGATCCACCTGCCTTGGACTCCCAACGTGCTGGGATTACAGGTGTGAGCCACTGTGCCCAGCCTTTTAGCCCTGTCCTCTAAAGCTGACTGCCTTTGTGCACAGAGTACCACTTGGCAGTGGTCCTAGATGTCTCCTTTCATCTGTGGCTGGATTTTCCATTCCCTGCCCCTCATAACCCCACCACTGTCACTCCGGCCACTGCCGGTCTATTTGTTCTTTGCCTGGTCATATAGTGACATGCCACATGACTCTATTTTCCTATAGTGTTCTATGGTTTATGGTTGCACATCTGAGTCTTTATAAATCATACACTGGTGTTTTCCAACCTTGTCACTATTGACATTTGGGGCCAGTTAAGTCCTTGTTGTGGGGGCCATCCTGTGCACTGTAGGATTCTGAATAGCATCACTGGCTTCTACCCACCAGTAGGTCCTCTCCCCGCAAATTGTGACAAAAAATGTTTCCTGGCATTACCAAATGTCCCTGATGGGGGTGGGGGAGAACCCCTGCTCCACAAGAACCCAGAAAGGCAAGAGTACTTTTTTTTTTGGAGACAAGGTCTCACTCTGTCACCCAGGCTGGATGGAGTACAGTATCTCAGTCATATCTCATTACAACTTCAAAATCCTGGGCTCAAGTGATCCTCCTGCCTCAGCCTCCTGTACCTAGGACTCCAGGCATGCATAACCATACCTGGCTAATTTTTAATTTTTTGTAGAGATGGGATCTTGCTACGTTGCCCAGGCTGGCCTCAAACTCCTGAGCTCAAGCAGTCCTCCCACTGTGGCCTCCCAAAGTGTTGGGATTACAGGCGTGAGCCACCATGCCTGGTCGACAAGAGTATTTTAAAGCCAGTTAACTAGCTGAATGTATAAACAGAACATTTGAATCTGGTAACATTTTAACTAAGGTCTCTAACCTTTTAATAAACACCAAATGGAAGTTTGTAAGGTTTGTATCACAATACAAGGTCTACAGTGGGTAAAATGGGGGTGAAAATCCCTTTACTCTAGATCTGTTCTTCTCAGATTTTATTGTGCATAAGAATCACCAGGGGAATTTTTTCATAGTTAAGATTCTGATTCAATAGGTTTGAGGCAGGGCCTGAGATCCTCACTTCTAACAGCCTCCCTGGCGGTGCCGGCTGCTGCTGGTTCTAGGATCACACTCTGCTACAAGTGCCCAGGCCCTGGATTAAAAATCACGTGAAAGGTCGGGGAGAGGCTATTGGAAAATTAATAATTATAGGGTCACAAGAGCAACATCACAATACTTATTAGAACAGCAGGCTAGAAAAATTTGGATGTTCCCTGCACCTTTCTATAAGGAACAAAAAAAATTGCTCTCAGGGATGTGTTTTGAAATATGACATTTCTATTAGCTTGAAATTATAAATATTATACAAGTTACTTGTGAGCTCTCTGCGCTGGCAGGGATGAAAGCCTACGAACTTCTAAGCTAGCTTGGTAAGTCTTTTAGAGGTTTCCAAAAGTCTGACGGAAACCTAAACTCAAGATCTTTGTAGTCCCGTATTACAAACGGAAGAGGGTAGGGTTGAGGATGGGGCTGGGGGAGGGGATGGAGGGAAGAGAGTCATTGTAAACGAGTCTTGCAGATATACTTTATGGCACTTGCTCACATTACAAATAAGGTGTAAAATGATACTGACCATCACATGATGTTACTACAACCAAAAATCAGATAATTCAGCATATTTTTAAAACGTCTGCAAAAATGAGGTCATTAACTTTCATGTGTAGTGATTAGGATAATCGAGTCTTCCGAAAGCTGCTGAGAGCCTAAAATAAACTTTTTCTCCCCTCGTCTAATGCTGCCTCTGAGTGACATTTCCTTAGGGTTTTGCAGACATCGAACTCATTGTTGCATATCCTCACTGCAGGGAGGAAATGGTCATTCACACTTATTCCTATCTTACTTAGGAAGATTGAGGCCCACTAGTTTGTCTAAGGATGCAGATTCGTCCAGGTTTGCAGAGAATTTATGGATAGGAAGGAGACAATGAAGTTCTGGCCCTTTAGAAGCCAGAGATCCATCATGAGATTAGCTGCACCAGCAGGTAAGTACTCACCTGCAGGGAGGCGAAGCTAATAGTCTAGCTCTGAAAGATTTGGAGAAGTTGTTATCAAAATGATCAAGTGGAATAGAAATAAATGACTTCTCATACTCTGTCCTAGGGATTTTTTTTTTTTTCTTAAATCAACAGTGTAAGTACAGAATAAGAAAGATCTGGCTGGGCACGGTGGTTTATGCCTGTAATCCCAGCACTTTGGGAGGCCCAGGCAGGCGGATCACAAGTTCAGGAGTTTGAGACCAGCCTGACCAACATGGTGAAACCCCGTCTCTACTAAAAATACAAAAATTAGTTGGGCCTGGTGGTGCTCACCTGTAGTCCCAGATACTCAGGAGGCTGAGGCAGGAGAATCACTTGAATCCAGGAGGCGGAGGTTGTAGTGAGCCAAGATCATGCCACTGCACTCCAGCTTGGGTGACAGAGCGAGACTCCGTCTCAAAAAAAAAAAAAAAAAAGACAGAAAGAAAAGAAAGAAAAAAGGATCTGGCTTAGTAGTAGTGCACGGGAACTCATGGGTTTTAGTTGACCAGAATTTCAGTATGAGTCAGCAGTGTGACATGGATGCCAAAAGGGCTCATGCAATGATGGGCCATATTAATAGAAGTATAGGCTACAGATCAAGGGAGGCAACTACCCCATGGTGTTCTGCATCCTCAGATCACTCCTGGAGAGCATAGCTCCATTCTGAGCCCCCTGCCTTAGGAGAGGCCCTACACTAGAGTCCAATCAGAGGCGAGTGCTTAAAATAATGGCAGCATGCAAAACTGCCTCATAGGAGGAGTGGTTACAAGAACTAAGGATATTTATGCTTGAAAAAGAAGACTTTGAGGGACATGATTGGAAGCAGGAGAAGAGCAGGCTATTTGGGAAAAGATCTTGAGGTAGTTGCCAGTGGCAGAAGTTTAGTTTCTGGATTCCCCACGGAAACTTCACAAGGCCCTTCTAACTCTTTGTTGTTTGCAAAATAAACAGATCTTCAGCAAAGAAGACCCTGTTTCCCTTATGATTTCCTGGAAGTATAAAGCTTTGTGGATGCATTGATGCCTGCTTGCTAAACCATCTCTCTCAGCCTACAGATGCACCTCCTTCAAGAAGTCCTTTCTAAAAATCTCCATCTTGAGCCGTTTTTTTAATCTCCTATCAGGAGTTTTGCATTGTGGTAGCATTTTTTTGTTCGTTTGTCTGTCCTAGTTTCCCAAATACACTGTTCATTCCTTAGGGGAAAGGACCCAATTATATACTTTTTTGCTTTTATTTCCCTAAATGTTCTCAGTACATCTGCATACCTGTGAGCTAGGGACTGAGGGAATTTCTACGGACGGTAGCCAAAAGATAAATTAAAGTAATCAGACAGGTAATTTTTACAGCATCTACAAGACGGAGCATTACCGCATGCTCTCTTGATGATAATAACACCTAATTGACCCTTCACTTTATGAAATAATACGAGCTGACAAAGTAGGCTGTATTGTAAATCTCCCCTACATCTTACATTTAAAAATGGAAGTTGTGGAACAAAGCTGGAGAAAAACAAAGTCTGTTCTCTAAAAGCTCCATCTTTTTTGTTCCAGGTATTGGGGATTTCTTTTCAGCTGGGGGATTCCTGGACTTCACACTTTCTTCTTCTTTGATTATTTGGATACTTACAGGGTACCAAGTGTCAACTCATAACATCTTACAGTACCTGGTTTATAAAACGAATTAGTAGTCTTTTATTTAAAAATATTGATCTAGGAAATAAAAATTCCACAAAATGAGTTTGTTTACATAAGAAAGCATCATGTTCTGCGTTGTACACAGGAGACACTGTTGGGGGTAGCAACCCATGAATCTTCGAAAGTCTCTTGTATAGTGGGTTAAAAATGGCATAATTTCATTCGAGGACAGAGGAGTCGGTGAGGCACAGTGAGTCATCTGTGAGGCTGAGCAGAGAACACAGAATACAGGAGCCAAGCTCATGCTCTGTCGCTCTCATCACCAGTCAGTATAACCTCCCACAGTCCAATGACCTGACACGGTACGGAGCAGATGATACTCTCCGTAAGAAGTTGATCTAACTCCACTTGCCAGCCTGAAGTACACTTAGAAAATTTGAAGCACAGAAAGACTGAGACACAGGACCCCAATTTCCTATCAACACCTGTTAATCACAAATATTAGCCCTTAGCTTGGATGACTCCAAAGGCCAAGGGAGAGTGGTGATGTCCTCCCCTAGTCTCAGGACTTCTGCACTCACAGCTGCAGGCCCTCTTGTGAGTCTCCGACTTCCAAGAACAATTCTGGGATACTAAAGGATATAACTGTTCGTAATAAAAAATGAAGGAGAAGGTTTTGTGCCTTTTGAAAGGTATAACCTCTTTAGAAGGATAAGGGTCTATCAGCCCAAAATAAGTCCATCAGCATTATTTACTTCCATATGACTCCCTGAACTACCCAAGAGGGATAATAAAATCTCATGGGATGTCTGCCCGATGCAGAGCACAGGGTTAGAGTATAATTGCTGCGGACAGTCAGCCCTGCAGCAAGTGAGGCACCCAGCAGCATGACACCCAAGCAGCCCACAGAGGTACTATTGAGATGTTTGTAGTTTCTGACGGGACTTGGACATTGCAAGGGATTCCGTTAAGAATTAGATGCCAGCTCTTATGCTGGGTGAAGGGTCTTGCCATCTATGGCAGAAAAGATCATTTCCCTCTGTTCTCAGACCCAGTGGGATTAGGCAGTTTTCCGCAGAAAATCAAAGGGCTTCAGAGAACACACAGTCTAACCTCTCACTTGACTGAGGAAGAAACTGAAGCTCAGGGAAGTTAGGTGACTTGTTTAAGATCACGTGGGGAGCTTCTGGCAGAGCCAGAATTCAGCTTTCCAGAAGCCCAGCAAGGGCTCCTGCATCTCCAGAATCCTGTGTTTGGACCAGTGTTGTGGAAGGGGCCCAGGCTACAGTGTGACAGGCTTGGTGCTAAGTCCCCGCAGACATTAGCAAATTACCTTGAGCAAGTCCCGGAAACTCTCCAAGCCTTGCTTTTCCCACTCTGCAGAATCAGAGGTAAAATCTGTGGTCTATCTACCTCAAAGATCACAGCCAGATCAAACAAGATAATGATAACTCTTTTTATTTACTTATTTATCTTTTGAGACAGGATCTCGCTCTGTTGCCCAGGCTGGAGTGTAGTGGTGTGAACATGGCTTACTGCAGCCTTGACCTGTTGGGCTCAAGGGATACTCTTGCCTCAGCCTCTGGAGTAGCTTGGACTACAGGTGCGGGCCACTGGGCCTGGCTATTTTTTAAAAGAATATCTTGTAGAGATGGGGCCTCACCATGTTGCCCAGGCTGGTCTCAATCTCCTGGGCTCAAGCAATTCTCCCACCTTGTCCTCCCAAAGTCACTGAGCCTGCACGGCAACTCTTTTTAAAGCTCCATCAGGATCAGTGTACAATAACTCTAGAGAAAGAAAATTTTTCCTATTGAGGATATATGGATGGACACCAGGTGATTTATGAACATATGTGCTATGGATATCAGCATATTTATGGTCAATTTAAAGTACTGATATAAGGTATTAGATTTAGACAATTTTCTTAGTTGTCTCAATGTATGGTCGAGATTATCCTGCTAGTCTTACCGATTTAATGATTTATATTTTCAAACAAATCTGTTTAGGGGAGGAGAGCCTTTTCAGCTATCAGACTTTACATTTTGTTTTATAAAGGGTTAAACTCTGTGACCTATAAAATGATGAACAGAAATTTCAAATTACAAGGCTTTCCACCCCACTTTGTACCTCCCTTGTAATATTTCCTAGTTATTTAGAAAGAGTTTCTTTAAAATCATATTTAACAAGAGAACTATCTACTTATTATTTACTGAGTTCCTACTGAGTTCCCAGCAGTTTGTTTCTAATATTTTCCCATAAAGCACTAGATAAAAGACACAAATCATGAACCATTTGTAGGCCGACACATTAAGCCGGTGGTTCTCGAAGGCTGGGGAGTATGGAGAAAAACAAATGGAAAAGTATTATTCATGACCAATTGATCAATTAGGCTGCTTTTCATTAAAAAACATAAAAAGGCAGAACCAATTTGGCAATGACTGTGTTAGAAATGCAAAAAAAGAACCATTATTAATGCTGGATTTTTTTCTTCGTATTTATTTTTAGTTCTCTTTAGAAAAGTACACTGGAGAGCTTTCCGTAATGGCCACTGAAGGAGTGGATAAGATTCTACCCCCCGCGGTGGAACCCTTTTGTAATGCTAATTTAGGAGCATGGACCAATACCTCGTTTATACAGCTTTTTCTCAATACAGTTTCAGAAGCCACAGGCTGACTTATGGAATATCTGAGTGTATGAGATAACCAACCAGGGAAGTTACCTACTAACAAGAGTCATCCATCGTCTCCTAAGGAAATCCACTGTGGCCTTTAATAAATCTGACAATGGCTTATACTCTTGTGCTTTCATGATAAAATCTTATACAGTACAGGAATGTGAAAAATGAGAGGAATTTTTTCCCTCCTAATTATATCAAAATATCATCTTCCACCCCGAGGCTCTGAGGTCCCAGGTCTCATAACTCCCCTCTTGTATTGCTCCTTTCAGGGTTATTTTCCCCCCTATTACTTCATAGGTCTCCTACTCTTTGCAGTTCCAAGTATTTCATGTTGAAGGTTTCTTGTACAGAGCCTTAAGCTATGTAAATGTAATAAGAGTACTTATCTGTGTTTAGTGGAATGCTGTTCTTATTCAGATGAATGAAACCTTAAATGTGTTTGGGTGGCAACCTCCTGGATTTTCAATAACTTCAAGTTTGGGTGTGTGTGAGGGCTACTTCCAATCAGCTCCACTTGTACCACTCCTCACTGTATGTGCCCGTCATCAGAGAGAGTGCTCAGGAACCAGACAGCCTGGGTTCAAATCCCCGCTCCAGCAGGTACTAGTTAAGTGACCTTGTGCAACGTACTAGACCTCTCTGTACCTCAGTTTCCTCATTGTTGAAAAAGGGTAATATTAGCACTTTCTTCACTGCACCATTAGGAGAAGTAGATGAGTTAGTACCTACAAAGTATTAGAACAATGCTTGGCAAATAACAGTAATAACAGGCACTGTTTTAGGAACTTTACATGTATAAATCATTTACTCTTCAGAACAATCTCACAAGATAGGCACCATTATTAATCCCATTCTATAGCTTAAGAAACTGAAGCACAAAAAGAATAACTTGTCCCAGTTCACTCGCTTAGTAAGTGAAAGACTGGGCTCACCCCGAGGCTGTCTTGGCTCCACAGCAAGCACTCAATAAACGTTATCTACTATTATTATTATTACCTGAACTTATGCACTCAATAAATATTTCCAGTTGCTCTTGCTGCTGATCATGAAGAATTTGCATGTCGATTCCATCTTCAAAATGTATTAAAAATATATATGAACTCCAGTGAAATAATCAATTGAGGCAAAGATTATTACCTAAAGTCACTGGGTGACAGTTTGTCGAGAAATAGGATATTGCCACAGTGCCAAAGTGTTTATGAGATACACTTTGAGATACCCCCTGAGACTACTTGCTAATTGCAAAGGGTAAAAAAGTGCCTTTACAACAAGAGATCCCCTGAGCAAGATCACAACCTCAAGCCCTGATCAAACTTGGCATCACACACAGTGGAACAACCTGGCATTCTGTACCTCCTGATAAGATGCAATATGGAGCACCCAGTGGTACCTTGCAAAAAATGTTCAATCAAAATCAAATCATGCTTTTAGTACTAACTTTGAGCTTACAGGAAATAAAGTAGGTAGAGGAACAAATTAACCATGAGGCAACAACAAATTCAGAAACTGGGACCTGGTACAAGAGAACTGGCTTAATCTTTAAAAACATCCAATGTTGAAGAAAGAAGCATGAGACCCAACTGCAAAATATGTTCTTATTTTTAAAAATTAGATTTAAAAAAAAAATGGTATAGAAGACATTTGGGGGGACAAATGGGGGAGGTTAAATCTGCACTAGCTATCAGGTGATATTAACGACTTACTGTTTATCCTCTTAGGCCTAATGATGGTATTGTGGTTAGATAGAGGAATGCCTTTATTCTTAGATGAGTACTGAATTATTTCAGAGTGAAGTATTATTTTATCTGCAACTTACAAGTAATTCAGAGAGAAATAGGTATAGATGGAACAAATATGGCAAAAAGTTAGCAATCGTTGAACGTAGATAGTGAGTACTAATATTTCAACTTTTCTTTATGTTTTATGTTCAGCTATTTTCTCACTATCTTTTCTTTTTTATTTTTATTTTTGAGACAGGGTCTTACTTTGTTGACCAGGCTGGAGTGCAGTGGCACGATCTCAGTTCACGGAAACGTCTGCCTCCCAGGTGCAAGCAATTCTCGTGCCTCAGTCTCTCAAGTAGCTGGGATTATAGGCACCTGCCATCATGCCCGGCTAATTTTTGTATTTTGGTAGAGACAGGGTTTCAGTGTATTGGCCAGGCTTGTCTCCAATTCCTGACCTCAGACGATCTGCCTGCCTTGGCCTCCCAAGGGCTGGGATTACAGGTGTGAGCCACTGTGCCCAGCCGTTCTTCACTGTCTTCTTAAGGAACGTCTTAACATTTTCTTTGGAGAGCATGTAAGACTTTTATCATCATGTACTTTGTGATAGTTTAATTCTCTAAAAGTTTTGTTTATAAATGCATATTTAAAAAGAAAATCTTTAAAAATTATTTACTGAATTCCTACTGACTCGAGTTTATTGAAACTTAACGTTAACACTGTTGAAGAGAACTTGGTGCCTAGCGCCAGGCCTGGCATATAGTAATTGATCGATAAATGTTTGTAAAATGCTTATCTGTTAAACAGGGCCATGCTTTCTTAAGAATTTTTAAGTGGAAAAGAAAGGGCAGGCCAGGTGCGGTGGTTCACACCTGTAATCCCAACACTTTGGGAGGCTGAGGCAGGCAAATTGCTTGAGTTCAGGAGTTCAAGACCAGCCGGCGCAACATGGCAAAACTCTGTCTCTACTAAAAATACAATATTAGCCAGGTGTGGTGGTGTGCACCTGTAGTCCCAGCTACTTGAGAGGCTGAGGTGGGAGGATCACTAAGCCCAAGGTAGTTGAGTCTGCAGTGAGCTATGATTGCACCACTGCACTCTAGCCTGAGTGACAGAGTGAGACCCTGTCTCAAAAAAAAAAAAAAAAAAAGACTCATGAGACTGTGTTATTATCATTATTATTATTTATTTTTGGAGGTCCGCCCACCTCGGCCTCCCAAAGTGCTAGGATTATAAGCATGAGCCACCGCACCCAGCCAAGGCTGTGCTATTTCTTTACAGACCAAGGTACGCTGGGCAAATACCTCAAAAGGACAAAATGGGGACCTATCGACCCTATTGTTTGATTCAAACAACTTATAAAGATTCTTGAACAAGTTTTGAGTTTGTTTTATAGGGGCACAAAAATGAATAATCTGCCCCCAGGATTATCCAGCAGCAACTGTTACTTATTTAAGAAATCCTGATGGAATCACACTTACTGACACATTTTTCGAACGACTGTAGACTTTTCTTGATCCAGGAAAAAAGGGCAAGTTCTACTCAAGTTTAGGCACGAACCCTGTCAGTCATCAACAGCAGTGGGTGTTATTATCTGGGAATCAATAAATATGTTGGAACTAGGATCATTTTCAGCTCTTCTAGAAAGCAATAGTTCTAAAAGAGATGGCTTCAGGAAATAAGTAAGAGACATTTTGTATAAGAAGTTGGAAGAAAATGATCAAGAGTCAAAGAAATAACTAATGATGACATTGTCTTGCATTTTTATAGTGCATTTTTCCTAAGGTATTTCATATCTATGTTAACTCATTTATTCTTACAATATCCCTACGAGGTAGACAGAACAATTGAAAGGGATTTTCACCAGGCCTAAGACATCGGAGATATTCAAAAGGATATTGTATTAGCAACAGAAATATTTCTTCATATCGAATAGATTGATCATCTCTTTCTCCTCTGCTTCAGTAAAGTCATTTTTAAAAAAGATAAAATCTATTACAATTTGGGGAGAATAAGATTTCAGTTTACCACATGGGAGACACTCCAAGTTTAATCTAAAAAAGCAGTTTTATTCAATAATATAGGGCCACCTCTCTTTTACAAAAAAACAAAAAAGGGTATGAGTCAGATACTTTTCAAATTTGAAAAGTAAATATACTTAGGTGGTCCTCTATTTACACAGTGTTCCTTATTTAATAGCAGATGGTTTTGTAAAGAGGGTCACTATAAAATTATTTTATAAAGTTTTATATACAATACTGGATTGTTAAAGGAGAGTAACTTCTGCTAAATGCTCTTTCTGAAACCAAAAATAAGAAACAAAAAGGACCCACTAAAGAACTAAACCGTTAATGACAAACGTTGCTGCACAGAACAAAAGATTCTTCGACCTGAAGTTTCCCATCCTCGGATAACGTAACGAGAGCACACGAAAATTTTCCTATTGGATGTTTAGATCTAAAACATTTCCCTCTCCTAGTTTATCTAGGGATGTATATGTTCAATAGTGTGCAAATTATGTTGCATATACCTTATTAAGAAGGCCTAATTCCAGGTAGGTAAATACGGTAATTTTTTTTGACAGTATACCTGTCAGCGCAATACGATACATTTTAAATTAGTGAAACCGTTGGTTGGTATGTTCAATCCTCATGTTCAGGAAGAGTTAGGACAAAGAACACAAAGCAGCTAACTTCAGACTGGATGCCTAAACCAGAGACAGTCACAGGGATGGAGCCTAACGGCTAGTACAAAGAGAGACAATACCCTTCCAAAATACACGTCAACATAAAGTCTTCTTTTTTGTAAAGGAATGAAAACTGGTGTTCTTTGTATAGGTAACAAAAATGCAAACAGAACTAGAAATTCAAGCAAAGGGAGAAATCCTGATCTCAGAGTGCTGGTGTTCATTCATCACTGCTCAGCCCTCTACCACCCCCTCCAACCCCTTCCAATTTGGATTAAATCCTGACCATGGTGAAGTAGAATTTTTACCTCTGTGATCCCAAGGTCGAAAATCTTTCCCCGAGATGCTTCTGAAGCCAGTTTGTGGAGATTTTTGTGTTATGGACTGGGTAAGGAACAAGCGTTCTCCCAGTTCACTTGATAGAAGTCAAATCCCATCACCACAAACATTGTCACGGCAAAAGGTTTAGAGACATTAGCTGATGGGACTTAAAAGCAGTATTTAGAGAACTAATGAGATTCATTTTAATTAACTCATACAAAATATATGTACAGATATTGTATAATGACATACCTTTTGGAAGAGAAGTGGTTTGTTGAATTTATGTCTTGGCTTTGATGCCGAGTTATTAGAATCCTTTCTGGCAAGAAGGAAGACGAATTCAAGCATCAGAATTACTGCATTTCAGAGTACGGATCCACTTTGTGCTGTCTTCCATGTACCACTCTGAAAGAGGGTGCAAGTTTACAGATCCATTAACTGTGCCTCCTCCTCCCCACCTCTTACTCCCTCCTCCAAACTAACCCTAGTCAGCCCTGCAGCCTGCAGGCAAACCACACAGGAACTAGCACATACGGGGCTTCAGAGAGTTGGGCGTGAGCCTTAGATTATGTGGTTTTGTTTTCTTGCTGCCAGTGTTGAACTAAAATGCAGGAGGTTCACTGAAATACTTTTGCTTCTTTATGCTAGGTTTCAGTTTTAACAATATCCCTCCTGAACACTTATGTTCACATAAGAAAATTTCTAGCCCTAGATATGGTCCATCAGCAAGTCGATCTTAAGGAAAACTCTTATTCTCTTAGTACAGTCATGCAGCCCAAGGAACATTAGGGCTTCTTGGGGGAACTTATTTAAGAGCACCCTTGATCACTCACAATGTTAAAATCCCAGGGAAGATGCTTTGTTCATGCGCTCAGTCTGTAATATTACTCTTGACAAAAAAAGAAGAAACATTCTGAGCTGGGATGACTTCTCACCCCAGGTTTGCCACAGTTCAGCATGAGTTGGAACCAGTTCCTTCGATTTCTGGGACTTCAATTTGTGTTGAGTCTTGGACTGAAGGCTTTTCGGGATTTAAGACTTTCCATTGACCTTATATTTTGTTACCTTCAACTTCCTTAGTTCTTACCTTTAAATGTACCACTCACCCTTCCCCCTATATCAAATGCAACTTGTGAAGGCCTCTTCCTTTCTCTTTGCTCTTGCTAGAAAATGGATTGCCAACGTTGCATCTTTTACAGAAAATTAGAGACATTGCTACTTGCTAAGTGGTGCCATTCAGAGTTTGGGAACTGGATCCAAGATGAGGAGGGAAATGTTGGCTCACCAGAATGTTCCTAGCATTAATCCCTGGAATACCAAGAGGGCAGTGTCAAGGAGAGACTCAGTTTGGGTTCTAAAATTTAAACTTTTTCTGCAATGTGAAATGGCATCCTTTTCCATCTCTTGACTTCTTTATATCTAAACCTTGCTTAAAATTTACTTTCTTAAAACCTTTTCCTTGGTTATAATTGCTCAATATTTTTATTGAAATAGAAAAGAATCAGCAGAGTGTCATGGTGATAGAAAATGCTCAGTAAACATTTGTCGAATGAGTTAAAGGAGGTAATTTTCTGCCCATAACTCCTTTTTTTTTTTTTTTCTTTTGAGATGGAGTTTCACTCTTCGTGCCCAGGCTGGAACGCAATGGCACGATCTTGGCTCACTGCAACCTCTGCCTCCCGGGTACAAGTGATTCTCCTGCCTCAGCCACCCGAGTAGCTGGGATTACAGGTACCTGCCACCATGCCTGGCTAATTATTTTTAGTAGAGACAGGGTTTCACCATGTCAGCCAGGCTGGTCTTGAACTCGTGACTTCAGATGATCCGCCTGCCTCGACCTCCCAAAGTGCTGGGATTACAGGCGTGAGCCACCACACCCGGCCGTGTAACTCTTTAATAACAGGCTTTCTTCTTATTGATGCAAGTTTGTCAAATTTTCTTAAATCCTGGTTATATCTGAAAAGGATTTCTGCTATTTCCACATTATAAAGATAAAATATAAAAAATAACAACATCTTGCTACTTTAAAAATAATAACATCTCAACCTTGGCCTCAGAATTCTTCAGCCTCCTAAGGACCTTCTTGGATCATTACATTGAACAGCTCTATTGCCAAGTTTTTAAATGCTGAAATCCTCTGGCTACAGTCCTTATTCTTCGATAGCTCCCAAGTCAATGGTTTTGAAATGGTTAAAGGAGTCCCTAAAATTCTATGGTTGGGGAGTGGGAGCGAAGGGAAAATGCTGAATGGTATTTCACGGAAACTATTATGGTGTTTTCAGCTTGTACCCCAATGAAGAAGCTAATTTCGCACCGGGCACTACTCCCCAGGGAGCAGAATATAATCCTTCCCCTTACAATCATGGGACAGATTGCAGAACAGAAAAATCTCAAAGGCAAGTTATTTTGGTAGTAAGTACTGATTGACAGACATGTTATGTAGCACATAGTGGGAGAGAAGCAAGGCCACTTGAGTGGTTTATTTCATAATCGCTCTTTAACTGAACGAGAGCAAAGGCAGATCCTAAGAATAAAGACCCTAATATGAGAATGCCAGCATTTCAGTACTCACTATCATGATACACTCAGAAAAACAGCAGCAAGATGAGGAGGCTACAGTAACATGTGAAATCTGGACTTAGCCACAGTGGAGAAGTTTCTTTTTCAAACCATACTTTGTTTAATTTTTTTTTTTTAATCAATTCCTTTAGAGGGATCATTTGTCTATATCTGAACTTCTGGGGTTTTTTTTTTTGTTGTTGTTGTTGTTTGTTTTTTTGTTTTGTGTTTTGGAGACTGAGTCTCACTCAGTCACCCACACTAGAGTGCAGTGGTGTGATCTCGGCTCACTGCAACCACCACCTCCTGAGTTCAAATGATTCTCCTGCCTCAGCCTCCGAAGTAGCTGGGATTGCAAGCACCCGCCACCACACCCAGCTGATCTGTGTATTTTTTTGTACAGCTGAGATTTCACCATGTTGGTTAGGCTGGTCTCGAACTCCTGACCTCAAGTGATCCACCTGCCTTGGCCTCCCAAAGTGCTGGGATTACAGGCGTGGCCACAGTGCCTGACCAATATCTGAACTTCTTGTCCATAATTATGCTTAATTTAACTTTATGGTAAAATGTGTACTTCTTATTCAATAGTATGAATTCAGACATTCTCTTTTCATTCATTCAATAGAGAAAGTTTGAGCACCTATTCTGTGTTAAGCTTCTTCTAGGTTCTGGAAAAGTACCAGTGAACAAAACATAATCTCTGCCCTCCTGGATCTTACATTCTGGTAAAGGGAGAAACAGCAGGTACATCAGATGGTCATACTGTTAGGGAGAAAAATAAAATGACGCAAGAGCCATAGAGAGTGGGGCTGAGACAGGGGTTGTGATTTTATGTTGGGAAATCAAAGGACATTTGAGCAAAGTCCAGAACCAAGTGAAGAAGCCAGTACTTCCCGGATGGATATCTAGGGAAATAGCTTTTGCAGGTATAGGGACTAGCAGGTGCAAAGACTTCAGGTGGAGGCATGTTTAACACAGTGAGTGAGGTGGAGAGGAGTTGGGATGGGGATCAGAGAGACAACAGAACATGTAGGGCCTTGCTGGCCATGGCGAGGCCTTTGGATTTTACTCTGAGTGAGATGGAAGCCAATGGAAGATTTTGAACTGGGGAGTAATATGATCTGACTTGGGTTTTAAGTTTTAAAAGGGTGGCTTTGGCTGTCGTGTTGAAATTAGATTGCAAGGGAACAAGAACAGAAGAAGAAAGACCAGTTGGGAGGCTATTGTTGGCCGGGTGTGGTGGCTCATGCCTGTAATCCCAGCACTTTGGAAGGCCAAAGCAGGAGGATTACTTGAGGTCGGGAGTTTGAGACCATCCTGACCAACATGGAGAAACCCCGTCTCTACTAAAAATACAAAACTAGCCGGGCATGGTGGCACATGCCTGTAATCCCAGCTACTCGGGGAGCTGAGGCAGGAGAATCGCTTGAACCCGGGAGGTGGGGGTTGTGGTGAGTGGAGATCACGCCACTGCACTCCAGCCTGGGCAACAAGAGCAAAATTCTGTCTGGAAAAAAAAAAAAAAAAAAAAGGAGGCTACTGTCATAGTCCAGACCAGAGACCAGAGATGGTTGTGGCTTAGAACAGGATGATGTAAGTGGTGGGAAGTGGTTGGATTTTGAATATACAGGGTGATTGTAAAGTCTAGAAACATAGATAACGTTATTGTATCTTGTATTAGAATATAGCATCAATAAATCATTTATTATCTAGACTGGGTAGCCACCTTGTATTTCAAAGGTAAGCTTGTGGATATCATGAGAGCTGTGAGAGACAAAGAGAGGAGTTAAGGTGACTCCCAGGTTCATGGCCTGAGACCCTTGAAGCAAGGATGTGTCATTTACTGACAGGAGAGACCATGGGAGAGCAGGTTTGGAAGGCAAGACCAGGAGTTTGATTTTGGACTTACTGAACTGAGATGCCCATGAGACATTCCAGTGCAGAGGTCAAGGTAGTTAGATACATGAGTTTGGAGGTCAGGAGAGGCTGAAGAGAAAACCTTGAGAGTTGTCAGAATCAAAGAGTATTTACCGCTTTGCAACTGGATAACACTACCTGTGGAGTAAATATAGATAGAGAAGACAAGAGGTTAGAGAATGGGCTCTTTCAAAGTTGAGAGGTCATAGAATTGAGAAGGGATGAGACAAGGAGATGAGAAGGAGAAATGGTGTCCTGGAAGCCAGGTGAAGCAAACTGTGTTCACTTTTGTAGAATCCCAAGTTCAAAAAATTAAAGGAAAAAACCAATCAAGCTACCTTACAGCAATATTTGTATTTAGTGGATGTTATAGTATTGCAACTAAATTGTGCCCCCAAATGGAGGAAAGCAGATAAGAAGGACCCCTTACATAATGTCACTTGAACAGGGTTAATTCCACTAAGTTGGTAACACTTGACACTTTTGCCAAGCCTAACCAACTCCCCCACTGTTTACTGGGACTTCAGTCTTTAATCTTACCCTGTCTCCTACTTCCCACCTGCCTCTTCAATCACCTTCTATATGCTGACTACTCTTAAGTCTATGAACCTAGGCCCAAACCCTCTTCTTTCAGTGATCTCTATTCAACTGTCCCCTGAACATCTTCACTTGTTGCTCCCACGGCTCCTCAGATTCAAACTGTACAAAGCAGAATTCCCCATCTTTCCTGCCAACTGGCCCCTCAGATCATGTTCATCTTGGTGAACAGCAACAGTCATTTACATGGTCACTCCAAAAAGAAACTTAGTCCCTGTAGACTCCTCCTTTTCCCTCATTGCCACATATATTTGGAGCCCGGTCCCATAACTTCTATCCTTTAACATTATATGTAAAACTATATGTGTAAGAGGAGAGGGAGCAGAGTGGAGATTCACACTGTGCCCATGACTTCTGCCTTAGTTATGGCCTTCATCACTTATTGCCTGAACTATCAGAACATTCTGTTCTTCTTCCAGTTCCTCTGCTTCCAATCTATTTTTTTGAGCACATACACAGATTTATTTTAATAGGAGAAAATGAATGAATTTAAAAACAAAAAAATTGGAATCTCTGACCCTCTCCAAATATAACAAGTAGACTTGTGTCTGAATTGCCGATAGAGCTTAAAATCAAGGACCAAAGATTGGTCCTTAGAGTAGGGGAAAGAGCTAGACAGGAGATTTGGGTTCAAGTTTCAGGTAAACTGCTTCTAGTTAAATATCTCTGGGCAATTATTGTAATCTATTTGTTTTTCCAAACTCAGTTTAAGCTTACCTCCTCCAGGAAGCCTTCCCTGACTACGCAGATTTAGACAAGTCCCCCTTTCACTCCCATAACACTGTCTGCCTTTATTATGGCAACTACTTACAACTGCCGATTTATTCCTGCTTCCTCCTTTAGAGTATTAAACTATAATTTCCTTTTAGTTTCACAGTTCAGCGTAGTGCTTGGCACCTAGCAGATGCTCAATAATGTAGAATGTATGCATATTCCACAAACTCAGCTTTCTCACCTGTACAATGGGATAATAATGCCTACTTCTCAGCATTCCTTTGAGATTTACATAAGCTATGCATATAAAAAAACTTCATAAAATATAGCTCAATGTATAAAATACTTGTAGTTTGTCCCCCACTATTTTATAAAGTCCAAATACCTCAACATAGCATTCAAGGCCCTGAACAATGTTTTCCAGGTCACCTTTTCGATTTCCCTCTGGCTCCCACCCCATTACTCTATATTATAGCCAGCCAAATAATATTCCAAACTCACCAACTTCTTTCATACCTCCTATCATTTTATATCGGATTCACCTATCTACACGTCAGTATCAGTAATATGGGCTACCATCATTATAATTATGATTGAAATAGTAGGAGATAGAAACAAATGTTGCTTTTGTCTACTAAGCATTTTGTTATCCTCTGTCTTTTCCCCTTATCCTAGTCAATATTCCATTCAAACATACGGGTTCAATTACATTTTTCAATGCCTACCGGATAAAATTACCTTGTAGTATGGATAAGGTTCTTCATGATCCGACTTCCTTCTGTTATTTAACCTTCCTCTACTGCTCCACTAATAGCCTTCGTGACAGCTGTAGTAACTACAGTATATGTAGTTTTCCCAAGATAATAGGCTGGCTCAGCTTTCATGCCTTTACACATGATGTGTCCTTTGCCTCTTATGTCCTCCTCTACTTTGTCTATCCAGTGAACTCCCTGTCAACCTTTAAGATTCAATTCAGATGTAAACTCTTCTGTGAAACCTGCCCTTAAATACTCAGTGGCAGAATTAGATGCTCTCTTCTCTCTTATTATGCCATACATATCTTGTCACAATCTTATGTGACGGTGCCTGTCACCTCCACTAGCCTGTAAACGTATCCAGCAGAGGGCTGCTTTTTATCTCCGAGTCCTTACCGTCTGGCACAAAGCGGGGGCTCACGGAAAATCAGTTGAATACATCAACAACTATCCGTCAGTGGCACCTGAAGCCATGTCATTGGAGCTACCCCATCATTGCCCATCACACACTGCTCTTCATAGACTACTATTACATTCTCTGTCCTTTGAGGTGGCAATCACGTGCTGGTGGTATTTCTAGTCAGTTAAAATGACAGTATTAACACACTTGCAAACATTCATTTCTTGAAAGAAGGATTAGGGCAGTGTCATAGCCCGACAGACTGTGAAACGAAGACATTTACCTTCATTCCCCTTGGTACCCTTTAGCTCCGGTTTTTGCGACCACCTTGCTTGAGGCCCTGAGAGGAACTGCACCAGGGCAGGAAGTGAGGAAGCGGAAGTGGGGACCGGCCTGGGCCTTGGGCCTGGCTGGAGTAGGTGGAATATCCTGGGGCGAGGAGGTTTGGCCCTTGGGCAGCGGCCGGCTTTCCTCTCAGGTAACAGCCTCTGCTTGGGAGTGGTGATGGGACTCAAGGCGGGTCTGGAAACATCGGCTGCCATCCCACCTCCCGTTTCCTGCCGGCACCGTCGGAGTCCGGGAGGGCGACGAGGCGGTTACCATCCGCAGGAGGCGAAATCCCTGTGGCGTGACGCCATCACGTCCCTCCCGCCTTCTAGGAGCTTCCCTGAGGTCCAGCCTTCCCCTCCGCAGTGCATTGCCGGTTCTCCGAGGGTAATTGCTGGTCTGATTCTCTGTGTGACCGAGCGCCCAACACCTGGCTCATCTGGTACACAGCCATCATCTGAAATGGGGGTTGGATGAATGAAGACGAGGATGCCGAGGAAAGGCCCTGCCCACAGAAAGTTGATTCTTGCTCAGCCTCCACCCGCCATTTTCAAAATTCTTTCCAAAGCATCTCGTTTCTTCCTCCCCCACGGCCCTGTCTGGCGATTATTCTTTGTGTTGCGGATGAGGGTACCGAGACTCAGGGAAGTTGTTAAGTCTTAGGAAATGGCAACGCAGGACCTCAGATCATGGCTTTGAATCCTAATTAAAGGAGAGAGATGAGGCATGTGAGCGTTCAGCGAAGAGTAGCTGTTTACTCCAGGGGGTGAGGTGTGTCTTGTGCACCTCTATCTCCATTGCCTAGAATGGAGCCTGCCACATAGTAAACTCTGGAAGATTATTAGTTGAATAAATTAATGAACACACACTTGGGGCTCAAAAAGATTAGACTTTCTGCCTCTGACAGTATTCTTTTCATCAAAACAGTAACACCTCCTAATGGCGTGGTAGTCTCTGTAACCATTCTCCCGTAGCGTTCTTGACCGGAGCTCATTTCCTTCCGAGTCAAACTCATGTCTATAGGCAGAACCTGTACAAACACAAGAGCTGTTCTTTCCTCATAGTTCCACCTTAAATGCATCTTTTCAGAGATGGCTCCGGGCACTCAGCCTCTTAGATGCTATTGTCATTATTGTCCCAAGTATTTGGATAAAGTCAGTTTAGCTCCTCTGTTCCTTATTCTCAATCCTGAAATCCAAAAATTTTTGGAAACCAATTTTCCCTCCAACTCATTTGGTGGTAAAACTTGGCCTGAGGCCATTGTAGTCTTTTTTTTTTTTTTTTTTTTTTTTTTTTTTTTTTGAGATGGAGTCTTGCTCTGTCGCCCAGGCTGGAGTGCAGTGGTGTGATCTCGGCTCACTGCAAGCTCCGCCTCCCAGGTTCACGCCATTCTCCCGCCTCAGCCTCCCGAGTAGCTGGGACTACAGGCGCCCGCCACCACGCCCGGCTAATTTTTTGTATTTTTAGTAGAGACGGGGTTTCACCTTGTTAGCCAGGATGGTCTCAATCTCCTGACCTCGTGATCCACCTGCCTCGGCCTCCCAAAGTGCTGGGATTACAGGTGTGAGCCACCGTACCCAGCCCATTTGTAGTCTTTATTCCAAATATTTACATGTTTTTATTGCAGACATGTTAATGTGTTTAATTGTTCAGAGCAGCCCCACACCTTACTGTGGGTATCATGTAATATATGGTATAGATATGGCACTATTCTTGAAAATTCCACCCCCTCAACGCACCCAAAAGAGAATTTCCACAACTCATCTGGCCTCAAAGGATTTGGATAAACGATCGTGGACTGATAGTTTAATGCCACCTGATAAATCATTTCCTGTTAGGATTCAGATGAAATGGGGAGAAGGAAACAGCATTGTGAAAGTGGGCAGATCTAAAAAGAACACTGAAAGACCTTTTCAATGTAATCATTTGTTTTGCTGGGAATTATTTAGGAGGAAAGCTCCTTAACTGAATGGTAAGTTTTAGTGTGAGGTTCATGTTTTATGTTTCTCCACAAAGCCATACAAATGGTAGGTACTCAAGAAATATTTGTTGATGATTTGAAAATATTTGCTCAAAACTATAGAATTTTACTTGACAATTACAAGAGCTAGATTTTATTTTTTAAATGCCATCTTTATAGGAGTTTGTGACCATCTGGGCAGCTAGTAAGAACCCGTGTCTAAAAAAAATATTTTTTTAAGGCCAAGCACGGTGGCTCACGCCTATAATCCCAGCACTTTGGGAGGCTGAGGTGGGCGGATCACTTGAGGTTGGGAGTTCGAGACCACCCTGGACAATATGGTGAAACCCCGTCTCTACTAAAATTACGAAAAATTAGCTGGGCTTGGTGGCTCGTGGCTATAGTCCCAGCTACTTGGGAGGCTGAGGCAGGAGAATCGCTTGAACCTGGGAGGCGGAGGTTGCAACGAGCCAAGATCGTGCCACTTCACTCCAGCCTGGGTGACACAGCAAGACCCCATCTCAAAAAAAAAAAATTTTTTTTTTTTAATTAGTTAGACTTGGTGGTATGCAACTGTAGTCCCAGCTACTTGGGAGGCTGAGGCAGGAGGACTGCTTGAACCCAGGAGTTTGCAAGCAGCCTGGGGTACATAGTGAGGCTTTATCTCAAAAAAAAAAAAAAAAAAGTGATTGTAATTATAAAGCTATAGAATCAGTGCAGGTTTATCCCAAGGCATTGTGTCAATCAATTATTGTGTCATTTGCACAACACATGTTTCTTGAGTACCTACTGTTGCTAATTAGCTGTTAGGGATAGGATTACAGTGGTAAATAAGACAGTCAGGGTCCCTGCCCCAGGGAGCTTCTAGTTTGGTGGTGAAGAAAGGCACTGAGCAAGTAACAAATAGGTCAGTACAGATTGTTACAAGTGCAATGAAGGAAATTAACCAGGTGCTGGGGAGACCTAAGTAGTTAGTGTGGTCGGTGAAGACCTCTCAGATCTGTGACATGAAATACCTAACTTCTTCCCTCTATTTCTAAATATTATAGCGAGTTGGGTAGCCAGACAACCAACATTCAAATGTGGAAATTTACCCTCTTGGGCACTAATTTTGTCACATCACTATAGTGATAACAGTCTCACAGTTATTTGATGGTATGTGTAAACAGCATTTTCATATAGTCAGATGTCTAAAACACAATAAACCAACATATAATTTACAACTAACACCAATTAATTGAGCTCCTTGACAGTCTGAAAAGATAGCAGTAGTAGAATGGTGTCTTAAATATTCTGTGTTCATATCACAAGGTAAAGTTCAAGTCATTGTACATTAGTAAGTGATATGAATTCACTTCTCTAGACTTTTTTCCTTGTGATTTTTCTAATGGTTGGGGTTGTATTTATTTCTGAAATGATGTCATGTAAATTCATTTTAAACTACTCTATTGGATTAGAAGGCTATTATTTTGATATTTTTCTGGGTTAGAAAATTCATTTAAGAAAACGGTTTTTAAAAGTTTAAAATACAGGTTAGAGAATGTAGAAAAACCTAAAAATTACGATTGTCCTTCCAGAATATAGATAGGTAGCTATCCAAAAAAGAAAAAAAATTTAACATTTGTTGTTCAATTCCAGCAAGTTGTGATTCTAACAAGGCTTTAAAAGAAAATAGACTCGTGAAGAAACAGATCAATATGTGTTGCTGTAAGCCAATGTCATAGTGCATCTCTGCCTTGAGTGAGTTTGGTAGAGGGAAAAAAAGGACAATAGATAAAGAAAACCCTCATGATTGAAAATTTTAATAGCTTACTGAAATAGTATAAATCAGGTTTTCACTGCAGGAAGGAGTCAAATAAAAATGATTGTGTTTGAAGTACAAAAAAGAGAAAATCAGAAAGTTGTAGAAATACAACTTTTCTTTTTCTTCCTAGGGTTAATGATAGTGTCTTTCTGAGAAATCTTTTTCTCTTTTTTTTTTGAGACGGAGTCTCGCTCTGTCGCCCAGGCTGGAGTGCAGTGGCACAGTCTCGGCTCACTGCAAGCTCCGCCTCCTGGATTCACACCATTCTCCTGCCTCAGCCTCCCGAGTAGCTAGGACTACAGGTGCCCACCACCATGCCTGGCTAATTTTTTGTATTTTTAGTAGAGACGGGGTTTCACTGTGTTAGCCAGGATAGTCTAGATCTCCTGACCTCGTGATCCACCCACCTCCGCCTCCTAAAGTGCTGGGATTACAGGCGTGAGCCATCATGCCCGGCCGAGAAATCTTAATTAAACAGATATTTAATACATTTTCTTATTTATTTATTTATTTTTGAGAGAGAGTCTCACTCTATCTCCCAGGTTATAGTGCAGTGGCGTAATCTCAGCTCACTGCAACCTCTGCCTCCCAGGTTCAAACGATTCTCATGCCTCAGCCTCCCAAGTAGCTGGGATTACAGGTGTGTGCCCACCAAGCCCAGCTAATTTTTTGTGTTTTTAGTAGAGATAGGGTTTCGCCATGTTGCCCAGGCTGGTGTTGAACTCCTGAGCTCAGGTGATCTGCCCGCAGCGGCCTCCCAAAGTGCTAGGATTATAGGCGTGAGCCACCACACCCAACCACTTATACAGGTACATTTTCTGCCTCGCTTAGTTAACAGTGTGTTGTATTTTTACCAAAAAGAGGTTATCATCTCTTATTTTTTTAAAAAAGAAGTGATAGTTTATTTAGGATGCTTCTAAAAATGTGTGTCTTCCTTTAATACACATACAGAAATTAATCAAGCCTGAGCTAGTTATCTGAGGTGGTCAAGGGAAGCAAAACTAAAAGCAGTGAACACATTTGTTATGGATTTTAACATTTTTTTCTTTTGTATGTGTGCAGTTTCTCTAGTAAAATCTGATTATAGATCTTCTAGGTTTCGTTGGATCTGGATGTTCGTCAGGGCTCGAAATCAATTTGATACACCGTCTTGGCAGCTGGCAGTGGTGAATCACTAGGGAAATTGCAAACTAACTGACCCTCCTTAATACAAAATAATGAAAACGAGAAAGGGAATGGTTTCCTATAAACTGAACTGATCATTCACAAGCATTGTGTAGAGTTTGGGGGCTGCATATCCTTTGTAAGTTTCAGTATATGGGCCTCTCTGTGTGTCCTTGTTTTGAGACCTGATAGACACAGGCTGATCACTGCAGGATTTAGAGAAATCCTTGTATTATTTGAGTCTTACTATTGACACTGTTTAATCCTAAACTCATTCTTCTTTTTCCAAAGGTGAACAAATAAAGTAATTTAACCTTTCCCTCTAATTTACCAGGCTTATCTGGACTACAATAGAGGTTTTAGGGTACCATGAGTTAGCTGTGGAGTCCACTGATGTGCAGCTGTTTGTCTTCATAGTTGATCCTCCTTTCTTTTAGGTTTAGCAGGCAAGCAGATTGTATTTAGATCTGATTCTCAGGCTTGTAGTTCTAAAAACAATACAGTCATAGGGTCAGTGGGTGATTCTAAGACTCAATTTTACCCCCATTTTAGTTATTCTCAGAACATAATGCTTTTATACATGACAATATATCTTAAGAGATGCCTGAAATCCTAGCATTTCATGAGGCTAAAGTGGGAGGATCACTTGAGGCCAGAAATTTTTGACCAGCCTGTGCAACATATGGAGACCCCCATCTCTACAAAATATTTAAAAATTAGCCAGGCAGGCTGGGCGCAGTGGCTCACGGCTGTAATCCCAGCAGTTTGGGAGGCTGAGGCGGAAGGATCACAAGGTCAGGAGTTTGAGACCAGCCTGACCAACATGGTGAAACCCCGTCTGTACTAAAAATACAAAAATTAGCCAGGTGTGGGGGCGTGCACTTGTAATCCCAGCTGCTCAGGAGCCTGAGGCAGGAGAATTGCTTGAACCCAGGAGGCAGAGGTTGCAGTGAGCAAAGATCCCGTTACTGCACTCCAGCCTGGGCAACACAGGGAGACTCCGTCTCAAAAAAAAAAAACAGAAAAACAAACAAACAAAAAAACACGGCAAGGCACACACCTTGGGAGGCTAAGGCCAGAGAATTGCATGAACCTAGGAGTTTGAGGCTGCAGTGAGCTATGATTGCACCACTGTACTTAGGCCTGGGAAACAGGGCAATACCCTGTCTCTGGAAAAAAAAAAAAAAAAAGAAAAAGAAATGTCAGAGTGCAAGTTCTGTTTTTTAAAATGTTGACTTGTCTACTGTCCATGTAATGCTTTGTAGCCATTATATTTCTGGCCAAAGAGGTTGGATGATATTTTCTGCAGAAACTTCTATGACTAGAAAGACAACCTGTATTTCTTTAAATAATATAGGCCAATTTCTCATGAGGGATTTTCCCATACCTATCCTAGGAACAGTTATATGGTACCCTCGATTCTGGCTGCTGTAAGTGAGGGGCTGATTTGGAAACAAAACCTAGATTTGCAGACTGATTTAGTCTTCTATAGACTTAAAAAAAAGTTTAATTTTAATTTTTTTTTGTGCTTTCCTTGCAGGAAATTGATACTTTATCAACATAGAGATTAATTATTTGTATTTGGGAGCAGCAGCACTGGGGACCAATTACCTGTCAAGAGTTTTATAAACCAGTGACATAAACTGTTATTCCATTGCTTTCATCCTCCATCTCACCTTGGAACTTGTATTACTTATGGCGTTCAGGAGACAAGTGAAAAACTTTGTGAAAAATTACTCAGATGCTGAAATAAAAGTCAGGGAAGCAACTTCTAATGACCCTTGGGGTCCCTCTAGTTCTCTGATGCTAGATATCAGTGACTTGACTTTCAACACAATTTCTCTCTCAGAGATTATGAATATGTTATGGCACAGACTCAATGACCATGGGAAGAACTGGCGCCATGTGTATAAATCCCTTACGCTAATGGATTATCTCATCAAGAATGGATCAAAGAAAGTTGTTCAGCATTGCAGAGAGGGGTTCTGTAACCTTCAAACACTAAAAGATTTTCAGCACATAGATGAAGCTGGAAAAGACCAAGGTAATGGTTAAAGAAGTTTATATAAGCTGGGTATGGTAGTGTGCACCTGCAATCCTGGTGCTTGGGAGGCTGAGGTGGGAGGATCACATGAGCCCAGGCATTTGATGCTGTAATGAGGAAAGATTGCACCTGTGAATAGCCACTGTACTCCAGCCTGGGCAACATAGCAAGACCCCGATCTCTAAAGTTTAAAACAAAAGTTTATAGCATGTGCCAATAAAGATTAGGAGGTTTGGGGGATCATTTTCTATCAGGAGGTGGGAAGAGTTGTACTTAAATGTACTAGCTATCTTTCCTCTGGGACAGTTATAGTTTCCAATTTAATCCTCTGTATTGAGTCTTCAGTGCCTTAGAGAACAATACTTTTTTCAAAAGGAAAAAAAAAGCGAACACACTTAGGTTTCTGATAAAATGATACCTCATAGAAAATGAATAAAGTGAATAAAACAGGAGGCACGGCAATTTGGTGTAATAATGTCACTATAATTCATAATTATAATTAAACTGGAATTTAGTCATAAATTAAGGAAATATTTCCACAGGCTGGAATCTTCAAAGACTATCTAGATGGAAGCAGTTAAATGAATACAAAAATTTAGATCATAAAATAATTCTTTCGGGGGCGGAAGAGGAGGTGCAGTAGGGAAAGGATAGGATCCTGAGATGATTCAGTAGTGCCTGATATTCTACAGTGGCAAAAGGCTCAGCGCTTCCTCTTCTGCTACTGTAAAATTATAATTTGTGTTTAAAGTGAATAGTTTTATGAATCATGAGAAGAGGATAAAATTCAGAGCATTCTCTCTGGGAAGCATGCATTTTAAAAATAGACCTTTTTTTAAGGGCAGCTTTAGGTTTACAGAAAAATTATGCAGAAAGTTACGCAGAGTTCCCATTTACCCTTCCCCACTCAGACACAATTTCTCCTAATAACATCTTGCATTAGTGTGGTCCATTTGTCACAATTTATAAGCAAATACTGATACATTATTGTTAACGAAAGTTCATATCTTACATTAGGATTTACTCTTTGTGTTCTACAGTTCTATGGGTTTTGAAAAATGCATGGTGTCATGTGTCCACCATTCCACTATCATACAGAGTACATATGTCCTGTGCTCCACCTTTTCATCCTTTTCCTCTCCCCTTGAATCCCTGGCAACCACTGGTCTTTTTATCATCTCTATAGTTTTGCCTTTTCAGATGTCATAGAGTTGGAATCTTAAAGTATGTAGCTTTTTCAGACTGGTTTCTTTCACTTGGCAATATGCATTTAAGATTCCTCCATGTCCTTTCATAGCTTGAGAGTTTCGTTTTTTCTTCTTTTAAAAAAAAAAACTTTATTGAGATATAGTTCACATGCCATGCAATTCACCCATTTAAGGTGTACAGTTATGTGGATTTTGGTATATTACAGTATAATTTTTCAAAATTATAACTATAACATAAAATTTGCCTTTGTAAGTATACAATTCAGTTGCATTAATTACATTCACAATGTTGTGCAGCCATCACCACTCTTGGTAAAACTCTTTCATCACCCCAAACAGAAACCCCATAACCATTAAGCAATAGCTCCCCATTCCCATTCCACCAAGGCCCTATCTGTCTCTCTAAATTTTCCTGTTCTAGGTATCTCATGTAAGTGGAATCATACAGTATTTGTTCTTTTGTGTCTGACTTATTTCAGTTACTATAATGTCCTCAGGGTTGTCATGTTGTAGGATGTATCAGAACTTTATTCCTTTTATGTCTGAATAATATTCTATTGTATGTACATTACGCATTTTAAAAATTTACTCATCTGTTGATAGACTCTTGGGTTGTTTCTTTTAGCTATTGTGAATAGTGTTCCACTGAACATGGGAGTGTAAGTATCAATTCAAGTTCTGGCTTTCAGTTTATTTGGGTGTATACTTAGGAGTGGAATTGTTTGATCATATGGTAATTCAGTGTTAAGCTTTTTGAGGAGTTGCTAAATTTTTCCATAGTGGCTGTATCCATTTTACATCTCCACTGGCAGTTTAAAAATGTCCCAGTTTTTCTGTATTCTTGCCAGCACTTGTTATTATCCTTTTTTGTTGTTGCTGATTATAGCTATCCTACTGGTTGTGAAGTGGTATCTCACTGTGGTTTTGATTTACATTTCCCTAAAGACTAATGATGTTGAACATCTTTTCATGTCGTTGTTGGCAATTTCTATGTCTTCTCTGGTGTAACGTCTATTCAAATCCTTTGCCAATTATTAACTTTTTAAGACAACTTTTTGAGTATTAAAAGTTCTTTATATATTCTGGATACAAGACCCTTATCAGAGAAGTGATATGCAAGTATCTTCTCTGATTCTACAGATTCCTTTAATTTTGTTGGAGGTGTCTTTTGATGCACAAAATTTTTAAAGTTTGAAGTGCAATGTATAATTTTTTCCCTTGGTTACTTGTGCTTTAGGGGTCATATATAAGAAACTATGGGCTCCATTGTCTAATCCAGGATCATGAAGATTTATACCTATCTTTTCTAAGAGATTTATAGTTTTAGCTTGTACATTCAGGTCCTGGGTCCTTTTTGAATTAATTTGTGTATGTGCTGTGAAGTTTAACTTCATTCTTTTTCATGAAGATGCACTGCTACCATTTATCGAAAAGACCATTTTTTCCCTATTGAGTTATATTGGCATCCTCGCAAAAATCAATCAACCAAATAAGATGTATGGGCTTATTTCTGTACTCCCAGTTGTTTCATTGATCTATATGTCAGGCCTTATGCCAGTACCATACTGTTTTGATTACAGTAGCTTTGTAGTAAGTTTTGAAATTAAGGAGTGTGAGTTCTCCAACATTGTTCTTTTATAAGCTTTTTTATTTATTTATTTATTTTTTCTATTCTGAGTCTCTTGCATTTTCATTTGAAGTTTAACACCAGCTTATGAATTTCTGTTAAAAAGATGGCTAGGGCCAGGTGTGGTGACTCACACCTATAATCCCAGCATTTTGGGAGGTGGAGGCAGTCAGATCACTTGAGGCCAGGAGGTCAAGACCAGCCTGGCCAACATGGTGAAACCCCATCTTTACTAAAAGTGCCAAAAATTAGCCAGGTATGGTGGCACACACTTGTAATCCCAGCTACCTGGAGGCTGAGGCATGAGAATTGCTTGAACCTAGGAGGTGAAGGTTGCAATGAGCCAAGATCACACCACTGCACTCCAGCCTGGGCAACAGAGTGAGACCCTGTCTCAGGAAAAAAAAAAAAAAAAAAAAAGATGGCTAGAATTTGGCTGGAATTTTGATGGGCTTACATTGAATCTGTAGATCAATTTGGGGTATATTGTCATTTTAACAATTCTAATTTCTCCAATCTTTGTACACAGGATGTCTTTCTTTTTATTTAGATATTTTTTCACTTCTTTCAATAGTGCTGTGTAGGTTTTGGTGTACAAGTCTTGCATTTCTTAAGTTTTTTTCATTTTAAAGATTATTTTCCAGTTAATTTCAGAAGTTCTTGCATTTCTGAAAGTTATTTCTAAGCATTTTAGTCTTTTTAAAACTCCAGTAAATGGAATTTTTTTTTTTTTTTGAGGTGGAGTCTCGCTCTGTTGCCCAGGCTGGAGTGCGGTGGCACCATCTTGGCTTACTGCAAGCTCCACCTCCCGGGTTCACACCATTCTCCTGCCTCAGCCTCCGGAGTAGCTGGGACTCAGGCTGGAATTGTCTTCTTAATTTCATTTTCAGATTGTTCATGGCTGGTGTATAGAAATACACCTGATTAACTGATTTTTGTATGTTGATCTGTCTACTAGATCCCGTCATGTACAAATAGTTTCACTTCTTCCTCTCCAATCTAGATTCCTTGGCTAGAAAGAAGTGTTGAGAGCAGACATCCCGTCTTGTTCCTGCTCTTTGGAGGAAAGCTTCCTGTCATCAAGTATGTTAGCTATGGGTTTTTTCATAGATGTTCTTTATCAGGGTGAGGAAGTTCTCTTCTATTCCTAGTTGTTGAGTGTTTTTATCATGAAAGAAAGTTGTCTTTTTATGCATTTGTACCTTTTATATGTATAAGATAAGGTATACATGGATGTGTTTAAGTTGACTATCATAAAGATCTTTCAGATTCCCTAACAGTTGATCTTAGCACCAAAGCAAGTACAAGTACACCATGCTAGACTTTATGAATACTCTTGATAATTTATTACCACCAAGAGAGCAAGAAAAATGCAAGTTAGAACTGAAATGTCAACAGAAGCATAGTGCATTCATTTGTTGATTATGGAAGGTACATTAGCAATTAATTGATAACATTGTACACATTATTCACTAATACAAATTAATGAAAAAGATTCCATTGGGGAAAATACTATCTTTTACGTATTTCTTTTTGTGTATTTTTTCTTTTTTTTTTCTTTGAGATGGAGTCTCACTCTGTCACCCAGGCTGGAGTGCAGTGGTGCTATCTCGGCTCACTGCAACCTCTGCCCCCCAGGTTCAAGTGATTCTCCTGCCTCAGCCTCCCGAGTAGCTGGGACTACAGGCACCTGCTACCATGCCCTGCTAATTTTTGTATTTTTAGTAGAGACAGGGTTTCACCATCTTGGGCAGGCTGGTCTTGAACTCCTGACCTAGTGATTCACCCGCCTCAGCCTCCCAAAGTGCTGGGATTACAGGTGTGAGCCACCGTGCCCAGCCCTCTTTGTGTGTTTTCTAATGAATGTGATATACTAGAAGAGTAGCTGTTGCCATAATTTCACTCATACTTAAATAAATGTGCATTCATTGACGATATATACTTGCATAACAATTTGTTACTGCTGGGGTATATAGTCAAAATAGTTTGCAAACCACTGGCTCTCAGGATAAAGTCAGGCCCCTTAACATGTTTCCAATCTACTTTTCTGCTCTTACTTCCCTAGTCCTCAATGTGGCACATTGCATTAACAGTCATTCCTAATATATTGTTTCCTTACACATTTCTGTGCTTATACTTAAGATTTGTCTTTCCCCTTGAAATATTCTTTTATCACTGTCCATGTTTTGAACTCCTACTTAATCTCCAAATCCTAGCTCAGAATCCTTTTTCCCTCTATCCCCAACTACTCTTTCCCTCATTGGGCGGAATTAATTGCTGCAGTACTTTATTCATAATATCAAAGCAGTGCTTTTTATGGTATATTTTATTGATTTTATATGTCTCATTTTAACTAGATTGTAAGGGCATGTACCATATGTTAATCATCCTTTCACCGTCAGGCCTGCACAGAGTAGACAGTAAATTTTTATCAAATGGAAGTCATATAAAAAAACAAGAAAGAAAAACTGCTAGATAAAAATGATTTTGTTGACTCGGAGAAGAAAGAAGGCAGTGTCAAGTCTGTACTGAGAAGTGAATGAAAGAGAAATTATTTGGTCCAAGTAATCTATATCTGGAGCCTGCCGTAGTTACAGGTTATCAAGACAGATGAAGACAAAAGAAGATATTATAGAAAAAAAGGCTTTCTTGGCTCTCTTATTTGGTCTTTACACTTGCTGTTCCCTTTCCCTGGAATGCTGTTGTCCAGAAACCTGCATGGCTTTCTCAGAAAGTCTTATTAGAGGTCTTCTAATTCTACCCTAGTTATAAAAAACAGCCCGGCCTCCTCGTTGCACTGACATGCCCTGGCCACCTTCTGTTTCATTTTTCCCCATAGCACTTCTCATCTGACATAGTGTATATTCTATTTTAGGATGCGTTTATTGTCTATCCCTACTAAAGTGTGCATTTCACGACGGCAGGGACATTTTACCTTTTATGTCCGCTTCGTCCTTGCCCTATCTCCAGTATCTTCAGCAGTGCCTGTCACATGGTACATGCACAGTAATTAATAATAGTTATACTAGTAGGAAAAACATTGGGAAAACAAATAGGAAAAATTGGGAAACATCAGAGAATAGTAAGTGACTTTTTCAAATCATTTCTCAACACATTTTTCTTTAATCTCTAGACAACTTTTCAGGCGATATATCTCTGAATTTAAGCAGTGAGTCTAATTGTTAATCTGAAAAAATTAATTCGTGATTTTCCATGTGTTTCCAGACTTTGGTGACATTCTGTATTGTACTTACTGTAGTTCTAAAAGAATCACCAGCTGGATACATTGCTTTAAAGTTAAAGGTACTTCACAGGAAACACTGTCGAGGCTATAGAAGGACATATTGAGCATATCGTTTGAAATGTAACTAACGTAGTGTTTAAAAATAAATTTATTCTGTATTTGCTAACTTTTGGGCTCTTTTATTAGCAAGCATGTTTACTACACTTTGTAACAAGTGGTATTCTCAACACTTGGCATGCATTAATTCATTTAATCTTCACAACAGCCCTTTGAGATGGGAAATGTTATTGGCTCCTTTTTGCTGATGAGGAAACCAAGCTGCAAAGAGGTTGAATAACTCTTCACACAGCTAGTTAGTGGTAGAGACAAGATTGCAATCTAAGCATTTTGGCTCCAGAATACATGTTCTCAACAACTACAGTATATTGTTGAATGAAAGAATTAAGAATGCTATCCTCATCCTGATCATTCTGTTCACTCCTTTACTCCATCCTGTCAGCATGTGTCATGTTTCCAGCTTTGACCAAACATTTAACCAATTACATACAGCAGAATGGAAGGGGCTGAGACTGAACTAATTCTGATCACTATCCTGGGACAAGAATTCAGAAATTTAGCCTTTTTATTAAAAAGTTTTTTAAAAATATACTTTGTTTTTTTAGAGCAGTTTCAGATTCACAGCAAGATTGAGAGGAAAATACTGTGTTCCCAAATACCTTCTTCCTCTGTACATGCATAGCCTCCCCCATCATAAACATCCTCAACCAAAGTGGTACATTTGCTACCGTCGATGAATATATAGTTACATATCATTTTCACCCAAAGTCCATAGCTTACTTTAAGGTGTACTCTTGGTGTTGTACATTTTATAGGTTTGGACAAATGTACAATTACATGTACTCATCATTATAATATCACGCAGAGTAGTTTCACTGCCCTAAAATTTTTCTGTGCTCTGCCTGTTTTTTCCTCCCTCCTTCAGCTCCTGCAACCGTTGATCTTTTTACTGTCTCCATAATTTTTCCTTTTCTAAAATGTCATTTAGTTGGAATCATTCAACATGTACCCTTTCAAGTAGGCTTCTGTCACTGGGCTGGAGTGCAGTGGCATTATCAGAGGTCACTGAAGCCTTGAACTCCTGGGCTTAAGCGACCCTCTCAGAGGAGAATCAGCTTCCAGAGTAGCTGGGACTGTAGGTGCACACCACCACGCCCAGCTCATTTTAAAATTTTTTGTGGAGACAAAGTCTCACTATATTGCCCAGGCTGGTCTTGAATTTGTGGCCTCAAGCAATCCTCCTACCTTGGCTTCCCGAAGTGTTGGTATTATAGGCATGAGCCATTGCGCCCAGCCTCATTTCCTTTTAGCACTTAATAGTAGCCCATTGTCGGGATGAATCACAGTATATTTATCCATTCAGCTACTGAATGTCACCTTGATTGCTTCCAAGTTTTGGCAATTACAAATAAACAACTGTATGAAGTTTTTTATGTGGACAATAATTTTCAACTCCTTTGAGTAAATACCAAGGAACCTGATGTACTCAATTGTATGGCAAGAGTGTTTAGTTTTATAAGAAACTGCCAAACTGTCTTTTAAAGTGGCAGCCCCATTTTGCATTCTCACCAGCAATAATGAGAGTTCCTGATGCTTTACGTCTTTACCAGCACTTGGTGTTGTCAGTGTTCTGAATTTTGGTCATCCTAATAGGTATGTATATAGTATCTCTTATTGTTATTTTAGTGTGCATGTCCCTAATGACGTATGATGTGGAGGATCTTTCATATGCTTACTTGCCATCTGTATATGTGTTTTTTTTTTTTTTTTTGAGATGGAGTCTCGCTCTGTTGCCCAGGCTGGAGTGCAGTGGCGTGATGTTGGCTCACTGCAAGCTCCGCCTCCCGGGTTCATGCCATTCTCCTGCCTCAGCTTCCCAAGTAGCTGGGACTACAGGCACCCTACGCCCAGCTAATTTTTTTGAACTTTTTAGTAGAGATGGGGTTTCACTGTCTTAGCCAGGATGGTCTTGATCTCTTGACCTCATGTTCCACCTGTCTTGGCCTCCCAAAGTGCTGGGATTACAGGTGTGAGCCACTGCGCCCAGCCTGTATATCTTCTTTAATGAGGTGTATGTTAAGGTTTTAGGCCCATTCTTAAGTCAGGTTGTTTGTTTTTATTGTTGAGTTTTAAGAATTCTGTGTATATTTCAGATAACACTCCTTCGTCTCATTTTTTTTTTTTTTTGCAAATATTTTCTCCCAGTCTGTGTCTCATCTTTTCATTTTCTTGACCATGTCTTTTGCATATCAGAAAGTTTAATTTTAATGAATAACACTATACTGCCTCATGGGTAGTGCTAGTACCTTATAATAATAAAATAATTCTGATTTCTTCTTCCCATCCCTTGTATCATTGCTGTTACTTATTTTGCTTATACATAAGCATATGTGTAAGCATGTATAATCACATTGTTGCTGTTATTGTTTTATTAATAAATAATAAGAAAGTTTTTATTTTCACTTATTTCTTTTCTGATGCAGTTCATTTCTTTATGCAGATCTGAGTTTCTGAACTTTATCATTTTCCGTTTCTCTAAAGAATTTCTTTGAACATTTTTTGCAAGGTAGGTTACCGGCAACAAATTCCCTCAATTTTTGTTTGACTAAAAAAGTCTTTATTTCTCCTTCACTTTCTTAGTTTTGGTTTCTGAGAAGTTGAATGTAATTCTTATCTTTGTTCCTGTATACGTAAGGTGTTTTTTTCCTCTGGTTTCTTTCAGGAGTATTTTTTTTTTGAAAAAAATATTTCCATTTATCCTGCTTAATGTTCTCTGAGCTTCCTTGATCTGTGGTTAGTGTATAACATTAATTTGGGGAAATTATCAGTGACTGTTGTTTCAAATATTTCTCCTGTTCCTGTGTCTCTCTCCTTTGTTAATTTCCATTACACATATGTTACACCTTTTATAGTTGTCCCATAGTTCTTTGTTAATTTCCATTACACATATGTTACACCTTTTATAGTTGTCCCATAGTTCTTGGATGTTCTGTTCTTGTTATTTATTGTTGTTGTCATTCAGCTTTTCTCATCGCTTTTCAGTTTTAGTGGTTTCTATTGAGATGTCCTCCAGCTCAAAGATTCTTCCCTCAACTGTGTCCAATCTCCCAGAAAGCCTACCAAAGGCATTCTTCATTTCTGTTACAATATTTTTGATTGCTAGCATTTCTTTTTGATTCTTTCTTAGAATTTCTATCTCTGTGCTTACATTGCTCATCTATGCTGCGTGCTGTCCACATTATCCGTTAGAGCCCTTACATCTTAATCATAGTTATTTTAAATTCCTAGTCTAATAATTCTAATATATTGGCCCTATCTGCACCTGGTTTTGTTGCTTGTTCTGTCTCCTCAAACTGCGATTTTTGCCTTTTAGTATGTCTTGTAATTTTTTCTTGATAGCTGGGCATGAGGTACAATAAGAGGATCTCAGGTAAATAAACTTTTAGTGATGTGGCAGTAAGTTAGGCTTACTGATCTTCCAGATCAGTTAGGCTCTGATAACACCCCATCAGGTTAGGCTTTGGTTAACTAGCTTCTCCTAAGGGCAGAACTTGTTAAGAACAGAATGCTCTGGAAAATTCTGAATGGTTTCTTTTTCCCTCGCCCTGCTAGAAGCACCAGGGGATTTTTCTCCAGTATTTACTGCGAGAACTTGGTCCAGCTCCTTGAGGTAAAACAAAAGTGGGGGAGGCCTGAAGACTTCCCCTGGAGGTTTGATCTCTCAGTTATAGTTCAGGCTTCCCGACCTCAGCACTTTTTTCCTTGGAGGTTTCTGCTCCAGCAAGCCACGATTCTCTGTACTGTATTCGCCTGTCAGTCTCAATGTGGGGCTCAGTGGTTTGCCCTGTGACTACACCTCTCTGATGGGTCCAAGAAGAGTTGTTGATTTTTCTGTATGTTCAGGTTTTTACTTGTTAGAATGGAGTGGCAACTCCAAGTTTTTACATTTTGGATCAGAAGTCAGGTTTATCCTTTTTTATCCGTTTCTAAGTTATTTAGGTGAAGGATGGTACAAGAAGCATACACCATGTACTGTTTATGTTGACTTTAAAAATCCTTCATTAAGTCTAACTAATTTGAAGGTCTTGGGTAAACAGCTAGAAATAGTTGGCAAGGCTGGGTCAGTCTCTTTTATCTTAGGTGAAGGCCCATTACAATTTAAACTCAACCTCACAAGAGTGGGCACCGTAGTTACCACAGGTGATTCCAGGTTCCCAGGTGATCGTCCTGAATCTCGTTAACATTTGCAGGTAGTCTAACATTCTCTCTTTTATGCCTACAGTGTCTGTATGCCTCTGTCACAGTCCATTTATGTACACGTCTTTATCCCTTGCAAAACTCTGAATTTTTCAAGGGCAAGAACAGTGTTCCTAGCACTTAGTACCTTGCCTTGGGGTAGGATCACTCAATACATACTTGATGAATGAATGATTAATACCTTGATATTTTTATTCCTTTAGCAAATTTAAAGCAATTGACTTTTTTTAGAAAGATAAAAAATAGAAATGTCAGAGTTGACTGATACAAAAATTTCCCTTTCTTCACTACAAATTACGTTTTAAAATAGTTTTATGCTAACTACTTTATTGAAATATAATTTACATATTATGAAATACATAAATCTTAAGTGTACAGGTGGATGGATTTTGATGGGTGGAACCATCACCCATAGCACGATAAAGAACATTTTCATCACCTCATCCAGTTCCTTCATCCCTGCTTTCCCTCCTCTCCAGAGGCAACTAGTTTTTGAATTTCTTTAACTGTATAGATTTGTTGCATTTTTTCTTAAAATTTATGTAAATGGAAGCATGTCGTATGTGTTCTTCAGTTTCTGGCTTCTCTAAACATAATGTTTCTGAGAGTAATCCATATTGTTGTATATATCAGAATATAATTTCTTTTTATTGCTGAGTTGTATTCCATTATATGTGCATACCACAGTTTATCCATCTATTGTTGATGGATAATATTTGGGATGCTTATAGCTTTAAGTTATTGTGAATAAAACTCTTATGAACATTCTTGTGCGATATGCATTCGGTTCTCTTTGGTATATCCTGAGGAGTGGAATTTCCGGGTTGTAGAAACCATAAAATATGACTAGAAACTAAAGTTTTCTTAAGTGATTTCACTATTAATATATGAGAATTTGTTGTTCACATCCTTATGAACACTTAGGAATGTTATTATTTTCCATTTAGCCATTTTGATGGGAGTATAATGTTTCAATTTGGTTTTAATTTGCATCTCCCTGAAAAGTTGTTAAGTGCCTTTTCATATGATTTTTGCGCATGAGGACATCTTTTGCCTGTTCAAGTATTGTCTGCTCAAATATTTTGCCTATTTTTAACATTTTATCTTTTTATTATTAATTTCTAGGAATTTTTATATATTTTGGATATGAGTTCTTTGTCAGATAGACATATTATAGATATTTTCTGCCATCCTACAGGCTACAAAAATTCTGTAGCTTGTCTTTTCCATTTTCTAATATTGTCTTAGGATGAGTAGAAGTTTGTCGTTCTGGATGTGAGGGCAATCTGGCTGGCTAGGCAGGAGTCCTTTTCCTCCCTCACCACTCTATGTGTGTCTCTCCTAAAATTGGATTCTTGGTCAAAGAGGATAGAAGAGGATTTTTCTTTGGTTGAGGGTATAGGAGTAGCTGCACTCCCTTTTTAGGACCTCCAAACAAGCTCTCAAGATCTATTTGTAGGAGAACATGGGGTAAAAAAAGTTTTAAGTTGGTAATTTTGATGAAGTTCAATCTATGGTTTTCTTTTATGGTGATATAGTTTGACTGTGTCCCCACCCAAATCTCATCTTGAATTCCCACATCTTGTGGGAGGGACTCTGTGGGAGGAATTGAATCATGGGGGCAGGTCTTTTCTGTGCTGTTCTCATGATAGTGAATAAGTCTCATAAGATCTGGTGTTTTTGTAAGGGGGAGTTTCCCTGCACAAGCTCTCTCTCTTTGCCTGCCTCCATCCACATAAGATGTGACTTGCTCCTCTTTGCCTTCTGCCATGATTGTGAGGCCTCTCTAGCCCTGTGGAACTGTAAGTCCATTAAACCTCTTTGTTTTGTAAATTGCCGAGTCTTGGGTATGTCTTTATCAGCAGCGTGAAAGTGGACTAATACATATGGTTAATGCCTTTTTTACCTTGTCCGAGAAACTTGCCTATCCCAAGGAATATGTTCTCCTATGTTTTCTTCTAGATATTTTATAGTTTTAACTAGGTGTGTGATCCATCAAGAATTAGCTTTTGCGTATATTGTGAGAGATAGAGTTCATTCTTATCTGTATGGTATCCAATTGCTTGAGAATTATTAGATTTTAATAATAGACTATTTCCATATGCATGATCTTGTTTGATCTCCTTAAAGCATCTTGTGAAAAGACAAGAGCAGGTATTTTCTCTTTTACAGAAACTTGGAGGCAAAGCTCAGAGATATTAAGTTATTTAGGTAAGGTTGCATATCCAGTTTACGGCTGAACACAATTAGAACTCATCTAAATAATATATCCTGATATTTAGTCATATGCTATTAGTATACTAAACAGCCTCTCCTAGTTAAGTCTTAAAAATATCCTAATGGGGTTTCACTGAACTACTAGAGTGAACTTAATTAAAATTATCTGAAAAATATCTAATCAAATATGAAAGTTTTAAAATATCATCAAATTATTTACAGAAATTACAGTATTCTTTTAAAACCAATTCAGATTCTAGGAATTGTGTGGATTATAGATTTGTGTGTTTTTTATTCTCAATTAGCTAAGTCATTAAACTGCAATTAATTTTATTTAAATAGACTATTTCATATACATATACACACATACATTTAAATTAAAGGTATAGTTTTAAAAAGAGGGCCACATTTTAAAGAGACAGATTTCAATGTTGTTATTAAAAGTTATGTTAGGCTGAGTGTGGTGGCTCATTCCTGTAATCCCAGCACTGTGGGAGGATTTCCTGAGGTCAGGAGTTCAAGATCAGCCTGGGCAACATAGTGAGACCCTGTCTCTACATTTAAAAAAAAAAAGAAAGAGAAAGAAAGAAAATAAAATTAGCTAGGCATGGCTAATAGGGGGCTGAAGTGGGAAGATAGCTTGAGCCCAAGAGTTTGAGGTTGTAGTGAGCTGTGATTGTGCCACTGCACTCTATCCTGTCTCAAAAAAAAAAAAAAAAAAAAAAGTGATTTTACTAGAAATAGCATTCATTGGTGACATTCCTGTCATTTTAGCTTTTCATTTTCATGATCAGTCACCTAATTTAAGAATGAGGTGCTTCACATTTATACTAATGACTGATTTCTGTATAGGCTGCCTCTCCCATTGTATCCTCCAACACTCACGGATGTGCTCATACCAGTCACCCACCTATTTGCTCACCAGATTTTGAATATCTTGGACTAAGAACAAAGCCTTTAAGCCAGAGTTGAGATATAAATTAAAATATGGAAGGCAGATACTCTGGGAGACATAGTACATTTATTTATATTTACACTAGGCTGTAAATTATTAAGATTTTGTTGGGGTGGGGGGAGGTTGCTTTTTGAGTTTAGATTCTCATAGAAAGAGAGAAAACATCAAGTATTTGGGCCTTGAAAAGGTTTAGACAAAGCGGGAACCCTAGGAGTAGGAGGAAAAAGCAATGTCTGAAGTCTTCCTTTTCAAGGCAACTATAATGAATTGAATAAAGCCAAGATATCTGGAAAAAATACATTCAAGAAAAATAAAATAGAAAATATTTTAAAAATTACTCTAGATGTTGATTAGCCATGTCAAGGCTATAAAGTCAAATAACTAAAATTTGGGGGCATTAATACATTTACAGAAGGGACTGGATTTGGGGTGTATGAGGCAGACAGTTCCTAGTAGTATGATGCAGGGGCCAAGCATCGTCGGAAACAATCTAGCTTAAAAGTGGATCAGACTTAATTTTCAGACTAATGTCAGACATTGAGAGTCAGAATTCTCTAATCAGAGAACCCACCTAATATATGATGGTGGATTAGATTAATAATGTAATTTGGATGCACTTATTGTTGGTGGGTTAATTAACACAGGCTTCTGAGTTTATTTATAGCTTAAGTGAGCAAATGCAATTTCATGTAACAAATATTTTTTATGAACACATAGTTTCCTTTAACAAACATATATTATAGGCTTTAGGTCATCATAAGCCTTGTTGTTAGAAGTTATAGCATTGTGAGTTTAAACCAAAAACTTTTATTTAAAATAGTTGACTATTTAGCCTTGTGTTCCTTTTCAACAAATGACATCCTATTGGTAATCATGATAGTAAGAAGCAAAGCATGAATTCTTTTAAGCTTAAATGTGACCTTTACCCAGCTGGCTAGTCTTCCCATGGAGCTCTTTATTTATTGTACTCACATGGACGACAAAGCACAGTAAACAAAAAAGGGAAAGCAACCAGTTTAGCCCTTTCAGTGCTGCATCAGCAGAATTATTATCTGTTAAGGCTCTCATCAAATGAAATCACTTGTAAGTATATGCTAAGGTCAGTCAAAAAAATTAAAGCCAACCTCCACTTTCTAGTTTATTAGCTTTATGACTTCAGGAAAGTTACTTCATCACCCTAAACCTTACTTTTCTCTTAGGTAAAATTTACCTTAACTCTGAGGATTAGAGATATGTCTGAGAGTTAGTCACGTAGTAGGTTACCCATCAATATTAGTTAATACTATCAGCTCTTGATAGATTTTAACTTTTATTATTTTCATTTCCTAGAACGGATATTCATGTTCAAATAAAGCTCCATTCAGATACTCACTAGGAAGGTCTGTATTTATTTGTTTATTTATTTTAGAAGACAGGATCTCACTCCATTGCCCCAGTCAGAGTGTAATGGTGTGATCACAGCTCACTGCAGCCTCCAACTCCTGGACTCAAGTTTTCTCCTGCCTCAGCCTCCTGAGTAGTGGGGACTACAAATATTTGCCAACATGACTAGCTAATTTTCTTTCTTTCTTTTTAATGTAGAGAAGGGATCTCTGTATGTTGCCCAGGCTGGTCTCAAACTCCTGGCCTCAAGTGATCCTCCCACCTTGGCCTCCCAAAATGTTGGAATTACAGATATGAGCCAGTAGAAAAGGTGGTCTTTTCTACTGTCCTGTAAAATGGTCACCCTCTGCTTGTCCCTAGCACCTTGTCCATATATACATTGTAGCCCTGTCATACTGCCATAATTATTGATTCACACGTTGGCCTCCCTCACTAGGTTTGGAGGGCTGAGGATACTTTATTTGTATCTCAGTTTCTTCTCCTTCTGTGGCGGAGGTGGGAAATCAGCATTTGCTGACAATGGCTGATGGGCCGACTGAATGGCAAGTATGCTATTATAAACCCAAAGAAGGAATTTGTAGCTTTAATATTTTCTCTTCATCCTAAATATTCTTCTATTTTTCTAAGTGTTTCTGGTATAGATTTATTTTTACTTACTTATCTTACTTGGTCTTTGGAGATCTTTTTGACATGAAAATTTATGTCTTTTCTGTAAAATTCTCAGCTCTTGTCTCTGAATATTGTGTTTTTTCTGTTACCTCAATTTTCTTTTGAAACTTCCTCTAGATGAATATTGGGGCCTATAATCTGTTCTTTATGACTTTTAATTAATCTTTTTAATCTTGTTGCCTCTCTGTGCTGTATTTTGAGAGAATTCCTTAGTACCATTCTCCTGTTGGCCGGACACGATGGTTCATGCCTGTAATCCCAGCACTTTGGGAGGTCAAGGCAGGTTGATCACTTGAGGCCAGGAGTTGGAGACCAGCCTGGCCGACATGGCAAAAATACTAAACATTCAAAAATTAGCCAGGCCTGGCGGTGTCTGCCTGTAATCCCAGCCACTAGGGAGGCTGAGGTATGAGAATTACTTGAACCCAGGAGGCGGAGGTTGCAGTGAGCTGAGATTGTGCCACTGCACTCCAGCCTAGGTGGCAGATTGAGACATTGATACTCTGTCTCAAAAATAAATAAATAAACAAATAAATAAATAAAGTACTGTTTTCCAATTACCAAATCTGTCTTCAGCTGTTCTAGTCTGGTTTTTATCTTGGATGTTGAGTTTTTAAAAAAAATCTTAATGACTGCAGTTTTCATTTCTAGGATTTTTAATTGATTCTTTTCATAGCCATCTGTTCTTGTTTCATATCTGCCTTTGTTTTGTTTTATACTTTTATATTCCTTGTTGTCAATGAGTCATGTATTAATGTATTAATCTCTTTATTTAAAATTCTTTGTTAGAGGGTTTTCAAATAATAGAATATATATTCTATAGAAGATCCTATAGAAACACTGATTTCATTTGGTGTGGATTTATATTGTGATTGCTGATTTTTTTTTTTTTTTTTTTTTTTTTTACAATTTTAACTTTTATTTTAGATTCAGGGGGTACATGTGCAGGTTTGTTACCTGGATACACTGCATGATGCTGAAGTTCAGGGTACAATTGATCCCCTCACCCGTGTACTAAACATAGTACTCAATAGTTCGTTTTTCAACTCTTGCCTCCCTTCTCACCTTCCACTTCCAGTAATCCTGTTTCTGGTGTTGCCATCTTTATGTCTATGGGTACCCAATATTTAGCTCCCATTATAAGTGAGAACACACAGTATTTGGTTTTCTGTTCTTGCATGAACTTGCTTAGGATAATGGCCTCCAGCTGCATCCATTTTGCTGCAAAGGACATGATTTCATTCCTTTTTATGGCTGCATAGTATTTCGTGGTATATGTACCACACTTTCTTTATTCAATCCACCATTGATGGGCACCTAGATTGATTCCACATCTTTGCTATTGTGAATATTGCTACAGTGAACATACAAGTGCATGTGTATTTTTGGCAGAATGATTTATTTTCTTTTGGATATATACCTAGTAATGGGATTGCTGGGTTGAAACCAGTTCTCAGTTCTTTGAGGAATCTCCAGATTGCTTTCCACCATGGCTAAACAAATTTACATTCCCACCAGTAGTATACAAGTGTTCCCTTTTCTCCACAGCCTCACCAGCATCTGTTGTTTTTTTGGTTTTTTGATAATAGCCATTCTGACTGGTGTGAGATGGTATCTCATTGTGGTTTTGCTTTGTATTTCTCTGATGATTAGTGACGTGGAGCATTTTTCCTGTGTGTTTTTTGGCCAGTTGTATGTCTTTTGAGAAGTGTCTGTTCATGTCTTTTGCCCATTTTTTAGTTGGGTTGTTTTTTGCTTGTTGAATTGTTTAAGTTCCTTGTAGATTCTGAATATCAGACCTTTGTCAGATGCCTAGTTTCTCCCATTCTATAGGCTGTCTCTTTACACTGATAGTTTCTTTTGCTGTGCAGAAGCTCGTTAGTTGAATTGGTGCCACTTGTCAATTTTTGGTTTTTATTGCAGTTGCTTTTGAGGACTTAGTCATAAATTCTTTCCCAAGTTCAATGTCCAGAACGGTGTTTTCTAGGTTTTCTTCTGGGATTCTTATAATTTGAGGTCTTACATAGATTGCTGATTTCATTGGCTGACTTTCTTAGCATTAGATTTTAAAAATATGCATTTTAAAATTTTAGTTTTTAGACTATTTTGAGTGGGAGGTTTTTTCCCACAATCACTCATGTTCATTTTTTTCCTTTTTTTTTTTTTAAAAAAATAAAATAAAGGTTTTCCAGTTCCCTTTACCCAGGTCTTCTAGACTCCCTCCTGTACAGGCCTTATAAAGGTGGCTTGGGGCACATGCCCTGTGATAATACTAGAATGTTCTAGACCCAGGAGCTGAGCAAGCAGGCGGCTTAGTTTAGTTCCAAGTATTAAGACTGCTTGTGTGTCCTCCTGCTTTTAGATCCACAGCTACAAATAAGTTATATTCCAGGAAGCAGTTGATGGCTATTTTTTTTTCTTCTCCTTTTCTTCCCAGCCTTCTCTCACAAACACTGCCCCCATAACATTAAAGAGTGAGACCAGCTGTGATTTCCTAACACCTGAGGAGCTGAACTCTGGGCTGGCAGATCAAGAGCCCAGCAGCCCTTGGCTTCAGCCTTGCTCACTGCTTTTTCATTTCTCTTATATTTCTGCTTCGTGGGGGTTTTTATCTTGTTTTTGAGACTGGCAGTGTCTATTACTGCTGTGTATTTGGAACAGAACAGGGGGATACTTTGAAGCATGAACTCACTGTGCCAACTTGACTGGAGGGATTTTTTTTTTTTTTTTTGAGATGGAGTTTCACTCTTGTCGCCCGGGCTGGAGTGCAATGGTGTGATCTTGGCTCACTCCAACCGACTGGAGGTTTTCTAACCTGGAAATTTGATCAGATATTTTAGCTACTTCTCCCCTCCCTTCCTACCCCCACCCCATTCCCTGAAGGCATTGTGGAGAGTAGATTGGAAGGAAGACTAAAGCTAAGTAAGTAATTTAGGACACCGCAGGCAACAAATGATCAAGGTCTGAACCAAGATGAAGAGAAGAGAATGGATTTGGAAGATAATTAGTGGGTATAGTCAACAGACATGGATAAGTGAATTTGGGAGGTGTATGTTCATATTTCTAACTTAGAATGGAGATAAAAGTCACCAAGAAAGGAATATGGGAAGAAGGGTAGATTTTGGTAGGGCAGTGAGTCAGGAATAGAGACAGTAGTATTAAGACTTTTACAATTGTTTGAAGCCTCGTACATGTTTTACTAAAGATCTTCTGATACATATTTTTTCTAGCGGTGCATCTCAATGCCCAAGATCTTTGAATTTACCATATTTGCGAATCTCTTTACACGAGGTTCAGCTTTAAATGTATATAGATTTCTCCCTAGCATTTGGAAAACTTTTCCTTAGCATATTCATTCATTTCACAAACATTTCTTAAGTGTCTCTTAAACAAACAAGCATAGTCTGGCCTTCGTGGATGTCACAGTTAATTGGAGGGAAAAGACAGTTACCAAACGGGCAATTGCTAACTGTGAAAGTGCTGTAAAAGACAAGGGTAAGGTACTGTGAGAGTGCATGAAAGCAGGGCCTGGCCAAGTCCGAGGCCCATTCTGCATAGGGCAAAGTGGGAGGGAGTGTTCACTGTCCATGGAAGGCTTTCCCGAAGAAACTGGAGCTGTTCCCTGTCTGGCGCACTCTGCCCTAATGTCTGTGCAGAGCTGGCTGCTTCTTACTATTCAAGACTCAGCCATGTTACCTCTTCTGCAAGACTTTCCACGACCATACCCAAAATTAAAGTCCAGCATATCACCCTACTTTATTTCTTTTTGGAACATTTATTTTTATCTGAAATTATCGTGTTTATTATTGGCTGTTTCAGCCAACTACAATGTAGGTGTCCTTGCCTCTTTTTTTCTGACTTGCAGTGACCTTGCCTCTTTTTTACTGACTTGCACCCCCATTGCTTAGAATACTTCCTGAAATGTAAGTGTTCCAGAAATTATTAACTGACTGCATAAATGAATGTCCTTGGATCTTGATCTCTTGCGTAGTTGCTCTACTAATTTGATTTCCTTGTCCTGTTTTTTGTTTGTTTGGGAGGACTCCTCAAGTTGGTTGTCTACTTGTTCATTTTTCTATCACCTGGATCCTACCCTCACTCCCCTGTCATTCTGTAATTGAGGTTGCCAATTGTAGCATCACACCCTGTGACCATGATGATGGGCATGTGACTGTTTCAAGCTGGGTCTCTTAGAGTCCTTCTCCTGATACTCCAAATTTGAAGGAAGGAAGAGGGAGACTTCTCAGGTGGCAGTGTGAATCTAGAGCTGTTGGTGGCCATAACCATCCAGATAAAAGAAGCCAATCTGTAAGAAGAGAAAATGAAAGCATTTCCTAGAAAAGCAGAGATGGCAGGGAAGAGAAGTCCTGGTAGCTTTCCAGTCTTGGCTTCCTTTGTGCCTGAGGCTCAGTTTCAACCCCTGGTTTTCCCTGGCTTTTGCTTTACCCAGTTCAAATGGAGTTTCTGTCACTTAGAGCCAAAAGATTCCCAATTAAAACTGTATTATAGCTTTATTTTCATTTTAACCCATACCTCATCTAACAACCTTTTTATCTTGATGTGTTTTATATAATATCCTTGGGTATTGATCTGTTGAACTAGTTTAATTTCTGATTTCAGATAATCCATGTTTTCTACTTCCAATTCCATTTCTTTCTTTTGCTGCCTAAGTTTTCTACTTCCAGTACTATTCTTTCTTAGTATGCTGTCCTCCCTGTCTTTTCAGAAACATATTGTTTAGTAGTAAGTAGGTGCTATCTAATTATTACTGTTGTTATTTAACTCATCCTTGAAACAGGTTTATTAGGTTCTTCTTGGATTTTCTCACTTTCAACTTTGATGCTTTTGAACAGCCAGGTTAGTACCTAGTATCTCTAGGATGATAGGAAGCCAGGGTAGTGGGCAGAAGCTCACTTCTGGGTGATTTCTTCCCTGTGTTTGGTGAACTGCTGTGGCCTGATCTTCCTGGTGCTGCTGACTGCTACCTCAGGGTGGGGCTCTGATGGTCTGGGGAGAAGTCCTCCACGATTGCAACTGGCTCTCTGCTTGGTGTAACTGCTTGTCTCTTAGAACTATTGCAGCTGCCCTCAAATCCCACCAATCCACACGACTCCAAGGAGAATATTTCACATCTATTCTATGATTTCTAGTTCTAACTTAATTAGAGCAGTGTTACAAGAAATTATTTCAAGCCAAGCAACTGTCTTAGGCAGCTAAGTTGTAAATTGACTTAGTATATTTCATCAATCTGGTTCCATTTACACTATGTCAAGAAGAAAATTAGCAGCTTTTTGGTAATTTTTTTCTTTATTGATTAATTCACTCAGTAATTTTTTTTTTTTTTTTGAAACTGAGTCTCATGCTGTCACCCAGGCTGGAGAGGCTGGAGTGCCATGACCCAGTCTCAGCTCACTGCAACCTCTGCCTCCTGGGTTCAAGCGTTTGTCATCCCTCAGCCACCTGAGTAGTTGGGATTACAGGTGTGCACCACCGTAGTTGGAATTACAGGTGTGCACCACTGTGCCCAGCTAACTTTTGTGTTTTTAGTAGAGATGGGGTTTCACCATGTTGCCCAGGCTGGTCTCGAACTCCCGGCCTCAAGTGATCCATGCACCTTGGAAACTCAGTAAATATTTACTGAGCATCTACTGTATGCCAGTCACTCTTGGAGACACTGAAAATATCAGTGTTTAAAATGAGACTTCTTTGCCCCTCATGAAGCTTATATTTTTGGTGAGGAAACAAACAATAAATAAGTAAACCAATAAATATATAATACTAGGTAGTGATAAATGCCAAGGTGAAAAATAAAACAGGAGAAAGGAATAGAGAGCAATGAGGGTGGGGCTGTTTTAGAAAGGGTAGGCAGAACAGAGATTCTCTGAGGAGGTGACACTTGAGAAGAGACCTGAGTGAATCAGGGATAGAGCCATACAGAGAGTTCCTGGCAGAAGCAACAGCCAAAATATGGCTCTAACGAGATGAAGAGCTTGGTAGAATTGCAGAGTAAAGCACCAGGGTAGCTAGAGTAGAAGGAATGAGGGGGAAGGTGGAAGGAGATGAGTTCCTGATGTTAAACATGGGAAAACATGTTCTTTGTGCCTCCAAAACCAAGCTTTGTCCATTTTTCAGGGGAAAGATAAGTGTCTGACATATTGTTCCGAAAGGCTAAAATTCATAGCCGACTTCTGTTTATCACATGACACTGAATGGTTTCCCAAAACATTGTGGCAATTCGGGTTAAGGAATGCAAACTGATCATAGGAGGCTAAGGGTGTTTAGAATGATATGATTTGAAGCAGTTATAAAGTTGATTTGGAAGGAAGAAATAACTAAGAAGTGAGATTAGATAAAATAATCTTGGAAAAGATGGCAACTTGAGCAAAAGCTTCTGACACTGTCCACACCAACGCTTAATGAAGTGACCAGCAGTGAGAGAACATTGTTGGCCACTGTCATCTAAATATACCACAAATTTGACCATTTTTCATCACTCCCACTGCTAGTAAATTATAGTTCGAAAACATTAATACTTTAATTCATCATACCTAGAGCCCACAATGAACATACAAGTGGATCATTAGGGACTTTTCAGTTTATTTTTGAAAGGTAGCTTGGGAAGCCATATTTGTGAGTTCATCCCAAGATGGAGAAAGGCAAGTGATTTCCCTTATCGTTTTTTCTAGGAAGAAGATTGAAATAATAGTAATACCTTATATTTGAGTGAGTTATAGGTTACAGTGTACCTTTGTATCTGGGAATTCAACCAGACAGATATTGCTTGTGCTGCTTTTCAGATAGAAGACTCAGGCCCAGATAGACCACCTGACTGACTCAAAGTCACACAGATGGTTAAGGATAGAGCTATCACTATCACTAGAATTCTTGTCTTTGACTGTGCTCTGTCACTCTGCTAAAAAGCAACAAATTGTTTGGATAGGATGTTATGTCAGAGAAAAGCCAATTGCTCTCCCTTTTCTTGCTCCACCCCAACTGTACCCCTATAAGGTAACAGATGTTAACAATATTGTGAGTATGCCATATGTTTGCCTGCCTGCCTGCCTTCCTGTATTCTTGTCTGTCTGTCTGTCTTAGTCTGCTTGTGCTGCTATAACAGAGAACCACAGACTGGGTAATTTAGAAAGAAGAGAAATTTCTTTTTTCATGGTTCTAGAGGCTGGAGAGTCCAGGATCAGGGCACTGGCAGGTTCAGTTGTCTGGTGAGGGCTGCTGTCTGCTTCCAAGATGGCACCTTGATGCTGCATCCTCTGGAAGGGAGGAATGCTGTGTCCTTACGTGACAGAAGGTCCGAAACGGGATGGTGGAAGGCAAGCAAGAGACAAATGCTGTGGGAAGCCTCTTTTATAAGGACCTTTATTCTGTTCACAAAGAAGGTGACCTCATGGCATAATCACCTCTTAAAGGCTCCACCTCTTAATACTATCACATTGGCAGTACTTGAATTTTGGAGGAGATATATTCAAACCACAGTTGTATGTATTTCTCTATCTGCTTCTCTCTTCTGTATACATATATAGTGGCTTCTTTTCCTCTATATGTTACAGCTTCAAATCAAATTGTGTATATTACTTTAAATCTTTAACCATGTGTCCTAGTCATACATCTAGGTCAGTATATCTAGATCCAATTCATATTCCTTCTTTGTATGTCTATATTGTTTGATTATTGCAAAGTATATATTGCTTTTTTTTTTTTTTTTTTTTGAGACAGAGTCTAGCTCTCGCTCTGTTGCCAGGCTGGAGTGCAGTGGTGCAATCTCGGCTCACTGCAACCTCTGCCTCCTGGGTTCAAGTCATTCCCCTGTCTCAGCCTCCTGAGTAGCTGGGACTACAGGCACATGCCACCATGCCCAGCTAGTTTTTTGTATTTTAGTAGAGACGAGGTTTCACCATACTGGCCAGGATGGTCTTGATTTCCTGACTTTGTGATCCGCCCGCCTCGGCCTCCCAAAGTGCTGGGATTATAGCCATGAGCCACCGCACCCGGCCATACATTGCTTTTAAAAGGAAAATCCAATAATGTATTTAAAGTGAAAAATGTAATGCCAGTATATAATTTTATCATATATTAATGACCTATTTACCTTTTAAAGTATAAGAAAAGGAATATACTTATCAGCAGTTCTTTATTTGCTGCAGGTTTTTTCACTGCTGACATTTTTACTTTTTAAAAAATTTCTGTAGAATAAGAATTAATTATAGCCTTAACTAGTATTTCCTTTTCTAAGCAGATTCAATGTATTTTTCAGGTTACTATGTCCGGGAAAAATCTAAGCAAGTCATCACATTGCTGATGGATGAACAATTGCTGTGTAAAGAGAGGGAAGTGGCATGTCGGACTAGACAGCGTACCTCCTACTCTATGTTGTTTTCTAAAAGACCACTTGGTTCAAGTAGCTCACTGACAGCGCGTACTTCTGCCCCTACATCAGATATTTCTGCTTCAGAGAAGAAGTGTAAGCTTCCTAAGTTTGGAAGGCTACGTAATAAAAGTACGTATATGACCATTGGCCTAAAATGCAACAGGTATCATTAAAAATGATTTAAAAATATAAAATACTACGTTTTAGTACTAAATTATTAATATCATTTAGTACTACTATTACCATATTAGGCTTCATACTATAGAAAACAATGATGAAGCATATTCAATAGATTTTATGACATATTTTAGTTTATTTATTTCTTAGCTTTATTTCTTTGCTTTATTTATTTATTTTTGAGATGGAATCTTGCTCTGTCTCCTAGGCTGGAGTGCAGTGACAAGATCTCGGCTCACTGCAACCTCTGCCTCCCGGGTTCAAGCAATTCTCCTGCCTCAGCCTCCTGAGTAGCTGGGATTACAGGCTCCTATCACCATGCCCAGCTAATTTTTGTATTTTTAGTAGAGACAGGGTTTCAGCATGTTGCCCAGGTTGGTCTCGAACACCTGACCTCAAGGGATCCTCCTGCCTTGGCCTCCCAAAGTGCTGGGATTATAGGCATGAGCCACTGTGCCCGGCCCAATTTTATGACTGTTTTCTGAATGCAGTTATCTTTGATTCAAATAAAATGTTTTTGAGCTTTTAAGCTATTAAACTAGTGACTACGCTATTTGGCATCGTGATTCAATTTTAAGATTTTTATCCTTAACTGGAAAGTGAAGGACTACAGTTTTCTAACACTAGGTGTCTGGATATGTGTGTATGAGGTCTCTTTGATCCTATAATATAAATCAAATAATTGACATTTTCTAAAGTGTGCTTCAGAATCCTAAAAGTGCTCTAAAAATTCTTCTAGGACAATACCTTGTACTCTTTCCTTTGCTTAAAACTTTAAATATGGACTGCTGAACTTTTATAAAAAAAGGATATATTTATAATGTTATAATAGACATCAGTAGAAAAATACTATCTTCTTTTCTACCAAATTTGCTAAAACTTAAAAAAAATATCATTTTCCTCTAACTTCTCCAGTAGAAACCCTGTTGATAAATTGTCTATGAGGAATGGACAGCTTGAGGAAGCCAGAATATCAGTGAAATGTGACTTAGAGAACTGTCCCTTTGTATTCAGTACAAATAGATAATTCCAACTGTCAGTTAAGTGCAAAAATGTAACAGTGTCACTAGTAATACCAACACATGTTAATCTTGCTAACAATCATTCAAGTACTTTTCTGACTTAATCAAGAGTTTCCAATGTTCACCCAATGGGACATTGAGTGAACATCCATATTTGGAATTGGAGAGAGACATTATAAGAGGGTAGCCATTGTAAGTATAGTAGCAAATACTACCTACCTGCTTCTAAAAGTGGTGGAATTTCTTTCTTTAGGGGATCTGATTCTTTTGAAATAAATCTCCAAAAGAGACAGCCACTCATTTTGAAATTTTTCTCATGGGAGCCTTTAATTCAAACTGATGCTAAAAACAGAGTAACAGAGAAGAAGAACCAATTATGACTCATCCAGAGTTTCTTCCCCACTTATGCTTCTTCGATGTTACCTTTCTTACTCTTCCTTCTTCCTTTCTTTTCTCAATTCTTTCTTCTTTCATTGTAAATACATAATTATTGAATTTATTTAAAATTTGGATATTCAGCAGAACTTTGGAGCTATAGGAGTGAATAAAATAAATGTTCTTTTATCATGGAACTAATATTCTAGTGATAGAGAGTAGGATGTCTCTGTCAGAAGCACAAAATGTGTCAGATAATAACGAGTCCCATAAAGAAAAGGAAAGCAGGGTCAGGGAACAGAGAGTGACAGGGATGGGTTTATTTTAGGTCATGTGATGAGGGAAGGGCTTTTGGAGGAAGTGAATCTTTAAACAGACCTGAATGAAGTGAGGGAGCAGCCCATGTACAGGCGTACCTCGATCGATTGCATTTTGCTTTATTACGCTTCACAGATAACGCATATTTTACAAATTGAAGGTTTGTGGCAACCCTGCACCCAGGAAGTTTATTGGCGTCATTTTTCTGATAGCATGTGCATACTTTGTGTCTGTGTCACATTTTGGTAGTTCTTGCAATGTTTTTAACTTTTTCCTTATTATTATATGTGTCATGGTGATCTATGATCAGTGATCTTAGCTGTTACTGTTATAATTGTTTTGGGGTACCGCAAACCATAACTGTAGAAGACCAGTGAACTTATTGATAGATGTCATGTGTGTTCTGGCTGCTTTACTGATCTCCATCTCTCTCTCTCCTTGGGTCTCCCTAGTCCCTGAGAGTCAACAATATTGAAATTAAGCCAATTAATAACCCCACAATGACCTGTAAGTGTTCAAGTGTTCAAGGAAGAGTCACAGGTTTCTCACTTTAATTCAAAAGCTAGAAATGATTAAACTTAGTGAGGAAGGCATGTTGAAAGCTGAAATAGGCTGAAAGGTAGGCCTCTTTTGCCAAACAGTTAGCTAAGTTATGAATGTAAAGGAAAAATTCTGGAAGGAAATTAGAAGTGCTGTTCCAGCGAATACAGGAATGGTAAGAATGGGAAACAGCCTTTGCTGATATGGAGAAAGGTTGCATGGTCTGGATAGAAGATCAAACTAGCCCCAGTATCCCTTAAGCCAAAGCCTAATCCAGAACAAGGTTCTGTCTTTAATTCTGCAAAGACTAAGAGAGATGAGGAAACTGCAGAAGAAAATCTTGAAGCTAGCGGAGGTTGGTTCATGAGGTTTAAGGAAAGCAGCTGTCACCATAACATACAAGTACAAAGTGAAGCAGCAAGTACTGATGGAGAAGCTGTAGCAAGTTATCCAGAAGATCTAGCTAAGGTAATTGATGAAGGTGGCTACCCTAAACAGATTTTTAATGTGGATGAAATAGCCTTTTGTTGGAAAAAGATGCCGTCTGGGACTCTCATAGCTAGAGAGAAGTCAATGCCTGGCTTCAAAGCTTCAAAGGACAGGTGACTCTCTTTTTAGGGACTAATGCAACTGGTGACTTTAAGTTGAAGCCAACTGCTCGTTCATCATTCCAAAAATCCTAGTGCCCTTAAGATTTCTTTAAAAATATTGCTGCTCATTGACAATGCACCTGGTCACCCAAGAGTTCTGATGGAGATGTACAAGGAGATTAATGTTGTTTTCATGCCTGCTAACACACAGTGTTTATTCTTCAGCCCATGGATCAAGGAGTGATTTCAACTTTCAAGTCTTATTACTGAAGAAATACATTTCATAAAGCTATATCTTCCATAGATAGTGATTCCTCTGATAGATCTGAGCAAAGTAAATTAAAAACCTTCTGGAAAAGATTCACCATTCTAGATGCCATTAAGAACATTTGTGATTCATGGGAGGAAGCCACAATTTCAACATTAACAGGAATTTGAAAGAAGTGGATTCCAACCCTCATGGATGACTTTGAGGGGTTCAAGACTTCAGTGGAGGAAGGAACTGCAGATGTGGTGGAAATAGCAAGAGAACTAGAATTAGAACTGGAGCCTGAAGATGTGACTGGATTGCTGCAATCTCATGATCAAACTTGAACAGATGAAGAGTTACTTCTTATGGATGAGCAAAGAAAGTGGTTTCTTGAGATGAAATCTACTCCTGTGAAGATGCTGTGAACTTGTTGCAGTGTCAACAAAGAATTCAGAATATTACATAAACTTAGTAGATAAAGCAGTGGCAGGATTAGAGAGGACTCTAATTTTGAAAGAAGTTCTGTGGGTAAAATGCTATCAAAGAGCATCGCATGCTACAGAGAAATCTTTTGTGAAAGGAAGAGTCAGTTGATGTTGCAGGCTTTATTGTTGTCTTACTTTAAAAAATTGCCACAGCTTTCCCAACCTTCAGCAGCAACTACCCTGATCTATCAGCAGCCCTCAACATGGAGACAGAACCCTCCACCAGCAAAAAGATCATGACTCACTGAAGGCTCAGATAATTGTTAGCCTTTTTAAATTAGCAATAAAGTATTATTTAAGTTATGTATATGTATTTTTTAGGCAACATGGTATTGCATACTAAGTCTACTAAGTAGACTGCAGTCTAATGTAAACATAACTTTTATACGCACCGAGAAACAAAAAAGTTTGTGTGAGTCGCTTTACTGGAATATTTGCTTTATTGCAGTAATGTGGAACCCAACCCACCACAGTATCTTCAAGGTGTGCCTGTATATCAGGCAGAGGGAACAGCAGGGCAGATGCTCTGAAACTGGAGCGAACTTGGCCTTGTTAATTGTAAGCTTAGGAAATGAATCCCTAAATTAATACAGAAGTAACTCAACTCTGATTTTATGATTCATGCAAGAAATTCTAGTTTATTGTTTTGTAGTCACAGATTGCATTTTTTTTTTTTTTTTTTTTTTTTTTGAGCCCGAGTTTCACTCCTGTTGCCCAGGCTGGAGCGCAATGGCATGATCTCGGCTCACTGCAACCTCTGCCTCCTGGGTTCAGGTGATTCTCCTGCCCCAGCCTTCCAGAGTAGCTGGGATTACAGGCGTGCGCCACCGTACCTGGCCCCACAGATTGCATTTTTAAACCTAAAATGATATTCTCCATCTTTATGACATGTCTCATTCACTACACTGAGCTATGAATGACTTGACTATTTTAAAAAAGTGAATCCACCTTCAAATGAAGTTTTGCTACGATTTATTATTTTTTACTACTACAAACACATATTGAGTGTCTGGCTCACTATAATGCCAGACATGTTCTAAGCCCGGTAAGTAAATTGGCTGTATTTCTGCTCTAATGGAGGTTATAGCTTGTGATGTACTATGTGCTTTTTCTTTTCCTTTTCTTTTTTCTTTTTCTTCTGAGACAGGGTCTTGATCTGTCACCCCGGCAGGAGCGCAGTGGTGTGATAATGACTCACTGCAGTCTTGAACTACTGGACTCAAGTAATCCTCCTGGCTTAGCCTACCAAGTAGCTGGGACTACCGGCACACACCACCACACCCAGCTGACTTGAAAAAATATTTGTTCGAGACAAGATCTTGCTACCACATTCTTCTAAGTCTGTTTCTCGAAAAGATACTCTAAAAAAGCTTTAGTCAATGATGGCATCATTATAGTAAATCTATAGTAAGAATACCATTTAAAGCGAACAGTGAATGTTTGGATGTAAAATCTTTAGTAAATTTGTTTTAAAATCTGTTATTTTTATTTCATTTATCTGCTTTCTATATGAATACATCCTAGATATACAGATGTGTGTGTTTGTGTCCAAAAAAGAGTAATTAGATTAAGTAAACTTGGCAATACTAACCAATTCTATGTAGGCATTTGAATCTGAAGGTGTATTTTAAAGGAAGAAAGAAAACTGACAGTTTGGAGTTGGGGTAGGAAAAAATAAGAAATTGAAGGGATATTCTTTTTTTTTTTTTTTTTTTTTGAGATGAAGTTTCACTCTGTTGCCCAGGCTGGAGTGCAATGGAGCAACCTTGGCTCACCGCAACCTCTGCCTCCCAGGTTCAAGTGATTCTCCTGTCTCAGCCTCCCGAGTAGCTGGGATTACAGGCACGTGTCACCACTCCTGGCTAATTTTGTATTTTTAGTAGAGACAGGGTTTCTCCATGTTGGTCAGACTGGTCTTGAACCCCTGACCTCAGGTGATCTGCCTGCCTCTGCCTCCCAAAATGCTGAGATTACAGTCATGAGCCACCACGTCCGGTCATGAGGGGGACATTCTTAATGTGACAGGAGAAGTAGCAAATTAAAACTCAAAGAGCAGTAGCTAAGTTAGAATGAGATGCATCCACAAGTTATGACAGTAGACGCCACAAAAATGCTAGCTGCTTAAACATACAAATTTATTTCTCTCTTCTGAAATACTCCCTTGTAGGTATTCTATGACTGATATGGCTCTCCACAGTGTTGGCTTCAGGGCTATTTTTGAGTCTTGTTGCTCCACCAAACTCAGCGTTTAAATTCCACTTCATGGTCCACTTCCACTTTTTGAGTCATAGCTGCTTGAGCTCCCACCGTCACATCTGCCTTCTAGCCAGTAGAAAGGAAGGGAGATTGAAAATGTGAATGTCTCTTCCCTTTTTTATTTTTTTGTCCTTTTTTTTTTTTTTAACAAGAACACTTATTAAAAGTTGCTTATAACATTTTAGCTCACACATTATTGTTTAGTACTTAGTCCCACTGACACTCCTAGCTACAAAGGAGGTTGAGAAATATCATCCGCCCAGATGAAAGTTAAAAGATTCTGTTATTAAGGAAGATGGAGAGAATAAATGCTGGGGATCACAAATCGTTTCTACAATAGTGGGAAAGAATACAAGCAAGACACAGATTAAGCATGGTAATATATAGTTGTCTGACTAAATGGAATAAAAATATAAATTTGAATATGTAAAACAGTAGGGACAGATAGCTGAGAGTACTCAGAGCAATTCATAAATGACCTAATAAACTCAATTTGATATGAGTAGCAACTAGGAACCATTGTAGGCCTTGGAGAACAGAAGGGATGTTTAGCTTAGTCACAGAACTGAGCTTCCTTATTACTGAAAACAGCTGTTTGTGGAAGATAATTCTTTTTGCTTTGTGTAGAAATGAAGGAGATACAAATTGAACGAAGCTTGTAAGAGATAGTTGTTTCAATCCAGGCATCCAGGACCTGCTCCTAGGGTTATAGAAATGAGGAAACAGTAATGTTTAAAGATAGACTGTAGAGAAGCAATGGGGGTAAGTGGATGATGTATTGGAGAAGAAAGAAACTGAAATTGACTAACCTTTGCATTAGAGAAAATGGAGACAAGTGATGATATCATACAGGTAAATTTTCATTAGAAGGAGTCTAAAGATGTCTCTAAGTTATTTAGTTACAGCGAAATGTAAAATTGAATGCAGGAAATGTGATTTCCAGCCTTCAAGACCTAGAGCTGAAACAGCTGTGCCTCCCTTCTTTATGGTGAATCAGCGAGGGAAAAGAGGCACTTTAAAGAAGGTGTTATATACACATCGCCACTTCTATTTCTTTTTTTTTCTTTTCTTGGATGTTTTCCCAAGTTTTAATTCTAGTAGCTAGCTTGGGTGGTTTTTGTTTAGATGCTTCTGATGTGTGAAAGAAGAGATGGGCTGAAGGATCATTGCTGCTTGATGGCAAGACAGAACAATATAAAAAGGACAGTTATAACTCAGCTCTACTGTCAGGCCATTTTTGTAGAGGCAACAGTTATTATGAAAAGGATCTCCAGAGGCACTACTTACAGCCAGACCAGCAGAACTTTACCTGTGTTGGTTATCTGATCTTCCATAAAGAGCTCTTCACTAGCATCATTCTTTGCAACAGAACTTTACCTGTATTAAGGATTACTCTGGTCTGTGTCAAATGTAATGGCATTCTATATAATGGAAAAATTTCCCTGAAAACTATCATTGCTGTTGAACCAAAATTATACAGTAGGTCCTTGAATAACATCCTTTTGTTCAATGTTGTTATAACTGATGAGAAAAACATCAATTCCCGGCCGAGGCCCCTGTCTGTATGGAGTTTGCACACTCTTCCCCGTCTGCGTGGGCTTTCTCCATGTTCTCTGCTTTTCTCCCACTTCCCAAGGATGTGCACAGCAGGTGAATCGGCATGTCTGAATGGTCCCTGTCCAGGTGAGTGTGGAGTGGGTGTGAGTGCACCCTGCAATGAAGCAGCGTCCCTGTCCAGGGCTGGTTCCCACCTTGTGACCTGAGCTTCCAGGATGGGCTCCAGCCACCTGTGACCCTGAAGGGAGCAGATAATCATCTTGTTTTTACTAATCTTCCTTAAATGTATGTATAGCTCACATTTATTTCAATGTTTAATAATAAAAGTGGGCCAACCTCAGTGGCTCATGCCTGTAATTCCCGCACTTTGGGAGGCCAAGGCAGGCGGATCACTTGAGGCCAGGAGTTCAAGACCAGCCTGGCTGACATGGTGAAACCCCGTCTCTAGTAAAAATACAAAAATTAGCAAGGCATGATGGCGGTTGCCTGTAGTCATAGCTACTCAGGAGGCTGAGGCAGGAGAATTACTTGAACCTGGGAGGCAGAGATTGCAGTGAGCTGAGATCACGCCACTGTACTCCAGACTGGGTGACAGAGCAAGACTCTATCTCAAAAAACAATAATAAGAATAAAAGTGTTTTGGGTTTTTTGTTTGTTTGTTTGTTTGTTTTGAGATAGAGTCTCACTCTGTCACCCAGGCTGGAGTACAGTGGCACGATCGCAGCTCACTGCAACCTCTGCCTCTCAGGTTCAAGCGATTCTCCTGCCTCAGCCTCCTTAGTAGCTGGGACCACAGGTGCCTGCCACTACACCCGGCTAATTTTTGTATTTTTTAAGTAGAGACAGGGTTTCACCATATTGGCCAGGCTGGTCTCGAACTCCTGAGCTTGTGATCCACCCGCCTCGGCCTCCCATATGTTTTGGTCTTTATTTAGAAGTTTGGTGACATTTTTGTGACTAGAAATATGCTATAGGAACTTAGTTCTTGTTCATATTAATTAGCCTATGGTAAAATTGGCTTCATTATACATTGTTTCCCTTAAAGTAGCAATTTCCAAGAGACTGTGGACATCATTAAATGAGGACTTGCTGTACTGCAAAGTAGTTATCATGCTTTTATAAAAAAAAAAAAAAAAACAGCAATGTTGATGTTGTTACGTCCTACAAAGAGCTTTGTACTAACAGAATTGATGTGGAGTCATGCTTGGTTGCCTTGCCACATGTAGATGAGATGGCAGGGCTTATGGTACAAACTGTGGTTGTAATGAAAACATTTGCATTGATAAATGTCAAACAGCTGATCTTTTGATCTTTTAAATTTAAAAATAAATATATAAAAATAATGTATATCTCTACCACCCTAAACTGTTAACGTCTTAGAATATAGTCATGTGTCATATAATGATGTTTCAGTCAACGGTGGACTGCGTGTATGATGCTGGTCCCATAAGATTATAATATATTTTACTGTACCTTTTCTATGTTTAGATATGTTTAGATACATGAATTCTTACCATTGTGTTACAGTTGCCATTGTCTTACAATTGCCTACCACATTCAGTACAGTAATATGCTATACAAGTTCATTGCTTAGGAGCCCAGGTGTGTAGTAAGCTCTACCATCTCGATGTGTATAAGCACACTCTATGATGTTTATACAACAATGAAATTGCCTAGCAGTGCATTTCTCAGAAAGCATCCCTGTTGTTAAGCTATGCATAACTGTTTCTTTTTTATTTTTGTTTCAGAAAACCATTATACTCTTGTAAAACAATATAGGCTTGTTATACAATTACTCAGAAATAGCCATCATTAATATCAGATGATTGTAATTCTAGGCATCTTTTTTGTGCGACAGGGTCTCACTCTGTTGTCCAGGCTGGAGTACAGTGGCGCCATCACAGTTCACTGCCACCTTGGTCTCCCTGGGCTCAGGTGATCCTCCCACCTCAGCCTCCCAAGTAGCTGGGACTGCAGGCACGTGCCACCACACTAGCTAATTTGGTGTTTTGGGTTTTTTTTTTTTTTTTTGGTAGAAACAAAGTTTCACCATGTTTCCCAGGAAGGTCTCAAGCTCCTTGGCTCAAGCAATCTGCTTGCCTCAGCCTCCCAAAGTGCTAGGATTACAGGTGTGAGCCATCATGCCTGGCCAGCATTTACAAAAAATCTATACATACATATAGAGAGATGGATAGCTAGAGATAAATTATTTTTATAAAAATGGAATTATATGCTGTTTTTTAGTAAAAAATACTAAAGGGAGATCAAGACCATCCTGGCTAACACAGTGAAACCCCGTCTCTACTAAAAATACAAAAAATTAGCTGGGCGCAGTGGCAGGCACCTGTAGTCCCAGCTACTCGGGAGGCTGAGGCAGGAGAATGGTGTGAACCTGGGAGGCGGAGCTTGCAGTGAGCTGAGATTGTGCCACTGCACTGCAGCCTGGGCAACAGGGCGAGACTCCATCTCAAAAAAAAAAAAAAGAAAAAAAATATTAAAGGTCTCCTTCTGGCAATGAGACTAGGAACTCCATTTACTGCACAATAACCAGAGACTGGAAGTGACACACTATTTGAGACACTCCTGGCCTCATAAGAAGTATGGGAAGTCTCTAAGGTTCTTTTTGAAAAATGTAAACAAAATAAGAACAGCACATGTGAGCTGGTCAGTGACTTGGCATTCTGCCTGTGAGAAGCTGCAGGTAACTGTAGGCGTTGAGTTGCTTAAGAGCAGTTATTAGTAGATCAGAGAATGAGTTTGGGGCCTGTCTTCAGCATTGGGAAGGAAAGCCTTGGATTACTATGCTGAACCCAGACCCTCAAGGGGACTGAATTGAGAAAGTGTACTCAGTTCATAAGTTAGATCCAATAGGATTTTCACCAGTTTAAGACAAGCAACGAGCTCACAATCCAATATCACCAAACCAGGAGAAGGTAAGCAGCAAAGAACATACTTAATCCCCCAAAGACTGTAGATATTGGAAAGGTCAGATACAGAACAGCTGTGTATTTACATAAATAAAGGATATAATCACATGCATCACCAATTATCAAGGGATTATTAGGACTGAGTGGATGAATTCGAAAAAAGGGAACTTGCAGAAATGAGAAATACTACTGAACTAAAAAAATGTATTTAGTGAGCTAGAAGATATGCCCAAAGAAAATGGAAAATATGAAAGTAATATTAATTAAGCCATATGGAGGATACTGCTGCAAAGGAATGACAATTAATTACTGTACCAGAAAACTTCTCATCTTCTACAGTAGAAGCCTGATGACAGTGACATAGTATCTTAGAAATGCTGTAGGAAAATAACAGCCTATAATTGTGTACCAGCAAAACTATCATTTAAGGGTGAGGGTGAAATAGTTATTTATAGATGAATAAAAAAACAAAGAGAATTTACAACCATGAGACCAGCATTAAGGGTATACTTCAAAAAGAGGAAAATTATTCCAGAAAGATAGTTGAAAATTCAAGAGAGAATAATGAATACATGGTAAACACACACAAATAAATATATATGTATCATAAACATTTTCTGTATAAATCTAATTTTTGAGTTAAGAAAAAGACAATTAGAATAGTGGGTAGCCATGGTATGTAAATGGGGGTGGGCAGGTTTAGAGTTGTGTTCTAAAGGTCCTTGTGTTTTTAGGAGAAGGTAATGAATATTCTTTGACTGTAAACTTTTAAAGGTAAACGTGCATGATAAACTTCCAAGAATAAACTTTAAAAGAAGAGAAATAGAGTGCATAAATTCCAGACAAGTGGCAAGAAGAAGTAGAATGAGAAGAAAATAAAATTGTATAAAGGGCAAAAAGCATAAAATGGAACAAATAGAAATTCAAAAGTAAAATAAATAATAGAAATAAGCCCAAATAGATTAATAATCGCAGTAAATAGTAGTAGATTAAACTCATCTATTAAAAGGCAGAGACTATCAGATTGGGAAAAAAATCCAGATATATGCTGCAAGCATAAATTCACATAAAGATTGAAAGCAATGTATGGAAAAAGGTAAGTCAGGCATATACAAGCTAAAAGAAGGCTGGTATAGCTACTTAATAACAGGCAAAGGAGACTTTAAAGCCAAGAGCATTAAGGATAATAATAAGATGCTTAATTCCCCAGGAAGATGTAACATTTCTAAATGTGAATATACCCAGTAAAATAACTTCAAAGTATATAAAGCAAAAATTGGTAGAAATACAGGAAGAAATTGAGACATCTACCATCATAGTAGATAACTTCTTAACATCTTTATTGATAGGTGAAGGACATAAAACTTTTTTAAAATATGGATTTTATAATTGATTATATGTGTTATAAAGGAAACACATATAATAGTATTTTGGTAAGAAAACATGTCCTATATGAAACAGATTTTTCATATAGGACACGTTTTCTTACCAAAATACTATTAAATGTGAAGTTAAGAAAAAATATAAATAAAAAATTTCCCTACATTTGAATGTGGCATTATTTCTTTTAGAATAAGTTGGAAGAAAAGGATTTCAGGGACTCCTTGCTAGGTCAGCTTTGTAGTGGAGGTCCTAGCCATCACAGTAAAACAAGCAAGAGAAATTAAAAATGTAAGTATCAAAATGGAAGAAACGAGCATCATTGGTAAATGATAGGATTTTCATATAAAAAACTTCAAAAGATCTACAGACATATTAAAAATGATGAGTTTTAGAAAGATGGCTGGCTATAACATCAAAACATAAAATCAAGTTATATTCTATATATCAGCAACAAATATTAAACATAATTTTTAAGATACCATTTATAATTAAAAATCTTGATGTAGGAATAAGTCTTAACAAAAGAAGTACAAAATCTGTACACTGTAGGTTATAATGCTTAATTGAAATACATTAAAGACCTATATAAATGGAAAGATATTCAATTTTTATCAAAATAATAATGTAAACATGTCAGTTCTCTCCAAATTGTCTAGATTTAGTGGAGGGTTTCTCAGCCTTGATACTACTGATATTTTGAAACAGATCATTCTTTGTTGTGGGGGCTGTGCATTGCAGGATAGTTAGCATCATCCCTGGCCTGTACCCACTGGATGCTATTAGCAAACATCCCTTCCTGTTGTATTGAATCAAAAGTCTGCAGACATTGCCAAATGTCCCCTGGGGGCCAAATTGTTCCCAGTAGAGAACTGCTGATTCAGTGCAGTTACAATCAAAATCCAAAAAGGCTTTTAAGAGTTGAATTTGATGTACTGATTCCAAAATTTACGTGGAAGAATAAAAAGTTCCAGAGTATTCAAAACATTCCTAAAATAGAGTAAGGTGGAGGGCTTGCCTTTCTAAATAACAAGACTAAAATTTTACTGATCATGACAGTGTGGTATGGATGCAGGATAGGTGTGTGGACCAATGGAACAAACCATAACCCTAGAAAACAGGCCTGGGCCACTATGGAATCAGTAAATGACAGAAGTGGCATTTTTGAATAGTGGAGAAAAAATGAACTACTCAATAAATAATACTGGGATAATTTTTTATCCATATTGTAAAAATGAAATGAGGTCTCTACCTGGATGAATTAAGGATTTACAGGTAAAAAGGCAAAACTTTCAAATGTTTAGAAGAAAATTTAGAATATATTTTTTACATTGAAATAGGGAAGTATTTCATAAACAGAAAAAGTGCACATTATTTTTTGAAAGTGTTTATGAATTTGACATTTGTGGTAGGCAGAGTTCTGAGGATAAGCCCCATGACCCTTGCCTGTATACAGTCCTCTTCCCTTTGAGCATGAGTGGAACCTGTGAATATGATGAATCACCACCCTCATGATTGTTATATTCTATAGCAAAAAAGGTATTATGCTGGTAGGCCCTATCTAATCAGATGAGTCCTTTAGAAGCAGAGTTGGCCGGGCGCGGTGGCCCACGTCTGTAATCCCAGCACTTTGGGGGGCCAAGGTGGGCAGATCATGAGGTCAGGGGATCGAGACCATCCTGGCCTACATGGTGAAAGCCCGTCTCTACTAAAAATACAAAAATTAGCTGGGCATGGTGGTACACACCTGTAGTCCCAGCTACTCAGGAGGCTGAGGCAGGAGACTCACTTGAACCCAGGAGGCGGAGGTTGCAGTGAGCCAAGATTGTGCCACTGCACTCCAGCCTGGTGACAGAGACTCCGTATCAAAAAAAAAAAAAAATTAATTAATTAAAATAAAATCAGAGAGTTTTCTCTAGCTGGTGGCCAAAGAGGGAGTCAGAAAGATTCCAAGTGTGAGAAGGATTTGAAGCACTATTGTTGGCTTGAAGATGGAGTAATAAGGAATGCAAGTGGCCTCGAAGGTGAGAGTGGCCCCTGGTTGCCAGCCAGCAAGGAAATGGGGACTTTAGTCCCACAGTTGCAAGGAGCGGAATTCTGCCAACAGCTGGATTGAGCTTGGAAGTGGATTCTTCCCCAGGGTTTCCAGATGACAATCCAGCTTGGCCAACACCTTGACTCTTGACTTTAGCTTTGTGAAACCCAGAAACAGAGAACCCAGTTAACCTGCCTGTACTTCTGACTACAGAACTGTGAGATAATAAATGGTGGTGGTTTTAGGCCACTAAGTTTGTGGTAATTTGTTATAGCATCATTAGAACAAATGATCTTATAGCATCATTAGAAAACTAATAAAACTATATTATCTTTTATTTTCTGTGCTTTTGGGGTCATATAGAAAAATTCTTTGCCCAGACCAATATCAAGAAGTTTTTCCCCATTGGGTGTGGTAGTTCATGCCTTTACAAGTGGCTCATGCCTCTCAGCACTTTGGGAGATCAAGGCGGAAGGATTTCTTGAGCCCAGGAATTTGAGACCAGCCTGAGCAACACAGCAAGACCCTGTTTCTTAAGAAAAAAAAAATTAGCTGGGCATGGTGGCATGTGCCTGCAGTCCCAGCTATTCAGGAGGCAGAAATGGGAAGATTGCTTGAGCCCGAGAGGTAGAGGCTGCAGTGACCTGTGATCACACCACTGCCCTCCAATCTGGGTGACATACCAAGACCCTGTCTCAAAAAGAAGATTTTCTCTGTTTTCTTCTAGTAGTTTTACAGACTCAGGTCTGGCATTTTAAGTCTTTTATCCATGTTTAGTTCATTTTTGTATGTATGGTGGATATCCAGTGTTCCCAGCACCACTTACCAAAGAAACTGTCCTTTCCCCACTGTGTGTTCTTGGTACCTTTGTTGATCAGTTGGCCATAAATGCATGGATTTATTTCTGGACTCTCTGTTCTGTTCTACTGGAACAGAATGTATGTCTGGTTTTGTGTCAGAACCACCCTATTTTGATTACTATAGTTTTGTAGTAGATTTTGAGGGAAAAAAACACCATGTAAAAGTGAAAAAAAAAAAAAGCCACAAAATGGGAAAATTTTCCAACACATATAACTGACAAAGGATTAGTATCCAGAATATATAAAAAATTCCTGCCAATCAATGAGAAAGGAGTAGCTCAACAGAAAAAGAGGAAGCAAATATGAAAATCATTTCTAGAAAAACAGGAAACATGTAAGGCCAATAAACATTTTTTTAAATGCTTAACTTTGTATTATGTAGTGACAGGAAACAATTATGAATTTTATGAAAGATATAATTTATAATAACTTAAAAAATGAATGCTATATTGTGAGGAATTTTCCTTCTGTTTCTTGAGCTACATTTTCTTCTGCATTTGGGATCCTTCTTTTATGCATGCCATCTTCCTTTTTTCTCTTTCATGCTTCTCCTTCCCTCCTTCTCTGCTCATTTTTCTACTGGAATGTTTTGTTTAGTTGCCAGGCCATGTCTTCACATCTTGCTGATGCTTAGGCAGCTCTCACTAGGCACTGTCTCTTGAAGATGGTAGAGTATAATGGTTAAGGGCTCAGGTCCTGGAGCCACACTGTCTGCACTTGAATCCTGACTGGTTGTATGGCCTTGGACTGGCTACTTAAGCCCTTGTGCTGTAGTTTCACCTTCTGTAAAATGGGGTTGACATAGGCCCTGTGATGGAGTTGTTATAAGAAGTAAATGGGCTAATACAGAGTCAGCACAATAAACTTTGGCTGTTGTTTGTTCAGAAACACTTAGTGATTTCTTGACTCTTCCCACCATATCTGAGATCAGTTTGTGGGCTATTATTTTATCCATTTTTCTGTAGCAGATCTCAGCTGAGGCCATGTATGGTCTTCTTTAGAATACCTGAACTCTGCTCTGTTTTTGAGTCTCTTATACAAGGTCCTGATCGTTCTACCTAGTTGAGGTATGTATCCTATTCCTGTGGGGGAGAGATACCTTCAAGCTTTAGATCATTCACCCAATTCAGTGTCAAACTGTGGCTTTCATGTCCATTGAAGTGTAAGCGTCTTTATTTACTCTGTTACACCCATTTTTTTCTCTAGCTGTTTTCACCTCTCCTCAGTCATAAGTGGGAAGAAAGCATTCTCCATTCAGTTCCCTTTTTTCCAGACATGTGGATATTGATGAGAACTCTAAGGTTGTTATCATCTTACCAGTATTGCTTTTGGGGGAGAAGGGATGTCCTAGATCTTGTTTCTTTTCTTGGCCACCAGTTATTTTTATTCTTTTTCTTTTAGAAGTTTTAGTTATATCTGTTTCTATGTTAGATTGCTATTGACTTTTTAAAAAATCTTGTTGAGTATTGGGTGATGGGAATTCTGTGTTGCAGTTTCACTTTGCTGTCTTAACCCAGGAGTCAGCCACTGAATATGAAAACTTGCTTTCGTAGTGACTGTTTATTTTTCCTCGTCCCTGGAGCTGAGCATCTAACTTGGTTTATGAAGTTTCCTGTTTCTCATTATTCTTAAGTGAGAACTACTGGCAGTGTCTCAAATTTTATATGCTATTGTTAGCAAAATACTGAAATAAAATTGTCTCAACTCCATTTTTAAGATCTCCAGCAGTAAAAGTTGGTTTTCACTTTTCTTATCTACCTATTTCAAATTTAATTTTAAAAATCTACTTAAACATCTGTTTTCTTATTCTTCTCTTTTCACCTTAAAAAATGCCTTTCCCCTAGTAATCTCAAAATTCATCTACCAAGAAAGAAGTACAGTAATTGTACATCTTTAATCTCAAAATTCATCTACCAAGAAAGATGTACAGTAATTTTACACTCCATCTCCTGTGTTTTGAAGCATTTCTCAGGTAAATAGAAGCAGAACAATAAAGCAGAAACATAGAGGTTGTGTCTGTAGTGGATACTGTGGTGTGTCTCCCAGATCCTTGCTTCAAGATCAAGGCACTCTTGAGCTGCGGGAGGGGTGTTGGCTTTGGGCTCTCAAATGAATCCTCCTCTGGGAATTCCCAACAGCTGAAGAGAGCCTCTTTGTTCAAGATCATGCCCCCTAGCTAAGGGGTCCTACGTCAAGGCAGGACAACTGTGAAGAGCCATTCCAGCCTCAAAGCTCCTATTGGGATCACCTGAGTCCTTTACTGCAACTGTGCTACAGTTATTGCAACTGCGCTTGCTTGACTCGAGCCTGCCAGTCTGACTCCCTCCTCACTGGTGGTTTCTAAGAGCGCTCCCTAATGGCTCTCCCACATACAAATCCGAGTCTGAGAGTCTGTTTCCTAGGGAACCCAACCTACAATGGCTTTTCCTCTAGATTTAAAATATAGGACAGTAATAATATGTGTACATAAATAGATAATGAGAATAGAGAATAAAGCAAATGGGGCAAAATGTTAACAATAGGTGAATCTCGATGAAGACCATATGGGCGTTCTTTGTACTATTCTTGTTACTTTTCTGTAAGCTTAAAATTATTACAAAATGAAAGTTTAAAAAAATATGACAAATACCAACTAATTTAAGATGCTTAAGTTTAACTATGTGCCAAAACAACGAAATTGGAGTCAAGGTTCCAAATTCACAATTCTGTAAAAGTTAGATATAAACTTAAGCACCATGAGACTTGACTTTTAGATCTTACTAGTTCTTCCTTAGCCCACTGAATATTTTCTATGATGCAATATATTTGTTACTAAAAATTAATTTTGTTAAGCAAATTACTTAATTTACTTACATTACACCTAAAAAGACATGGTTATTAGATGCTAAATAATAAATGGAACAATTTGGAAATCCGTTCAACTTATGGAGCATTGCATTTCCAAAATGTGCTGGTGCATTGCTAATGCCTGATAATTTGAACGTCAGTTTGGTATCTCATCTAAGAAATATCACAGGGTTCACAAGTTCTGCTTTGTGGTATTATCTGAGTGGTGCAGGCTCAGTGGGATGCACAGCTTCTTTCTAGATAGTTTCCACAAAGTACTTACAACCTTGGTATCGAAGCACTCATCTTTGAATGACTCAGTGGCTTCATTTCCTGCAGCATCATTACTTTTTCCTCTGAGGTTTCTCATTCACATACTAGTCTTTGTTGGCTTGTGACTTCACAGTGTCAATTGATAAGTAGCTTACAAGACTAAAGGGATCTCATTTCCACTAAGGAACTATAAGGAACTAAATGTATGTTCTGTCCTACTTGCTTGTGAAAATCCAGAAATAAATGTTGTGTAATTACCAAATCTAATTAAGCATACCTCACTTCCAGTGTTAGGCTATGTGATACTGAAAGAAAAATTTAATGAGTTTCCATAGACCCACTATATTCTAATTGCTTTCTTTCTTGCCTCATAAGATAAGATAGGTTTACAACATTTAGGCTATTCTAGGCCAAAATGCGTCTCCAACATGCAAGATATTTTTTCTTTCACAATTCTTGCTATTCTTCAGTTTCTCTCACAATTTACTTCAAAATTGACCTTCTGAAATTTTTACTAATCTACTTCTGTGATGTCTAAAACATAAGACCATATGATTTCAAAGATAATTTAGTTGCTGAATGCTGAGGGAGTGATAATGTAGTTGATTAAATCCAGTGAAAGTAGATAGATGATCTAAGCCCCAAGTCACTACTCTTTGCCAATATTAGTTACAAAATCTTGAAGCCCCAAATAAGCTCATTTTAATTATTCACTTTTATGTGAAGTTAAAACAAAATGAAAAGTTACAACCATAAATGAAAAATTCTTATTTCTTCACTATCTCTGGCATCTACCATACTTTTTCCCTTTGCCCACATAGTTCCTTCTGCTTGGAGTAATTTCTCTTTGCCTCTATACTTATTGGAATCCTAGCCATCCTTCAAAGCCTTGTTCAAATTTTATTTCCCCTCTTTGTGGCTGTTTCTGATTACTCTGGTGCACATTGCTGTTTTCCTCCTTAGAGTATCTGTTCCTAAAATTAATTAATTCAAGAATGTTTAGCATATAATTGTGTTCTGTTTCCTGTAAGTCTGTATGTTAGACTTATATACCTAGTCAGCTATAAACTTCTAGAAGGTAAAGAATGTACCTTGTATTACTGCTTTTCAGTATTTTTTTTTTGCATAACCCCTAAAATGATTTTGAAATGCTATGTACCTCCTCACACATTTTTAAGTTGATATATGAAGTTTTATAAGTATAAATAACTGCAAAGGATATAATTCTGGCACATTGTAAATATTGACATTAAGGACAAAAGAAAAGAAAAAACAAGCAAACTGTTAAGTTACAGTCATCTTTCAAATGTATCTGAAGGAATCTAAATACCATTGTGATTGATACCTGTAGCCATTCATTTGGAAAAAGAAATACATGAAGTCCTTAACTGTTAGAAATTTTACATTATTCCCTTTTCTCTTTGAAGTCATATGTTTATTCCACATTTCTTGCAGAATTTTATCCTAATATAAAATATTTTTATGCTTGGAAATCTTCTCTACATCAAATAGATATAAAATTGAAATTATTTTTCTAAATTTTCTCTGACCAAAGGTTTTAATAGTTCTTCTAGATTGACTTATTACAATTATTGTTAGTATGCAATCAAAACCACATAAATGCATTATAAATTTGTATATTTGTTAAATATAATTTTATTAGAAATACATGCTTTTGTGAGATACTTGGAACTGCTCATTTACCCACATAGGAATATGACTGATTGCTAGCTACAAGCAGGGCTCAGCAGAAATCCTGCCTTTGTTTTACTTATATTTGTATAAATATAAATGCTGAGAAAACCTGTTCACCTAAATCGTAGATGGGACAAGAAGGTGCTTTATTATAATAGTGTCAATCAATTCTATGAATTCCTTCCAAGTTATATGCTGAAAATTATAAAGTGATTTATTATAAAAATATATTTTTATCTCGTTGACTGTTAACTCGATGAAGTCTTTCTTCAGTGTTGCTGAAAGCAAATAATTAGAAACACCCTACTTAGAAAAAGATTTGTTAAACAGTCATAAGGAGTAATTTACTTTCTCAGTTTCTGGGAATAATACCACAAAAATTCATACTAAAATTTATTAAATAACTATTAATTAAACCTGTTATACTTTAACCGAATATACTCAGAAAGTGTGAGAAAAATTAAAATATTAATTGCAATATACCTGTCAATACAATTTTCTGAGAAAATGATTTTATTGCATTATATATTCTAAATATACTTTCATCGACTTTACAGAACCTCAGATTTGATTCATTCAATTTTTGGAAAATATTTACCATATAATCTAGTTGGCAAAGCCAGCTCTCATTGTTAAGACAACTAGCCAAATCAGATTTAAAGTTTCTTTCAGAAAATGTTTTACTGTATTGAAAGAAATGTATAAATAGATGTTTTCCTGGTTGTCTTCACACTCCTGAATCCTTTCCTAAGATGGATGGCAAAGGCACACAGCCTCGTCAGGAGTTTGTTGCATTGGTGACATATGGCACCCCTGCCTCTCATGCTTGCCTGGCTTTGCTCTCAGGGGACCCTTCCTTAGGAATAATGCATTATTTGATAATAGGTGAGAAATGAAAAACACAAAGACATTAAACAAAACTTGTCATCTGCCCTGCTGCCTCGTACTGTACCATATCAGAATATCAAACATGCTGGTGTGGACCAAAATACCTTGTTACGTATGCCATGCTTTCTCATTAAAAGAAATGTGTGGACAGGACAGACCATTAGTTTTTTTCTGCTTTGATTAAAGGAGGCTGCCTCTGTGTTAGTATTTTTAACTATTGTTTGGTGCCTTAGAGGTTTTAATGCTTGGGAAGATGTATCATAATAAGATGGGTGAGGATATGCCTTTCTTTTGTAAAGTGGGAGAAAATTGATTATTGGAGGGAAAGGGGAAAGAACTAGCCCAATAGCTCTGCCTAGTTGCATTCTCAGGCAGATCAGTTTTTGGAAAGAACATAGGTGGAAGTTGTGGATCTGGAAATTGCTTCCTTTAAAACTATCCATGCCCACTTAGCCCTTGGGAAATCTTTACATATCCCCAGCAGTGTGTATATACCAATTTGAAAGTAGTTTTCTTATACTTCTTATTGTGCCCAATGATATGCTGAGATACAGTTGGTACTAATACTTTCAGATTAGACTTTTTACAGTTGGTACTAATATATAGTAGTTAACACAGGAAGGGAAAGATTAGGACTGTAAAAATATTGTTTAGCAAAAAGATATAAACAGAAATATCAGTTTATTTTCACTGGTTGTAATAGTACATTCTCAAATTGCTATGAAGGACTACCTGAGACTGGGTAATTGATAAAGAAAAGAGGTTTAATTGGTTTATGGTTCTGCAGGCTGTACAGGAAGCATGGCTGGGGAAGCCTCAGGAAACTTACAATCATGGTGGAAGGCAAAGGGGAAGCAAGAATGTCCTACATGGCTGGAGCAGGAGGAAGAGAGCGAAGCGGGAGGTGCTGTGCACTTTTAAACAACCAGCTGTCATGAGAACTCACTATCACAAGAACAAGGGGGAAATCCGCCCCATGATCCAGTCACCTCTCACCAAGCCCCTCCTCCAACATTGGGGATTACCATTTGACATGAGACTTGGGTGGGGACACAAATCCAAACCATATCACAGGTGTATTCTTTTATGTTCAAATCAAAATTTGAAAATTGTGCTGAGTTCTTTTATCTAATAATCTATACATTTCTGATTAGTTTCTCTTAGAACATATCAAATTCACACTGCAGTAATAAAGTTCTTTAAAATATTAATTAAAATCATTATAGTTCTCATTCCTGCTTTGCTAAAATTTTATTTGAATACTTTTCACTTTTTCAGACTCTATTTTCTATACTATATTACACCTTATTTTTTAGAAAAGATGACTAAGTAATGTTATAATAGAGTTGTTGATGTAGGAAAGGGCTAGAATTTAAATTATGTTTCTAAATTTTCTGACCAAAGATTTTAATATTTATTCTAGATTGACTTATTATAATTATTGTTAGTATGCAGTCAATCAAAACGACATAAGTGCGTTATAAATTTGTATGGATATTTGTCAAATATAAAGAAAATAATTTTATTTTCTTAAAAATTTAAATTGTATTTTTAAAATCAGTCTGAACTTCTCACTTACTACAAAGAGGCATACTAAAGTGACTAACACTCATAGGTTACCATTGGCAGATGGTTTATATTTAGCAGGAAAAAAAGGTATCTTCAGAAGTGATTAACTTACAAATTGTGAACTAATATAAAAACATAACTGTGTTTTGCCAAAGTAAAATCTTAGCTTCATATTGTTGACAGAAAATGTGTGCAAGGCAGAATTGAAACAAGAGCATTGCCAAGATCTTCATTTGCCTACAGAAACTATGTTGTCCCAGGAAACACTTCCACTCAAGATTCATGGTTGGAAATCAACAGAGGTAAGTCTATAGTTTCCTATAGCTGCTGTAAGAAATCCCTGCAAATTTTGTGCCTTAAAACAAACAAATGTATTATCTTCTGTAGGTTAGAAGCCTGACCCAGAGCTCAATGGGATAAAATCAAGGTGTCTGTAGGGCTGTGTTCTTTCTGGAGGCCCTAGTGGACGATTTGTTTTTATGTTTTGGTTTTTTTTTTTTAATTTGTCTTTTGCAGCCTCATGTGTTCCAAGAGAAATTGTGCTTGTCTTTTAACTTCGCTTTTGGTGGCTTTTGTTCTTCAGGGCTTTAAATATTAATAAGGTCAAATTATCAAAGTTTTCTTTTATGTTCTGTGCTTTTAAAAAAATCTTGAGAAATTCTTCCTTACCCTAATGTAATAAAATCTCTTATTTTTTCTTCTAAGTGTTGAGGTTCTTATGTCCTCTAGAATTTTTCTGTATAGTAGAAGATAGAGTCCTTCTTTGTACCCTTGTGGGTAGGCAATATTTAATTTATTGAACAGTCTTTTTCTACCCATTAAAAAGAATTCTTACTGTGAAATAATTGCACACTCACAGGAAGTTGCAAAAATAGTACAGAGTCCCATATGCCCTTCTCTCAGCTTGCGCCACTGTTGGCATGTTGTATGGTTGCAGTGCAACATCAAAACCAGGAAACGGATATTGGTATATTAGTACCAACTGGACTACACACCTTACTCAGTGTTCAACTCTTCAGTTCACTGTTCAGATTTTTAAACTTGCATTTGTGTTTTTTTGTGTGTGGTTCTATGTAATTTTACCCCATGTATAGATACGTGTAAACAGAACCACAATGAAGATATAGAACTGTTCCATCATCACAAAAGAAGTGCCTCATGCTACGCACCCCACTCCCAACCCATCCTTTGGCAATAACTAGTATTTTCTCCATCTCTGCAGTGTTTGTCATGTCTAGAACAGTGTATAAATGGAATGAGACAGTATGCAGCCTTTTGAGATGGAATTTTTTCACTCAGTGTAATGCTCCTGGGGGCCAACAGGTTGTCGCATGAATCAGTAACGCATCCCTTTTTGTTGCTAAGTATGTTCCAGTGTCAGGATATACCAGATTTTGTTCAACCATTCATTCATTGAAGAATATTCGGATGTTTCCTTTTTTAGCTATGATGAATAAAGTTGCTGTGAATATTTGTGTACATATTTTTGTGTGAAGTTTTCATATCTCGGGGATAAATGTCAGAGAGTTGTAGGGTTGTATGGTAAGTGCGTGCCAAGTTTTGTAAAAAACAGTCAAACTATTTTCCAGAGTGGCTATACCATTTTATATTCCCATGAGCAATGTATGAGATCCAGTAGCTCTGCATCATAACCAACTTTTGGTATTACTGCTATTTTAATTTTAACTCTTCTAATAGGTCTGTAATGATATTTCATTGTGATTTTAATTTGCATTTTCCAAATGGCTAATGATGTTGAATATCTTTTCATGTGCTTATTTGTGGCATTATAACTTATCTTTGACTTTATTCAGATGTTCACATCTTTTATCCATTTTCTAATTGAATTGGTTTTCTTTTTACCATTGAGTTTTGAGTTCTTTATATATTCTGGATATAAGTTCTTTGTCAGATATGTGATCTGCATATATTTTCTCTCCGTTTGTGGCTTGTATTTTCTTTGTAACAATATCTTTCACAGAGCAAAATTTTAAAATTTCAATGAAGTCAAATTTATCAGTTTTTTTTTTTTAATCATGCTTTTGGTGTCATATCTAAGACCTCTGCCTAAACAAAGTCACATAGGTTTTCTCCTAAAAGGGTCATGTTTTACATTTAGGTCTGTGATCTATTTTGAATTAATTTTTGTGTAAGGTGTGAAGTATATAGATCAAGGGCTTTTAATTTTTTTTTTTTTTCCCTAAGTGTATCCAGTTGTTTCAACATTATTTGTTGAAAAGACTGAAATTTTACTACAGTATGCTTAAGTGTGGTTTTCTTTTCTTTCCTCTTTCTCACCCATGGGACTTTTCAGTTGGAGGACTTTTCATCTCTATTTAGTCCTGTGAAAGTTTTCTCGGTTTTTCTTCAAACATTTTCTACGGTTGATTTTCACTTTTTTTATATCTTTCTTGGACTCTTATTATCTGGATATTAGTAATTCTCTTTCTATCTTTATATCTCTTCACTTTTCTTTATAGTTTCTATTCGTTTTCTCATTTTTCTGTGAGTTCCTCAATTTGATCTTCCAGCTTAGTAATTTATTCTCAGCTGTATCCATTCAGTTTTAAATCTCATCTATATTCTCTATTTCAACTATTCTATTTTTATACGTAATATTCAGTATTTCTGTTTCTTCTTTATATTATGTCTTTCTGTTTCATATTACTTATATCCTTTTGTATTTATCTTGGTATGTTTAGTAAACTTATTTTAAATTCTTGGTCTATGTTTTCTAATATCTGGGCTTCTGATGAAATCTGTGATTCAGTTATTTTATTTTTCTTTTGAAATAGTTATGCTCCTCCAATGACTGGTTATCTTTAGATGCAATGGCTGCTTCGTTTTAAGATTGCTAAAGGCTAGAGCTTAGTTTATCTGCTCCCTATCAGCTTAAGTGGGCGGTGAGGGAAATGGACGCTAGAGTGAAGAGCATTTCTTCCCTTTCGCTGATCTGAGCTGATCTGACCTGATCTGACCTGAGCTGATCATTCCTCATCCTAAGGATCAATGCCTCAAGTTAGGTCTTAATTCTTAATACCCCAAGAGGAAGTAGTCTTTAGAGGTGATACTTCTTAAATTACAAACCACATGCCCACGTGAGGGACAGGAAGAGGAAGGGTGAAGACGCATCTTCCCAAGCCTACCCCAGTCCCCACCAAATTTTCTCAGCTCCTTGCCCACTCGGCTTCTGCACAGACTGGAAGGTACTCCTGAGTACAGCTGCCTGAGTCACAGTAGCTGTGGAGGCCGGTTGCAGGGCAGTGAATGGAGTGTCATTATGATACTTTCTTCCTATGTTATCTTGTCACTGCAGACTCCCTTCCTACCATCCCAGGATAAAGCCAGCACCAACACCCCTACTCACTCTCACACAAATGTACCAGTTCAAAAGAGCTCTGTGTCTCCCCAGGGGCTTTCAGTTTCTTCTCATTTTGATGTCATTCCTTTATAGTACCTCCTGGGTTGATCTTGAGAGAGGGAGCCACCAGAACCAGAAACAGGACTTGCTGTTCTTTCTGCAGTGTTCTGCGACCTTCTCAGACTAAATATCTACTTAACTTATCTACTTAAATATCTACTTAATTCCTGTTTGCTCTTTCACATGACAACTCACATCTTTAATCTTAGCATACAGCTCTTCAAACATTACTTTTCCTCTATTTCCTTGAAAACTGTTTCTGCTTAATTTCCATTAAATATACATTGGATTACTCTGTCATTTTTAATGTCTTTCAACTGCTTTTTAAAACATTTTTTGTCTCATATCTCCATATGGCATTGTAGTTAATTAGATCATCTTTCAATTCATTTATTCTCCTTTCATAGGTGCCCACTTAGAATTTTTCTGTCCAGTGAGGTATTTATTTATTTATTTATTTATTTTAGAGACAGGGTCTCACCCTGTTGCCCATGCTGGAATGCAGTAGAATGATCATAGCTCACTGTAACCTCAAACTCCTGGGTGCAAGTGATCTTCCCACCTCAGCCTCCCAAGTAGCTGGGAGTTCGTCACTATGCCTGGCTAATTTTTTAAATATTTTGTAGAGACGAGGTCTTACTATATTGCCCAGACTAGTCTCGAACTCCTGGCCTCAAGCGATCTCCTGCCTTGGCCTCCCAAAGCAATGGGATTACAGGCATGAGCCACCACACTCTGCCAGGTTTTTATTTCAGTAACTCTATTTTTTATTTAGAGAACCTCTCATTGCTTCTTAATTATATCCATTTGTACTTATTTCATATCTGCCTGTTTTTATTTCTTGATTTATTCCATAAATTAAATGTCCTTTTCATTATCTTTTAAGACTACGTGTACTCAGTTTTAAATACTTTCTATTTATTTTGTTTGGTTGGTTGGTTTTTTGAGATGGAATTTTGCTCTTGTCACCCAGGCTAGAGGGCAGTGGCATGATCTCGGCTCTCTGCAACCTCTGCCTCCCGGGCTCAAGTGATTCTCCTGCCTCAGCCTCCCAGTAGCTGGGTGTGCAGATGCCCACCACCACGTCTGGCTAATTTTTTATATTTTTAGTAGAGTCAGGGTTTCACGATGTTGGCCAGGCTGGTCTTGAACTCCTGACCTCAGGTTATCTGCCCACCTCAGCCTCCCAAAGTGTTGGGATTACAGGCATGAGCCACTGTACCTGGCCCTTGTATTTCTTTATTATATTGACTTTTTCAGGAGTGAATTTGGTTTTCTTTCTGTGTTTTAGACTATTGGATTATAAGCTCATCTTGAGTAGCTCAAGTTTTTGTTTTTGTTTCTTAATCTTTCTCTCTGTGTCCTTTCTCCTTCCTGCTTAACAGTCTTTCATTTGCCTCCTCCTGATACCCAGAACTACTCATCCACATTCAGGACTTACTGGCAGCTTGGAATTGCTTTCTTTTGCTGGTATCAGAGATATTGCAGATCTCGTCCCTAGAACAAAGGATGATGTATTTTAATTTCTAGAGAGGTTTGCGTCCTGTCTCCTATCCGAGTCTAATACTTTTAGAAGCCACAACCCCAGGCTGTGACTGATGACAGCTTATTTCAGCTTCCTTTGTAAGTGGGGATCCTAATACCTGAGCATAATCTCAAGCAGGGAGTCCATATTCAGCACTCCTATCTTGAATCAACACTGTAGCCTTCAAGAGTTGAGCTCCTGATTTTCTCTGACATTTTCTGTACCCAGAGCCCCAGAGGTCCACAGCTTCAACCTCTCCTTACCATTATTTGTTTCTGTTACATGAAGATGTTAATCTTGGTTTTGAGCATGACTACATCTTTTTAATTTTCACATTTGCATTTTCTCTCTCATTGCTCTATATTTGGAGAAGGGAGGTATCCCCAAAGTATGAACATACATACTAGAAACGCGTTTCACTCATGACTGTGAAATTATCTCATTAATTCGTTTTTCTGTTTGTTGTCTGTTTCTCCCACTAGAAGAAAATCTTCTTGAGTAGAGACATTTTTAGTCCTTATTCATTGCTGAATCTTCAGTTGACAAATTTTTGTTACTGAAGAAATGAATGAATAATAGACAGCAAATGAACGTTAGCTTCTCTTTTTTTCCTGTGAAAGATGCTGCTTTAGTCTTGTGCTCAGAGTGCTTTGTTTAGTGTTCCCTGCCGCAATTCCTACAAGGAAGGTTGGAATTATTATTTTCTGTTTTACTTTCTGTTCCTGATACCTTTCCCCAACCCAATTAGGCATTGGATCCAATTGTTTTTCCAACAGCTTAGAAAGCTACATGAAATTAAAATTTCGCTGTTCTTTAATTTTGTAATAACTCACCAACTGAAAATACATAGATTATTTTAGGGGCTGGGCACAGTGGCTTACACCTGTAATTCCAGCATTTTGGGAGGCCGAGGTGGACAGATCACTTGAGGTCAGGAGTTCAAGACCAGCCTGGCCAACATGGTGAAACCCCATCTCTACTAAAAATATGAAAATTACCCGGTGTGGTGGTGTCTGCCTATAGTCCCAGCTACTTGGGAGGCTGAGGCAGGAGAATCGCTTGAACCTGGGAGGCAGAGGTTGCAGTGAGCTGCGATTACACCACTGCACTCCAGCCTGGGTGACAGAGTGAGACTCTGTCTCAGGTGTGTGTGTGTGTGCATACACATAGATTATTTTAAAAGATAAGACAACGGGGCATAGTGGTGTGTGTCTGTAGTTCCAGCTACTTGGGAGCCTAAGGCAGGAGGATCACTTGAGCCCAAGGAGTTTGCAACTGGAGATAGTATGCTATGATTACACCTGTGAATAGCCACTGCATTCCAACCTAGGCAACATAGTAAGACCCCATCCGTAAAATAAATAAATAAATAAAATTTAAAGATAAGACATTAAGTCAAAATGATTTTATTTATTTATTTATTGAGACAGAGTCTCTCTATGTCGCCCAGGCTGGAGTGCACTGGCACGATCTTGGCTCACTACAGCCTCTGCCTCCCAAGTTCAAGTGATTCTCCTGCCTCAGCCTCCCAAGTAGCTAGCTGATACTATAGGTGCCTTCCACCAGGTCCAGCTAATTTTTGTATTTTTAGTAGAGGCAGGGTTTTACCAGGTTGTCCAGGCTGGTCTTGACTCCTGACCTCAGGCAATCCACCTGCCTTGGCCTCCCAAAGTGCTGAGATTTCAGGCGTGAGCTACCGTGCCCAGCCAAAATGATTTTAAAATTTGAGGTCAGTCTATTTTCTCCTGATGGCTTTTGAGGTAGAAAACAGACTTGAATAATCCTATGTGCTTTGGAACCAAAGACATAAAATGTCACCTTTTTTTTTTTTTTTTTCGTATCAGTCTTTAAATCCTGATTACTAATTTTTTCTTACTTCAGAGAAACTCAGTGTTATTGATCTACATCACTCTACATCTTATTTCAGTGAGAAAAAATGGTGCATTTCTCTCAAAAGAAGTTTAGAAGCTGGATTTTCCTTTTTCAGAGCATCACTGTATTATAACAATATCCCATTATCCTATTGACAAGCATCTTATTACTATTAGGAGCATTTGTTACATTCCAATATGTCCTCTTCAGTAGTCTGCTCTTGCAGCAGAAGACAAAACCTAGTAAGGTGAACAGTAAACCTAATTGTTGTTGTCAAATGTACTACATCTACGGAATGAGAAATAAATGATTGCTTAGGCAGAATGAGGGGCCCTTAAAATATCTCTTAAAAATTTAAATAGAAACCTATTTAACTATTCTCTTTTTATAAATTAAAGAAAAATTATCTTAAATGCAGTAAACAAAATTCATAAAAGAATAGAGCTTTTAAAAGCAGAACAGTGCTTGCCTAAATGTTACTTTCAAAACTAAGGAAAGACTTTAAATTTATGACAGACATGGATCTGTTTTCTCTATATATACTGCCCAGAATTTTTATTATTAGATTTGCTAATGAATAAGGCTATTTGCAGCTTTTCATCACCTCAAAAGACCTTACTCTTTTCCTGTTTGAGGAGATTCAACAACGAGGTTGTGATTTTTTTGGTCGCAGTTGTTTCCATAGAAACAGATAGAGATGCTATGAATTGGTTCACACGAAATTAAAGCTGACCAAAACCTTCAGTCTAGTTGTGATTTACTAAATCGATAGTGATACACGATAAATGTTTGTTTCCTACTGCCTTCATTTGTTATTTTGCCAAATGAAGAGTATACATTTTTATCTTTTGGTTTATTGGGATGCCATTTATTATAATTCCTAAAATTTGATCTCACCAAAGTTGTTAGAGAAATGGAAATTATACTTATTCTAATTATGTTAATTCATTTTTCTTGCATCTTTTTTGCTACATCGTTTTATGCTTAAAAGTTTTTTTTTATTTTCATGCTTGTACTCTTGCTACTTCTTTTTAAATTAGAAAGTACTTATTGAAAAATGTTCAGACAACATCAAAGGGTAAAGAGTGCAGAGCAGAGTGACTCCTTACTCCTCCATGCTTCTCAAGTTCCTTTCCCCAGAGGCAACTCCAGCACTTTCTAGTGGTTTTGGGGGGAAATTTTTGTGTCCACACATTTCTTTTACCTAACTGGTCTCATTCAATATGTATTGCTCTGCAACATGCTTTGAACTAAACAATATATCATGGACATCTTTCTGTATAATACATGTAATCATTCAATGTATATTTCAAAATATGCTTTTTTAGTAAACGAAATTTTATAGACTTTTTAAATATCAGTACATATTGCTGTGCTGCGTTCTTTATATATATATATATATATATACACACACACACACACACACATATATATACACACACACAGATATATATATAATCTTAGCCATTTCCTATTGGTAATCACTTGGATTTTTCATGTTTTTGCCTGTTAAAGCATAGTTGCAATAATAACCCTTGTACATATATTTTTATGATGCTGTCTCAGAAGGGGAATTGCCAAAAGGTTATACTTATTTTTAATTTTGAAAAGTGCTGCCAAATTGTCCTCCTAAAAGTTGTACCAGTTTATATTGGTACACAGTACTGGTATACAGTTTATACAGTCTATCATTTTGATTCCCCTCATCTTTGCAAATACCGTTATCAAAAGTTTTCATTTTTGTCAATCTGAGAGGAAGAAAATTTTTATTTTAATTTTTTATTGTAACTTTTTATGTGTTTATTGGGCATTTTTGTTTCTTTTTACTGTTAACTCTATTCATGTCCTTTGCTTATTTTCCTGTTTGGTTTCTCATCTTTGTCTTTACCAATTCCTAAGAGCAATTTGTGTATTAGAGAATTAGCTCACTTCCTGGTTCCTTATCTATTTTCCATTTGATTTAAAATTTTTATTTATGACTTTTTTTGCTTTATAGAAATCTTTATAAAATGTTTATAAAATCTTTATTAAATATTTAAAAAATCTTTACAAAATGTTACCCTGGGCTAAGCATACTGGTTCATGCCTGTAATCCCAGTACTTTGGAAGGCCAAGACAGGAAGATTACTTGAGGCCCTACAAAAAAAAATCAGTTGGGCATGGTGGCATGTGCTTATAGTCCCAGCCGCCAGGGAGGCTGAATTGGGAGGACAGCTTGAGCCGAGATTACACCACTGCATTCTAGTCTGGGCAACAGAGCAAGACTCTCCCTCAAAATTTAAAAAAAGTCACTCTGGTCTTTTCTTTTGTTTTTTTAACAGACTGTTTTTTAGAGCCATATTAGGTTCCCAGCAAAATTGAATGGAAGGTACAGAGATTTCCCCTTACGTCCTCTACCCCTCCTAGAAGTACACCCTTCCCACCCCTATCAACATCCTATACCAGAGTGTCAAATTTTTACAATCAATGAATCTACATTAACGTATCATAATCACCCAAGGTCCAGTTTATGTTACGGTTCACTCGACATTAGCAATATGTGAAATACACCTAAAGCTGTGGTGAGTGGGAAATTTACAGTACTTACATTTATAATGTAAACATTTAAAAACTTTTAATTGTTTAAACGCTTACAATAGAAAAGAGGAAAAGTTTGAAATCAATAATCTAAGTTCTTTCCTCAGGAAACTCAGAAAAGCGAAATAGATGCACAAGGAATAGAAAAAAGGAAATCATAAAGAACAGAAATTAATGAAATTGAAAACAGGAAAACAACAGAGAAAAAGAAATGATACAAAAAGCCAGTTCTTTGAAAAAAAGATAAATAAGTAAAAATAATAAAAAATAATTTAAAAAACAATAAAAGTTGATAAAACTCTAACAAGACTGGCAAAGATAAAGAGAGAAGACACAAATCACCAGTATCAGGATGAAACAAGAGATAGCCACTACAATTGCTTCAGCTCTAAAAGGATAGTAAGGGATTAATACCAACAACTTTATACTTATGGGCCAGGCATGCCCATAATCCCAGCACTCTGGGAGGTCAAGGCAGGTGGGTCACTTGAGGCCAGGAGTTCAAGACCAGCCTGGCCAACATGGTGAAACCAGATGTCTACAAAAAATACAAAATACAAAAATTAGCCAGGCGTGGTGGTGCACACCTGTAGTCCCAGCTACTCAAGAGGCTGAGGCACGAGAATCATTTGAACCTGGGAGACAGAGCTTGCAGTGGGCCCAGATCATGCCACTGCACTCCAGCCTGGGCTACAGAGTGAGACTCTGTCTCAAACAAAAACAAAAACAAAAACAAAACAACAAAACAAATAGATAATCAAAATACATAGGTAGAGTGAGACTCTATTAAAAAAAAAAAAAAACCCCAAAAACTTTATAACTTTGACAAATCAAAAGAAATAATTTCCCAGAAAATATAAACTACCCAAACTCAATGGTTCTACAATCATTTTAAAAATTGAATTTGAAGCATAAGTCCCCTGAAAAAGAAATTTCTAGGCCCAGATGGTTTTACTAGAGAATTCTACCAAACATTTAAAGAAGAACTAGCTTGGGCAACCTAGAGAGACCCCATCTCTACAAAAAAAAAAAAAATAGCCAGGTACAGTGGCACCCACCTGTAGTCCCAGATACTCGGGAGGCTGAGGTAGGAGGATTGCTTGAACCTGGGAGATTGAGGCTGCAGTGAGAGTTGTGATTGCACCACTGTACTCCAGCCTGGGTGACAGAGTGAGACCCTGTCTCAAAAATCAAAAAATCAAAAAATAAAGAATTAACAGCAATTTTACACAATGTCTTCCAGAAAATGGAACAGGAGGGAACATTTCCCAATTCATTTTATGAGGCAAATATTACCCTGATCCCAAGTTAAAACAAAGTTGGAACGAAAAAAGAAAACTACAGACTAATATTTCTCATGAAACTAGACGCAAAAAATTCTCAACAAAATATTAGCCAGTTGAATCCAGCAATATATAAAAGCATACAGAAATCAATTGAATATCTACATACTAACAATGAACATATGGAAACTTAAATTAAGACAATACCATTTGAAATACTTAAGTATAAATTGAAATACTTAGGCATTAAAATACTGAAGTATAAATTAAAATACTTAGGTATAAATCCAAATTGAAATACTTAGGTATAAATCTAACAAAACATGTACAGAATCTATATGTTGATAATTATAAAATACTGATGAATGAAATTAAAGAGGACCCAAATAGGGACCTGTCATGTTACATGGATTGGAAGACTCAACATAGTAAAGGTGTCATAATATAGATGACCCTGATTATTCTATAGGTTTAATGTAATTCCTATTAAAATCCCAGAAAGGTTTTCTATAGGGATAGATAAGAGCCTTGTTCTAAAATTGATATGGAAAGGCACAGGCCCTAAAATAGCTAAAACAGTCTTGAAAAGGAAGAACAAAATGGAAGTAATCCCTCTGCCTGATATTAATGCCTGTGTATAGCTACAGTATTCAAGAGAGTGCGGTATTGGTGGAGAGACAGACACTTGGATCGGTGGAACGGAATAGAGAGCCCAGAAATAGACACACACAAACATGACCAACTGATTTTTGACAAAGGTGCAAAAGAAATTCAGTGTAGGAGGATTAACCTTTTCAAAAAATGGTGCTACAGCAATTGGACATTCAGACAACCATGAATCTCAACCTAAGCCTTATATAGAAATCCACTCCAAGTTAATCACAGACTTAAATGTAAACTATAAAACTTTTAGAAAATATAGGAGAAAAATCTTTGAGATTTAGAACTGAGGCCGGGTACGGTGACTCGTGCCTGTAATCCCCACACTTTGGGAGGCTGAGGCAGGCGCATCACAAGGTCAGGAGTTCAAGACCAACCTGGCCAACATGATGAAACCCCGTCTCTACTAAAGATACAAAAAATTATCTGGAAGTGGTGGCACGCGCCTGTAATCACAGCTACTCGGGAGGGTGAGGCAGGAAAATCACTTGAACGCGGAGGTGGAGGTTGCAGTGAGCCGAGATCGTACCATTGCACTCCAGCCTGGGTGACAAGGCGAGACTCCGTTTCAAAAAAAAAAAGAAAAAGAACTGGATAAAAGCATGATCCCTAAAAGGAAAAATGATAAATCAGACCTCATCAAAATTAAAAATGTTTGCTCTGCAAAAGAGCCGGTTAAGAGGATGGAAAAATAATCTACAGACTGGGAAAAAAATATTTGTAAACCCCATATCTGGCAAAGGACTAATATCTAGAGCATTTAAAGAACTGTTAAAACTCACCAGTTTAAAACCAAACAGTCCAATTAGAAAATGGGCACATGTTATGAACAGTCATTTTAGCAAATACAGATGGCAAGTAAGCGCACAAAAAGTTGTTCCACATTATTAGCCTTCAGGAAAATGTAATTTAAACATGCAATGAATATCAAAATGGCTAAAATAAAAAAGTAGTGACAACACCAAATGCTGGTGAGAATATGGAGAAATTAAAACACTAATATATTACTGGTAGGAATGCAAAATGGTACAGCTACTCTGGGAAACAGTTTGGTACTTTTTAATAAATCTAAACGTGGCTACTATATGAATAGCAACTGCCCTCCTAGGAATTTATACCAGAGATATGAACATCTAGGCTGGCATGGTGGCACATGTCTGTAATCCCAGCACTTTGGAATGCCAAGGTTGGGTGGATTGTTTGAGCATAGCAGTTTAAGACCAGCCTGGGCAACATGGCTACACATCATTTCTAAAAAAAAAAAAAAAATTAAAAAATATTAGTCGGGCATGGTGACGCGTGCCTGTAGTCCCAGCTACTTGGGAGGGTGAAGTGAGAGGATCATTTGAGCCTGGGAAGTTGAGAATGCTGTGAGCCAAGATGGTGCCACTGCACCCCAGCCTGGACGACAGACTGAGACTCCGTCTCAAAAAGAAAAAGAAAATGTATATCATACAAAAACATGTACACAAATGTTCACAGCAGCTTTATTTGTAATAGCCGAAATCTAGAAACAACCCAGAGGTCCTTTTACAGGTTAAACTATGTTACATCTATATCAAGGGTACTACGCAATGAAAAGGAAGAAACTATTGAAATGAAACAATTTGGATGAATCTTTAGGAATTATGCAAGGCTAAAAAAGCCAGTCCCAAAAGGTTACATACTATATGGTTCCATTTATATAGCATTCTTCAAATGTCACAACTATAAAAATGAAGGAGAGATTAGGAACAGATTAGTTCTGTTGAGGGAGTGTATGTCTATGAAAGGGCGTCAGAAAGGATTCTTGTGATTGTGATAGAAATGTTCTGTATCTTGACTGCTTCAATGTCAATATCCTGAGTATGATATTGTACTACAATTTTGCAAGATGTTACTTTTGGAAGAAACACGGCAAAGGCTACATAGGCTCTATTAATTCTTACATGTGGAACTAAAATGAACTCAAAGTTGCATTTTTAAAAGTGGTAAATCACTTTGGAAAATGGTTTGGCAATTTCTAATGAAGTTAAAAATAGACCTGTCCTATAAGCTAGAAATGCTATACTACTACCGTGTAGCATCCAGGAAAAATGAGTGCATTTGTCCACAAAAAGATTTATACAAGAATGTTCGTAGTAGCTTTATTCATAATAGATAAACTTTGGAAATTATCCATATGCAGGAGAATGGATAAACAAATTGTGATACATTCACATATGTTTTTTGTGTAATCTGTCCCTCCTTTCTTATAGGTAGGAAAGGAGGGAGGAACTACACAGCAAAACATGGATGAATCTCATGTACATTATGTTGAGCAATAGGAACCAGACACAAAAGTATACATAGTGTATGATTACATTCATATGAAATTCAAGAACAGGCAAAATTCAGTAATGGTGATAGGGATAGAATAGTGGTCATGATGCAGGGTGGTGGGATGGTATCAGCTGGAAAGGAGCTTGAGGAAACTTTCTGGGTGAAGGAAATGTGGTTACTATATAACTGTATACTCATATGATAAAAGTTATCGAGCTCTACATTTAAGGTCTGTGCATTTTACTGTATGTTAATTACAATGGAGAAAAATCCCTAGTTCACAGAAAAAAAGAAACATACCAACTAAACCTACTCTATAAACTTCATTTGGATCCTTTTTCAAACAAGCTGTAGAAAAACCTGTTTATGACATTTAGAAGTTGGAAATATGAACAGTTTATGGTAATTGATGACATTAGGAGCTGTGAAGTTTATCAGTTTGATGCAGCTATTATCAATTAGAGATTGCTATCATCTGAACACTTGTTTTCCTCCCAAATTCTTAGTTGAAATCCTAATCCCCAAAGTGATGGTATTAGGAGGCGGGATCTTTGGGAGGTGACTAGGTCATAAGGGCATAGCCCTCATGAATATGAGTGCCCTTATAAAAGAGGCCAAGAGAACTCCTTGGTCACCTTCTTCTATGAGAGGTTATAGTGAAAAAATGACTGTTTAGGAGGTAGGTCCTCGCCAGACATCAGTATGATATTGTACCTTGATCTTGGACTTGCTAACTTTCAAAACTGTAAGAAATTTTTGTTGTTTATAAGCCACTCAGTTGATGGTATTTTGTTACAGCACCCGGAATGGCTAAGGCAGAGATACATAATGAAACAAGGGATTATTCTAGGATTTGCCTCAAAGTGAAACAGGTTGTCACAGATCACAAATGAGGCATGGTAGGGATATAAATGAAACAAGATTAACCATCATTTAATTATTGTTTGACCTGCATGATTGGATTGACTATCTTTTGTGTCTAGTTTTTACTTGATGATAAAAAGTTAAAAGTTTTAAACATGAATAAAAGATACATACAACTGGCTTTATGATTACCAATGAGACAAGATAATTGGCCTCTGAGATAGTATGCTGTAAGGATGCTGAAGGGTGGTAGGTAAAGGTAGTGCCCTAAACAAAATCCTTGCTATCTACACAAAGTGTCTTCAGCAAGGTGTGGGGATTCCCAAGGGCAGAAAACCTCCCTACGCCCAGTAGACAGCCACGTGATAGATGTATGTTTGAGTTAATTAAATCAGAATGTGTTTATGATTATGGTAGCACATTTAGATACTTTGTCGCTCCATAAATTGTCCATCCAGTGATATTAATTTTTTTCTTCAATTCTCATGTTCTCGTGTTTTCTGTCAGGACCTGATGACATTTTCTGATGATGATCCAAAGCTGCCTTTACTAGCAACACCTCCTTCCATTGTCTCTCCAATCACATGCTCGTCAGAAGCTGCAGAAGTTTGTAATCTTTTGGGTGCAGGTAAATTGGTTAAGGAATAGGAAGTTTATTTATCAGATTTTATTTTGTGAAATACAGCAACCGTTGGCTTCTATTTAACTTTGTTAATGAGGGATAGAACTAGCATGGATAAATTCAAACCACAACATGGTCCTATAATCTTGTTTTACCATTTGTTTCAGTGTTTTCTCACTTTCTGTTTTACTTTTTCCTTTTTCATTGTTTCAAAAATTGACTACACGCCTTAAATCGAAAATTAATTTTAGTTCCTATTTTTCATAAAGAATTTAAATTATGACCTCTTTCAAAGGCAGACATTAAGTGAAGATGTGAAAAGGCAAGATGCACAGTAGCCACAAATTGGTTAATCATCTCTTGAACAATTAACATTAGAGAAAGGCACAGTATAAAATTATACAAAACTGGCCTCCAATAAATTACACGATTGAGTTCCTACTGGGCTCTGCGACTACTCTGGATCCTTGAGGATCTGACTGACTCACTGTTGAGTCACTGCATCCTGTCTCTATTCTCCATGAACTCTCAATTTTCAATGCATTAGTCCTCTTGATTTTCTCAGAAAGTAGAATGGAAGATCTTCTGCCAATATGAGAATGAAACGTTCTCATTAGTATCTTTCATCACCTTATAAATCTTTGCTTTTATATTCATACAGGTATCTTTTCCCTTACCACAGAGGTGGCTTTTTATGTTTTGAGTTATATGTTCTCACTCTTGTTGGACCATGTATCTCACATTTTCTCCTTATATAGATCTATAATATCCAGTGTATAAGTGCTAGAGTTTATTAGTATAGGTTTATTTTCTTTTTCAAGTTCATGTTTATAGAGTTTTCTTACAAAGCAAGTTGTGAGAATGATGAGGATATTTTAATAAACACAAAAACAAGAAATTGGGGGTTATAGTGATGTTTGTATAAGGATGGCATTAGTCACATAGATAATTAGTTATAAGTGGTTATAATTTTTAGACAGCTTGCTTTGTATTCTTAAACAGATTTAGATCCAGAACTTGAAAGAAGAGCATTAAGGAAAATGTTTTTGTATTCTGACACCCCCTAACATTTTTTTCTCCTAAGATTTTAAAAATAGACTTTCTTTTTTTAGAGCAGTTTTAGGATCACAGCAAATCTGAGCAGAAAATAAAGATTTCCCATGTACCCTGTATTCCACACCAGAGTGGTACATTTGTTACAATCAATTAACTTCCATTGCCATATAATCATCCGAAGTCCACGGTTTACACTGGGGTTCACTTTTGGTGTTATACATTTTGTGGGTTTGGACAAATGTGTAATGATGTGTATCCACCATTATAGTATCAGACATAGTAGTTTCACTACCCTAAAAATCCTCTGTGCTGTCTATTCGTCCCCCCCTCCCACTAACCCCTAACAACCAGTGATCTTTTTACTGTCTCCATAGTTTTTCCTTTTTCAGAACGTCATATAGTTGGAATCAGATGGTATGTATGATTTTTAGATTTTTTTTTTACTTGGTAATTAACACTCTGGGTTCCTCCATGTCTTTTCATGGCTTGATAGCTCTTTTCTTTTCTTTGTTTTATTTTTTTAACAGAGTCTCACTCTGTCGCTCAAGCTGGAGTACAGTGGTGCGATCTCGGCTCACTGCAACCTCCACCTCCCAGGTTCAAGCGATTCTCCTGCCTCCCTGCCTCAGCCTCTCGAGTAGCTGGGACCACAGGCACGTGCCACCATGCCTGGTTAATTTTTGTATTTTTAGTAGAGTCGGGTTTTCACTGTGTTAGCCAAGATGGTCTCAATCTCCTGACCTTGTGATCCACCTGCCTCAGCCTCCCAAAGTGTGGGGATTACGGGCGTGAGCCACCGCACTGAGCTGATAGCGCTTTTCTTTTTAGTGCTGAATAGAATGTACCACAGTTTATCCATTCACCTATTGAAGGATATCTTGGTTGCAGTTTTGGCAGTTATGAATAAAGCTGCTTTAAACATCTGTGGCAGGTTTTTGTATGGACAGAAGTTTTCCCTGCTAACATTTTAATACAAGTGAAATTGAGTATAAATGAGCATAAGCAGCAATCCTAAAGAGGAAAAAGTCAAAAACATGTAGCCAGAGCGGGGACCCCACCATTTTACTTGACTGGGATCCATCTTAATCAGAGGGGCTTTTTCTATTTTTAAGTCGTTCATTTCTACAATCTTTCCTTTACAGTAGTCTCAGAGGTATCTTGCTAAAATGCAGATCTTAGCATTTCACTTCCCAGCTTAAAAGCTTTCAACAGTTCTCCACTGGCAATAGGATAAGTCTAATTTTTAAAATAGTACCATACAAGTACTTTTCATAGTCTGGTCCCAGCCAGACTATGGGCTTCATCACCTAAAACTGCCAGTACTCACAGTGCCCTGTGACATTCCATTACTTGTCTTCTCTTTAGAATGTCTTTGTTCCAGTTACTTTGACTGTGTAACACATTGCACTGAAACTTCGTGGCATAATCATTTATTCTGTTCAAGGATTCTCGGATCAGGAATTAGGATAGAGCACAGTGGGGATGGCTTGTCTCTGTTCCATGATGCATATCTAGCCTTAGCCAGGGAGCACAAATGCTGGGGCAGGAATCATCTGAAGGCTTGCTCACTCACGTGTCCAGCAGTTGGTGCTGGTTGTCAGCTGGAGGCCTCAGTTCCTCCCCACATGAGCCTCTTCATGTGGTTTTTCCGTGTAGGCTAGTTTGGGCTTCCTGACAGCATCGTGGCTGTGTTTCAAGGATGAGTATTTTATGAAAGAAAGGACCAGACAGAAGTTGAATAATCTCAGAAGTCATGCTGTAATACTTCCACCTCATTCTGTTCATCAAGGCAATCACAAAGCCCTGTCCAAATTTAAGGGGGTGGGGACATAGACCCTCCCCAACCTCTCCATGGAGGAGTGTCAATGTCATATAGAAAGAAAAGCATATTGGATGAGACATATGTTGGTATAGTCATCTTTGGAAAATATAATCTGCCACAATCTTCCATCAAATTATAAATCCTTGACAAAATCCTATTTGAATAGCCAGGCCCAGTGAAAATGTCACAACTGCTACAAAATCTTTCTGCTTGCTAAACTGGTTTCTCCTTTCACTATGTTCCCAGAGGACTTTGCCCATTCCCCTGTTATACAGTCTATAATTTTGTATATTAATTGTTTTATAAATATTTATTTTAAAATTATATAAGTAAATATACTCTTAATTTTTAAAAATTCAAATATAAAGTCAAAACCTCTCTTGACTGTCCCTTACCCCAACACAGTCCCCTCCCCAGAGTGAACTATTACCAGTTTGGTGATTATCTCCGATACCTTTGTCTGTGTATTACATACATACATGTACCTTTAGAAATATATATAATTGACTTTGTTTTAAAACATTATTCTGCATTTTTCTGAAGCCTTTTTTTAACTTAAGAATATCACTTGGCTGTCCTTCAGTGTATGTCAATATGTAGAGATTTGCCATATTTTTAAAAACTCCTGCAATCCTGGCTATCATAGCTTATTCCCTTGCTGATGACATTTTGATGTTTTTCACTGTTACAAATAATGCTTCAGTGAATAAGCTTGTGCACATATGTGAATGTTTCTTTAGGGTGTGCTCCTAGAAATGGATTCTCTGGGTCATAATTTGTGCCCATTTTCATCGTAATTCATACAGCCAAACAGCCCTTCAGAATATCAGTATCAATTCACACCCTGGTTTGCAGCCTGTTCACCACACCCTCACCAACACGTGATGTTTTCAAGCCTTATGTTTTTATCACTTGGGTAAAAAGTTGCATTACATAGTAGGTATAATTTGCATATATCCACATATTGAGTAGATATTTCTATTTCCTCTTCTATGGATTACCTGTTTTTTAACCTATTTTTTCTTTTGGATTTTTTTTCATTTAAATTGATTTTATAGCTATATATATATATATATATATACACACACACACACACATATCTGATTCTTTCTCTGCTATTTATGTTGCAAATATCTTTCAACCTGTGAATTGTCTTTCAACTTTCTTAATGGTGTCTTTGTAGAAGTTTTATGTTTTATTTAGTCATATTTATTCCTCTTCTTCTTCATAGCTTTTGGTTTTTGTGTTTTTAAGGTGGCTTTTCTTATACCAAGTTTATAGAACATATTCACCCATATTTTATTTTAATTTTTCTGTAATCCATGTGCATTTAAAGTATTTGCGAATGGTTTTAGATAAGGGCAATGGGCAGCCAGTTGTCTCAACATTTATTGACTAGTCTATTTTTCTCTACTGTTTTGAAATGACTCTTTAACCTGCACTAAATAGTATCTGTTTAACAAGTCAATTCTATTCCATTGGTTCACTTTTCTTGTTCTGGTCTGTTTAATTTTTTTGCAACAACTATAACAGCGTACCATAGTGTTAATGTATACTCTTTTATTTAACCAGTGGTCATTTAGGTTATTTCTGTATTTTTACTTTTATAAACAATGATGAAATGGCATTATTTTCCCCTCCCAAATAAAATAGGCTTGCTTTATATTTTTCCGTGATTTGACACAGATTCTAAAATACATTATTCTGAATTTCTCTTGGTAAATTCTGTCCAGTTCACTAACTTATCCTGTCAACAGATGGTTCTAATTTCCATGTTATGATTTTGGCAACTTCAGCTCAAGACAAAAATAAAGTAGGAAAGTTATTGTGGTACAGAATCCTCAGTTCTCCTTTTCTCCCTTGCCTTTGCCCTCCACAGGCATGCGGTGATCTGCTGTTCACACTCTGGCCTGCAGCAGAGAGGAGGTCTTACTCCCTCACACCCCCACCAGCACTAGGGACTTGCCTCGCTGACTTACCCCTTTCCTTACCTCCAGAGGAACCTCTCTTTACTCATTATTCCTTGCTTTTCTTTATAGTTTTACTACATGTTTATACTCTAAGCAACATATATTTCATTTCACAGGCTCTTGAACTTTACATAAGTAGAGTCATTATGAATTTATTTTTCTGTGACTTTTATCATTCAATATCATTTCTTGATTCACCTATTTTCACCGCTGTATAGTATTTCATTGTATGTTTATATTATAATGCATTTGATTATTCTACTGTGGAATACTATCCTCATTATGTGTCAAGTTCTTGTATTGTAAATAATGCTGTTTCTACGTTTGTATATTTGTACACGATTCCTGGTTCTCATGGACAGGAGTTTCTCTAGGGCATATATTTGGAAGCAAAATTGCCATACAATTCAATATGAACGTCTTCAAATTTGCTAGGTAATGCCAGATTGTTTTCCAAAGTTCTAGTTGCAGTTGCTGTGTGTCCTCACTAATTTTTCCCCTAGAAAAATCCAGTCTAATGGGTGGGTATCATTTGTTCTAAAATATTTATCATTGTTTTTTTTGTTTGTTTGTTTGTTTTTGAGACAGTTTCACTCTTGTCGCGCAGGCTGGAGTGCAATGGCACGATCTCGGCTCACTGCAACCTCCACCTCCCAGATTCAAGCGATTCTCTTGCCTCAGCCTCCTAAGTAGCTGGAATTACAGGCACCCACCACCACACCCTACTAATTTTTGTGTTTTTTGTAGAAACGAGGTTTCACCATGCTGGCCGGGCTGGTCTCAAACTCCTGACCTCAGGTGATCCACCCACCTCAGCTGGGATTACAGGCATGAGCCCCTGCACCCGGTCTTAAAATGTATTTCTTATAATGAAATTTAGCATATTTTCATATGTCAACACATTTCATAGGTATGACTCATCCACGTTTCCTCATCTGACACGTCTGTTCATGTCTGTTGGTCATTCTTCAGTTTGGTTGTTTGTCTTTTTCTTAATGGATTTGTCGGAGTTCTTTATTCTGGAGCCTAAGTATCATATCTCATAAACGTTTTTCCAGTTTGTGACTTGTCTTTACACTTTGTATGGAGTTTTGGAATAACAGAAGTTCTGAATTTTAATGAGGTAGAATTTTTTTTCTTTATGGTTTGTACTTTTTGTATGTATCTTGTGTTATTTTAAGAAATTCTTATCTCAAGACTATAAAGATAATTCTATATAGACTAACATTTTCTTATAGTTTGCTTCCCACAATTAAATATTTAATGCAGCTGGAATTAATTTTGGTATATGATTGAGGTAGAAGTCCAATTTTACCTCTAAATGGATAGCCAGCTGTCCCAGAATCATTTATTGAAAAGTCGGTCCCTTCCCAAGTGAACTGCAATGCCATCTGTAACCTAAAGTAGATTTATATATGTGCATGGAACTGTTTATAGCCTCCCTATTCTGCTCCATCAGTGATATGGCCAACCCAGCCCTGATAAATAGTTTTAATCACGTCACTTTTGTAACAATTCTTGATGACTTTTCTTTCATCAGGAATGTTTTGGCTTCCCCCCCGCCGCCCACCCCGAGACAAGGTCTCACTCTGTCGCCCATGCTGGAATGCAGTGGCACAACTGCAGTTCACTGCAGCCTCAACTTCCTGGGCTCAGGTGATTCTCCCACCTCAGCCTCCCAAGTAGCTGGGACTACAGGCTCACACCACCACACTTGGTTAAGTTTTTTTTTTTTTTTTTTTTTTTTGTAGAGATGGGATTTTGCCATGTTGCCTAGGCTGGTCTCAAACTCCTGGACTCAAGGGATCTGCCTGTCTCAGCCTCCCAAAGTGGTGGGATTAGTTTGGGCTATTTTTGACCCTTTGCTTTCACACACGAAAGTTTGTCAAGTTTCTTGAATAAAACCTGTTGGAGTTTTGATTGGCTCTACATTGAATCTTTAAGTCAATTCAGAGAAGTGACATTTTTATGATATCCAATCATTCTATTCATTTAATTCTTCCTTAATGTGTTTTTTTATAGTTTTTCACACAGGTTCTGTTTATCTTTTGATAGGCTTAGTCCGAGGTACTTTGATAGGCTTAGTCCGAGGTACTTAGTCCGAGGTACTTAGTCCGAGGTACTTTGATAGGCTTAGTCCGAGGTACTTAGTCCGAGGTACTTAGTCCAAGGTACTTTGATAGGCTTAGTCCGAGGTAATGTATTTTCATTGCTACTGTAAAATGTGTCATTTTATAAATTGCATTTTCTGTTTGTTGATAAAAATGAATGGAATTAATTTTTGTATATTGATTTTGTATCCAGCAGATCTGCTTAATTCTTACCAGTTTTCCCAGTTTATCTGTAGATTCTTCTGGGTTTCTTATGTTGAAAGTCATTTAATCTATAAATAGTAATGAACTTATTTCTTAATTTTCAAGCCATACACTTTGTATTTTGTTTTCTTACCATACCATGCTAGGTGAAATGACTTATACAGTGCTGAATGAAAGTGTGATCATGGACTTCCTAGACTTAAAGAGAATGATTTAAACATTTTGTCATCAAGATAGAGGTTTAACTCATGTTTTTGCAGATCTCTGTTCCTTAACAGTTTTGTCTTGACTATATGTTGAGTTTCTCCATTTTTAGCATTTATATTGGTAGTTATAGGTTTTTCTCCTTTAGGCTGTTAATTTCATAAATTAGTTGATTTCCAGATATTAAAATAAACTTGAATTCCTGGAATAAGCTAAATTTGGCCATGATATATTATCTTTGATATATATTACTGGATTTGATTTGCTAATATTTTATTCAGGAGTTTTGCATCTATATGAGTAAATTAGCTAGGGTTGTTTTTTCTAAAATTCTCTTGGTCATATTCTGATTCTAAGGTCATGTTACACTCACAAAAAGAGTTGGAATGTATTTGCTCGTTTTTATACTCTGGACTAGTTTGTGTAGGGTTGTTCGTAAGGTGCTGTGAAAGTAAATAAGGTGTTGTGTAAGTGCACGGGCAGTGGTGCTTGCAGAGGGCTTCTGGACGGGAAGGCAAAGCTACACCCACAATGTGTCTCTCCCTGTGAAGACAAAGCACTGGGCCAGGCGCGGTATCTCACACCTGTAATCCCAGCACTTTGGGAGGCCGAGATGGGCGGATCATGAGGTCAGGAGATCGAGACCATCCTGGCTAACCCGGTGAAACCCCGTCTCTACTAAAAAAATACAAAAAAACTAGCCGGGCAAGGTGGCAGGCGCCTGTAGTCCCAGCTACTCGGGAGGCTGAGGCAGGAGAATGGCGTGAACCCGGGAGGCGGAGGTTGCAGTGAGCTGAGATCCAGCCACTGCACTCCAGCCTGGGCGACAGAGCGAGACTCCGTCTCAAAAAAAAAAAAAAAAAAAAAAAAAAAAAAAAAAAAAAGACCAGCCTGGCCAACACGGTGAAACCCCACCTCTACTAAAAACACAAAAATTAGGCAGGCATAGTGGTGCACACCTGTAATCCCAGGTACTCGGGAGGCTGAGGTGGGAGGATTGCTTGAGCCTGGGAGGCAGAGGTTGCAGTGAGCCAAGATTGTGTCACTGCACTGCAGCCTGAGCGACAGAGCAAGACTCCATCTCAAAAAGAAAAAAAAAAAAGAAGACGACAAAGGGGTCCAATGTAATCAACCTGCCACCTGGTAACTGGCTGTTTTCCCTGCTAGTGATGTAGCATCAGCTGCCACTCCAGGCATTTTGGATGCTCCGCATCTGTGGTAGTCAGGTCTCCTTGGTGAGGAGCAGTCATGCTGTTGAGCCCCTGCCTGTTGAGGTCATCCTTGCTACATGGCCCGCTGAACAACCACTGGAATGACTAGGAAAGAAGATTATTATTGACGCTACTAAGTCGAGCACTTTTCCCACCTGATTTTTGAGAACCTCTTCCACAGTGAACGTCCCCTGGCAAGCATTTATAGTGACATAAATATCTTCGCATTGTGCGCACATCCTGAAAGGTCAATCCAGATGCCTCCTTGTTACTCTTTCTGAGTCCCTGGCCAGCACCCACTGGATATCTTGTCTTCCAGGATGTCCTGTGTGAAGATGTGCTGTTTCCAGTGCTGTTGACTAAGAGGATTCTCCTGCGGTCTTTCAGGAGCACTTCTGAGTGGGGCTGTAGTTTAGCAGTTACCCACTTCTGGGTAGCGCTGGCATGCTTGACGTATTAGCAATCCTGGCTGATTTCATGTTTAAACCAATCCTATACTTACCCCTTTTGAATGACAATAGAGAATTATCCATGAAGCTCTAGGTGTAGGTTGAGGGAGAGGCAGTGAAGGAGTGGGATCATGCTCCATGGAGTATGAGCCACCTGCTCGCATTGTTTACATGGGCTTCAGGACTGATTTCATCTATGTCATTTATTTTATTTTTATTTTTATTTTTTTAAGAGATGGAGTCTCACTCTGTCGCCCAGGCTGGAGTCCAGTGGCGCAATCTCCGCTCACTGCAAGCTCCACCTCCCGAGTTTAAGCCATTCTCCTGCCTCAGCCTCCTGAGTAGCTGGGTCTACAGGCGCCCGCCACCACGCCCAGCTAATTTTTTATATTTTTAGCAGAGACGAGGTTTCACCGTGTTAGCCAGGATGGTCTCGATCTCCTGACCTCGTGATCCGCCCGCCTCGGCCTCCCAAAGTGCTGGGATTACAGGTGTGAGCCACTGCGCCCAGCTCTCATCTGTGTCATTTTGATTTGACAGTGGAATGCTACTGCGTACATCCAGTTTCATCTTCTGTGGATCAGGTAACACCCATAACATGAGTTGACATAGTCACTTGGTGTCCTGTGGTCAAGCATTCAGTCTTTATCAGGGTGCAGTAGCAAGCCAAGTGTTGTTTTTTAGGTGGATAATAATTGTAGGCAGAAGAAGGCATGACCTTTCTCCAAAACCCTAGCGGTCCACTCCTAGAGGTCTGCTCTGTGATATTCCTACTGCTGCCTGTCAGAGGCTCCACTGATCACCTGTCTGCCTCAGGCATTTCCCTTACCATTGGTTCTGCTAAGTTATATGATCCAGGTGTTGGGGCAGCTTATCCAGAGGCCTGGACCTGCTGCAGGGCCTTTTGTTTGCTTTGGTCCTCACTCAAAACTGGCAGGAAATAGACAGAGCAGCATACCCATGGCCTCCAAAGTTCAGAGAGGCCCATGATTATCATGTTTCTTTCCTTATGTTGGGCATTTCAGATGTAATAACATGTCTCTGACTTTAGAGGGGATATCCTGACATGCTCCAGACCAGCGGATACTCTAAAAACATCACAGATGTGGCATTCCCTTGATCTTTCCCAGGATTTATTGGCCACCTCCTACATACATGTAGCATCAAGAGTGCTTGCCACTTCTTGCATTAGTCCAGTTAGCACTGTGTCATCAGTGTGATAGCCAGTGTGATGTTCTGTGGGACAGACCTCAAGAAATTTAAGGCCCCTCTTGCCTCTATTGAAGGACATAGCAGAGTTGACACAACCGTGAGGCAAGACAGTAAAGACAGTATACTGTGGTTCCTGTCACATGAAGGCTAACTGATTCTCATTATCTTTAATAGGGATTTTAGGAAAGTTTCTAGGTTGACACCTATATATTGGATGTCAGGGGCTGTGATTTGCCCTAGTAAAGAGCCCACAACTGGAACTATAGCTATGCTTGGTACCATCACCTGATTATATTTGCAATAATCTACAGTCATCCTCGACAGTCCATGTGGCTTTTCAGGAAAACAGGCAAGTTATACTGGAATGTGGTAAAAATCACTACCCCTACAACTTTGAAATCTTTGATGGTGGCACTAATTTCTGTAATTTCCCCAGAAAGATTTTTAGAGGGGAGGTGATATAATTATAGCAGTTCTGCCCGGTCTCTCTAATACCCTAATAACTTGAACTCCATGGTGGTGGAAGCAGTGGGGAGGATTCTGCAGGTTACTAAGCAGGTCTATTCTCACCATACATTCTGAGACCATGGAAATAACTAGAGGTAGGTCTGTGGTTTAACTGGATTCGGTGTGAGGTAGCTCCTAGGCCAAGACTTCCCATGTGTCACCTGGTTTCTGTAAGTTCCCCCTCTGACCAGTAGACTACAGTGGCATTGTTGGATCTCCAGAAATTAGTGTCAGTTCAGAGCCAATATCAAATAAGTACTTATCTAACTAAGTACCATCATTGTTGTGAATAGCTTCAGGTACCTCTAGGGAAGGCTTAGGGGAAGATTTACTATATACACCTGTGGCTACATTGCAGGATTCGTTCTCAAAGGGCTCAGACCTTCCCCTCAAGAGGTTCTTGCTCTGTGAACTGGCCTAGATTTAGGAGCTGAATAAGAGGCCATGAATCCCCTATAATGACAGTAGTTAGGTTTCCTATTTATATTAAGTTCACTTAGTAGGCTGCCTATCTATTTTCCATAGGTCCTGTGCTTCATTAACCACCACCACACATCCTGAAAGTAAGAAAAAAACCAAAAAACCAAAAAACAGAAAACTGATACCATGGCATCCCTGTGGTTTACTATGATTATTGTGCCCAGCTCGTCTCCAAGAGTTAAGCACTGCTATTTGCTTTTACTGCTCCAGGACCCCAGTACTCCCAGTGAGATCAGGAAACCCAGTTCCATTGCACCATCCCTGTTATCCCTGGTCATCTCAGCCTACAGATGACAACCATTACAGAGCTCTTTAGAGTTGCTGGTGCCCCATTAAGGTATGCTTTTTAAATGCCTTAGTGAAAGGAGTGTCCTCCAAGGCAATTAAAAGGTGGCTGAGCAAATTGTATGTAATAGATCCATCCCGACAGTCCCATCTCACAGAGTTTTAAAGCTCCCTCTCCAGTGTGCCAGAGCAGTGCCCTTTTTCTGAGTCCTACACACATGGCACATTCTCACACTCTCGTTCTTTTCACATCCTGTTAAGATGTTACAGTCTCAGGGAGGCTTTCCTGGACATTTTATTCAAAATCAACACCTTCTCACTGCCAGTGGTGCTCCTCCCTCTTCCCTGCACATTCACTCTATAGCGCTTATCAGCATCTGACTTACTGTGTAACTATGTGTCTAACTGATTTAGGAAGGAATAGTGTGACCCAGGAGTCCCCAGACCACTCTCTGATATCCTAGTGAATCTACCACTAGCACAGCACTGACTTTGGACAGTGTTCTTTGGCCACATCTAGATATGTAGACTGCTTTGCAAGCCATTGCATACAGTTTTTTTGTGTTGTTCATAAATTGGATGCATTTACAATGTCCTCCATTTTGGGAGAAATTGCTGCTTGCCTTCACATTTCCTTAAAAGTGTCTTTATATCAATCATCAGAGCATTGCAAAGTGTGCCTCAAATTATAGAACTGACTGTAGAAATTCGAGAGGGTATCAACATAGTAAATGTGTATTATGTGGTTGACATTAAGACATCCAATTAAAACCTTTTTAAACTTAATTTCCCCCCTCTTTTTTACTTTAAAAATATGGGAAAGCATGATTCATGCATGAAAAACAGAGATAAATGAGACTACTAAAGGCTTTCATTGATATGAATGAAAAAATAAAACAAAGCCACAGTTGCAGAAGAAGTCAATTAAAAGACCAGAAGGGTGGTAAGTACATGTAAACATGCCATCTTTTCTTTATCCGCAGTGGCCACCTTTTTCATTATTGTGATGATTAAAAGAATATTAAGAGACACTGACTTTTGAACTATTTATGAATTTTAGGTCAAGAAGCCATCCAACCTAAACTCTTTTTCCCATTACTAATGAGTGTATGTATTATAACAATGTCATACAACCCCTTTGACAGTTCAAATTAGGAGAACGAAGACTAATCTAAACTGACAGATTCTTGATTAAAATAACCATGACTTCTCAAGTGTATAAGTTCCAAGTTGACTTTTGATTAGAATGAAACAGCTGTATATTTCTTTCAAAGGGTAAGTTATTCATCCCACAGAAATTTACTAAATGCCTACTATGCACTAAGCACTGTGCTAACTGCTAGGCAGTCAGTGGTGAACAAGTTCCTGCCTTTATGCAGCTTCCAGTTTAATGGCTTAACAGACCTAATCAAACAAATGAGGTATCAGAATAGGGAGAGGACACAAACATGTATAGGAGGGCACCCAACCCTGCTTTAGGACGGCAGGGGGCGCTTTCTGGAGAAAGTGATGTCTAAGCTGGTACCAGAGGGATGGGTGATGATAGTAGCAGTAGCCAACACTCATGTTGTGTGTGCTGGGTATACTTTTAAATGTTCAAGCTCATTTAATCTTCATAACAATCTTATGAGACAGATGAAGAAAGTCCACAAAGAGATTTTTTTAAACTTGCCCTCAGTCACAGAACTAGGAAGTGGCAGGGTCAGCATTTAGACCAAGCTGCTGGTGTAACCCCAGAGCCTACGCTGATGTTTCAAACCTTTTGACTGTGACCCACAGTGAGAAATGCCTTTTATGTCATGACTCGGTACATACACACACACATACACACACATCCCTATACAAGAGCTTCACAGTTTCACAAAACAATGTTTATTGACAGTGTGCTCTGATCTATCTTAGTCATTTTACTTTTTTAAAAAAATTAGATGTGACCCACAGAATTTATTTCACAACCCACTAATTGGTCACAACCCACAGTTTGAAAAACAGTTCACTACACTATTTTGCCTACTACACAGAATGAGCCAAACCAAGTGAGGAGAGAAGAGAATCTCAGGCAGCATGAACAGTGTGTGAGAGGCTGGGGTGGGAGGAACAGGAGGAAGGGGCAAGAGAGACTTGGCCAGTTCAAAGAACGGAAGGAAGTTTAGCAGAGCCTTAGGATGAGGTGGATGGCAGGAGAGGCCTGGAAGAGGTGAGCAAGGTCTTATCTGTAAAGCTGACCATATTGTTTCCCAGCCTTTGGGCTAATATCAGGTGTGGAAGAGGTGGCCATATGTTTATTGTTCAGCCAGGCCACTTTAGAGAGTGAAAGTGAACAATTATGCCAGGATAACAGATGTAAACCTGGAGCTTCCCTGGCAAAGTGGCACGTAGGATAAGCCATGTTGAGAAGTTTTTATTGTGTCCAAAAAACAATGGGGAGCCTTTGACGTGTTTTAAGCAAGGACATGATACAGCCAGATCCTTGCTGCAGGAAGATGACTGAATGCATTGTAAAGAAAAGATTGGAGGTGAGCAAGTTAGGGAAGCAATCAGGGGTCAAAACAGAATTAGAGACTTAGGATATTTCTAAAATGAAACTCTGATCAGTCAGAATTCCGAGAAGCTCCCTTAGGATAAAGTCCTAACACCTTAGCATGGCAGGTAAGCTCCTTCCCACATTGGCCTCTGCTCACCTCTGCAGCTTCACTTTTAACCTCCTTTCTTCCCCCAGCCTCTGCTGTTCCAGCTTTATATACTGAACTGCTTCCCCCAAACACCATACTCTCTCAAGCTGTGCACGCTTCTCAGCAGGGAAAACCCTCCCCTTGCCTCCGTCCTCCATTCCTATTCATTTGTCTGAATCTTGCTCATTCTTGGGGTTTAGCTAAGATGTCACTTTTGCCAGGAAGCCTTCCCTGGCATTCTGAAGGCAGGGGCTATTATTCTCCTCCTCTAGGCTCTGAAGACACCCTGTGCCTGCCTCAGATCTGGTGCCGATTCTGCTGGGTTGTCCTTGCCTATTATTTCCCCCACCATCAAACCAATGCACCTGTAATTTTTTGAGAACAAGGGCTGTGTCTTGTTCATCATTCTAGTTTCTGCCTCTAATCTAGAGCTTAGTACATAGTAAGTGCCCCATTAAATGTCTGTTAGCTGAATAAGTATCACTGGAAATGCCCTTCAGTTGAAAAAGCCATCCTCTCAGTGCTTTTTGTATTTTTTGCATATACTTTAGAAGTGTCTTCAAAGCAGATTCATCATGGCTTTTTAAAAGAAGAGCAGCATGACCAGCACACTGGGAGTCCTCTAAGCTCACCAGCGAGGTTCCCTACTAGCAGAGCTCTCTTTTGAAATTTTGTAGAACTTCCCTCATCCTAGTTGACACTTGATTGTTACATTAGCTAAAGAGAGTCTATTGAAAAGGAGGAAGTGCTCAAAACACATAGAATTTTAAATAATGTTTAAGGAAATAGGGAATGCATGTGGACATTGGCACTGGCCCAGATATTATTTATTTAGGTTTTCCTTTCATATCACTTCAAGTCTGATCTGAAGCCAGGATCTGTCTGTGGTGTGGCAGGAACCCAGATATGTAGCATTGATTTCCTCTGAGTTTCTAGATGTTGGGGTATTCACTGAAGTTAGTAGGTTGCAGAGGGCTACAAGTGAATGAGGAAAGGCTGGGGGGCAGAGAACAGGCTGAGGGGCTGTCTTAGTGGTGACTTAGAAGAGGTGGGTAGAGAAAGGACAGAGGGCCATCTGGCAACTGGAAGAGCCCCCCCAAAGGCAAGATGGCATCTTATTCATGCTTAGTTGTGGACACCATACTTTCAAGCCATGATCTCAAGTGTGCCCAAAGGAGTAGCTATAGTTCTGTAATTCAGAAAACAAAACAAAACAAAACAAATCCTTAAATTTCCTGTGGCAGAAAATACAACCTTGCTTATTCTGTTTTCTTAGTCACTTCCATCTTAAACTCAGTCAATTCAGGATTTCCTGTTTTCTCCCTCTTGCTCTTGAGAATGACCTCAAAGTTCTGCGGACCTGCTTGGCATCATAATTCTGGGGATGGGGGAAATATCTGGTCCCTGGGTTGTTGGGCATCTCTTCACACTGACTTCTGCTGAGGGGAAGTTGATCCCATTGTTTTTCATTGTCCAGCTGTGTTTCTGCCCACATTCATTGATATCTTAGCAGCACTGCCCTGCTTAGCACAGTTAAGCCATGCACTCTGTATCCTCCGTGTCCCCAGCCTGAAGCCCTTTCACTTCTGCCACCCTCGCTCAGCTAATTCTCTAATGCGTAAGAACTGCTAGTCTCTCACACATCTCACATAGTAAGGGATTTTGAGTGGCTGATGCAGCTATTCCCTTCACACCCTCCCAGTTTCTACTTCTGTTCTGTGTTTTCCATCCTTCAGCTGTGAGGTGAAGAGGGTTGAGGGAATTCTGAAGTGTTTCTCACTTTTTCAGGCTCCACCTAGGAAACAAATAGAAATCTTCTTCACCCTCAGAATGAAAGCAGAATGAGAGGGGGAATTTTTCTCTATTTTTTTCACAGAACACTCAGTACCTAGAATAGTGGCTAGCTAATATTAGGTGCTCAGGAAAGACTTGTTGGATAGATGGATGACCAGCCCCTCCCTGGTCTCCGCAGCTCCCAAGACTTAGCCCTTGACAGGCTCAAGATGCAAGGCCTCCCTCGCCAGGGACATCCTTGGTGCCCTTGCCAGGATCTGACTCTTGCTGCAGATCTCTACCCTCAGAGGATTCTCAGTCTGGGCTAGAAGCTTAGATGGAGGGGTGGGCATGAGGGGAGCCAGTATACTTCCCAAATCTTTATCTGTTATATATGAATCTGGCTTTTGTTTGTTTGATTTTAAGTCTTTCATCTCTGGACACATCATGTGCCTTCCCCTTGGGCAATGGTGGCTTCATCTTTAGGAACCTGTGCTTGGGGAAGGGCCTTGGGGATTCAGTGACATGTGGAATTGTGGGGAGGGAGACTATGTCTGTTAATCCTCCAATTGTTATCCTTTCACCTTTGTACACCCAGTTCCTAACGCAGTGCCCAGTACATAGTAGACTTTGAATTAATTTTTGTTGAACTGAATATTGGATGAATCAGAAACTGGTAATGTATCAAAGAGAAAAGAGCAAAAGTTTGGGGAAGTCCTGAAGTTAAAGAGGAAAATGGAATATACAGAAGTGCTCAGGGTTATCAATTTTTTTTTTTTTTTGAGACAGAGTCTTTGTCACCCAGGCTGAGTGCAGTAACATGAACACAGCTCACTGCAGCCTCGAACTCCCAGGCTTAAGTGATCCTCCCACCTCAGCCTCCCAAGTAACTGGGACTAGAGGCATGTGCCACCTCGCCTAGCTAATTCCTTAATTTTTTGTAGAGACAGGGTCTCGCTATGTCGCCCAGACTGGTCTTGAACTCTTGGACAGTCCTTCCTCCCACTTCAGCCTCCCAAAGTGCTAGAATGACAGGCATGAACCACTTCACTCAGCCTTTTGTTTTTTGTTTTGTTTTATTTTTATTTTTTTATTTTTTATTTTTTTTTTTTTTTTGAGACAGAGTCTCGCTGTGTCACCTGGGCTAGAGTCAAGTGGCATGATCACAGGTCACTGCTGCCTCAACCTTTCAAGTTCAAGGGATCTTCTTGCCTCAGTCTTCTGAGTAGCTGGGACTACAGACACATCCCACTATGCCCAGCTAATGTTTTTCTATTTTTTGTAAAGATAGGGTCTCATTATGTTGTTTACACTGGTCTCGAACTTCTGGGCTCAAGTGACCCTCCTGCCTCAGCCTCTCAAAGTGCTAGGATTACAGGCACAAGCCACTGCACCTGACCAGACCATTGATTCTTTGTTGAAACACTTCTATTCAATAAAGCCATATAATTTGTTAATAAAGCCATTTGTTAATTTTGATACTGATGAGAAGAATTGCTATTATATTTATTGATTGGCAATATAGTAGGTGATCTCTAGACCCTAACTTAGTAAATTAACACCCTAAATTAGAGTCAAAACCCAGACACTGTTCAACTTGCTGTAAGCATCAAGTGAAGCATGGTTATCAAGCATCCAGGTGTTAATTGTAAAATAGTAAAATTCCGGAAGGGAAGATTGAGAAATTATATTTTAATTTAGCAGATACTTAATAAGTTTCTGTCAGGCACTATAGTCAGCACGGATTTATGGCAGTAAACATGGCAGACTCTGCCTTCAAGGAACTTCTGTTCTAGTGAAGATAGATAATAAACAAAATAATTATAGATTGTAACATGTGCTATGAAGGAAATAAACAAGGAGCTTCATGAAGCAATGATGGGAGCAACATCTTTAGTTAGAGTAGTCAGAGAAAGCCTTTATGCAGAGATGTTATGAGGTGAGACGAGAAGGATGAAGAAGGCTGGAAAGGAACATTCCAAGCAGAGGGAAGAGCAAATTCAGAGACTCCATTATGGAGAAAAGGTTAGTTTGCTTCTAGAACTGCAAGGAGGCCAGTGTGGCTAGAATTAGCAAATGAGGGGATGGAGGTGTGAGAGATCAGAGAAAGATAGGCAGGGGCCATGGCATGTGGGCAGTGGAAGTCCTGTGGGGGGATTTAGACTGTTCCGAAGACAGCAGGAACATAAGAAGCAGAGGAGTGATAGAATCTGATTTATATTTATTTAAACATAAATTGGGGAGGATAAATTAGGGATGGGGGAGGAAGGGAGAGCAGAAGCAGAAAGATAAGGAAGAAGCTATATTGACTATCCAGGTGACCATGACCGAGGACAGAGGCACTGGCAATGGAAGAAAGTGGGCAGATTTGAGATAGACTTTGGAGTTTGGCCCTCAGGATTTCCTCATGACTGATCGTCAGAATGATGGAAAGAAAGATGGCTCTTAGTGTTCTGCCTCTGAGAAGTGAGTGTGTGATGGCGCTCTGTTGGGGATCAGAGAACAATACCCCAAAGCATGGTGCTTGGGTATGCCGAGTATTTTGAACTGAGGGACATCGGAAGAGCCTCAGAAGCAAAGGCTGTCCTTGCTCTTCTCTTGCCCTTCTTTCTCCTGTTTCCCTTTCTCTCTCAAGGCAGGCCATAGAAACGAGAATTCCTCTTCCCCAAGGTGGGTCATAGAAACTAGAAATACTACTTGAACCTTCCCCTGCCTTTCTGTGTAGGAACTGGCTAAAAAGAAATTCTCTGACCTATCTTGCCTGATAATAGGTCATAAGACCCTCATTCCAGAGGGGTCCTGCCCTGTACTGGGGAGGAAAGAGTGCCACACAGAGAGACCAAAAAAATCTGAACAAACAGGCCTTGCTGGCTTTCCCCACTCGGACTATTAGCATCAGATCATTCCCTTTTGTCCAATCACAAATCTACACGGCTGTTCATTCTTCATCGAACCTAAGCATAAAAACAGACAGTTTTCTCTGAGTCTTGAGTCTTTATCTCTGGAGACTCCTATGTCGTATAAAATTGTGATTAAATAAATCTGTTATACTTTCCTCTTGTTAACATGTTTTTGTTACAGGAGTGCTGGCCATGACCCTTATGATGGGGAAGAAGGGTATCACACCTTTTTCACCCCTATAGTTAGTTCTATTTACTGAGAAGGGGAGGATGGGGGAGATAATAGGTTTTGGGGATATATGAAGAGCTACATTTTAGATGTGCTGTTACATTTGAGGTGGCTATGAAAAACCCATTTAAAATCCTTCATTTACTCTTCTGGGAATATTAAACATCAATGCACTAAAATAATTAAATCCGAACTTAGATGATTGTTTTTCCTGTTTCTTTAATATGGCTCTCCTTCCTTGAAAAAACAAATATAAAACCATGTTAACTGTGCTTTCTGGATGATGGTTGTATGTCTACTATGCAATTTAGAAATCTGAACCTTTCATTACTATTTAAAAAAACACACACAACAAACCTTGAATGTAGGTCATTAACAAACATGCCCAATCCCTTACTGAAATTCTGGGAGAAATCTAGTAGTCAGTCATTGCCCTTGTTTCTGATTACAGCTCAACATGTTTAAGCTACAGCTTCATTCTTCCTGAAGTTAGCAGTTTTAACAAAATGTAGTCATCTTCTTCTTTATATTACTACCTTCCGTACAACAGAATATGATGCTTTAGAGGACTAGGCAAAGTAGACAATGAATAAGCTTGTTTCTGATGGGTTGATTAGGCGCATAAAAATGTTTTTTCCTTTCTAAATATTTTGTAGTATCTCTTTGTATGAGTGTGTGTGTCTGTAAGTGTGTAATATGACAGCATTATTGTACAACAAAGCCACTCTATAAGTGCCTTAGAGAGTTTTGCAACAGATGTTTCTTTTGTATTGTTGGATCCACATGCAATGTGGCCTTAAGACAGATAATAAGCAAAGGACTACAGCAATTACAAATCTTGATAAGCAAAGGGTTACAGCAATTACTACAGCAGTTACAGAGATCAGCTGTGGCTCTTGCCAAGGTCAAATGTTTAGAATAAATACAGATTTAAAAGGTGTTTTGCTTCCTTGTAAGAATTTGACTCATTTAACTTAGAAAAGAAAAACCTAGGAGTGCTTTGTGGTTAGTAATGATAATTACCATTGCTTTGCTACCTATGAACTTGGAACAGCTTAATTATTCAGAAATAATCACTCAATTGTGATAAGTCTATGGTAATCATATCTTAACTGTCATCTGTCTCCATACTTTGGGCCCTTATCATCCCCTGCCTGGGCTGTTATAATACCTTTGTTAGTGACCTCCTCAGTCTCAGCCTCACTCCTATCTATCTGATCATGTCACTTCCTCTTCAAACAGCCTTTAATGGCGTTTCATTGTCTCCAGGGTAAAAAGTATACTACTGATTCCTTACATTTTCAGCAGTGTGGTGGACTAGACAACCTCAAGGTTCTCATGCCATTAGAAAAACAAACCTAGATTCTGGATGAAAGATCTTTTAATGCATTGTTGGGTCCATAGGAGCTAAAGGAAATCTCTAAGGGCAAAACAGAACAAAAATTGCACAAACCAAATAAACCCAAAGCTGAAACCTGATTGGAGCAGGGAGCTATGAATGTAAATGAATCCAAAGGCAGGTTTCCCTGAAGGCAAATGCTATATCAGTAACAAATCAGAAAACTAAGCCTTGAACCAGTAGCAAGGGAGGAAGGTGGGTCTCAGACTTTTGCATGAAGTTGGAACATTCAAGGAGGCTAAACTGACTCTAGTTCCCAGGCTCCTGAGAAAAACACAGATCCTTTCTGGAGGAAAGCATGCCTAGGTTAGACACCCAGGATTCTCACAGATTAATCTCAGACTGACATGATTGGAAGTTGCCAAAATAATAAGAGAATAGAGAGGGGCTTCAAAATGGCTGCCTAAAGGCATCTAGCACTCATCTCTTCCACAAAGAAGAACCAAAATAGTAAGTAAATAATCACACTTCACATAGAGCATCTAAATGAAAGCACTGGAATTCAACAGAGAAATGACAGGAAACACCTGAGGCACAGGAGCAGAGGGAAGCAAGGCAGCCATCTTGGCCAGGATTGGCTGGGAGCTTGGAGAGGCTCCCCAGTATGGAAATAAGTGAGAAATCCTCATGGTCTAGTGTGGACTCCTGTAACCTTAGCTACAGGAGAACTCCTCAACCTTGTGGCCCCCAGACTAGCATAGGGAATTGCCTAGAGACTGTGCAACAGATTGCTGCAGAGAGGGAGCTCGTGCTGGCTCCCACACGTTCCGTAAGTCCTAAGCAGCTGTAGCACAGTGCCAGTTTCAGAGCCCAGCCCCCACCAGACTACATCCTGCCCTGGGGCCTAACAGCCCCTGCATCTGCACATCCTGGGAGTTCCACTGACATCCTCCAACCCCCGTCTACCCAGAAGGTTGCAGCAGCGTGCCACTGGTTGGACCCAGCAGAGTGACAGGGTCCCCAGTGATAGAGACAGGAGATAGCCGAATGCCGCACAGGTCATTGTACACAGGGGGCTTGCCTAAAAATGCCCACAGTGAAAAATTCTGTCCCTTAACACATGCACAGTAAGGGAAGCAAATCAATGTGGAGTGGCTCAGACTAAGAGCTTGAATGTACACTGGAAGAATGGGCTGGAGCCACCAGGAGTTCATGCCTTATGCTGCGGGAGAGCCTAGCCTCTTCAGCTTATGTGTGGTGGCCTGGTATTCAGTTTTTTGAGGTGGAAAACCTGTGTGTAGGACCCCTCATTTTTATTGAGACTTTTCTTTTCACTTCATAAATTCCACCCTCCTCACCTTTCAATGTGTCTGTGTGCCTACTTTTTCCTGGTTGTGAGACAAGAACCTGGATTTTAGCTGAACTAAGGAGCAAAAAATCCTGCATTGCCACCACTCAAGCACACAGTGTCCAGCAGCCTGGGGGAATGGAGGTGCACTAGGGAGGCTGCCCATGGGACAAAAGGAGCCAAAGTGCATGCTCCTTGGAGCCTGAGAACTACCTGCCTATGGCTGAAACCACTGTGAGCACACCCTCCCCTCCCTCTAATTGCGGCAGGGCCGAAGCACACTTGTGCACATACTAAGGACAGGCTCCCACCATCCACTGCCACCACTGCTGTAGCCACCTGAGAATTCCACTGCAGGGAGTCTGGAGACCACCCCACTCTGCCCACTACAGCCAGTGCCTGAGTATAAAACCAGAGGGCCTAAGGACAAGCCTGCCTGGCCTAGCACCACTGCCCTCCAGGGCCCAGACACACCACCTAGGGACCTGGGGATTATCCTGCCTTGTCCATCGTAGCTGGCATCTGTGCATTCCCTCTGGGGGCTTGAGGATGAGCCCACCTAGCCTGCCACTACCACCACAGCCAGCACATGCTACTTAGAGTCCTTGGGAGTGGACTGCCCACTGCATCATAGCTACTGCTAACATCAGTACATACTGCTTTGGAGATCAAGGGTTGTCCCACCACTGCTACTGCCATCACACACTGCCCAGGGGACAGAGGACTCGCCCATCCATCCAGCTCACCACTGCCACTGCTGGCTCTAGAACAAGCCACCTGGAACCCCAAGAATAGGCCTGTTTGGACCTGCTTCCATTAGTGCCTGTTTCTACTGCCCAGGGGCCCAAGGACAGGCACCCTCAGCCTGTTGTTGCCACTGCTGGGGCCCAAGGACTGGCTGACTTGACATTCCTGTCCCCAGAAAAACTCACCACAGTCCCCTACTAACAACCACAGCCTAAGCCACTGAGGAAATCACAGACACCACCGATGCTGTGTATAGCCAAAGAAATAATATGGAGACTACACTACTGCATGCACTCAGAATCAAAGCTAACATGTCCTTCCCAACCAACACCATAGATACATCCTCAGAGAGAAGTCTTCCCCTACAAAAGCCAATCCAAAAAATTACACCAAATGTGCAGATATCAGTGTAAGGACACAAACATGAAAAAAGGAAATATGACACCTCCAGAGGAACAATAATTCTCCAGCAGTAGATTCTATTGAAAAAAAAATCATGGAATGCCAGAAAAAGAATTCAAAATAATAGTGTTAAAGAGGCTCAGTGAGATACAAGAAAATGCTTAACAATACAAATACATCAGAAAAACAATTCAGGATATAAATGAGAAATTTACCAGAGATAGATATTACAAAGAACCAAACTGAAATCCTAGAACTGAAAAATCCAATGAATAAAATAAAAAAAAATTATCAAAGAGCTTCAGCAATAGACTAGAGCAAACAGAAGAAACAATTTAGAAGCATGAAGACAGGTCTTTTGAAATAACCCCAGCAGACACACTCAAAAAAACTATAATAAAGGATTTAAAAAAAGGACAAACAAAACCTGTGTGTCATATGGGACACTATAAAGCAAACAAATATACACATCTGGGATGTTCAAGAAGGTGAAGAGACCAAAGGCATAGAAAACCTATTTAACAGAATAATAGCTGAAAACTTTCTAAGTCTATTAAGAGATTTAGACATCCAGATATAGGAAGCTCAGAAATTCACAAATAGATACAACCCCAAAGGGTCTTCTCCATGACACATTATAACCAAACTGTCAAACATCAAAAACGAAGAGAATTCTAAAAACAAGAGCAAAGCATCTAGTCACATATAAGGGTACTCCTATCAGGCCAACAGCTGATTTATCACCAGAAACTTTACAGACAAGGAGAGATTGGGTTGATATATTCAAAGTCCTGAAATAAAAGAAAAAAAAACTTTCCAGCCAAGAATACTATACCCAGCAAAGTTATCCTTCATAAATGAAGGAGAATTAGTCTTTCACAAACAAGCAGAAACTGAGGGAATTCATCACCACTGGATCATTCCTACAAGAAATACTTAAGGGAGTCCCACACCTGGAAGCAAAAGGTTGATTTTTACCATCATGAAAACACATGAAAGTATAAAACCCACTGGTAGAAAAGTCACACAAATGAGATCGAGAAAGGACTCAAATGTTACCACTGCAGAAAACCACCCAACTACAGTGATAAACAATGAGAGAAAGGAACAAAGGATAACAAAACAACCAGAAAACAATTAACAAAAAGACAGGGCCGGGCGCGGTGGCTCAAGCCTGTAATCCCAGCACTTTGGGAGGCCGAGACGGGCGGATCACGAGGTCAGGAGATCAAGACCATCCTGGCTAATACGGTGAAACCCCGTCTCTACTAAAACTACAAAAAACTAGCCGGGCGAGGTGGCGGGCGCCTGTGGTCCCAGCTACTCGGGAGGCTGAGGCAGGAGAATGGCGGGAACCCGGGAGGCGGAGCTTGCAGTGAGCTGAGGTCCGGCCACTGCACTCCAGCCCGGGCGACAGAGCGAGACTCCGTCTTATAAAAAAAAAAAAAAAAAAAAAAAAAAAAAAAAAAAAAAGACAGAAATAAGTTCTCACATTATCAATAATAACTTTGAAGGTAAAGGAATTAAATTTTCCACTTAAATGATATAGACTGAATGAATGGATGTTTTAAAACCCCAAAACCAACTATATGCTGCCTATGATAAACTCACTTTACCTGTAAAGACATATAGATTTAAGGGGTTGGGAAAAGATATTTCATGCAGGTGGAAACCAAAACTGAGCAGGAATAGCTATACTTATATAAGATAGAACAGACTTTAAGTCAAAAACAGTAAAAAGACACAAGGTCATGATATAATGATAAAGGAATTAATTGAGCAAGAGAATATAACCATTCTAAATACATATGTACCCAACACCAGAGTACCCAGATATATAAAGCAAATATTATTAAATCTAAAAGGAGAGATAGGCTCCAATATAGTTGGAGATTTTAACACCTCCTGCTCTCAGGATTAGACAGATCATCTAGACAGAAAATCAAAAAGAAACATTGTATTTTAACTACACTTTAGACTAAATGGACCTAACAGACATCTATAGAACATTTTATCCAACAGCTGCAGGATACACAGTCTTCTTATCATCATGTGGAACATTCTCTAGAATAGAACAGATAATAGGCCACAAACATATCGCAACATATTTTTAAAAATCAAAATTGTAGTAAATGTTTGTTCAGACTGCAATAGAATAAAACTAGAAATCAATAACAAACTTTAGAAACTATACAAATACATGGAATTTAAACAACATGCTCCTGAATGACCACTAAATGAATGAAGATATTAAGAAGGAAGTTTAAAACTTTCCTGACACAAATGAAAATAGAAATACAATATACCAGCCAGGCACGGTGGCTCATGCCTATAGTCCAGCACTTTGGGAAGCCAAAGTAGAGGATTGCTTGAGCCTAGGAGTTTGAGATCAGTCTGGAGGTTGAGGCTGCAGTGAGCCATGTTCACGCCATTGCACTCTGGCCTGAACAACAGAGCAAGACCCTGTCTCAAAAACAAAAAAGGAAAGAAAAAGGAGAGGAAGAAAGAAAAGAAGGAAGAAAGAAAGAAAGGAAGGAAGGAATGAAGGAAGGAAGAAAGGAAGGAAGGTAGAGAAATAGAGCATAGCAAAATTAATGGGACACAGCAAAAGGAGTAGTAAGAGGGAAGTTTATCGCAGTAAACACCTATATAAATAAAGTAAAAATACTTCAAACAATCTAACAACATACCTCAAGGAACTAGAAAAGGAAGAACAAACCCAAAATTAGAAGAAGGAAAGAAATAATAAAGATCAGGGCAGAACTAAATGAAATAGAGACTAAAAAATACAAAACATCAATAAAATGAGAAGTTGGTTCTTTGAAAAGATAAACAAAACCAATAAACTGCTAGCTAGACTAAATAAGAAAAAAAAAGAAGACCCAAATAACATCAGAAATGAAAAAGGAGACATAACAACTGAGACCACAGAACTAAAAGAGATCACCAGAGACTATTATGAACAACTATATGCTGATAAATTGGAAAACCTAGAGGAAATGGCTAAATTCCTGACATTTACAACCTAATAAGATTGAATCAGGAAGAAGTAGAAAATATGAACAGACTGATAATGAGTAACAATACTGAATCAGTAATAAAAAGTCTTCCAGTCAGGCACAGTGTCTCACGCCTGTAATCCCAGCACTCTAGGAGGCTGAGTTGGAGGATCACTTGAGCCCAGGAGTTTGAGACCAGCCTGGGCAAGATAACAAGATCCTGTCTCTTAAACAAAACAAACAAACAAAAAAAATTAGCCAGGCATGGTGGCATGTGCCTGTGGTCCCAACTACTTAGGAGGCTGAAATGGGAGGATTGTTTGAGCCCAGAAGGTCAAGGCTATAGTGAGCTATGATCACACCACTGCACTCCAGCCTGGGTGACAAAATGAGACCTTGTCTCAAAAAGAAAAAAACAAAACAAACAAACAAACAAAAAACCTTCTAATAAAGAAAAGCCCAGGACCAGATGACTTCACTGCCAAATTCTACCAAACTTTTAAAGAGCTAACACTAGTTCTCCTCTATTCAAAAAAATTCAAGATGGGGGAATTCTCCCTAACTCATTCTAGGAGACAAGCATTACCATGATACTAAAACCAGAGAATGACACAACAAAAAGAAAACTACAGGCTAATATACCTGATGAACATAGTTGTAAAAATCCTCAACAAAATACTAGCAAACGGAATCCAACAGCACATCAAAAAGACAATATACCATGATCAAGTAGAATTTATCCCAGGGATGCAAGTGTGATTCAATATATGCAAATCAATAAATGTGCTACATCACATCAATGGAATGAAGCACAAAAGCCGTATTATTATCTCAATAGATGTCGAAAAAGCATTGGATAAAATCCAACAACCCTTCATGATAAAAAACTCTCAACAAACTAGGCACAGAAGGAATATACCCCAACATAAGAAAGGCCATATATGACACAGCCAACATCATACTGGATGGGGAAAAGGTGAAAGCCTTTCCTCTAAGAACTGGAACAAGAAAAGGATGCCACTTTTACTGCTCCTATTCAACATAGTACTGGAAGTCCTAGCCAAAGCAATCAACCAAAAGAAAGAAATAAAAGGCATTCAAATTGGAAAAGAAGTGAAATCGTTTGTCTTTGCAGATAACATGATCTTATATTTAGAAAAACCTAAAGACTCAACCAAAAAAACTCTTAGATCTGATAAACAAATTCTGTAAATTTGCAGGCAGGATACAAAAATCAATATACAAAAATCAGTAGCATTTCTATAGACCAATAGTGAAATACCTTAAAAAGCAATCATGAAGACAATTCTATTTACCATAGCTACAAATAAAATAAAATACCTAAGAATATTTTAACTAAGGAGGTGAAAAACCTCTACAAGGAAAACTACGAAACACTGATGAAAGAAGTTGAAGAGGACACAAAGAAATGGAAAGACATCCCATGCTTTTAGATTGGAAGAATAAAAATTGTTAAAATGATCATACCATCCATAGCAATTTACAGATTCAGTGCAATCTCTCTCAAAATATCAGTGTCATTTTTTACAGAAATAGAAAAAACAATCCTAAAATCACATGAAACTAAGAAAGAGTCCAAATAGCCAAAGCAATCCTGAGCAAAGAGAACAAACCAGGAGAGACATTACACTACCTGACTTCAAAATATATTACAAGGCTGTAGTAACCAAACAGCATGGTATTTCTATAAAAACAGACACATAGACCAATGGAACAGGATAGAGAATACAGAAATAAATCCATGTATTTACAGCCAACTGATTTTCAACAAAGATGCCAAGAATATACACTGAAGAATGGACACCTTCTTCAGTAAATGGTGCTGGGAAAACTGGATATCCATATGCAGAAGGATGAAACTGGACCCTGGATTAAAGAGCTAAATGTAAGACCCAAAATTATAAAACTACTTGAAGAAAACATAGGGGAAACACTACAAGATATTTGTCTAGGCTAAATTTTTATGGCTAAGACCTCAAAAGCACAGGCAACAAAACCAAAAATAGACAAATGGGATTATATTATGTTAAACTGAAAAGCTTCTACATAGCAAAGGAAACAATCAACAAAGTGAAGAGACAGCCTATTGAATGGGAGAAAATATTTGCAAACTATTAATCTAACAAGGGACTAGGATCCAGAATATTCAAGGAACTCAACAGCAAAAAACCAAACAAACAAAGACACTAATAATCCCATTAGAAAGTGAGCAAGGGACATGATTAGACATTTCTTAAAAGAAGACATACATATAGAGTAATTGGCACCCTTGTAAAAACATTAAAAAATATAGAAGACATATAAATGGCCAAAGGGTATATGAAAAAAATAGTCAATATCATTGTTATCAGGGACATGCAAATCAAAACTACAATGATAAATCATCTCACCCGAGTTTAAATAGCTTTTATCAAAAAGATAGGGAATAATGAATGCTGGCGAGGATGCAGAGAAAGCAGAATCCTCATACGCTATTGGTGGAAGTGTAAATTAGTACAGCCATTATGGAAAATAATATGGAGATTTCTCAGAAAACTAAAAATAGGCCTACTATATGATCTAGCAAACCCTCTTCTGGGTATTTATCCAAAGGTAAGAAAATCATTATATCAAAATGATACCTGCACCCCCATGTTTATTGAAGCATTATTCACAACAGCAAAGCTTTGGAATCAACGTAATTGTCCATCACAGATGACTAGATAAAGAAAATACGGTATATATACACAATGGGATACTTGGCCATTCAAAAAAGAATGATGTAACTACCCAATGGGTTCTTCTTGCCTGCTGCCCAGATAGAGCCAATTTGTCAAGACAAGGAAATTGCAATAGAGAAAGAGTTTAGTGCACCTCCTGGGCTCAAGCAGTCCTCTGACCTCAGCCTCCCAAAGTGCTGGGATTACAGGCATGAGCCACCGTGCCCAACTGGTAATGGTGCTTTTTTTGCCAACTCATTAGCAGGTAAAGGAGATATATCATTGGCACAGATGTGCAATTTTTGTGATCATAAGGCTTAAGATAATTAAAAACAAAAATCACAGATTAAAAATAATATTATAACATCTAATTTTTGGTATTAGAAAAAGAACTAAAATGCTAAGTAACAATAGTATATAACTGAGGAGGGAGGAGTAAATTAGTTACAGGAGTCTAAAGTCTCAGAAGGTGGGGGGGTGTGATATGAATCACAAATGTTCTTAATGACATCTAGAATGGTGAATCCTTTTCAGAAGGTTTTTAATTTACTTTGCCCAGATCCATCAGAGGAGTCACTGTCTATGGCAGCTATAGCCTTACAAAATATATTTCTTAAATAATAAGACTTGAAAGTCAAAATGACTTTTTGATCCATGGGCTGCAGAATGGACATTGTGTTAGCAGGCATGAAAACATTAATTTCCTTGTACATCTCCATCAGAGCTCTTGGGTGACCAGGTGCATTGTCAATGAGCAGTAATATTTTGAAAGGAATCTTCAGGGCCTCAGGATTTTTTGAATGGGAAAGGAGCAATTGGCTTCCACTTAAAGTTACCAGTTGCATCTTTTTCCAACAAAAGGCTGTTTTATCTACATTGAAAATCTGTTGTTTAGCCACCATCATCAATTATCTAATCTTCTGGATACCTTGCTACAGTTTCTATATCAGCACTTGTTGCTTTACCTTGTATTTTTATGTTAGGGAGATGGTTTCTTTCCTTAAACCTCATGAACCAACTTCTGCTAGCTTCAGACTTTTCTTCTGCAGTTTCCACATCTCTCTCAGCCTTCATAGAATTAAAGAGAGCTAGGGCTTTGCTCTGGATTAGGCTTTGACTTAAGGGAATGTTGGAGCTGGTTTGATCTATCCAGACCACTCAAACTTTTTCCATATCAACAATAAGGCTGTTTCACTTTCTTATTATTCTTGCGTTTTCTAGAGTAGCACTTTTAATTTCCTTCAGGAACTTTTCCTTTGCATTGACAACTTGTCTAAGTGTTAGGTACAAGAGGCCTAGCTTTTGGCCTATCTCAGCCTTCAATATGCCTTCCTCACTAAGCTTAATTGTTTTTCTCTTTTAATTTAACCTAAGAAACACATGACTCTTCCTTTCACTTGAATACTTAGAGAGCATTGTAGGATTATTAATTGGCTGAATTTCAATACTGTTGTGTCTCAGGGAATAGGGAGGCTGGAGGAGAGGGAGCGAGAGATGAGGGATGGCTGGTCAGTGGAAACATCAGAACACACACAGCATTTATCGATAAAGTTCACCATCTCATATGGGAGAGATTCATGGCACCCCAAAATGGTTACTGTAGAAAAATCTAAGGAATCTAAGGTCACTGATCACACATCACCACAACAGATATTATAATAGTGGAAAAGTTTGAAATGTGAGAATTACCAAAATATGACACAGTGACATGACATGACAAACTGTTGGAAAAATGGCACTGACAGACTTGCTAGATTCAGGGTTGCCGCAGACCTTCAGTTTATTTTTTGAAAAACCATAATATCTGTGAACCGCAATAAAATGAGGTATGCATGTGTGTGTGCGCATGCACGTGTGTAATGGAATACTATTCAGTCTTTTTTTAAAAATAAAAATAAATCCTGTCATTTGTGACAACATGAATAAACCTGGAAGACATTATGCTAAGTGAAATAAGCCAGGCACAGAAAGACAAATAGTGCGTGATCTAACTTGTGTTTGGAACCTAAAACAGTCGAGCTCACAGAAGCAGAGTAGCGTGGTGCTTGCCAGGGGCTGGGTGGTGAGGGGATTGGAGAAATGTTGGTTAAAGGGTATAAAGTTTCACTTCGGATGAATGCATCCTGGAGATCCATTGTACAGCTGAACTGAAAGATAGGTGCAAAGAAATTATTCAAAAATTAGCACAGAGATCAAAGAGAGAGGAAATATGGAAGTCAGATTAAGAGAAATGCTGATGGAGTGAGGTCTAACATCACATCTAATCAGAGTTCCAGCCCTCCTTCAAGTCTGAATACCTGCCCCATTCCACATCAGCCACTCTGTACTTGAAAGTAAAACCGTATTGTAATACTTGAAAATTGCTAAGAGGGTAGATCTTAAATGTTCACCAAAAATGATAAGTATTTGAGGTGGTAGATATTCGTTAGCTTGATTTAATCACTTCACAATGTATGATCAAAACACCACATTGTACACTGTAAATATATATAATTTGTGTCATGTACCTTAATAAAGATGGAAAGAAATAAAATGGAAGAGACTGAGCCACCTCTGTGAGCTAGGGGGAGAAAACTAATGAGAAACAGTTGAAGACAGGGAGTAGAACGGACTTGAGTGGGTGTTTCCGTGACAGATGGCAGGACAGGCCTGGATAGAAAGGAGGTTTCTGAACCTCAGGTCTGAAGGGAAGGAATACTGTGGGCGTGGTTCAATTTATAGGCAGGAGGATGAGAAGCTGAAGTGGATCACTTTAAAAGTCTCTCTTTTCTTGATGAATCGGAAAGAAGGTCGTCTACTAAATGTGAAGAGGGAAAGGTCAAGTTGACAAAAGTACTTGAGACGAGCAGAGAGGGTATGGAATTGTCTTTGAGAGAAATCAAAGAGCCAAGGCTGAGCTAAAGGATTTATGGGCACTCCTGAGACTCCAGATGACTTAGGTACTATGAAATGACATTGTGAATTTCCTCCATCACTGGTCAGTCACCCAGTCCCAAGGTGCTAGATGTGAAGATTAAAAATTGGGGAAGGGGTCGGAAGAAGTTGAACAAGTTGAACCAGGCTTGGATGTCTCACATTTGGGGACTGGGAAGTTAGGAGGCTTTCCAAGGTACCCTAAAGAACTCTCACATTTAACCTATGAGAAGGCCAGCATTTGGACCCGCTATACAGATGGCATGGATGGCCACAGTAGCCAAAGAGGCAGCAACAACTGACACAAAGGTGACTACAACCATGGCCAGATGAGAAAGAGAGATAGTTGTCTCTTTTACTCTCCACCCTCTGTTCCAACACCCTAGAAGAGCTGAGCTCAGAGGGCATGGGGGAAGATCAAAGCAGATCAAAGCCGACTTCCAGATAAGAAAAGGGAAAGAAATAAAAGAGCAGCCCAAGATGAGAGAGCAGCCAGGGTGAAATCACAGAGATGAGATGGCACCGGATATGTCGGGGAACCTTTCAAACACAAGAGTGGCTGACAGGGCTGGAACTCTGATTAGATGTGATGTGAGACCTTACTCCATCAGCATTTCTCTTAATCCAACTTCCATATTTTCTATCTCTTTGAGCTCTGGGCTGTATTTTTGAATGATTTCTTCACACCTATCTTTCAGTTCACAATTTCTTCTTCAACTGGGGTTAATCTGCTGTTTTAATCCACCATTTTATTTTATTTTTTAATTGATATATAATAAATATACATAGTTTCAAGGCACATGTGATAAGTTGATACATTTATATAATTTGTAAAAATCAAATCAGTGTACTTGGGATATCTATCACTTCAAATACTTGTCTTTTATGCTAGAACCATTTGAATTCTTCTCTTCTAGATATTTTGAAATATACAATAGATTATTATAAACTATGGTCACTCTACTGATCTATCTAACATGAGGTCTTATTTATTCTATCAAACTGTACATATTCGTGCCCATTAATCAACTTCTCTGCATCCCCCCTCCACCCTTTCCAGCCCCTGGTAACTTCCACTGTACTCTCCATCTTCATGGATCCACTTTTTTAGTTCCCACATATGAATGAGAACATGAGATATTTGTGTTTCTGTGCCTGGTTTATTTGATATAAAATAATGACCTACAGTTCCATCCATGTTGCTGCAAATGACAAGATTTCATTCTTTTTTATGGCTGAATATTCTAGAGTGTGTGTGTGTTTGTGTGTGTGTGTGTGTGGAGAGAGAGCAAGAGCACACATTTTCTTTATTCATTCATCATTGGTGAGCACTTAGGTTGATTCTATATGTTGGCTGTTGTGAATAGTGCTGCAGTAAACATGGGCATGCAAATATCTTTTTGATGTATTGATTTCCTTTCTTTTGTTTATATACTCAGTAGTAGAATTGCTGGATCTATGGTAGATCTATTTTTAATTTGTTGAGGAACCTCCATACTGTTCTCCATAGTGGCAGTGCTATTTTTACATTCCCACCAACAGTATATGACAGTTACCCTTTCTCCACATTCTCACCAGCATTCATTATTGCCCGTCTTTCAGATAAAAGCCATCTTAACTGGAGTGAGATGATATCTCATTGAGGTTTTGATTTACATTTCTCAGGTGTTTAGTGATGTTGAGCATTTTTTTCATGTACCTGTTGGCCATTTGTATGTCTTTGTTTGAGAAATGTTTATTCAGATATTTTGCCCATTATTAATCGTATCTTTTTTTGCTAATGACTTGTTTGAGCTCCTAATATAATCTGATTATTAATCCCTTGTCAGGTGTGTAGTTTGCAAATATTTTGTCCCATTCTGTGGGTTGCCTTTTCACTTTGTTGACTGTTTCCTTTGCTGTGCAGAAGCTTTTTAGCTTGATGTAATCCCATTTGTTTAAATTTGCTTTGGTTGCCTGAGCTTTTGTGGTCTTAACACAAAAAACTCTTTGCCTAGGCCCATGCCCTAGAGTGTTTCCCCAGTGTTTTCCTCAGTAGTTTCATAGTTTCAGGTCTTAGACTTAAGTCGTTAATCCATTTTCATTTGGTTTTTGTGTGTGGTGAGAGATAGGGATCTAATTTCATTCTTTTCCTATAGTTACCCAGTTTGGCCAGCACCACTTATTGAAGAGACTGTCTTTTCTTCATTGTGTGTTCTTGGCGCCTTTTACAGTCAAAGATGAGTTGGCTGTAAATGGATGGATTTATATCTGGGTTCTCTATTCTGTTCCATTGGTCTTTGCATCTATTTTTAAATTCACGCTGATTTGGTTAATCTAGTTTTGTAGTAAATTTTAAAATTTTCCTTCAGCTTTATTCTTTTTTTCTCAGGACTTCTTTGGCTATTCAGGGTCTCTTGTAATTCCATATAAATTTTAGGATTGTTTTTTCTACTTCTCTGAAGAATGTCATTGGTATTTTGATAGGGATTGCACTGAATCCATAAATTGCTTTTGTTAGTGTTGTCATTGAGCATTGAAAATCTTTCCAATTTTTTGGGTCCTCTTCAATTTATTTCATCAGTGTTTTGTGGTTTTTCTTGTATAAATCTTTCAGTTTTCGGTTAAATTTATTCCTAGGTATGCTGTATTTCTTGTAGCTATTGTAAATGGGATTGCTTTTATGATTTCTTTTTCAGATTGTTCATTGTTGGCATATATAAGTGCTACTGAATTTTGTATGTTTATTTTGCATCCTCCAGCTTTACTAAATTTGTTAGTCAGTCCTAACAATTCTTTTTGTGGAATATTTGTTTTTTTCTAAGTATAAGAGCATGTCATCTGCAAACAAGGCTAATTTGACTTCTTTCTTTCCAATTTGGATGCCCTTTATTTCTTCTGTTGCCTAATTGCTCTGGCCAGGACTTCCAATACTATATTGAATAAAAGTGGTGAAAGCAGTCATTCTTATCTTTTGCCAGATCTTAGAAGTAAGGCCTTCGATTTTTCCCTGTTCAGTACCATGTTAGCTGTGGGTTTGTCATATATGGCCTTTATTATGTTGAGGTATGTTCCAAGGATGTTAAATGTTACTGAATACTTTTTCTGCATCTATTGATTGAAATAATCTTATGGCTTTTGTTCTTGGTCTGTTGATGCGATGCATCATGTTTATTGATTTGTGTATGTTGAATCATCCTCACATCACTGAGATGAACCTCACTTATCATGGTGAATGATCTTTTAATGTGTTGTCGAATTGGGTTTATTAGTATTTTGTTAAGAATTTTTGTATCTATATTCATTAGTGATATTTGCCTGTAGTTTTCCTTTTTGTTGTGTCCTTGTCTGGTTTTGGTATCAGGGTAATGCTGGCCTCATAGAATGAATTGGGAAGTATTCTCTCCTCTTCAGTTTTTTTGAAGAGTTTGAGTAGAGTTGCTATTAGTTCTTTTTTAAATGTTTGGTGGAACTCAGCAGTGAAGCCATCAGGTCCTGGGCTTTTCTTTGATGGGAGACTTTTTATTACGGCTTTGATCTTGTTACTGGTTCTTTTTTTTCAGATGGAGTCTTTCTCTGTTGCCAGGCTGGAGTGCGGTGGCACAATCTCAGCCCATTGCAACCTTTACCTCCCAGGTTTAAGCAATTCTTGTGCCTCAGCCTCCCGAGTAGCTGGGTTTACAGGCATGCACCACCACACCTAGATAATTTTTGTATTTTTAGTTGAGAGAGGGTTTCACCATGTTGGCCAGACTAGTCTTGAACTCCTGGCCTCAAGTGATCCTCTCACTTCAGCCTCCCAAAGTGCTGGGATTACAGGCGTGAGCCACTGTGCCCGGCTTAATATTTGCTTTTTATACTTGGGAGCTCCAGTGTTATAATTGTTATATCCTCTTGCTGAATTGACTCCTTTGATCATTATATAGTGACTGTCTTTGTCTCTTTTTCAGACTTGGGTTTGTAGTCTGTTTTATCTGATATAAGTATAGCTACTCCTACTCTTTTTTTTTTTTTTTTTTATACACTTTAAGTTCTAGGGTACATGTGCATAACGTGCAGGTTTGTTACATATGTATACTTGTGCCATGTTGCTGTGCTGCACCCATCAACTCGTCAGCACCCATCAACTCGTCATTTACATCAGGTATAACTCCCAATGCAATCCCTCCCCCCTTCCCCCCTCCCCATGATAGGCCCCGGTGTGTGATGTTCCCCTTCCCGAGTCCAAGTGATCTCATTGTTCAGTTCCCACCTATGAGTGAGAACATGCAGTGTTTGGTTTTCTGTTCTTGTGATAGTTTGCTAAGAATGATGGTTTCCAGCTGCATCCATGTCCCTACAAAGGACACAAACTCATCCTTTTTATGGCTGCATAGTATTCCATGGTGTATATATGCCACATTTTCTTAATCCAGTCTGTCACTGATGGACATTTGGGTTGATTCCAAGTCTTTGCTATTGTGAATAGTGCCGCAATAAACATACGTGTGCATGTCTTTATAGCAGCATGATTTATAATCCTTTGGGTATATACCCAGTAATGGGATGGCTGGGTCATATGGTACATCTAGTTCTAGATCCTTGAGGAATCGCCATACTGTTTTCCATAATGGTTGAACTAGTTTACAATCCCACCAACAGTGTAAAAGTGTTCCTATTTCTCCACATCCTCTCCAGCACCTGTTGTTCCTGACTTTTTAATGATTGCCATTCTAACTGGTGTGAGATAGTATCTCATTGTGGTTTTGATTTGCATTTCTCTGATGGCCAGTGATGATGAGTATTTTTTCATGTGTCTGTTGGCTGTATGAATGTCTTCTTTTGAGAAATGTCTGTTCATATCCTTTGCCCACTTTTTGATGGGGTTGTTTGTTTTTTTCTTGTAAATTTGTTCGAGTTCTTTGTAGGTTCTGGATATTAGCCCTTTGTCAGATGAGTAGATTGCAAAAATTTTCTCCCATTCTGTAGGTTGCCTGTTCACTCTGATGGTAGTTTCTTTTGCTGTGCAGAAGCTCTTTAGTTTAATTAGATCCCATTTGTCAATTTTGGCTTTTGCTGCCGTTGCTTTTGGTGTTTTAGACATGAAGTCTTTGCCCATGCCTATGTCCTGAATGGTACTACCTAGGTTTTCCTCTAGGGTTTTTATGGTATTAGGTCTAATATTTAAGTCTCTAATCCATCTTGAATTAATTTTCGTATAAGGAGTAAGGAAAGGATCCAGTTTCAGCTTTCTACTTATGGCTAGCCAATTTTCCCAGCACCATTTATTAAATAGGGAATCCTTTCCCCATTTCTTGTTTCTCTCAGGTTTGTCAAAGATCAGATGGCTGTAGATGTGTGGTATTATTTCTGAGGACTCTGTTCTGTTCCATTGGTCTATATCTCTGTTTTGGTACCAGTACCATGCTGTTTTGGTTACTGTAGCCTTGTAGTAGAGTTTGAAGTCAGGTAGCGTGATGCCTCCAGCTTTGTTCTTTTGACTTAGGATTGTCTTGGAGATGCGGGCTCTTTTTTGGTTCCATATGAACTTTAAAGCAGTTTTTTCCAATTCTGTGAAGAAACTCATTGGTAGCTTGATGGGGATGGCATTGAATCTATAAATAACCTTGGGCAGTATGGCCATTTTCACGATATTGATTCTTCTTATCCATGAGCATGGAATGTTCTTCCATTTGTTTGTGTCCTCTTTTATTTCACTGAGCAGTGGTTTGTAGTTCTCCTTGAAGAGGTCCTTTACATCCCTTGTAAGTTGGATTCCTAGGTATTTTATTCTCTTTGAAGCAATTGTGAATGGAAGTTCATTCATGATTTGGCTCTCTGTTTGTCTGTTACTGGTGTATACGAATGCTTATGATTTTTGCACATTGATTTTGTATCCTGAGACTGCTGAAGTTGCTTATCAGCTTAATGAGATTTTGGGCTGAGACAATGGGGTTTTCTAAATATACAATCATGTCATCTGCAAAGAGGGACAATTTGACTTCTTCTTTTCCTAACTGAATATCCTTTATTTCTTTCTCTTGCCTGATTGCCCTAGCCAGAACTTCCAACACTATGTTGAATAGGAGTGGTGAGAGAGGGCATCCCTGTCTTTTGCCAGTTTTCAAAGGGAATTTTTCCAGTTTTTGCCCATTCAGTATGATATTGGCTGTGGGTTTGTCATAAACAGCTCTTATTATTTTGAGGTACGTTCCATCAATACCGAATTTATTGAGAGTTTTTAGCATAAAGGGCTGTTGAATTTTGTCAAAAGCCTTTTCTGCATCTATTGAGATAATCATGTGGTTCTTGTCTTTGGTTCTGTTTATATGCTGGATTATGGTTATTGATTTGTGAATGTTGAACCAGCCTTGCACCCCAGGGATGAAGCCCACTTGATCATGGTGGATAAGCTTTTTGATGTGCTGCTGAATCTGGTTTGCCAGTATTTTATTGAGGATTTTTGCATCGATGTTCATCAGGGATATTGGTCTAAAATTCTCTTTTTTTGTTGTGTCTCTGCCAGGCTTTGGTATCAGGATGATGTTGGCCTCATACAATGAGTTAGGGAGGATTCCCTCTTTTTCTATTGATTGGAATAGTTTCAGAAGGAATGGTACCAGCTCTTCCTTGTACCTCTGGTAGAATTCAGCTGTGAATCCATCTGGTCCTGGACTTTTTTTGGTTGGTAGGCTATTAATTATTGCCTCAATTTCAGAGCCTGTTATTGGTCTATTCAGGGATTCAACTTCTTCCTGGTTTAGTCTTGGAAGAGTGTAAGTGTCCAGGAAATTATCCATTTCTTCTAGATTTTCTAGTTTATTTGTGTAGAGGTGTTTATAGTATTCTCTGATGGTAGTTTGTATTTCTGTGGGGTCGGTGGTGATATCCCCTTTATCATTTTTTATTGCATCTATTTGATTCTTCTCTCTTTTCTTCTTGATTAGTCTTGCTAGTGGTCTATCAATTTTGTTGATCTTTTCAAAAAACCAACTCCTGGATTCATTGATTTTTTGGAGGGTTTTTTGTGTCTCTATCTCCTTCAGTTCTGCTCTGATCTTAGTTATTTCTTGCCTTCTGCTAGCTTTTGAATGCGTTTGCTCTTGCTTCTCTAGTTCTTTTAATTGTGATGTTAGAGTGTCAATTTTAGATCTTTCCTGCTTTCTCTTGTGGGCATTTAGTGCTATAAATTTCCCTCTACACACTGCTTTAAATGTGTCCCAGAGATTCTGGTATGTTGTATCTTTGTTCTCATTGGTTTCAAAGAACATCTTTATTTCTGCCTTCATTTCGTTATGTACCCAGTAGTCATTCAGGAGCAGGTTGTTCAGTTTCCATGTAGTTGAGCGGTTTTGATTGAGTTTCTTAGTCCTGAGTTCTAGTTTGATTGCACTGTGGTCTGAGAGACAGTTTGTTATAATTTCTGTTCTTTTACATTTGCTGAGGAGTGCTTTACTTCCAACTATGTGGTCAATTTTGGGATAAGTGCAATGTGGTGCTGAGAAAAATGTATATTCTGTTGATTTGGGGTGGAGAGTTCTATAGATGTCTATTAGGTCTGCTTGCTGCAGAGATGAGTTCAATTCCTGGATATCCTTGTTAACTTTCTGTCTCGTTGATCTGTCTAATGTTGACAGTGGAGTGTTGAAGTCTCCCATTATTATTGTATGGGAGTCTAAGTCTCTTTGTAAGTCTCTAAGGACTTGCTTTATGAATCTGGGTGCTCCTGTATTGGATGCATATATATTTAGGATAGTTAGCTCTTCCTGTTGAATTGATCCTTTTACCATTATGTAATGGCCTTCTTTGTCTCTTTTGATCTTTGATGGTTTAAAGTCTGTTTTATCAGAGACTAGTATTGCAACCCCTGCTTTTTTTTTTGTTCTCCATTTGCTTGGTAAATCTTCCTCCATCCCTTTATTTTGAGCCTATGTATGTCTCTGCGTGTGAGATGGGTCTCCTGAATACAGCAGACTGATGGGTCTTGACTCTTTATCCAGTTTGCCAGTCTGTATCTTTTAATTGGAGCATTTAGTCCATTTCCTACTCTTTTTTGGTTTCCAGTTACATGGAATATCTTTTTATACCCCTACACTTTTGGTCTATGTGTGTCTTTACAGGTGAAGTAGGTTTCCTGTAGGCAACATATAGTTGGGTTTATCTCTTTATCCATTCAGCTACTCTGTGCCTTTTAATTGGAGAATTGAGTACACAGTTTTTTGTTGTTGTTGTTGTTGTTGTTGTTGGTTTTTGAGCCGAGTCTTGCTCTTTCACCCAGGCTGGAGTGCAGTGGTACGATCTTGGCTCTCTGCAGCCTCTGCCTCCCAGGTTCAAATGATTCTCCTGCCTCAGCCTCCTAGGTAGCTGGGACTACAGGTGCATGCCATGACACCCAGCTAATCTTTTTTGCATTTTTAGTAGAGAGAAGGTTTCACTATGTTGGCCAGGCTGGTCTCGAACTCCTGAACTCAAGTGATCCACCTGCCTTGGCCTCCCAAAGTCCTGGAGTTACAAGCATGAGCCACCACACACAGTCCCCACAGTATTATTATTGTTAAGTAAGGACTTATTACTTCTATTTTGTTGCTTGCTTTCTGGTTCTTTTGTAACTTCTTTCTATCTTCCTTTGTGGTTAAGTGATTTTCTCTGGTAGTATGTATTAATTAATTGCTTTTCATTTTAAGTGAATCTATACCACTAGGCTTACCAAAAAAAAAACAAAAACAAACAAACAAACAAACAAACAAAAAAAACCATCTTATAGATATAACAAGTTATTTTAAAGAGATGACAACTTATTTTAGATCACAAAGAAAATAATAGAAACAAAGAAAAAATGAAAAAAAAAAACCTTCTACGCTTTAACTTTATCCCCTCCACATTTTGACTTTTGTTTGTGTCAGTTTACATATTTTATATTACCCATCTCTTAGCAGGTGGCAATAGCTATTATTGTCTTTGATAGATTTGTCTTTGGGGATTCATACTAGAGTTAGAAGTGGATTTCACAACACAGTTACAGCATTACAGTATTCTGGCTTGTCCATGTACTTAATTTTGCCAGTAGGTTTTATACCTTCCAATTTCTTTTTTTCTTTTTTCTTTCATGTGACTGTCTTTTTTCTTTCAAACTAAATAACTCTCTTTAGCATTTCTTATAAGACAGGTCTGGTGGTAGTGAATTCTCCCAGCTCTGGTTCACCAATTTATTTTAAAATTTCAGTTGTTATTTTTCATTTTTAGAAGTTCTATTTGGATCTTTGTTAAATCTGCTTGGTTTTGTTGTTTTGGTTTTGGTTTTGGTTGCTTTTTGAGACAGAGTCTTGCTCTGTCGCCCAGGCTGGAGTGCAGTGGCATGATCTCGGCTCACTGCAACCTCTGCCTCCTGAGTTCAAGCAATTCTCCTGCCTCAGCTTCCTGAGTAGCTGGGATTACAGGCATGTGCCACCATGCCTGGCCAATTTTTGTATTTTTGGTAGAGACGGGGTTTCACCATGTTGACCAGGCTGGTCTCGAACTCCTGACCTCATGATCCACCTGCCTCAGCCTCCCAAAGTGTTAGGATTACGGGCATAAGCCACCACACCTGGCCTGCTTTTATAATCTCTTACACTTTGCACATCTTTCAGAAATACTTTATTTCTCTAACCACATTAAGTATATCTGTAGTTATTTTATCTTCTGTGCTTAATAATTTTAAGGTTTAAAGGCTTCACTGGCCTTATTATTCTGGCTTTTGTATTCTTGGGCACATTTGTAGTACATGATCTGTCCTCAAAAATATTTGTTGCATAAATGAAGATATGTGGAAGGCATGGGAATAAAAAGAGTAACAGAAACATTAGTAGATAAATTATAGTATAGTCCTATAAGTCATATTATAAAAATATAAGCAAAGAACTTTAAGAACAAGGACCATACAACTGCCTCTGTCTAGAAGAAGAGAAATGGTATTTGCCATCTTAGGTATTCAGTAAGGTGTTTCAAAAGGGGCATGTTCTCTGGTACACTGTAATGTTTAAAGTTTTAATAGGTGTCTGTTTTGCTTATTTTGAATAACAGAACATTTATGTTTCACAAGAAATAATACTTCATCTGAATTTATGATCTAAGTGATATTTAAAGGCTTGTTTCAGTGTTGCAGACAGACGTGATTTTTTACTCTGTGTCGAAGTTTAAAAGTGTATTAGTGGTCCATATATCTAATAGGGAATATGTCTGAGAGTTGTAGTTCTTCATATCACTGTCATATTTACATAGTATACCAGTTCTCTTGATCTCAATACCCGCCTTCCAAGAATTGGCAGGTTCAAGAGAATGCATCGTGCTTGCAGATCATAAATACAGGAGTATCTATGGGGAAGGGAGAGCACCTGGTTTGTTGACATTCACATCCACTTCCAGTCAGGGCCATGGCAGGAACTCCCTGTAATCCCACTTCTTCAGACTGTTTCATGATACCAATAACCATGACTAAATAGAGTTTGCTGTGTGCCAGGCACCTTTTCAAGCATCTCATATATTTAATTCATGTCAGAATTAAACCTCTGACCCAATTTAGCTTAAATTTTTACTCTTCTATAATCACCTGTAGGGTTTTATTGTCATTTTAAGGGTTGGCCTGATGGCCACATACTCTTGTGCCCTCAGGCACCTGCTCATCTTGTTCAGCCTGGCATGCTTTATAGAGCAGGGAGACCATCCACATGCCAGAGACCAGGCTCCGTTGAAACTCTCGCTAGCAGAAACACAGGAAACGTCGCAATACATAAAGATCGCCACCTTCACAAAGACATTTTCAGCTTTCATTTTTATAACTATAATCTATTGAGGGAAATTATGGTTTTTGTAATTGGCGGAACCTTAACTATGGTTTAAAATTTAATAATGAGCACCCTCTACCTGTTTTATAATCCATTCATTATAATCCATTTTAATGGCATGAAAGTCTTTAGCTGACCACTTAATTTTTTTAAAAAGCACCTTTATAGAAGAAGCAAGTTACATGAAAAAAAGCACCTTTACATATGTCCAGATCTGTATTTGTCCATGAGAAATTAAGCCATTATTTCAAGTTTATATTGAAGTGGTAGTAAATGATGCTTGCCATATTTCATGGCTGTGTTTTAAAACTATGTTTTCTTAATATTTGAGTATAATATACACTACAATTATATGTAATGATATATAAAATTCTCAGGACCTACAACTGTGTACACACACATACACACAATCATAGGGAGATTATAGCTATTCTAACTTCTTATGATTATTTAGGTTTTATGCATGTACTGTAAGAAAAATATATTAAAATTTTCATGTCGAGCATGTTATTTAAGTTGCACATTCAGTATTCATTTTAACTTAGTGGCTTGTCTTTTAAACCAATAAATTTAATAAGCAATTTAAATCAGTCCTCTATATTAATAATTTATAACTGTGGCCTCTTAGCAAAATGGCCTTATTATTACCTTCAGGTCCTATTTCATCTGTTGACTTAATTACTAAAATAGAAGCTCCTTCAGTTACACATTTTTAAACTACAGAAAGACATATTTTGGCATCCATCTTTTGTCCTGCTTGCCAGCTCTCTGCTTTGTAGCTGTAATTGGATACTATGTATCAGAACAAGGGCAAGATCATAGCAATAACTCTGTTGGAATATAACCCCACTACTAGATTCACAATAATGAATACAAAATAATATACACTGATTGTAACACCTGAAACAATGCAATGGGATTATTGCAAAATGAAAAAGAGGTAGCAGGGTGGAATGTTCCTATCTGCACACAAAATCTCTTAACTCAGAAGCAAATCTGAAGTTCTCTTTCAACAGATTTCATCATCATCTGCAAACTGGCAAAAGTATTCTTAGTTACTTTAACAGCTTAGCTATTCTCTTGTGTCCTTCGGCTCAAAGAATGGAGGTGTTTCGTTGTTTTTTCCTACTTCAGTCATTTTCATGATAGTCTGTATTTAAATTTGCAGCCTGAGTCTTACGTAGGGAATAAACTAAACGATACCTAAAAGATAACTGTCAAGAATAATCAAGCCAGCTTTAATGAGACTCATGTGTCAAAGTCCCATTTTACATCAGTCAGATATATTGGCAGGTATAAAAGCGCTGTATGATAAAGAATACTGGGTATAGTCTCATAATTCAATACTGGGCTTCCTGTCTAGGAGTCAGCTGGATAGATCCTCGAGAACAAAGCTCTTTGACATTCAGGTTCAAATGGAAAGAAAATGAGAAGACAGATAAAGCAAGCCAACCACATTAATTCACCTGTACTCTTCTGTCTTTTCAGTGAAATTCAGAGAAATTCTCTCCCAGCAAATGTTGGAAAGTCCTCATGAAACAATTGGTTTAGTGTTTACAGAGTATACATTTACATGTTTGTGTTCAAACATACAAAGACAGTATTCAGCTGGGTGTGGTGGCTCATGCCGGTAATCCCAGCACTTTTGAAGGCTGAGGCGGGTAGATCACTTGAGCCCAGGAGTTCAAGACTACCTAGGCAACATATCAAGACCTCGTCTCTACAACTAATTAAAAAAAAATTAAACAGATGTGGTGGCCTGTGCCTGTGGTCCTCAGCTACTTGGGAGGCTGAGGTGGGAACCTGGCCAGGCTGCAGTAAGCCATGATCGCACCACTGCACTCCAGCCTGGGTAACAGAATGAGACTCTGCCCCCAACCCCTTAAAAAAAAAAAACAAAAGACAGTATTCATTGCAGTTCTCCATCAAATCTCCTCAAGTTCTTGTGGACTTCAGAAAAGTTTCCACAAATGCTGCATTATATATATTCAAGAAAGCATCTACCCAAAGCTGTCTTTCTGGGAGAAGGCAAGCAGCACAGATACACAGGCCATCTGTGTGCTGACTCAGCTCCATTCCCATTCCCATGGTCCTGCACCTCCAGGAGCAGCACCAGGGACAAATGGAGTGAGCCCAAGGGGAAGTCGAGTCGCTTTACGATTATGAACACGTACACATCAAGCTGTTAGAATTGTTAGTAAAGAAAAAACCAGGTGCAGCTGGTTCTCCCATACTTCTCTATTCCTTCTTTTATTCCCCTAGTAAATAACATTGATTTGGGATTTGGGAATCTGGGATTCTAGTTCTAGTTCTGCTCTTTAATCATGGTGTGATCCTGAGCAAGTCACTTGATCTCTAGGATCAAAGGGACTAAGTAAAGACCTCTTCTTTCTCTATAGTTGAGTCTCTTTTAATGACCAAATCATCCAGCTTATGATTCATTGAACACACACTTATCAAGTGACTACAGGTATACTCTGCTAGTTGCCTGTGGGTTGAACAAGTTGAATAGGATCTGTGACCTGAGGGGTTTGCGGTACCCTATAGGTGACGGCTCTATAAACATATAAGAAGTTATAAATAATAACTTTGTTTACCCCTGTATTTCCAGAGCTTATAATAGTGTCTAAGACATCCTTGTACTTAATAAACATTTGACAAATGAATGAATATTTGAAATAATGAAATCAATGGAAAATGTGAGTATTCACATTGTACTATGTAATAGCAGAGAAAATAGATTCATTTTAACATGAAGGATAGAAGATTTCACTAAGGAGGTAGTGTTTGCATGAGGCCTTGAAGAATGAAACCATTTTTGATGGAAAAGAAGGGTGAGGAAGAGGATATTCTAGGCTGAGGGAACAACATGAGCAAAAACACAGAGGCATGGAAACACATGTTTTTTTAAGGGACATGAATCTGGAAGCTGAAAATCAGTTTGATATAAAGAGACAAGGAACATTTCAGGCAAAAAGATCAGCACAGGTGAAGGCTTAGTGCTGAGGGGGAGCATAGAATTTGAAGACTGAAAGAAGTATAGCTGGATCCTACAGCTTTAGAATAGTAGCACAAGATGAGGCAAGAGAGGTAAATAGGGACTAATCGATGCAGAGCCTTGTAACCCATGTTAAATAACTTGAAGAAGTGTTGGGGAGAAATAACATCTGATTTTCGTTTTAGAAAGGTCACTCTGACTGGGCTGTGTAGAGTGGCCTGAGGGGTAAGCTGGGGAGACCTCTTAGAGGCTGTGGTAACAACCATAGTTCCAAAATAACCTGAGTGACTGGGAAGCTGATGGTCATATTAACAGAGGTGAAGCAAACACCCAAGGATGAGGAGGCTGGAGGATGATACGACTTCCCTGAACAGATAAATAGGTAGATATTTAGGGCTAAAAATCAGCAGAGGTCAGGGTTCAGGATTAAAATGTGTGAATTACTTGTCCACAGGTGACCGTCTAGATCTAGTGTAAGTATAATAATAAATGACATCACCCTGGGAGATTGTAGAGGCAGAAGAGGAAAGTCAAGGACAGACAGTGTTTACATTTCACAGGAAACAGGGCCAGGAAGAATGTTGAGAAGATTGCTTAGACAGATAGGAGGAGAGCCAGCAAAGTTCGTTGGAGGCATCTGAAGAGGAATGAGTTTCAAAGAAATTGTCTTAAGATTTCAATTTCATTCTTTCTCATCAATCCTGTCTGTCAAAACGTCTGCCAGCCCTGGTTCCGTCTATGTCTCCAGATTGAGCTCCTCTGCTCTCTGTGTGCACTGTGCGCTCGTAATGCTGAATGCTTTGTACCTGCCCGGCCACTACCACACAGCACATTGTGTACAGCCTTCATTTCTTTGCTGAAATTATTCCCTTTACTTGGACATCTTTGTGTCCTTCTTCTCTTGCTTGACTTTTTCCTCATGCTTTCAGCTTGGTTCAGACATCACTTGTTTGAATCTCTCACATATCTTTATACCTCTAAACCTAACACAATGCCTGAATTTGTAGTTGCTTAGTATTTATTTTGGTATTAAATTAACCTTACAATCTGAATTATTTCACTGGTCTCCTAGTTTTCTTATTTCTATTATCTCCCAACCCCAGAGAATTTCAATTAAAGATACAGCAATAATTTTCCTAAAGCATTATATATGTCAGAATCTGGTCAGGAGACCAAAAAATACACCAGCTATGAGGTTAGCAGCTTTACTGAGGTATGATTACCATTCAATAAACTGTACATGCTTAAAATGTATAAATTTCTTCTTTGACCCATGAGTATTTGAAGTATGTTTTCTAAATTTCCAAATATTTAGGAGTTTCTGCTAAGTACATTGTTATTTCTACATTCAATTCCATTGTGTCCAGAGAACCTAATAGAAGGCTTTGGGCTTTTAAAGCTTATTGAGACTTAGTCCAGCACATGGACCATCTCAGTGAATAGACCATGGGTACTTGCACACTTGCAAAGAAAATGTGTTTTCTGCCATAGGAGCTTTATAAATGTCTATTAGGTCGAGGTAGTTGATGTTAAGTCTTCTAGATCCTGCTGATACTTTGTCTACTTGTTTTATCCATCACTGAGTGAAGGGTGTTAAACTCTCTAAATATGACTTAGTTGGATTTAGCTAGTTCTTTCTTTAATTCTCGAGGTGTTTTTTGTTGTTGTTGTTGTTGTCGTTGTTTTGTTTTTGAGGCGAGGTCTCACTATGTTGCCCAAGCTATTCTCAAATTCCTGGGCTCAAGCGATCCACCTGCTTTGGCCTCCCAAAATGCTGGGATTACAGGCATGAGCCACTGCGCCTAGCTAGTTCTTTAATTCCGTCAGATTTTGCTTCATGTATTTTAAAGCACTGTTCTAAGGCATATATACATTTATGTTTGTATCTGCCAGATGATTGGCCCTTTTGTCATTATGAAATATGCCTTTTTATCTCTACAAATACCCCTGGTCTTAAAGTGTATTTTATCTAATATTAATACAGCCACTCAGCTTTCTTATACTTATCGTTCCATGGTATATCTTTATAAAGCATTTACTTTCAACCCATTTGCAATGTTGTTTTTATAGGGTGTCTCTTGTATACAGTATATAATTAGATCTTTTTTATCCAGTCTGAAAATTTGTGCCTGTTAATTGCATTTACTGTGGTTATTGAAATGGTTGGCTTTACAACTACTATTTTTCTATTACTTTCTCCTTGTTTCATTGGTGTTTCGTGCCTCTGTTCCTACCTACCTTCCTTCTTTTGAGCTAAGTCAATAATTTTTAGAATTCCACTTTACCTATCAGCCTTGGTAGTTTTACCAAGGGATAAAATTTTATACCTTTAGGTATTCACAGTCTATTTAGAGTTAATATTGTGTCACCATTGCATATAAAATATAAGAATATTGCAACCATATAGGTCTATTTACCATCTCATCATTTATGCTATAGTCCAGGGGTCCCCAGCCCCGGCCCATGGACTGGTAGCAGTCTGTAACCTGTTAGGAACTGGGCCGCACAGCAGAAGGTGAGAAGCAAGTGAGCTAGCATTGCCGCCTGAGCTCTGCCTCCTGTCAGATCAGCAGCGGCATTAGATTCTCATAGGAGCACCCTATTGTGAACTGTAAAGCGAGGGCTCTAGGTTGCACACTCCTCATGAGAATCTAATGCCACATGATCTGAGGTAAAACAGTTTCATCCCCAAACCATACCCCCCACACCCTGTTCTGTGGAAAAATTGTCTTCCACAAAAGCAGTCCCTGGTGCCAAAAAGCTTGGGGACTGCTGCTATAGTCATTTAAATTATATTTACATTCGTTATAACACTCCACACAAATTGTTACTTTTTTTTAAAGAGTTACATATATTTTATTTAAAAAAATAAGAGTAAAAACAGTCTTTTACATTCACCTATATATTTTCCATTTTTAGAACTCTTTATTTCTTCCCAAAGATCCAACTTTCCATTTGGTATACTTTATCTTCAACCCGAAGTAATTCCATTAGCAATTCTTGTTATAAAGTTTTTTTTTACTGGCAATTCATTCTCTTAGTTTTTGTTTATCTTACAATGTTTTGATTTTGGCCTTCAATTTTAAAGAATATTGTTGCTGGATATAGAATTCTGCATTGACAGTTGGTTTTTTTTTTTTTAAGCATTAAAAAAATGATGTCATTCTGCTATCTTCTAGCCTCTGTTATTTCTGATGAGAAGTCAGTCATCATTGATCTCATTCTTCCCTTATATAGAATGGGTCATCTTTCTTTGGGTACTTTCAAGATTTTCATTTTTATGTTTGATTATCAGCAGTTTGACTATAATGATAGCAGGTATGGTTTTCTCTGTAGTTTTGTTTTGTTTTGTTTTTACCAGATTTCTCCCCTTTCCAGTGCTATGGTAGCTCCAAATCTTGTTTTCTGGTTCTTACAAGCCAGTTAAGACTATGGTTTTAGCCCACTTTTAGCCAATCACTGTAGAGCTGGCTGGATTCAGGGTAGCAAGTTGGAAAAACAGCAAACTTCCCCAGTGTTCTCTGCCTTCTAACTCTTCTCCCTCTCTAGTTTCTCCCTACTTTTGGTCCCCCTCCTATGCCTTCAGGTTATTGGTTTCTGTATATTTTTTAATTTTCTGGCTGTTATCTACAGGAGAATTGGTCCACTTGGAACTACTCTGCCATTATCACAAAAATATGATACAATAGAGAGAATTTAATACAAAAATATTAAGTATTAAAAACAGAAAGGGCAAAAAAAGAGTATAGGTTAAGCACATCTAATCAGAAAATCCAAAATCCAAAATTTTTTTTAGCACTACATAATGCTCAAACGTCATGCTCAAAGAAATGCTAGTTGGAGCATTTCAGATTTTGAATTTTCAGATTAGGTATGGTCAGCTGGTAGTATAATGCAGATATTCCAAAGTCTGAAAAAGTCCAAAATCTAAAACACTTCTGGTCCCAAGCAATTCCAATAAGGGACACTCAGCCTGTACCAGGATATCATGAAGGTAGCAACTGCAGGGATAAGTTACCCGCCCTAACGCTGGAGGAGTTATTCAAATTTAGAAGCTTGGAGAAGGGGCTCTATGGGGTGGTAACCCAGGCCTTTTAGGAGGGGGTGCTGGTTGGCGGGTGCTAATATTAAGAGAGTATGATAAGGCTGCTTCTACAAGTGTTGGAAAAGTGCAAACTGGCAAGAACGCATTCTTTCCATCTTCCCCACTGATGGAGTGGAGAAGCGTTGCAAGGGTGTTGTAGTCAGGAGCGGGGGACAAACAGGAAGGAGCAAGTCCTCTCTTCATACTCTAACCTTCCCATCTATCTCTAGCACCTCTTGTTGACAGCACCTAACAAAAAGCTAACTGGCAAAGTATGAACGTAGTATGTGGTGTCCCAGCTCCAGTATCACAAAGCAAGAGTATAGAAGGGTGTGCATATGAAGCTGACACAGCAGCTCAGTAGCTGCACAGCCCATCCATTGCCTACTCAGCATCATACGCATTCTACACATTTAAATTTCCAAGCAACAAAAACAACCCTCTTTTTCTACCTAACAAGATACAACTATCTTTGAATGAAGATGCTTTCCCCAAAACAAAGCTACAAAGTTCTCAGACCTCTAAGATACCCACTCCCCAGTTTCTAAAACTTTCTGGAGTTATGTTGTGAGAACTGATTTCCATCAGATTGGCTTTCCCCTCTACAGGCATTTAGGTTTTGCTGCTTCTAATCCTCCACAAACTTCTCCTTTTCACAAAATTTGTTGACATTTCTTATCTTTTGTTGTCCTCTCTTCTCTTCTGTTCTATTTCCCCTCTGGTTGATGCCTTTTTATTCCACTTCTGTCATTTCAGTGGGTTTTGAGAAAGTAGGGGAGAGTGATTATATCTTGTAGCTGGTACTATTGATGCCCCACCCCATACTCTCTTGACCTTCCTCTGAGTACTGCTGCAGCCTTGGTGACCAGTTCCCATTTACGCTGAAAGTACCTGCATCTCTCTTCTTCTCTACCCAGGAGCTTTCTCCAGAGCCCTTAGACTTGTTCATCCTAAGTGCAGGGCAGCCTGGAAGTTGCAGGGATTTAATGCCCAGAGTCAACCCTCAACCAGTGATAGTAAGAGTTATTGAAAAAATATTCCACCTTCTCATCCCTGGGAGAACAGTTCTGAGGCAACCCAACAGGAGTGGCCCTCATTTTCCCACAACAGTAACTTGCTTGTTAATATACTCTTTATTGACTTTTGTCCCTTCTTTGTTTTAACTTTCCCGGTCCCTCGTTTGTGCTTCTTCAAATCACTGGCCAAATTACTTGCATCCAAGTCTGCCTTTTGGGGTATCCAAACTAAAACATGTTCAAATTGCTGTTGAGCAAGTATATTCCTGTTCATTCATTTATTGGAAAGCTACAATTTTTTAGACACTGTGAAATTGAACTGGTAACTTATATTATTAGTTATTTTTATGTGTTTATCATACATATACCTGTGTGTATATGTGTACATTTACACAAGTTTGTATGTGCATATGTCTCTATCTATATATATATAATCCATACTGTGTTCATTGACAATAGGAATTCATTGTTCATTGACGTTTGTTCATTGACAATAGGAATTGTGACTTCCACTTATGCATACGTCCTGCGTCTAATACAGTCCAGTGTAAATAGTGGGTACTAACAATTATTTCTTGGTGGACCATTCCTATTTTTAGGCTTCAAATACAGTATACATTGTTATATACAAAATCAACATATAAAGTTGATATTAAATAATTTATAAATTAAGACATAGCTAAATTTAACAAACATTTGACACCTCCTATATGCAAAAGCATGATGCAGGTTACAAAGTCAAAATACAGGAACTTAATATGATACGTGATAGGCACTAAATAGCATATAATTAAGTGAAAAATGAGTTTATAGAAATATTACCTCAGAGAAGGGAAGGATTAAGATAGAGTGGTAGGCATGATTGGAAATAGCTTCTAGAAGTAGTATTTAAGGAATAGTAGGGTTTAAAAGGATTTAAATAGGCAGAGAAGAGGAGGGTATTCCAGTGTTGGAGTGCAGGGTGGGGAATCAGTGGTAATGGTCAAGAGCCCTGTGTTAACATGGAGAATGAAGCTACATGGACCTAAATGCTCATGGCATATGGAGTGACAGGGAGAATGGCCTGACTGAGGGTTTGTTTCCTGTTGAGTAGCAATAGAAAGCAAGCAATGGAGGGCCTTTGAAACCCAAGGAATTTGTACTTTCTCACTGACACAAGAGGCAGTTTTTGAAGGATTTTCAAATATAAACTATAAAGTAGTAATTGAATTGGAGAGGAATAATTTGACGCATTGCATAGACAGCAGAGGTGGACAAAGGCTGATGGAAGAGAAACCTGGTACCACTTGCTTTCTAGAATCTTCAAGACTCTTTAGCTTTCTGTGTAAGTAAACATTTTTCTCTTTGAAATAATGTACTATGCATTTCAAATCATTATTTTTCATTTGGCTTCTTCTAGGTCAGAGTATTTGATTCATTTAAAAAGTTAGCAACTTTAGCAAAAGACCAAGCAACCAAAAGATTGCAGCCTGTTCTTCCTCAGCTATTGGGAAAGGGGGTGGATAGAAATGGAATGACTTCTGTCTGGTTTGCTTCATTGAATTTTAAGGATTTGTTCATTTGTTTCATTTTAAACTTTTTTCTAAACCTTAAAATGGCAGCCATACAGACAACTTTATGCATCCCAATTTTGAGATTTAGATTAAGTGCTGTGAATATTTTCATCAGAAAGATCTAGTCATTCTGAAATGTCCTGGTTTAATATTGCTAAATTTTAAGATGTTCTTGTTACATATAGAGCAAAACATTTTTGTCCTGTTTTTCTCAGATGTAAAATGAAAGTCAGTGGAAAAATATTTAACTAAAATTCACTTTTAATGAATGCTTTGATATAAATGTGGTGGTATGCAAAGTCACTTTGAAATACCATAAATCTAGTAATCTAGTATTCTACTAGGAATATATTAGTTTGGGTTTGTTGGGGTTTTTTTTTTTCATAGAAATGGGGTCTCACAATGTTGCCCAGGCTGATCTCGAACTCCTGGGCTCAAGTGATTTTCCCACCTCAGCCTCCCAGTAGCTGGGACTACAGGCACTGCGCTTGGCTTATATTAGTATTTTTAACAGACTTTCAATCATCTAAATATATTTCAGTCATATGCAAATTAGGAATATTTTAGGAGAGGTTCTTTTCATCTACCTATTTCCTTTCATCATTATTAAGCAGTTAAACTATATTCAGTTTAGAAAAATGAAGGCGTTACTTTTCTTTCATCTTTGTGCTTCAGTTTCCCTTGTACCCAGTGAGCATTCATTGAACCTGTCCTCTGGGAATGGCACTGTTAGGTGCTGGGACACGAAGATGACTCCTTGTAAGGTCTCCTCAAGGAGACTTTTGTCAGGTAGGGGACAAGACTTGTAATAAATGAGATATGAACTGTTATAATTACTCACAGAGCTTCAAACAGGACATGTGAAGATAGGCAATAATAGGATAGGGTGAGGAAAGAAGAGGGTCAGGGCAAGCTTTAAAGAGAAAGTGATACTTGAATTGAATTTTAAAAGATGAGAGGATGGAGGAAAAATGGAATTTCTGGTGAAGATAGCAATATAAATTTCTTGAACTGTCTAATTCTGTGGTACATACCAGCAGCTTTTTTGCTAAGGCTAACCTCCAACTGCAGATGAAAATGAAAAGGAAGGTTTTTAGAGACAAAGGAAAGTTTCTTTTCTTTAATAACGCAGAGCCCAAAAGTGATGAGGATAGCATATAAATGTGCATTCTGAAGTATTTTATGACATACATCGTGATGTATAATCACTCGATAGTGAATCACACAATTTCTGTGTCCCTTTTGGGAGCTTCAGAAGATAACCTCTTCCTTTGGCCCTCTTCTATCTCATTACACTTCTCATTTCATGAACACAACCTCATAAAAATAATGGTCTTTCTTTTCATATCCCCGTTCAGATGGAGCTGTTGCAGAGCAAGCCCTGGCGCTGAGAGTGTTCCTAGCAATTTGCATCTAGAAACTTGGACCAGGTCTATGACGCATTGATTCAATAGACATTCCTAGATCAGGCCCACCTGAAGTTTCAGTTTCTTAGAATTCCTTCGTTGTCTCCTATTTGTAATAAATATTGTCTGTTATATTCTAGAGACTATTCTAGGTACTTCGGTGATATTAACCACTAGAATGGACAAAGATCTCCAACCCAGTGGAAGTTACATTTTACTAATTGTCAGAACATCTCTGAAAGATTGTTTCCTTTCTTCCATATAGACAAAGCATTTATTAAACTTAAGCTTCTACCTAAAGCATTGAGTTTCTTTAATGTGCCTTGTATATAGAAACTGTGTGGAAGAATACATTCTTCATTTTGGGGGAGAAAGCTCTTTTTTTTTTTTTTTTTTTGGTAGCTGAGGGTTCTGTAAGGATAGACCAGTATGATGTGGCATATTTTCCCTAGTTTATCTTGTAAAAAAGATGAAAGTTGGAAAGTACTAAAAATATGGTGGTTTCAGCGACAGATAAGTGGGTGAAGGGAGAAATATTTAAAGACAAGTTATTTGAAGCTTTCCTTGCTTTGTGCTTCACTGAGGAGAGAGGGAGAAGGCAGCTACCAAAATGACTAAGGCGTCAATTATAGCTTGGGTGTACTTTAAATAGGCAGAATATAGAAGCATAGTAAGAAAGCAGAAGGGCTAAATAGGAAAGAATTCTGTTATGACATTAAGAAATCCTATTTATTAAAATTGCAACAGATTTGAAATAGAGTATTTTCAGTTTTATTTTTTGATTATAGTTCTTATTTGTTATTTTATAGATGCTGTGCCTACTGTCTCAGAAAATAGTCCATCTGGGCAGACAGATGTGAGTTTGGACAAGAGATCAGATGGTACCCTTACAAATACTGTAACAGAAAACCTCTTGGAAACACCTTTAGAAAAGCAATCAGCTGCAGAAGGTCTTAAAACATTGACAATTTTACCAGCATGTTGGTCGTCAAGTAAAGAGGAGTTTATCAGCCCCAACTTAAGGATATCAAAGTCAGATTCTACTTTCCATAACCAGGCCTCTGTAGAAACACTCTATCTCTCTCCCTCATTCAAAATATTTGACCCAGCAAAGGAGACTGTAATCAACAAGGCCTACCAGAAACCACCACAATCCAGCATTCAGATGGATGATAAAATCCTCAAGACAACCACATGGGGTGAGTCCACCAAAAACAAAAACAAAACAAAAAACCTCTTTTGAAGCATTATTTTACTTTTCTCTGCTTTCTGTCTCCTTTTTTGGTTCCCTCCTTTCAGTCTTCATCAGTGATACTAAAATGTACATACCATACACATACTTTTTAGTTGGGAAAGTACCCCTTTTATTAAAGGGCCAATAGATAATTCATCACTGTGGGTTCTGAGTCCTTCGTTGAATATATTACCATAAGTTCTGAGCAATTTTGGTACAGACCAAATTAGAAGGAACTAGCATGAAGTAAGTGCTTTCTGTTAGACATGTAGGTTACTTATTAAGAGATTATAGGAAAAAGAATTGTTTATTATGTATATTGGTATATACACACACCCCCACATACACACGGATGTATGTGTGCCCTTTTAAAAAGGGCTGTGTACTGATTGCACAAAAGGGACGGGGGATCTTGTCCTTTTTATAGTATATATTATATATTTTTATATTATAAAGATATAAAAAACATTAAGAAGATTGCAATATTGTTTAGACTGGGTAATAAAGGATAAAGCCAGTTGAGATTTCAGGTTATTGGCTGTCAGTTACTACATCCTCCATTAAATAATTATGCTTTCTACTTTAAAGTTTATTAGTAAAATAATAATTTTTTGTTTATGAATTTTTCAAAGACTAAGTAGTAGTTTTATTGGTTCGTACATATAATAGTGCTAACCAACTCATATAAATATAAATTAAAATTTATTTATTTTTATTAGGGACAGCGTCTTATTCTGTTGCAATCAATGCAATCATGGCTCACTGAAGCTTCAAACTCCCGGGCTCAAGCAATCCTTCTGCCCCTCAGCCTTCCAAGTAGCTAGGACTACAGGTGCATGCCACCACACCTGACTAATTTTATTTTTGTGTGAGTGGAGGTGGGGGTCTTGCTATTTTGCCCAGGTTGGTCTTGAACTCCTGGCCTCAAGTGATCCTCCTGCCTCAGCCTCCCAAAGCTCTGGCGTCACAGGCATGATCCACTGTGTCTGGCCAATACAAAGATTTTAATGCGAATCTTTTAAACAGACTCAAACCCAGATCAAAAGTACATATAAATGTAAACAATGGAAGCCACCATGTTGAAGTTAAATAAATTTATATTGGTATTAGTAAGGTCAATGAGTAATAAAAGATTTTCCTTGATGCTCTTTCGAGAATTTTTTGATATTGAATAGCCTAAAGGTAGTAAAACTGATTCTCAGTTTTGTCAACCAATTAACTTTTCTTCTGAGACTGCTGATGTGGAAACCAGTTAGTACTGGTTATGATGGCTCTGATGGCTTATATGCCTGGCTGTCCCTGGGAAGTGGATACGTTTGGTTCATTTATTTCATGAATACCACAAGAAGATCATTGAAAATACTTTTTGGTTGTTTTGAGTGTACCAAGTACACTTAAAATTTAGCAAGAAGTTCCTCTAAAACTGGTTAACAAGGAGAATTTTTTTGTCTGCTTATAATAGATAGTATTGGTCTAATTCTACTACCAAAAATACTTATTAAATCTAGGAAATTATTAAAAGTTGGTTTGAAGTCATCATCAAACAACCAAGTAGAAAATACATAATAGGTTAAGACGCCGGGGGAAGGAAATTATGAGTCCCTCATTCACCTTAGTTTCCCCACCTTGAGTCATTTGCCAGTTCTCAGAGCGAGATAATAGAAGCTGAAGAAAAATCAGAGGCGTAGGCTTTCCACAGTCTTACTGAGCTTGGGAGACATGGTAGGAGTTTGGGCTTTCAAGGTGTCAGGGACTTGAAGGGCCCATATTCCAGAGGGAGGGAATCACAGAGAAGAAATCCTAAAAATCTTTCTGTCATTTCTTACTGAAACATTTGCCTACTGCTAAGCTGCCTGCATTCAGGATGAGATGCCAAGAAACTAAATGGGAAGCGGCTTCTAAAAGGCCAGTGAACTATGCAGAGATTCTGATGATCTTGTGATACAAGGAAACAAATGTCAGAGTTCAGGATACAGCAAATGGTAGGAGTCATGGGAAACACTCCAGGCTTTCCACTGGGACCCCGATAGGCTACACCCTAGAGTATGAGGACGAACGAGAAGTTGAGTAGCCCTCACAAATACTATTAATAAAACCTATTTCACCTAGAGTAAAGTGATTGACTTGTATTCCATCTGCCTTCCAGAAGACAATTCAATCCTTTCTTGAGAGCTCTTAAAATTTTTCATTAAAAATTTTGGCTTTCAACCCAAAGTTACCAAGCATACTAGGAAATGAAAAACCGGCCAGAAATATAGGAGAAAAGTAGACAACAGAAACAGATCCACAGTAATCTAGATTCTGAATGTATAAGATAGGTACTTTAAAATTATGATTAATATTAATATGAACAAGAAGACAGGAAAGATGAAGAATTTCATCAGAATACTAGTATCTATTTTAAAAATCAAATGGACTGGGTACAGTGACTCATGCCTCTAATCCCAGCACTTTGGAAGGCTAAGGCAGGGAGATTGCTTTGAGGCTAGGAGTTCAAGATAAGCCTGGGCAACATAGAGAGACCCCATCTCTACAAAAAATATATATATATTAGTCAGATGTGGTGGCATGTGCCTGTAGTCCTAGCTACCCTGGAGGCTGAGGCAGGAGGATCACTTGAGCCCAGGAGGTTAAGGCTGCAGTGAGCCATTATCATGCCACTGCACTTTAGCCTGGGTGACAGAATGAGATCCTGTGTCAAAAAAAAAAAAAAAAATCAAATGAAAATTGTAGAACTGAAAAATACAGTAGCTGAAATTAAGATTCTGAGGGTATTCTTCAGTCCTCATAGCCTGGAGTGTCAGAAGAGAGTTCAGTTCTGGTAGGGAAGCTGGAAAGTTATGAATGAAAACCTAAAAGAGAAGGAGACTCAGAAGGGGCAAACCTCATTATTTGTGTATAAACTCTTCCCAGATTCTTGATTGACCACTAAACTATACATAAAGGGGAACCCCAGTGAGTCTGACCAGAAAAGAAAAATCCTACTGGAAGCCAAAAGAACTGAGATGAGACTTCAGCTTCTGCTTACTGGAGGGCTGACAGTCTGAAGAGGCCAGGCAAGTTATCTTCCAACCAGAACAAAAATCAGTGCTCTTTAGAGGAGTATCACAAAATCCAGACACTTTGCAATGTATCATCCAGATGTCCAGTGTAAAATTTTAAAAATCACTAGGCATTTGAAGAAATCGGAAAGTATGAGTCATAATGAAGATATTAAGAGTCAGTAGAAACTGACCCTTCGATGACCCAGGTGTTGCAATTAGCAGACAAATTCTAAAAGCAGCTATTATAAATCCATTTAAGAACTTAAAGTACTCACAGTGAATGAATAGAAAGGGGCATCTCAGCAGGCAAATAACTGTAAAAAGGAATTAAATGAAAGTTCTGGAGCTGAAAGATAAATACTTGAAATGAAAATTTTACTGGAAGGGCTTAGCAGAAGATTAAAAATGAAAGAAAGAGCAAATGAATTTGAAAATAGATCAATAGAAATAATCTGATCTGAAAAATGGAAAGAAAAAGATTAAAGAAAAAGAAACAGAGAGACTCAGTCTTGTGAAACAGTGTCAAGCAGTCTGACATTGATGTAATTGGAGTTCCAAAAGGTGAGGAAAAGACATAGGGTCAGAAAAAATTATTTGAAGAGATAATGCTCAAACCTCTCCAAATGTGTGAAAGAAATAAACTTTCAGATCCAAAATGCTCAATGAATTTCAAACAGAATTAAAGAAAAATACCACTATGTCTAGACACATTATAGTTGGACAGCTGGATTCCAGAGATAAAATCTTGAAAGCAGGAAGAAAAATTATCATATTACATGCAGAGGACCAAGAATATGAATGACACCTGATTTTTCATCATAAGCAGTGTATACCAGGAGACAATGAAAAGTTATCTTGTAAGTGTTAAATGACAAAAGCTATTAACCCAGAATTCTATATCTAGCAGAACCAAAAAAAATGAAAATGAAAACAGGACTTGATTCAAGTGAATAAAAACTGATCATCAGAAACACTTGATTCAAGTGAATAAAAACTGATCATCAGAAACACTGAAGAAATATTTTCAGCCTAATGAGAAATTATGCTAGTTACCTGAATCTACAGAAAAGAATAATGAGCACTGGAAATGATAAATATGTGCATAAATATAAAATACTATGCATGCTTTTTCTTCTAATTAAAAAGTACATGTAACTCAAGCAAAACTTATAATACTGTATTTTGGGGTTTAAAACATATGTAGATATATATTGCAACATAGCACCAAGAATGAAAAGTTCATGGAATTATACCATTGAAAGATTTCTATATTTTATATGAAATAGTACAATATTAACTATGAATAACTCATAAGTTAAGCATGCATATTTACACTTGTAAAAAGGAAAGTGGTATAGCCAAAGTCCTATTGAGGAATTAATATGGAATAGTAAAAATATATTCGAGCAACACAAAAGAAGAAAGGAGGGACAAAAACAGACAAATAGAAGGCAGAGAGCAAAATAGAAGACCTAAATCCAAGCATTTCAATAATTACATTAAATAGAAGTGGAATAAACTTTCCAATTAAAAGGAAGAGACTTTAGATTGGATAGAAAAGCAAGACTCAACTATATGCCATCTATGAGGGAAGTGCTTTAAATACAAAGACATAAATTGATTGAAAGTAAAACAAATAAAAATATGTACTATGCAAGCAGCATAATAAAGTGGGAATGGCTATATTAATACCAGACAAAATTGACTTCAACCAAGGATTATTACTAAATAAGGACATTTCATATTGATATATAGGCAATACATTAGGGATATATAGCAACTAAAAGTGCATATGCACATAGGCTCAAAATAAAGGGATGGAGGAAGATCTACAAAGTAAATGGAAAACAAAAAAAGACAGGGGTTGCAACCCTAGTCTCTGATAAAACAGACTTTAAACCAACAAAGATCAAAAGAGACCAGGTGATTACATAATGGTAAAGGGATCAATTCAACAACAAAAGCTAACTATCCTAAATATATATGCATTCAACACTGGAACACCCAGATTCATAAAGCAAGTCCTTAGAGACTTACAAAGAGACTTAGACTCCCACACAATAATAATGGGAGACTTTAACACCCCACTGTCAACATTAGACAGAAAGTTAACAAGGATGTCCAGGAATTGAACTCAGCTCTGCACCAAGCGGACCTAGTAGACATCTACAGAATTCTCCACCCCAAATCAACAGAATATACATTTTTCTCAGCACCACATTGCACTTATCCCAAAATTGACCACATAGTTGGAAGTAAAGCACTCCTCAGCAAATGTAAAAGAACAGAAATTATAACAAACTGTCTCTCAGACCACAGTGCAATCAAACTAGAACTCAGGATTAAGAAACTCAAAACCACTCAACTACATGGAAACTGAACAACCTGCTCCTGAATGACTACTGGGTACATAACGAAATGAAGGCAGAAATAAAAATGTTCTTTGAAACCAATGAGAACAAAGATACAACATACCAGAATCTCTGGGACACATTTAAAGCAGTGTGTAGAGGGAAATTTATAGCACTAAATGCCTACAAGAGAAAGCAGGAAAGATCTAAAATTGACACGCTAACATCACAATTAAAAGAACTAGAGAAGCAAGAGCAAACACATTCAAAAGCTAGCAGAAGGCAAGAAATAACTAAGATCAGAGCAGAACTGAAGGAGATAGAGACGCAAAAAAAAAACCCTTCAAAAAAATCAGTGAATCCAAGAGCTGGTTTTTTTAAAAGATCAACAAAATTGATAGACCACTAGCAAGACTAATCAAGAAGAAAAGAGAGAAGAATCAAATAGATGCAATAAAAAATAATAAAGGGGATATCACCACTGACCCCACAGAAATACAAACTACCATCAAAGAATACTATAAACACCTCTACACAAATAAACTAGAAAACCTAGAAGAAATGGATAAATTCCTGGACACATACACTCTCCCAAAACTAACCCAGGAAGAAGTTGAATCCATGAATAGACCAATAACAGGCTCTGAAATTGAGGCAATAATTAATAGCCTACCAACCCACAAAAGTCCAGGACCAGACGGATTCACAGCCAAATTCTACCAGAGGTACAAGGAGGAGCTGGTACCATTCCTTCTGAAACCATTCCAATCAATAGAAAAAGAGGGAATCCTCCCTAACTCATTTTATGAGGCCAACATCCTCCTAATACCAAAGCCTGGCAGAGACACAACAAAAAAAGAGAATTTTAGATCAATATCCCTGATGAACATCGATGCAAAAATCCTCAATAAAGTACTGGCAAACCGAATCCAGCAGCACATCAAAAAGCTTATCTACCATGATCAAGTGGGCTTCATCCCTGGGACGCAAGGCTGGTTCAACATATGCAAATCAATAAACATAATCCAGCATATAAACAGAACCAAAGACAAAAACCACATGATTATCTCAATAGATGCAGAAAAGGCCTTTGACAAAATTCAACAGCCCTTCATGCTAAAAACTCTCAATAAATTCGGTATTGATGGAACATATCTCAAAATGATAAGAGCTATTTATGACAAACCCACAGCCAATATCATACTGAATGGGCAAAAACTGGAAGCACTCCCTTTGAAAACTGGCACAAGACAGGGATGCCCTCTCTCAACACTCCTATTCAACATAGTGTCGGAAGTTCTGGCCAGGGCAATCAGGCAGGAGAAAGAAATAAAGGGTATTCAATTAGGAAAAGAGGAAGTCAAATCGTCCCTGTTTGCAGATGACATGAGTGTATGTTTAGAAAACCCCATCGTCTCAGTCCAAAATCTCCTTAAGCTGATAAGCAACTTCAGCAAAGTCTCAGGATACAAAATCAATGTGCAAAAATCACAAACATTCTTATATACCAATAACAGACAGAGAGCCAAATCATGAGTGAACGCCCATTCACAATTGCTTCAAAGAGAATAAAATACCTAGGAATCTAATTTACAACGGATGTGAAGGACCTCTTCAAGGAGAACTACAAACCACTGCTCAGTGAAATAAAAGAGGACACAAACAAATGGAAGAACATTCCATGCTCATGGATAAGAAGAATCAATATCGTGAAAATGGCCATACTGCCCAAGGTAATTTATAGATCCAATGCCATCCCCATTAAGCTACCAATGACTTGCTTCACGGAATTGGAAAAAAACTACTTTAAAGTTCATATGGAAGCAAAAAAGAGCCCACATTGCCAAGACAATCCTAAGTCAAAAGAACAAAGCTGGAGGCATCATGCTACCTGACTTCAAACTATACTACAAGGCTACAGTAACCAAAATAGCATGGTACTGGTACCAAAACAGAGATATAGACCAATGGAACAGAACAGAGCCTTCAGAAATAATACCGCACATCCACAACCATCTGAACTTTGACAAACCTGACAAAAACAAGAAATGGGGAAAGGATTCCCTATTTAATAAATGGTACTGGGAAAACTGGCTAGCCATATGTAGAAAGTTGAAACTGGATCCTTTCCTTACACCTTATACAAAAATTAATTCAAGATGGATTAGAGACTTAAATATTAGACCTAAAACCATAAAAACCCTAGAAGAAAACCTAGGCAAAACCATTCAGGACATAGGCGTGGGCAAAAGACTTCATATCTAAAACACCAGAAGCAATGGCAACAAAAGTCATAATTGACAAATGGGATCTAATTAAACTAAAGAGCTTCTGCACAGCAAAAGAAGCTACCATCAGAGTGAACAGGCAACCTACAGAATGGGAGAAAATTTTTGCAATCTACTCATCTGACGAAGGGCTAATATCCAGAACCTACAAAGAACTCAAACAAATTTACAAGAAAAAAACAAACAACCCCATGAAAAAGTGGGCGAAGGATATGAACAGACACTTCTCAAAAGAAGACATTTATGCAGCCAAGAGACACATGAAAAAATGCTCATCATCACTCACCATCAGAGAAATGCAAATCAAAACCACAATGAGATACTATCTCACACCAGTTAAATGGCAATCATTAAAAAGTCAGGAAACAATAGGTGCTGAAGAGGATGTGGAGAAATGGGAACACTTTTACACTGTTGGTGGGACTGTAAACTAGTTCAACCATTGTAGAAGACAGTGTGGCGATTCCTCAAGGATCTAGAACTAGAAATACCATTTGACCCAGCCATCCCATTACTGGGTATATACCCAAAGGATTATAAATCATGCTGCTTAAAAGACACATGCACACGTATGTTTATTGCGGCACTATTCACAATAGCAAAGACTTGGAACCAACCCAAATGTCCATCAGTGACAGACTGGATTAAGAAAATGTGGCACATATACACCATGGAATACTATGCAACCATAAAAAAGGATGAGTTCATGTCCTTTGTAGGGACATGAATGCAGCTGGAAATCATCATTCTCAGCAAACTATCACAAGAACAGAAAACCAAACACAGCATGTTCTCACTCATAGGTGGGAATTGAACGAGAACACTTGGACACAGGAAGGGGAACATCACACACCGGGGCCTGTCGTGGGGTGCGGGAAAGGGGGAGGGATAGCATTAGGAGATATACCTAATGTAAATGACTAGTTAATGGGTGCAGCACACCAATATGGCACAGGGAGAAATTACACAAATCCGCAGTTTTAATTTGAGATTTTATTATTCTCAGCAATTGATAGAGCTAGGCATAAAAATCCATAAGTATGTAGAAAGTATGAATAACTATTCAAAAACCTTAACTTACTTGAAATCTCTAAATCACGACATCCAACCACTGCAGAATACATTATTTTTCTTTTTTTTAACATTCTTTTTCAAGTGTAAAAGGAACATTCACCAAGAAAGAACACGTACTGCATCATTAAAAACACAAAGTATTTTGAAATAAAGTGTGGTATGAAAACAAAAAGTAACAATAAATTTCAAAAGACTGAAATCTTAAAAAGTATGGTCTCTGGCCATAGTAGAATTAAATTAGAAATTGATAACAATGAAATACATAAAAGAACCCCAAATATTTGGAAATTTAGCAATATGCTTCTAAATAATCTATGAGTCAAAGAAGAAATCTGAAGAGAAACGAGAAAATATTTCAAACAATGATAATGAAAATCAAAAAAATGTGAGATGCATCAAAACTAGTAGGAAATTGCTAGAGGGAAAATTATAGCTTGAAGTGCTTATATAAGAAAGGAAGAATGCCTTAAAAATCAGTGTTAGAAGGTTCTAACTTAAGATGCTCGGAAAAAAGGAACAAATTAAGCCTAAAGTCAGTAAAAGGAAGTAAACAACAAATATAGGAATAAATGAAATAAAAACAGATTAAAGGTGACGCTTTAAAAAGGTTAAAATTCATAAACCCCTATTAAGACTGATTAAAAAAAGATAATTACAAATTACCAATTCTAAGAATTAAAGATAGTATATAACTAAAAAACCTATAGATACCAAAAGATTATGAGAGAGTATTATGAACAATGTTATGGCAATAGATTTGATGCCTTAGTTGAAATGGATAAGACAGCTGGCTAAAACTGACCTGAGAAGACCTTTGTGTTTGTCAAATAAGCTGGGGAAAAAAGATGTATAGATACAGACACACACACACACACACACACACACATATTATCAAAAACACATCACAGAGCAAACCTCAGTTCCCTATAGTCTTACTAGTGAATTCTAAGAAAGAAGTAATGATAATCATATGCCAATTTTTTCAGAAAGTAGAAGAGGAAGGACTACCCAACTCATTTTATGAAGCTAGCATAATCTAATGCCAAAATCTGACAAAGATATTACAAGAAAAATAAATTATAGACCAATATTCCTCAAAAATTTATACAAATATAGAAATCCTTAATCCTTAATAAAATATTAGCAAATCAAATCCAGCAACATAGAAAAAGAATAACACATCATGACCAAGTGGAATTTTTCCTAGAATTATAAGGTTGGTTTGACATTTGAAAATATGTAACTGTAAACTACCATATTAACAGAATAAGATGGAAATGACAAAATTATCTTGATTCACACAGAAAAGCATTTGGCAAAATTAGACACTCATTTACAATCTTTAAAGAATTTAAGCAAACTATGAATAAGAGGGAACTTCCTTCAAGCTGATAAAGGGTATATATTTTTAAAGGGTAGACATTTTAGGCCAGATGTGGTGGCTCACACCTGTAATCCCAGCACTTTGGGAAGCCAAGGCAGGAGGATCAGTTGAGGCCAGGAGTTTAAGATCAGACTGGTCAACATAGCAAGACCCTGTCTCCACAAAAAAATTAAAACATTAGCCAGACATGGTGGCATGCACATGTAATCTCAGCTTTTCAGGAGGCTGAGGTAGGAAGGTCACTAGAGCCCAAGAGTTTGAGACTGCAGCGAGCTATGATTGCCCCACTGTACCCCAGCCTGGGCAACAGAGCAAAACCCCCATCTCCAAAATAAATAATAAATAAATGTTTTTTAAAAAGCCCTAATATGTACTGCTGACATAATTAATGATGAAAGACTGAATGCTTTACCACTCAATCAGCAACAAAGAAAGGATGGCTGCTGCCACTGCTTTTATTCAACATTGTATTAGAGGTCCTAGGCAGTGCAGTTAGGCCAGAAAAAGAGATAAAAGGAATAGGTATTGGAAAGGAAGAAATTAAATGTTTTTATTCGAAGATGATATAATTATCTGTGTGGAAGATCTCAAAGAGTTTATCAAACAGGCTACTAGACCTACTAGGCGAGTTTAGCAAGATTTCAGGATACAAAGTTAGCATAAAAAAATGTATTGTCCCAACCTGGACAACTGTATTAGTCTGTTTTCACACTGCTATAAATAACCAAGACTAGGTAGTTTATAAAGGAAAGAAGTTTAGTTGACTCACAGTTCCTCATGGCTGGGGAGGCCTCAGGAAACTTAGAATCACGGTGGAAGGAGAAGCAGGCACCTTTTTCACAAGGTGGTAGGAGAGAGGTATGAAGGAGGAACTGCCAAACACTTATGAAACCATCAGATCTCGTGCGAATTCACTCACTGTCATGAGAACAGCAGGGGAAACCACCCCATGACCCAATCACCTCCCTCCCTTGACGCGTGGGTATTACAATTCAAGATGAGATTTGGGTGGGGACACAGAGTCAAACCATATCATCAGCATAGAGAGACCCTGTCCCTATTTTTAAATTTTTTATTTTTTTTTTTGAGATGGAGTTTCGCTTTGTCATCCAAGCTGGAGTGCAGTGGGGTGATCTTGGCTCACTGCAACCTCTACCTCCTGGGTTCAAATGATTCTCCTGCCTCAGCCTCCTGAGTAGCTGGGATTACAGGCGCACGCCACCATGCCCAGCTAATTTTTGTATTTTTAGTAGAGATGGGGTTTTGCCATGTTGACCAGGCTGGTCTTGAACTCCTGACCTCAAGTGATCCACCTGCCTCAGCCTCCCAAAGTGTTGAGATTGCAAGTGTGGGCCACTGCACCTGGCCGAAAAATTTTTATTTTTTTTATTTATTTAGCCTGGCATGGTGGTGCACACCCTGTGGTCCCAGCTCCTTGGGAGGCTGAGGTGGGAGGATTGCTTGAGCCCAGGAGTTCAAAGCTGCGGTGAGCTATGATTGCACCACTACACTCCAGCCTGTGCAACAGAGTGAGACCCTATCTCAAAAAACAAACAACAATAAGAATAATAAATAATTAAATAATTAGAAATTAAAACAGTATCATTTACAGTAGCATTTTTTTAAAAAAAAACAAAAGACATGTAAGACCTCTGCAGTGAAAACTATGAAACATTTCTGAGAGCAATTAAAGACCTAAATAAATTGAGAAGATACACAGTGTTCATGGATTGGAAGATTCAGTATTGTTAAGATGTAATTTTTCTCCAAATAGCTCTGCAGATTCAATGTAGTCCCAGAAGGTTTTTTTGTTTTGTTTTGTTTTGTTTTGTTTGTTTGTTTTTTGTTTTTGGTAGAAATTGACAAGCTGAATCTTACATTTAAATGGAAATACAAAGTATCTAGAGTAGCCAAAACAATTCTGAAAGCAAAAGAACAAAGTTGGAGGACTCCTACTACCTAATTTCAATTCTTATCCTAAAGCTATAGTAATCAAAATAGTGTGATATTGTCTCTATAGTACATATATTTTTATATCGTTTTTATCAATACTTTGAAGCTTTTATAAATGTTGGAATATTGACCCTCTGAAATTTCTTGAACATCAGGTAAGGTGATTGGTTGAATAATAGAATAATATTTTCCTCCAATCATTGCTATTGTACTTAACTTGCTTATGTAATTGCTTATTAAATTCTTAATTATAACATTTTAACATTGATTTGTAAAAATATACGTGTGTGTGACCAGGCACCATGGCTCACACCTGTAATCTCAGCACTTTGGGAGGCCAAGGCAGGAGTATCACTTGAGGTCAGGAGTTCAAGACCAGCCTGGCCAACATGGTGAAAGCTTGTATCTACTAAAAATACAAAAATTAGCCAGGCATGGTGACACACCTGCAATCCCAGCTACTCAGGAGGCTAAGGCAGGAGAATCCCTTGAACCTGGGAGGCAGAGGTTGCAGTGAGCCCAATCACTCCACTACACTCCATTCTGGACGACGGAGCGAGACTCTGTCTTTAAAAATGTGTGTGTGTGTGTGTGTGTGTGTGTGTGTGTGTGTGTGTGTGTGTGTGTGACATTGATAGGTTTAACAACATTTGACAAATTCTTAATAGGGTGAAATATGGTATTTCTCTATTGATAAATTAAGGCCAAATTATTTCAGAATTGGTCAGAACATGGCTTGGCTCCATGACTGAGGGCCACAATTTGAAAGTTGCCTAGTTCCTCAGAAGAGGCAGCATGAGCCTGATAGGAGAGGATGGCAAAGCTCCCAGTCCTAGAGGGAGATTGGAGAATAAATCAAATGTCCCTTTAAACCTCACCATAAATTCAACCTAGGCTCCTACTTGGATGAATAGCATAGTTGCTGATAGCACAGGCTTTGGAGTGAGACTGCCTGGGATCATAATCCCAGCCCAACCACTAAATGTGCAGCCTCAGGCTAGACACCTGACCTCTTGCTGGTCAGTATCTTCATCTATAGAACAAAGACAATGATGGAACTACCGCATTGAGATACTGTGGGGATTTAATAAATTTACAAATGCAAAGTGTGTGGAGTGGGACCTGGTGATAAGTATAATATAAAATTTGCTATTATTATTCAAGTGTACATATTTTTAATTCCACCTTTAGAACTGTAGAACCTCAGTCCCGTCCTAACCCTCAAAATCCTCTCTAGTTGTTTCCAAAAGTACAACTCATAAAATGAGTTTCTCATTTTATGCTCAGGAACAAGTAAATTCCTATCCTTCCAGAAAGGGCATTCCAAGCAAGGGAACGATACAGAGTTGTAACCAAGCAAAGAGATTCTGGGGAGCTCCAGTTCTCCATCAAGCAGCTGGAGTGGTTTGATCACTGGTACTCCCCGACTTAAGTAGTGGACTGACCAGCGTGTTCGCAAAGCCCTGGGAAGCCTAGCTTCCGCGTCTCTAACCAGCCCGGTATCTTCTCAATTTGTCAGATAAACCATCTTGCTTCACCATGGTTGTTCCCTCTGACCAGAACACTCCCGGCCCACCCCTTCCCCTAGTTCGTTGCTACTCATCCTTCAGAGGTCAGCTCAAATTATCACTTCTTTAAGATTTCCTGACCTCCTAGGGTATTTCAAATCCCCCTAACTGTATGCTATCTTAGTACCCTATAATCATCCTCATCACACTGTCATTCTAGTTGACTGCATATGTACTAAGTTATTTAATGTATTAATATTTCTTCCCAACTGAAATGTCATCTTCATGAGAGAAGAGACCATGCCTGCCCTGTTTGTTATTGCATCCCCAGCAGCAAACACAGTAGCTTTGCACATAGTCAGTGTTCAATATTTTATAAGTGAACCAAAGGCAGCTTAGTAAAGCAGAAGTGGAAAGTGCGCATGAAGAAACGGTAGAGGAAAACACAGGAAAATTAAGCCAGACAGATGATAGGAGCTTTGTGTGCCAGGTTGAGAAATCTGGACTTTAATTTGAAGGCAGTGCTGGTCCCTAAAAGTCTTAAGCTAGGCTAATGACCTTGTTTTAGGCATGCGAAATGCTGATCTGGCTGGTGAAACTGGAGGTGAGGAACACTTCAAAGGCCGTTGGAGGAAACCAGGTGAGAGGTGTTAGACAACAGAGGGTAAGGTAGAGGGAGATAGCCAGGAGCCTTAGGTGGATCACCATCTGAGAGAGGTGAACTAGAGTCCAGAATCCAGAAAGACAGACTCACCCCATCTGGAGGGCCTGTAAGGAAGGAGGAGAAAGGATGTGTCGGATGTGAGGGAAGGGTTTGTTGTCACTGCCCCTTTTTTTTTTTTTTTTTTTTTTTTTTGAGACGGAGTCTGGCTCTGTCGCCCAGGCTGGAGTGCAGTGGCCGGATCTCAGCTCACTGCAAGCTCCGCCTCCCGGGTTCACGCCATTATCCTGCCTCAGCCTCCCGAGTAGCTGGGACTACAGGGGCCCGCCACCTCGCCCGGCTAGTTTTTTGTATATTTTAGTAGAGACGGGGTTTCACCATGTTAGCCAGGATGGTCTCGATCTTCTGACCTCGTGATCCGCCCGTCTCGGCCTCCCAAAGTGCTGGGATTACAGGCTTGAGCCACCACGCCCGGCCTCTCTGCCTGTTATTTTTAATAAATAAGATGTATTGAGCCTTTGTGTGCCATACTCTGTGAGTAATGGCCTCAGTTTCTTCTCATCAGAGGTCACCTGCCAAGCCTGAGGGATGTAGAGTGGTATAGGGACCATGAAGAGAATGCTTAGGTTTAAAACAGACACTGTAGAGAATGGAAGAAGGAGCTGGTAAGATACTGGGTGAGCGTGATTGGTGCCACCCTAGTGTGCAGAGGCCTGTGGTTTACTCCAGTGGAACTGAGCAGCCTGGGCACAGGAATGAAAATGGTGGATATTTAAATCAAAATAGAATTAGGGCAGTGGGTGGCAAGCTACAGCCTCTGGGCCAAATCTGGCTCACTGCCGGTTTGGTAAATAAAGTTTTATTAGAATACAACCATGCTAATTTGCTGTTTTTGTGCTGCATTGCAACAGGCAGAGTTGAATAGTTGCCACAGAGACTATATGTCCCACAAAGCTCAAAATATTTGCTCTCTGGTCCTTTGCAAAAATGGTTTGCTGACCCCTGGATTACAAGTTAGCAGGTAAGGCAGAATACATGGCAGCAAGGGAGTGGTAAGAAAGTGGTTGAAGAGATGGAGAATGGGGATCTAGACTGGTTAAGAGAGGAGGCAAAGCCAGGCAGGCATTGATAGAGTAGGAGAAAATAAGAAGATTTTCTTTGCATCTATTCTCTTAGTGAAACCAAAGTACCAATATGTTAAAAAGAATGGGAGAGCTGGAAGTAAGCAAGAAGAAAAGTAATTTTGGAAAACAGGTTTCAGAGGAGGGCAGTCCTGAGTGATGACATGTTCTAAGGACTACTCAGAGGAATGGCTGAAGGTCATTGTGGTGAGGAATTCAAGAAACAGTGAGGCCAGGATGGATGACTAGTCTCCACGGACGGCGTCACTCAGGGTGATGGAAAATAAAGATAGTGTCTGTGTTCCAGTTTTGTTTTAAGAAGTATTTGTTTATGTGAAGGGTCCAGGTCTGGCATTATAACCTCTTTGGAGATAATGAGTTAGGAAAATTTAAAAATTCTTGCATGCTCATATTTTAGTGGATCTCAACTATCAGGAAAGTGAAGGCAGCCGCCTAATACACCTTAATATTTGTACCAAATGAGAGGTATGTATTTGCTGCGGCAATCTCATTTGATCTTGATACTAAATAACTCTGTTCTTGGAACAGCTCATTTCTCCCCCTCAGTTTAAATTTTAAGTTATTTATCTGTAGCTCAAACTATTCTTTCAAGTTGCTAGATACTTGATCATGTACACAAAAAAGCGGGGAGGAAGTTAGTAGATTCTTAGAAGCTAGAAATGGTGGCAGACAGCCTTGATTATATTCTCATAAGCCACAGTTATAGTAAGTGTGTTCAACTACACTGGTCTTGGCTTTCTAATTTTTTTGGAGAAAAAAAAAAACACACACTTTCTCATATTGGATAGTGGTAGGCATTGTCACTGCCTTCATCCTTTTTTCCTATCCAATTGGCTTTTTTTTTTTTTTAAACCATGGTCTTCACTAGTAGTTTTTCTAGATACCTGTTTTTCATTCCACCTTTGATAGTGAAAGAAATCAAACTTGACACACAGACACACACACACAAGACCCATTAACCATGCACTTTTCCTTTTTGTCTGTAAAAGGCTTCAGAGCCAGAAATTGAAGAAAATGGTAGAAAACAGTTCTGCAGAGTGTCTTGGCAAAGCCTGAGTTACTGGTCAGGCTGACTTAGAAGCACTGTGCAGAGTAGAGTTGAAGGCAGCCTTCATCATCCCTGCAGGGAGGCAGCCCCAGCAACTCTTGTAGTATACATCTCCTGCCTCCTGTTTCACAGGCAAAAAAAACCACACCTATTTGATTTTCAAAACTTATACTTTATAGGTAAGTGAGAAAATTCATCTTTAATCCAATTTTCCCAATAAAAATTTAGCATAAGCAATTAAGAGGTTTCCTAAATCTATTATTTTATGTAGCATATTTATAATGACATTAAATTTCCAAATGTTACACTTTTTAAAAAATTGAAATCTAATTAATATGCCATAAAATGCATCCTTTTAAAATGTATGATTTAGTAGCTTTTAGTATATTCTCAGAGTTGTGAAATCATCACCACTAATTCAGAAACACTTTCATCACCTGCTAAAAGTCCTACCCTCATTAGCAGTCACTCCCCATTCTTTCTTCCCTCTAATTCCCATCAACCACAGATCTTGTTGTCTCTATGTATTTGCCTGTTCTAAACATTTCATATAAATGAAATCATGCAATATGTGGCCTTTTGTGTCTGGCTTATTTCACTTAGCCTAATATTTTCAAGATTCATCCATGTTGTAACATATATCAGTACTTCATTGCTTTTTATGGCTAATTCCATTGTAACGAAATATATATATACACATATAAATATAGATATAGCTATATAGATAGAAAAATATAGTATATTGTATACCAAAAAGTATAGTGTATAGTATATAGTATACCAAAAAGTATATTTATTTCTCTATATATATAGAAGAGAGATAGATCTCTATAGAAGAGAGAGAAATAAAGCTTTCTCTCTTCTATAGAGAGACAGAAATAGATACACTTTTTGCTATTACAAATAATTCTGTTACAAACATTTGTGTAAAATGTTACATTTTTATTTTTTAAGGCTCATTTATTATACACTCTACAAAAGAACAGAGTATAAATGTAGTAAAGAACAAAGAAAACAAAAATGGCAGGCATTCACATTTCATAGCAATATGGACAAAACTTGTCAAGATTCTTTAAATACTTCTACTTTTAACATTTAACAGTCAAAATCAGTTTCTACAAATAATTTATTATCTCAGCAAGAAGTTTTAGAAGACTCAACCTAAGTGATTCAAACTATGACTATCTTAATGAAAAAAGTTTAATGTTATCCTCTTTGAAAATCTCCAAATTGCTGGAAGCCAAGTAAAGCAGATCAGTACCAATTTTTAAAAGATTCAAAGACTTTTAATCCTATGACTTCTTAGGAAGTCAAAATTGCTTAGAAAAATTATCCAAAGTATGTATTCATCTTTCAATGATATTAACATGCAAGAAAAAAATATCCGTACATCTAATTATCATCAGTAGCCAGTTAATTGCTGGATCTTCCAAAAAGAGGGACAAGTCTTCTTAAAAGGAATCAAGGCTTTTCAGACCTCTCCACTAATATATTGCAGTACGTATAGACTTTGTTTAACTTCGTTTAACAGAAGAGAAGATCCTTTGAAGTGTAGTGGAAGACAGGCTGACATATTTCTGTGGTCTCTCCCAAGTGTATCAGCTTTTGTTGCTGATACCTTGGTCAACAGCCTTTGTGCTTATCAGTTCTTCCTTAGTTCACTGTCCTTCTGACTGAGAAATGTGATGTCCAAATGTTGAAGTTTCTGGACAAGAAAATGGAGAAGGCTCCTAAGATCTATTTTCTTTCTCAAATGAATCATCTGTTGAAATGCAAATTTCTGCTTAAGTGCATGAGACGTTAAAGACACCGGATCCCTATATGAATTCTTTCTCTTCCTCTTATGAATGGGTCTGCCACCAGGTGACTGTTCAGTTGCACAGAGCTTCACTTTATTTATGTCCTCTAGAACATCCAACATGTTTAGAACATCTTTATTTCTGTGGCTTTTTGAATGATGACTATACTAGCACCTGGGTGCTGTTTGTTCATTTCAGTAGCTGGATTATCTGAGTCACAAATATTATTAGATCCTAGTTGTATGGGAAGAAAACATGGAAGCTAGAGAGAAGAAAACTGAGGAGGAAGTGGTAGTGGAGGAGGAGAAGAAAGCATTGAACTTGGAAACTGATTTTTATTATGTTAAGGCTCATTATACACTCTACAAAAGAACAGAGTATAAATGTAGTAAAGAACAAATATATATGTGCGACTCCCCACTCAGCTGAACAACCCCTGATGATGGCATTTGTCCCAAACTAATGGGCCCATCATTCAAGCCAAAGGAACTAGAAATTTTTCAGTTCCTGCATTTCCACAATTGCAGCAATCTGAGAGTGAAGAAAAGTTAGCTCATCTTCAAGGGCACCTATTTTTTTTTTAATTGCAGCTTCATTTACAAGCAGATCATTTTTCACTGGTTTGTTATGTTTTAGAGCAGATGACAGTGGATCCCAAACTAGTTGCAAAGGATGGACACGTTCCATTTTCTCTTCATTTTTCCATATACTATTTTGAAATCTGAGAAAACTGGCTTCCTCAACATTTGCCACACACAAAATATCACCAAAAGATGAAACAATAGATCCAGAATTATCAGAGTCTACAGAGTTCAAGAACTGGATCAACTCAAAATTGTGCCTTCAACAAGGTTCTAACAGAAGCATTTTCCCAATAATGTGAACAGTATTTCTAGTTGATCCATAGTCTTTATTTTCCCAAATCAGCAAAACCTGATCTATAGGAATGCCAGAATATTGACAATGAGAGACACTGATGAAGCAAATACAGAAGCCAATTCAAGGAAGCATTATCAGTTTCTTGGTACCATTCTCTGAAGCTGGCCTTCTGGCAACTACCAGAATGGCAAGTGGAGGGCATTATGAATCCTGTCTCAGAATCCTCCATTGAAGAGGCACTGATCCTGGTCCAGGACTACACACACATCGACCTGGTGTCTGCTCGCACACCTTGGATTGCAGGCCACAGTCAGTAACAATGACCTCACTGAGCGGTGTGAGATCAACCTAGTGCCCAGCCCCAGAACCCCTTGCTCAGCCAGGGTAACTCCCTAGGAGGCATGGTTGCCTCCTCCTGTTCCCAGCCAACCTATCACTGGTCCCGAGAACAGGACCATTCAGTGTTACATTTTTAACCATGAAACAAAATCAGAATATTTTAATTTGTATGTAGTTAACTTGACAGACATTGTATATCAGCTAGGGAGACTGAAAGAGGTGAATTGGAGAATGACAAAAACTTCTCTGTTTTACAGCGAACTATTTAAAGTGTTTAGTTGACCAAAGACCTTCTGCTTACAGAAAGATTTATATCTCTAGCTCATAAGAGTTTTTAATTATTTCTAGAAATTTATTTTTGCAGCACATTTCTAAATGCTTTTAAAATAGAAAGTTTTAATATCACGATTAACTGGTCCAATATTATTTATGAGTATAATAAGTTAAAGTTAACACATCAGCATTTGCAATAATTTTATCAGTGCTATCTTCAAGCAAGCCCAACATTAATTGGTGTGCATATATCACACAATGAGATTTTAAAATACAGCAATTTATTGTAGCTTATTTCGGTTCTGCTGAGTAGACTGTGTGAATGTTAACAGGAGACCCAAATAACTTCTGTAGTGAGCCTGGGCAGGAGAACTAAATGGGCAGTGAGGATGCACCCTGAAGAGCAGCTTGAAGTGTGTGTACAGCTGTGGAGTGTTTGGAAACAAAAGTAAATTGGTATGCGGCAATTATAGACGAAGTGGCTTTTTATAAGCAAAAGCATCATGTAGCCTATGACTCAAAACTGAAAACCTGTAAACAATGATAAGCGATTTCATCAGCAGTTGTAGTCATAAGGCAAAAGAAAGGTGGCTAAATAGTAGAAAGCAGTGGGTCCCAGACTTCAGCATGCCTCAGAAACACCTGGCAGCTTGTTACAACTTAGTTATCTGGGCCCAACCCCCCAGTTTCTGATTTAGTAGATCTGGGACCCAAGAAATTCATTACTGACAAATTCCCAGGTGATGCTACTGCAGTCACATTTTGAGAACCACCAGCATCAAGTTAAATACCAGGTTTTTAGTCACAGCATATACGTGTGACTAACCTAACTGCATATCTTTAAATATATAAGATAACATGGGGGCCAGGTGCAGTGGCTCACGCCTGTAATCCCAGAACTTTGGGAGGCTGAGACGGTCAGATCACGAGGTCAGGAGATCGAGACCATCCTGGCTAACTCGGTGAAACCCCGTCTCTACAAAAAATACAAAATAAAAATTAGCCAGGCGTGGTGGCGGGTGTCTGTAATCCCAGCTGCTTGGGAGGCTGAGGCAGAAGTATGGCGGGAACCCAGGAGGCGGAGCTTGCAGTGAGCTGAGATTGTGCCACTGCACTCAAGCCTGGGCAACAGAGCAAGACTCTGTCTCAAAAATAAATAAATATAAATAAATAAATAAATAAATAAATAAATAAATAAATAACATGATAGTAATATTTGACTCAAATATTATTTCCCTCTTGGCCTACTTAAAATGTTTCTTATTAAGTTATTCTTTCTGACTAGAGGGAGCTCAAATTCTATTTCTAGAATCTTTTCTTAGTACTTTAACAGATATGTTTTAAGTCCTAGAATCTTTTTTTTTTTTTTTTTTTTTTTGGAGACAGGGTCTCACCCTTTTGCCCAGGTTGGAGTGCCCTGGCATGACCACAGCTTACTGCAGTCTCCAACTGTCAGGCTTAGGTGATCCTCCCACTTTAGTCTCCCAAGTAGGTGGGACCACAGGTACACGCCAACATGCCCAACTAATTTTGGTACTTTTTGTAGAGAAGGGTTTTCGCCATGTTGCTCAGGCTGTTCTCAAATTCCTGGGCCCAAGCTATCCTCCCACCTCGACCTCCCAAAGTGCTGGGATTACAGGTGTGAGCCACCGCGCCCAGTTGAGTCCTAGAATCTCATCAAGAATAGATAAGTTCTGTAAAGTGATGCACCGATCTTGCCTCAAATATCCCTACCAAATGGTTATTCGCTGTGCATGAGCTCTGAGCATCACTCACCATTATTATTTTCATGTGTGAAGAACCATGACAATGAGAAAGTTTTTTTTTTTTATTAATTGGGCTAAAATCTGTTTTCTGTAAGTTCTACCTATTGATCCCAGTTCTAGCTCCTGCAAACTATGAGTAATGGAAGGTATTATTATTAAGGTTTTCTGATTGTCTTAAAATAATTAGATATAGCCTCTCATCCTTCTACTATCTCTTTTTGGGTAAAGATTAGTATATCCATCAACCATTTCTTATAGATAAGATGTCAAGTCTCCTCACTGTCCTGGTTACCTGCCTTCTAAATTTTATACTCAAAATTTAACATAATTTTATAATACAGTAAAAATAATTCTAATGTAATAGAATTGTGTGGAAGTATAGAATTGTGATTAAGATCATATTCTATGACATCAGAGAAACTTGAATTTGAATCCCATCTTTGACCTTTTCTAGCCTTGTGGTCTTGGGAAAGATTTTTAGCCTCTTTCAGATTCCTTTGCCTCATATTTAAAACGGGGTTATAAAACCTACTCCATCTGGTGCTAAACCAAGAGAATTTAAAAACAACTATTTGAGGGGGCCAGGCACAGTGGCTCACAGAGGTAGTCCCAGCTTTGGGAGGCTGAGGAGTGAGGATCACTTGAGGCCAGGAGTTTGAGACCAGCCTGGCTAATGTAGCAAGACCCCTTCTCTACAAAAAATTAAAGAAAAGAGCCAGGCATTGGTGGCCCACACCTGTAGTCTCAGCTACTAGGAAGGCTGAGGCGGGAGGGTCGCTTGAGCCCAGGTTGAGGCTGCAGTGAGTCACGACTGTACCACTGCACTCCAGTCTGGGTGACAGAGCAAGGTCCTGTCTCTAAAAAAAGAAAAAACAAACAAACAAACAAACCAGGCATTTGAAAAGTAGTTAAGTCCTTAGGTGAACAATTACCATGAATACCCACCTACCTCTGCAACCTGTGGCAGAGCCTGAAGATTTGTTTGAGAGGGCAGATGGAAGGTCTCTGAAATGAGAGATGCTAGGTAGAGTTACAAGTGTGGGCACTGTCACCAAAACCACAGGATTATGTGATGATATGTAAACCAAATGCTGAATGCTGCAGCCCCCTCCCCCTGCTGGCCTCCCAGCACCCTGGTAACTAGACCTTTACCCTCTAGGTAGGAGACAGGACAACTTTTCTCCTAGAGCCTCACTGGCCTAGAGGAAAGAACTAAAGATAATGACATTAGTGGTTCCCCAACAAATGACTAGTCACTGAAGCTCAAAGTTGACAAGTGTCATGCACACACTCAAAGTTCCTTTCAACTTTTAATCCTTAAACATAAGCAGACAGCAAGGAGTACCAAACATCTGAAAAAAAACTTCTAATATAAAACACTGAAACAAAAACAAAGAAAAATAATTTTGAGGAAACATACACTATGAAGGGAAAGGAAAACTTTTTCAAAAGCTTATTATTATCCTGAAAGAAATAAGAGAATACAGTATATGAAACAAGAACAAGGCATTACAAAAAGAATTTCTGAAAACCAAAAAAAAAAAAAAGAGCTCTTGGAAATTTAAAACTATAATAGCAGAAATATAAGAAATCAATGAGGATTGGAAACTAAAGTTGATAAAATCTACATGGAAGTAAAGCAAAAAGACGGAGGTAGGGAAAATGGGAAAGAAAAGTAAGAAAATTAGAAGACTAGTCCAAGAGATCTAACATCTGACAAGAGGAGGTTCTGAAAGAGACAACAGAGAAAACACAGAGGAGAAAGTAAGTGATTAAATCATTTAGAATAATTTTCTGGAGCTGAAGGAAATAGGTTGCCTGATTGAATTGACCTCAGTGAATGAAAATAGTCTCACTTCAGGGCACATCACCGGGAAGCTTCCAAACCCTCTGAAACAAAGAGGAAATTCTGTAATACTTCAGAGATAAAGCAGGTTACATGCAATGAGTAAGAATTCGAATGGCTCCAACCCCTGAACAGCAATACTAGAAACAAGAAAACAGTGAAATGTGGCCTTCAAAATTCTGAAAGAAGAATTTCTGACCTAGAATTCTTTATCTAGCCAAACTATCATTAAGCCTAAAAGTAGAGTATAGACATTTGCAGACATGCAGGTTCTCCAAACATTTACTTCTCATGGCTGTCATCGTTAACATGCCCACTACCATCTTTCCACCTTTTTAATCCAAAGATAGACTGTCTCGATTAGCCTGACCTAGATTCCTAACTGTTCTTGGCTTTTCTTGACCATGTGCTGATGAAGTTCCTGCTTTCCTTTTCATGTCCCTGCTGCTGCATCAGCTGAGAATATATTTCATCCCCAAAAAAGTTTTGTGATTGGAATTTTTCCTGAGAACTGGAGATAGGCCATGGATAGCTTTGAAACAAAAAATAGAAGCTGCCTGTCCTGGCCATAGTTTTTACAGGAGGTCCAATTTAGTTTAGAAGGGACCTGAATATGTAAAGCAAAATAAAATAATGTAGAAAAATAAGCCATGTGTTCTCATTAGTAAGCATCAATTTCCCTCTTCTGTGACTTACAGTGAAACTTTTTTTAAGTAGCAGGTTCAGAGTTCATTGCAAAGAGTTTAGAACTGGATTCCACCAATTTGTATCACATATCATAAGTGAATGTAAATAGACATTCCAGGAAGAGAAGAAAGTTCCATGTTTAAGAAAGCTTACAAAACAAATAAATTACTGAAGATTTCTCAGAACTTTAAATGCACTGATGGACATTGTTAATCTCCTTTTGGGAAGCACAGTATACAATTGCCCAGTTGTATTGACTATGAAGCCTGTTTTTACAACACATCTTCTAACATCTGAAGGAACACACTGTTTCTCAGAAAAGTTTGGGAAATAATGATTTAGAATGAAGTGTGGGAGATTTAATGTGATTTTGCCTAAAGGGAAGTAAAAACTTTCCCAAATCTGTAATTTTATGGAAAAAAAAAAAGGCTTAGAATGCTTTTTACTTCACTTATAGTTTCTTGGTGAGAAAAAAATGATTATATACATGTGCTAAAGTGTTCTAGATCTCAGATATGCTGAACTTCAGTCTTGATTATATTTCACTATAGAGAGAAAAATATTTATTTCACTAACTTTTGGGTACTTGTAGTTGGTAGTTCATTTTGCCATAATAATCTCTACGGGAAAAAAATAAAAAAGTTGAAGGAATCTGTTACAGGTTTCTCACACTTTCTACTTTAAATACCAACTTAAAATGCTGGCAGTCAGTAGAATGGGGTTTAATACTTTTCTGCTCTCTCTGATTAAGTTTAGTGTAAAAATATGTTGGGCAGGGTTTGAGTCAAGATGAGTCAAGATGAATATTGATAATTCTATTTTAGTTTCATTTCCATGGTATTATTGATATATAATACATCTGTAGAGTTTCTTAGTTTCCTGCTTTGGGTTTTTTTAAGCTTATTATGAATAGTTAACATTTAAAATTCTAAGCAGTTTATTTATGTTGAGCCCTTCCAGATAGGCTTTTACATTATAAAATTATTTTAGCTATTACTCTCATTTGTATGTTGCATAAATCTTTTTCTCTCATTTACACATTTTAGTTTCAACTGCCTCTGAGGGAGCATCTTCCTTTTCTCCTTTATCCATGTCATCTCCTGATTTAGCCTCTCCAGAGAAGTCAGCTCATCTCTTATCCCCGATTCTGGCTGGACCTTCCTTCTGGACTTTGTCCCATCAACAGTTGTCTTCTACCTCCTTTAAAGAGGAAGATAAGACAACCAAGCTGCATCACTCCTTTGCTTCTAGGGGCCCAGTGTCTTCTGATGCAGAGGAAAATGATAGCCTCAATCTACTGGGAATTCTTCCAAATAACTCTGACTCTGCTAAAAAGAATGTAAGTCATATTTCTAGTAGGCACTGGGGAGAGTTTTCCACCCAAAATGTAGACCAGTTCATCCCTCTGTCCTGCTCTGGTTTTCAGTCAACCAAAGACTTCCCCAGGGAACCTGAAGCAGAGAATTCCATTAGTGTTCTTTTAAGGGAGGTAAAATGTGCAATCGCTAGATTACATGAAGATCTGAGCACAGTGATCCAAGAACTTAATGTCATCAATAACCACCTGATGAGCATGAGTCTGAATAGTTCACAAATAAGCCAGTCCTCACAGGCCCCCCAGTCTTCTGAGGGGAGCTCGGATCAGATCTAATCATCACAATGTCTATTTTTGATAGAACTCGTGTGGTTCCACTTCCCCAAGACTTAATATTGTATAAATTCATATTACTATGGCAAAAAAAAAAGGGGATGGTTTAATTTTTCCTTCTCAGGTTTATTAACAAGTATCTTTCAAACTAATAATTTCATTTGGGTGGTTTATTTTTTAAAAGGGAAAGATGTCACCTTTGATAATTTCAGATTTGGATATTAGTTCATTTGAAACAGAAGAGAATTTCATTCTTTGATGCTCTGTACCTCAAATGGGTTAAGTATTAGTGAAAATTGTGGTAGGACCTCAAACTGCAAATGACTATTCAAGAGCTTTTGGATAAGGAGGCAGAAAGAAGCTCTTTACCTTTCAACTGTATGGAGCTTGTTAACAAGCCTCTGAGGTGACCTAGGAGGATCGAGCTTGGGTTATACATTTCACACGTTCTTTTGCAAGTTTTAGGTTCTGCAAACCAAGGGCCAGAAATGTTTTCTTTCTTCCAGAGGCTAGTGTTGGGAGTTAAATGGAAACAAGCAGGACATGGGGCAAATGTTTTTACTGTCCATGTATATTGCAAAGTGAATTCAAATCCATCCTTTTATTCTATTTTAGAAAATAAATTTGATATTTTTCATCTTATTTGTATCTTTTTAATTCATTAAGACAGCCTTTCAAATAGAAATGTCTCAGTTCTTTATGGGCAAAACAATCCAATTTGGGGATTACAGGCCAGTGATTCCCAACCCTGCTGCACACAGGAATCACCACAGAAACTTTTTTGCTGTTGTTGTTTGATATTTGTCTGAGAGAATAGTGTAATGGGCTCCATGTGCCCACCACTCAGTTTCAACAATTACCAACTCAAGGCTAAAATAATCCTGATTATTTTGAAGACATACGAAACATTTTAAAAATATACTAATGCCAGGGTCCTGCTCCCAGACAAATTGAAACTGGTTTTCGTCATGCAGACTGGATTAGGAGATAAAGGAATTGTCAGTGAAAGGATTTTAAAGCTGGAGGAATTTGGCGTGGTTGAAGAATGGCAAGAAGGCTGGTGTGGCTGGAGTGAAGTGAGCAAAGGGGAGAGTAGACAGAGATCAAGGTCATGGAGCAAAGATGACAGATGACATAGGTTCTTAAAAACCACTGTTAGAGACTGGGCGTGGTGGCTCACATCTGTAATCCCAGCACTTGGGGAGGCCAAGGCAGGTGGATCACGAGGTCAGGAGTTCAAGACCTGCCTGGGCAAGATGGTGAAATCCCAACTCTACTAAAAATACAAAAAAAAAAAAAAATTAGCCGGCATGGTGGCGGGCACCTGTAATCCCAGCTACTCGGGAGGCTGAGGCAGAGAATTGCTTGAACTCAGGAGGCGGAGGTTGCAGTGAGCCGAGATCGCGCCACCACCCTCCAGCCACTGGGCAACAGAGTGAGAATCCATCTCAAAAAAAAAAAACAAACATTGTTTGAGATTTTGGCTTCTACTCTGTGAAAATAAAAATTAGGATAGAGTTTAGGATATAAAATGATACGTGACCTTTGATTCCTTTTTTTTTTTTTTTTTTGAGACACAGTCTTGCTTTCTCACCCAGGCTGGAGTGCAGTGGCGCAATCTTGGCTCACTGCAGCCTCCACCTCCCGAGTTCAAGCGATTCTCCTGCCTCAGCCTCCTGAGTAGCTGCATTACAGGTGCCCGCCACCATGCCCAGCTAATTTCTGTATTTTTAGTAGAGACAGGGTTTCACCATGTTGGACAGGATGGTCTCAATCCCTTGACCTCATGATCCACCCGCCTTGACCTCCCAAAGTGCTAGGATTACAGGCGAGAGCCACTGCACCTGGCAACTTTGATTCTAAATGATTGCTCTTGCTTTGGCAGGAGAACTGGTACAAGAACATGAGGTGAGGCAGGTAAACCACTTAGCAGGCTGTTGCAGGTATCCAGATGAGAACTGATGATGGCTCAAAGCAGGGAGGGCATAGTGAGGGTGAGTGAGAAGTTATTAGTTCAGGGATTCACTAATGGTTTGGACAAAATATTTATAAGAGAAAGAAGAGTCAATAACAAATTCAAAGTATTGGACCAAGCAACTGAAATTCAGAAGACATTGCCATCAACTGAGGTGAGGAAGGCTGTAGGTAGAGAAAATTTAGAGACATTCAATTTTGGATGCGTTAATGTCAATTATCTGTTAGATAGCCAAGTAGGCACCTGGATGTGAAAGCCGAGTTTGCGAGGGAGTCTACATTGGAACAGAGGCAGGCAGTTAGGATTTGGTGGTTATTTAAAACTATGAGAAGAAATGAAATGCCCAACGGACTAAGCTTGATCATGGAGAGAAGTCGAAGGCCTGAGCCCTAGGCCATTATAACAAAGAGATTAAGAAAAAGTTGGAGAGCCAATGAAGGAAACTGAGAAGAAGCCATCACCCAGGTAGAATTAAATAATAGCTTGTTGTTTTTGGAAACCAAGAGTATACAGTTGTACACTGAATATATGCCCTTTACATAGATTCACCAATTGTTAACATTTTGCCATGTTCACCTTATCTCCCTCTGTTGCTAAACATGTTTATATATGCATTATATTGATAGAGAGACATGTTCTACTGAACTATGCGAAGGTAAGTTGCAGACATTTTGATACTTCACAACACTTAGGTGAACATACTAATTACATGATCAAGGGTAATTATTATCCGACTTACCTTCCAGTTTATCATTTCTCTCTTCAGCTATGTCTAGTCCATTGTCAAATCATCCATCAGGTTTTAATTAGGTCATTATATTTTTTATTTCTAGAATTCTACTCGGTTCTTTTAAAATTTGCTATAGCCAACAGACACATGAAAAAAATGCTCATCATCACTGGCCATCAGAGAAATGCAAATCAAAACCACAATGAGATACCATCTCACACCAGTTAGAATGGCGATCATTAAAAAGTCAGGAAACAATAGGTGCTGAAGAGGATGTGGAGAAATAGGAACACTTTTACACTGTTGGTGGGACTGTAAACTAGTTCAACCATTGTAGAAGACAGTGTGGCGATTCCTCAAGGATCTAGAACTAGAAATACCATTTGACCCAGCCATCCCATTACTGGGTATATACCCAAAGGATTATAAATCATGCTGCTATAAAGACACATGCACACGTATGTTTATTGCGGCACTATTCACAATAGCAAAGACTTGGAACCAACCCAAGTGTCCGTCAATGACAGACTGGATTAAGAAAATGTGGCACATATACACCATGGAATACTATGCAACCATAGAAAGGATGAGTTCATGTCCTTTGTAGGGACATGGATGAAGCTGGAATCCATCATTCTCAGCAAACTATCGCAAGGACAAAAAAACCAACCACCACATGTTCTCACTCATAGGTGGGAATTGAACGAGAACAGTTGGACACAGGAAGGGGAACATCGCACACTGGGGCCTATCGTGGGGTTGGGGGAGTGGGGAGGGATAGCATTAGGAGATATACCTAATGTAAATGACGAGTTAATGGATGCAGCACACCAACATGGCACATGTATACATAGGTAACAAACCTGCACTTGTGCACAGGTACCCTAGAACTTAAAGTATAATTTTAAAAATAGAAATTATGAAAGAAAATATACAACTTGTTACCATTTTGAAAATAAATATCATGTATTTTATATACATGGAAAATGTTAATATTGGTTGCCATTGGTGGTAAGATTGTGAGAAATTACTTCTTTCTTTACACTTACCTATATTTTCTAATGCATTAAAAACTTTGGGTTCTCAAAAAATAAAAATTAAAAAAAATAAAATTTGCTATAGTTTTATAAGTCAATGTTTATTGCAGATATTTTCAAATATATCTTTACTATTAAGAATATTAACCAAACTAGTATAGAATTCTTACTGGTAAGAATATTAGGCTGGGCATGGTGGTTCATGCCTGTAACCCCAGCACTTTGGGAGGCCGAGGCGTGAGGGTCACTTGAGCCTAGGAGTTCGAGAGCAGCCTGGGAAACACAGCTAGACTGTGTCTCTGCAAAAAATAGAAAATTTGTCCAGGCATTGTGGCATGTGCCTGTGGTCCCACCTACACAGGAGGTTGAGATGGAAGGATTGTTTGGGCCTGGGAGGTTGAGGTGGCAGTGAGCTGTGATCACACCACTGCACTCCAGCCTGGGTGACAGAGTGAAACCCTGTCCAAAAAAAAAAAAAAAAGAATATTAAGTAAGCTAGAGAGTATTCTTACCAGCAAACTAGTAATAATCATTTAATATATGCATTTAAGATTATAAATAGCTTAAATGTATACCTGCATCCCACAAAGCCCTTAAAGTTGAAATATAATTCACGTACCATAAAATTTACCTTTTTAAGGTGTATAATTCAGTGATTTCTAGTGTATTCACAAGGTTGCACAGCCATCACCATTATCTAATTCCAGAACATTTTCATCGTCACAAAAAGGTACCTCATCCCCATTAGCAGCTGCTCCCCATACCTGCCTCCTCCAAGCCCCAGCAACCATTCATTTACTGTCTGCTTCCGTGAATCTGCCTACTTTGGCTATGTGATACAAATGGAATTATATAATATAGCTTTTTGTGTTTGACTTCGTAGCATAATTTTTTGAGATTCATTCATGTTTTAGCATGTAGCTGACATTCTTTTTGTGGCAGAGTAACATCCATTGTATGGATATACCACGTTTTGTTTATCCAGTCATCAGTTGGTGAACATTTGGGTTGTTTACACTATTTGGCTATTGTGAATAATGGTGCTGTGAACATCTTTGTGACTGTGTTTCACTTTTCTTGGGCATATACCTAGAAGTGGAGTTGCTGAGTCATATGGTAACTCTTATGTTTATTTTACTGAAGAACTGCCAAACTGTTTTCCAAAATGGCTCTACCATTTTACCATGAGTTTTGGTATGCAGTATTTTCACTGTCTTTTGGCTCCAAATATATTCTAATTCCTATTATGAAGAAGTAGAGAGGTATACTTCCTAACTTCCATGCATACTGATAAACTAATAACAGCAAAAGTTCTTATTTTTTGTCAGTTTGATATCTCTGCTGTTTTGTGCTCATGGTGTTGTATTTCCTTGTGTGCCTGATTATCTTTGACTATGTGCTGGTCATGATACTTGAAAAATTATTTGTATGAATAATACAATAACCTGCTTTTTATTCCTGCCAAGTGCCTGGTGTACTGCCACACAGGTTAAGTCAGTTAAGGTCATGGCTTAAAGTTCTCTAGAATACGTAGGTTAATCTCAGACTTAAATTCCTCATAAGAGTTGGTTTATCTCCAATTCATTCTCACTGCATAGCTATTAGATTTCCCTTTATTGTAAGGAGCATCTCATGTTAGACTTCCCACCTTTATGAAGGTGATTTCTGTTCTTTCACCATCAAAATGGAGGTTGGAATTTGTTGGACTCAGCAAATGCCTTTAGGGAAAAGTGGCTTCTGTGATCGTTTACCTATCAGGTGCCTGAGTACCTACTATTTGTAAAGCTCTGTACCAGGCCCTTAGAATACAAAAGGGAATGCAAATAAACTTCTTTATAAAATAAAATAAGAGTTAAATAGGAAGACATCTTCCATGGGCTTTCTCCATACATCTGGGAGATCTGCCAGTGGATTCCTAGGGAGTTACTACTGGGATGCAGCATCCCCTTTTTGCACTGGCTGTAAAATTTCTTAGCTGTACATTGCTAAGAGTGGAGAAGGTAAAAACTTCCAGAGACAACCTTTCCTCCCTCCCCATCCCCCTAACCAAAAGGTGCTGCGTTGGGTATCTTGAATACTCAGAGAAACCCCAGAAATAACTGAGGCAGCCAAAACTATCCCTTTAAGAAACTACCTTACTTGCTGTGAGCTCACTACATGCACATGGTAACCTCAGATATTAAGTAGATTTTAGAGCGCTCATATATTTTAATGCAACCATGCAAACATGTGTTAATTAATATAATTAACAAGCGCTTATTTGAGCCTCTATTTAGCCAATTCCATTAAATGAAGAGAACAAAGTTGGCTTAAATTAAGAGTGGCTGTATTCTGATTGACTTGGTAATTATCTTAGATTAAAAATACTTCATTAGATGTTATTCTCTTAAGTACTTTGGAACTTGAGGATCCTATTTTATAAGGCAGTTATAAAGATATTTTACAGTTTGCTTACTGTCGAATTACTGATGTGTTCATTCTTTAGATATGTATTAAGCACCTATGATGAGTAGGCAGTTTGCTAGACACTGGGACACCATAGTGGGCAGGATGGGCGTGCTCACTGTCTTCAGAGCTAGTTCAGTGGAGACACAGACAGCTAAGTGGGTAGTTACTGGCAATGTGTAGGTCCTATAAATTTGGGAGCACAGCGTGGTGTGGCAGAGCCTGATAAAGCGCGACAACCAACTCCAACTGGGGCCTGAGGGGATGCTGTGTGGAGGAAATGAAGTCCAAATGGAATCCTGAAGGATAACCAGGATTCAGTCCAGCAAAATGAGTTAGGGGAGAGAGCTTTTTAGGCAGAGAGGACAGCATGTTCAAAAGCTGGGGGCAAGAGAGCACTGGATAAGCTTGAATACAGGATGGACAAAACTCATGGTGCGTGAGAAATTTGAATCGCCGTAGTTTCAGATTTTATGCAGTGACACAGTAGGTGATGGTTAGGTGACCTGTGCAGACTGAATAAAAGAAAAAGACTGAGTGACAATTAAATGGATCGTATCGAAAATAGAGTGTCATAGAAATCTGGAGACTAAAGAGTTTCCAAAATCCATTCCAAATGAGTTCATTGTGACAATGGTTTGCCCTGAATATGCAAGGAGTCCCTCCTTTTGTGTGCTTTCATTTTAAAGAGAAAGGGAATACTGAGAACAACTGGGTGAATCAGTTACACATTCAATATACTGTGGACTGGTTTTCTAGGTTTTACTTTATTTTTAATAGAGTAGATTCTGAGATGTGATAAAAAGGGTTTAGATGTGTAGATTTGAGAGATTTTTATTTCTCGCAGAACACCAAGTAACTTGAGGAGGCCAAGCATATTATTGTGAAGCCAGAAGATATGTGCCACCTTTTATCAGCAGGCAGGCTTAGAAAAGAGAAAGTTGGCTCAGAAGAAACTCGGTTTTCAAGATGATTTTGTTTGGTAATTTTGAATTCTGTTTTCTCACTGACGGTGCAGAAAGTTCTCAAAGATATGGTAATTATTGCAGAATGATGGCTTCAGGCATTTGCAGCTATTCAAACAGTAAAATTCCATTATAACATACCACCGTCTACGTGTTCACTCGGGCTGCAGTTGAGAACTTGTCCCCTATACTGTATACTACATCTTTCTTGTAACACAGAACTCTATAGCATGGAGGAGGAGACATCCTAGAAGTTGAATCACAGAGGGCAAAGATAAAGGAGTATTATTGCATTCTGTATAGCAGATGCCACATGGTCAGGCTAAATCATTAAAATACCGCCCGTACATTTTTTGGTCCAATATCCTGTTGGGTCTGTGCAGAGTTCTTAAACAGTTGCACAGTCAGAAATTGGATAAATTATACTTCTTTCACATTTCTGTTCTTATATCATAGTTCATTTATTTAACTGAAAAGCTTTCAGCACATCATAAAGGTGGTAAAAGCAATGTTGAGCAGTATATATCAGCTTGTCTGCTGATAAGGTGAGCATTTTTTATTATTCACTATCACTGATTAAATCAACCATCAATAAAATTAGCAAATCATCAGTCCATATTGCTGCTGAGGTGACAATGTATGAAAAGTCTACTTCGTTTTTATGTTTTGGTTCATCTCACAGGTTATTATTCATAAATATTGTTCTGATTCTAATTCTGAATCTAGTAAGATGAGTCCCCCTATAGAATATTTGGGATTTAGAAAGCATTCTAATTGATTTAGCAAAAGCCTCTTGGACAGAATTAGAAGTCTAAGCTATTGGTAGCCTGGAAAATCTACCCCTTCAAAATAAAAGACATGGACTTACAAAGATGAACAGAAAGGTCATTCCAGGTGGAGGGAACGGCAGGTCTAGCAAAGGTGAGACGTGAGCACGTCCGTCCAGGCCTGCCGCAGGCCACAAGTGGCCAGACTGCCACCCAGGGACGGTGTCTGTGGGAGATGCTTTCTGAGTTCCAAAGGATGGATGAACAGCTTGGAGACATTCTTACTATTAGAAATGAATATCTCTTCAATTTCGTTACTACTACTGAATGCAGCCTCTGCTCTAGGTGCTTAAGATGCATTCGTTAATAAGATATTTTTTTAAAGCCCTGCCCTTGTGGAGCTTGCATTCTCGTGGACAGGAGAGAGACAATCCACAGTAAACACAATAAATAAGGGAGTTATGTAGCATATTATTAGCAACAAACATGTGCCATGAAGATACCAGAGCTGGGAAGGGATAGAAAGGGCTGGGCGACTGGAGGAGGCTTACGGTTTGGTAACACTTGGGCAAAGACTAAAGAAGGTAAAGAGTTTGCCATAAGGATCTCTGGGATGTACGTTTCAGGTGGGGGGTACAGCTAGTGCAAAGGCCCTGCTTATAGCTGAGATATTCACAGACTAGCAGGTAGCCAGCATGTGTGGAATGGGATGTGGCAGGAGAGAATGGCAGAGAGGTAAGGGGGTGGGGGCTTCTAGGCCACCATAAGGCCTATGGTCCCACCCTGCGAGAAAGGGCGTATTGGAGCTTTTGAGCAGAAGCATGATGAGTTGTGTGGAGTGTTTCAAAGGCTCCTACTGGCTCTTGTGTTGAGAACGGACTGCAGAGGCCAAGGCAGGACAGGGAGGGCAATTAGGAGACTGCTGGGTGCATGCTATGTGCCATGCATTATTTTAAAAGTACTTTACATGTATTAACCCACTCAGTCCCCACCACAATCCTTTGAGGTAGGGACTACTATTATACCTATTTTGTTTTATTATACCTACTTTATAGGTATAATAGCGCCTTTAAAGGAAATTGAGGCACAGAGAGTCTAAGCAACTTACCTACGGTCACCCAGCTACTAAGTGGCGAAGTTGGGATTCAGATTCAGAGGCCACCCTCTTAGCCACAACAGGGCATGAGAGAGAGCACACACTGGAAGAATTTCTCACGTATAGGTTCAAAGGGATTGAACAAATGGATGGCAGGGCTGGATGAGAATCTTGGATTCTATTTCTGGATTACACATGTACTTCTTTGGACAGATGAATTATTTTGTTCGGTTCCTAACAGAATGTGCCTAACAGCTATCAATCCCTGAAGCAGGTATCGCTGCCAGGATTATCATTAACAAGATTATCGTCTTATCTAAATGTCGTGAATCACTTGCATCTGTGTAGCATTTTGTAGATATCAAAGCACTTTTGCACACATTTTCTGTTTTCAACCTCACAACAAATCATGAGCTCATTATCTTCCTCCCAGCCTCTCCTCTGCTTTTCTCTTTCTGGTAATGGCACCAGTAGCTCCAGACGCCACTTGGGTCTTTCCTCTTCCTCTCTCCCCAACATCCAGTTCCTGGGCCCTGTTGGTCTGTTCTGTCTTCTCTGGGTCTCATTCCTGCCCCCTCTGTACCACTCACCTGGCCATCACCCTAGTTTAGGCAAATAGAGACCTCACTCCTTTCTACTTCTAGTCCTTTCCCACCATGCTGCATATTACCGCGGGCAATGCTCTTGACCTCTCACCACCAAACAGACCTCCCTCGAGCAACCAGCAAACAAAGGCCATGGCTTGACATAAGCTAGAGGCAGTAGGGTGAAAGAGGAGAGATGGAAAAAAGTTGACAGACATAAGAGAAGTGGAAAAGGTTCCAGGACTCAGAGATTGGTTAAAAATGCGGGGTGGCCCATCAGAAAGTAGGCAAAGGATATGAACAGACACATCTCAAAAGAAGACATTTATGCAGTCAACAAATATATGAAAAAAAGCTCATCATCACTGGTCATTAGAGAAATGCAAATCAAAACCACAATGAGATACCATCTCATGCCAGCCAGAATGGCGATTATTAAAAAGTCAGGATACAACAGATGCTGGGGAGGCTGTGGAGAAATAGAAATGCTTTTACACTGTTGTTGGGAGTGTAAATTACTTCAACCATTAGGGAAGACAGTATGGCGATTCCTCAGGGATCTAGAACCAGAAATACCATTTGACCCAGGCATCCCATTACTGGGTATATACCCAAAGGATTATAAATTATTCTACTATAAAGACACATGCACATATATGTTTACTGCAGCACTATTTACAACAGCAAAGACTTGGAACCAACCCAAATGCTCATCAATGATACATTGGATAAAGAAAATGTGGCACATATACACCATGGAATATTATACAGCCATAAAAAAGAATGAGATCATGTCCTTTGCAGGGACATGGATGAAGCTGGAAACCATCGTTCTCAGCAAACTAATACAGGAACAGAAAACCAAACACCGCATGTTCTCACTCATAAGTGGGAGTTCAACAATGAAAACACATGGACATGGAGAGGGGAACATCACACACCAGGGCCTGTTTGGGGGTGTGGGGGGGGGCAAGGGGAGGGAGAGCATTAGGACAGATACCTAATGCATGCAGGGCTTAAAATCTAGATGACGGGTTGATAGGTGCAGCAAACCACCATGGCACATGTACACCTATGTAACAAACCTGCACGTTCTGCACATGTATCTCAGAACTTAAGGTAAAAAAAAAAAAAAAAAAAAAAAAAAAACTTAAAAAAATAAAAATAAATGTTAAAAATGGGGTTGAAGCCAGGTGCAGTGGGGCCTGTAGTTTTAGCTACTCTGGAGACCGAAGCAGGAAGATTGCTTGAGCCCAGGAGTTCAAGGCCACCCTGGACCACATAGTGAGACTGTATCTCTAAATAGGGATGAGCTCCAAAATTCCGGTTTAATAATAATAATACTAGTTGACACTTGATGAACACTAACCATGTCGTGAGCATGTTTTAATCCTCTTAACGACCCTACCAGGAAGGTATTAGATCGTCACGTTGTATATGAGAAAACAGAGACTAAAAAGAGCTAAGGAACTTGTCCAGGGCCACACAGGCAGTAGTCAGGGTCAAAGCCAGACCTTGAACCATGGTCTTGCTTAGAGCCACACACTGCCTCACAGTTGGTGCCACTGGCTGGGCTACGCACACGGGAAGAAGGGGAGCGGGTCCAGCCGGGCCATGCCTTGCTTCTGCCTTCCACCCCTGCCCCTCAAGTCTCTCCTGCTCTCAGGCTGCCCCAGTCCCACTGTCAGAGCTGCTGGGTTGCAGCCGCACCCAGACCCTCTGGATCTTCTTTCGGTGGCTCCTGTTTGTGAAGGGTTGTCTGCCTCCTCCCATACTCCCCCACCCCTTCCCTGCCCCTTTCATGTCAAGACCCAAATTAGCAGAGGCTGGGACAGGAGTAGAACATTTTTAGAGCTGGTTTGGAGATGAAGAGCCTGTCCCAATTTCTCTTTCTCACCTAATCAAACCTTGAAAATGTCACGGAGCCCCCACACACTTTAATTGGGGACTATTGTCACTGCTTCACCCTAGGGGAGAATTTTCCTTTACTACAGTGGGGTCTCTGTCTCTGGAGTATGTAATATGCTCCTGAAAATCACACAGAGCAACCCAGAAATAGCCAACAGAGACTAAAGGAAAAAAAACATGAATTCAGAGACATAAAGCAATAATATGTCCATACTCCTGAAAAATAAAGTGGGGGCACTTAGTAGTGTCTCTTTAGCGGTTAGTTTCATCATCCTGTGCTGCTGCTGGGCGTCTGCTTTCCCGCCACACGCATTGTATAGGGGTGTGCCCAGGAGGGCCCCCAACCCCCAAGGAGCAGCTTCTGTTAACGCAAAACCTGTTCTGTTCCACCTGCGCACGCCCTCGCCACCTCCCCAAAGCCAAAAGTCGGGGGGAAATGAGAAACAGCGCCTCACTGGATTAAGCCAAATGTGAGGGTAAACACAGTGTGAAAAGCACCAATTCCAAGGACAAAGTGAACCAGCAAAAGAGGAAAACAAGCCCATCACCCCGCGCCAGTGAGAAGGCCAGGTTTAGCCGTTCTCACAGGAGAACAGATCTAACTCCTGGGGACGAGCACCGCCGAGAGCTTCTCTCCATTTCACAAGGTCAGAATGGCAAGTCAGTAACAGACCCACACAGACAGCACCGGCTAGCAGCTGGAAAGCCTTTGGAGAAAGCACCGATGGTACCTCACTGAGAAGCTGATTGGAGGCTGACAGAGGCGGGTGGGCGGGGCCGGAGGTTGGTCTTGCTGGCAGGCAGGGAGGCATGGTCTCCAGGGGCAGGCCCAGCAGGCTCACTGCCTCGTTTTCCCCCCTGGGGCTGTCAAGGAACCATTTAGCCAAAACTGCCCTGTGTTCATATGTGCAGGAGGAAGGGACACTTACAGAGACACAGGGGCTGCCCCTCCAGCCCTGTCCGTCAGATCCTCATGTGTACCCCAAAATAAATAGGAGCCACCGGAAGCTGTGCGACCTGCAGGGGGATGGGCTTTCCCAACCCTCTCCACAAAGGCTGCCCAGCAGAGGGTGTGGCCTTTCCACTGAGCTCCGCTCCTGACCACGGCTTGTCCTTCCCAGGGGAATTTGTCTGCAGCTCAACAGATGGGTGCCAGTGTACTCACTTGTCTGTGGGGACCACTACTGAGTGTGCTTCTGCCACCTCTGCCTCTAAATTGTCATTGCTGTATTGATGAGGATGGCTGCAATTATCGCCTTAACCAACCGTGGTCCCCGTCAAGGACAGGAATGGTGTGCGGCTTAGGAACAAGGGGGTCCCACAGCTCTTACCTGCTGCTTGGTGGGGGTGGGGTGGCTGCCAAGCCTCATCCAGGGGCCTGTAGCTCTCTGCTTTATTTAGTTTATTTTACTGTAAGAAGCTCTGGGAGGAAAAAGTGAACCTACAAGTTAGCGGGATACACTGGTGGTTTGCCTTAGAAGGTTTCCACTGCTCAGTCTGGCCAAGTCCCCGGGCCTTGTGCTTCCTGACATTTGTGGAGCACTCTACAGTCGGGAAAGCACGTACCACAGCTCCGTTTGGCCTCATTGTTCCCTGGAGAGCTAGGCAGAGGAGGAATGGGAGACTCAGAGAGGCTGGGTCACTGGCTCAAGGTCACACAGCTCTGAGCAGCGGGCTGGTGCCTCCCTCAGGATTTCTGATGCGAGCCACATCTTAGTCATCTGGGCTGCTGCAACAAAATGCCATTGGCTGGGTGGCTTGTAGACAAGAGAAATGTAGCCCTCACAGTTCTAGAAAACTTCTCATTAAAGCCTCACGAGGCAAGAAAGAGGGTGAGAGAGCTTTCTGGGGTCTCCTTTATAAGGGCACTAATCCCACATGAGGGCCCCACCCTCGTGACCTAATTATACCCCAAAAGCCCCACCTCCTAATGTCATCGCATTGTAGGCTAGGATTTCAACATCTGAATTTGGGAGGGACACATTCAGTCCATAACAGGAGGCATCCTCTCCGGCTGGTTATACGGCCCCCAGCCCCTCCCCTAGCACAGGGAAGCATCGAGATTTGGTCAGCTGCCAACAAGTCAACATGGAGTCTCTGCCCTTAAAATTGTCTTCTATATTCTTTTTTTTTTTTTTTTTTTTTTTGAGACGGAGTCTCACTCTGTCACCCAGTGTGGAGTGCAGTGGCGCAATCTCGGCTCACTGCAAGCTCTGCCTTCCAGGTTCATGCCATTCTCCTGCCTCAGCCTCCCGAGTAGCTGGGACTACAGGTGCCCGCCACCACACCCGGCTAATTGGGTTTTTTTTGTATTTTTTAGTAGAGACAGGGTTTCACCGTGTTAGCCAGTAAGGTCTCGATCTCCTGACCTCGTGATCTGCCCACCTCAGCCTCCCAAAGTGCTGGGATTACAGGCGTGAGCCACCGCGCCCGGCCTCTATATTCTTAACCTCGTAGATTAGTTTTGTTTAAGCTGTCGACATATTTCATCATCTCTAATATATAGAAATTAGTGTTTTTATGTGGCTCATTAATCTTGGCTTCTTCCTCTAAGAAGGTCGAAGTTATTGGAAATGATGTTACACAAAGCCAGGACCCCTCAGAGTCTGCAGATGAGCCGAAGCAGGAGGATGGTTATCACTGATTTCATCTAGACGCCTCAATGACAATCGGGAAGAGGGTGAATTTCAGTGACTAATGTCCTGCGGTTTGCGGCGATGCTGTTCCGCCGTTTACCATTAGAGCATAGCAGTGTTTGCCACTTTCCTAGCATGTGACCATTACCACATGGAAAAATAAATACAGATGTTTCAATATTAATAGACAATCGATTAATTCATTAAAATTGCAAATGTTAAAGAGTTTGTAAATAACCCTGGGAGTGGGACAGGGTTGGGAGTGAGCACGTGTCTTTCCCCGTGATTTCTCTGCTGGAGGAATGCCCAGGTCTCCGGGCCTTGCGGAATGTTCCTCTATCCCTTGGGCCACACAGCGGCACTCGTGGTGTGATACGGTAAGAACACCATCTTCACCACAGCTCTTTGGGGACAGAGGCAGGGGACGGGGGGAACTTCCAGTGGGAATACTGGTGTTACCAGAAACGTCACCAAAGCCCTCGGCCAGAGGCTGAGCTGTTCTGTTTGCTGCAGGGCTCTGGTTTTGCAGAGGAAGAGGGCTGTTGTCACTGGGAACCAAGATGAGGGGTTCCAACAGCAGAGGGGAACCAAGTACACCACGATGGCCCTTGTGCTAGTTCCCTGGGGCTGCCCTAACAGGCAGCCACCGACTGGGGGACTTAAAATACCAGTTGCTGATTCTGCCAGTTCTGGGAGCCTGAGATACAGGCGTCGGCAGGCTCGGTTCCCTCTGAGGGCGTGAGGGAGAATGCAGCTCCCCCTCTGTTGCCACTCTCCTGGTGACGGTGGCAGTCCACGCCTTGGCCTATGAGTGCACCGCTCCGTCCTCTGCCTGGCAGCAGCCTTCTCCTGGTGCCTCTCCACATCATTCCCTATGCACGTGGCGGTCTCTGCATCCAAATTTCCCTTTGATAACAGCACCAGGAGATTGACTTAGGGCTCACCCCATGACCACATCTTAGTTTTATTACCCTTATAAAGACCCTGTTTCCAAATAAGGTCACATGCAGAGGCACCTGGGGTTGGAGCTCCAGCATATCTTTTCTGAGGAACACAGTTTGACCTGTAACCCTTTTCCCACAGGCAGCCTCTCCTCTACTCAGATGTGAACAAACACATCAATAAAAGCAGGCACGTCCCCCGGGAACTCACCAGGCTTGGCCTGGCTCTGATCCCAGGAGAACTCAGTGTAACCCAAGGCCGGCCCTTCTGTGTGGCTTTGTCACCATTCGGACACTACACACAGGTGTGGGAGGCACCTGCTTCTGGAAGGCACAGTTCTTGGGATCAGACCATCCTGGTTTGAGCCCAGGCCCTGACACTTCCTTGCTCTGCGGCCCCAGACCATACTCAGCCTTTCCAGGCCTCTGTTCCTTCGACTGCCTCGGAAAGTCATCGTACCCACCTTGCCTGGTTATTGTGAGAATAAAAGGAAATCATGCTTACAAGATGCCCTGCACATAGCAGATGCTCAAAAAATATTAATTGCCTTCTCCCATCTCCGTGATTCCCACATCTCGCATAGTCCTGGGATTTTAGGTTGACCTGACACTGTTAGATGATTCTGCAACACGCATGTGCTCCTCCAGCTGAATTTGCGGTTCCATTAATTCACAAGGAGGAGCATTTTGGCAAAGCCAGTGCCTGGCTTTTTGGCATACATCAAGGGTACCAAGCCGCTGATGGGCTGCCTTCTTTGAAAAGGATATAGGCCAAACACCAGGCCTGGAACTGATGGACTGTCTCAGTGTCTCTCCAGGTCCCACCTTGCGTGAGCCTTTGTGTCTGCTGTACAGAAATCAATTGCCCTGCTCCAGGGAGCCTGCATCCCAAGGAGTAGCATTCAGAAGAGAACAGCTGTGCCAGGGCGGCGTCCCTCTGCTCAGGGGCTCTAACGCACTTTCACCTCCCAACCCCCGCCCCAGGGCAGATGAGGCTGTCACCTGCTTCAAAATGATGCTTGTTGGGAGGGCTGCCCCTTGCTGGGGTCACCGCCACCTCACTTTTGTAGGTTCAGAAACACTCACTTTATCAGCCTTTCCAGAGGGGCTCAAGCCCAAAGAGTGTGGACTGGAATAGCCCAGATCCAAAGACCGCTTCACGGGCCAGGGAAGTTTCTGGCTCCAGACTCTCTAGATGTATTCATTTGTTTATTCCGTCACTCATGCAGTGCACACCATGGAAGGCTAAGCACTTTCCCACGTTAACTCACTTAATCCTAAACATAATCCAGACAGGTGGTGTCAGCCTCCCTCTTACAGATGGGGAAACTGAGGTTTGAAGGTGAAGTGATTTTCCCACATGCCTGCTCTTGTGGTGAGTACAGGGTAAAGTCAGGAAGAGCATGGGAGACCAGGGAGAAAAGCCGTGGGAAGAGGAGGCTGTGGGGGACAGGAGGCGGGTGTGGTCGCACCGACTGAAAACCTACGGGGCACCTGTTCAGCAGGACAATACGTGAGCGTTTTAGGGACTATGAACTGCTGCCCGGCATCTTCCCACCTCTTTAAGGCATCTCTAGCTAACCACAGATGTGTCCCCCAGAAAGCAGGCCCTTCTCAAAATCCTTAACCCAATGCCTTCATCAGCTTTTGCAAAGTTATGGTTGGGAGCAAGCCCGATTCCCGGCAGCTTATAGCACTCACGGTTTGTTTCTGACTCGGGGTAAACATCAGCACTGTCGGATGAGGCTCTGATTCACATCTCCATCTTTCCAGGATCCGGGCTGAAGGAGTGGCCACGTTCTCATGGCAGAGGAGAAAGAAAAACGGTGGGACCGCATGACGACTTTTAAAACTTCTTGCAAGTGTTGCTTCTCTCCTATTTTCTTGGCCAAAGTGAGCCATGTGGCGAAGCCAGCTGTCACTGGGGCAGAAAATAATTGGAAATATAAACTAGGGTCTCAGGTTATTGATACTGCTGGTCTCCATTTTCTAGTTCACAAAATGGAAGTTCCCTCCCAATGAGGCACTTACAAAGATTAACTGAAATACGGCCAGCAGCACAGTACATTGTAAATTGACTTACAATTTCCTAGTGCCTAGCACAGTGGCTGACATAGAGTGGGTGCTCAGTAGACATTTGTGAAACTTCATTCATCAACCAATATTTACTGCACACCTGCTCTGTGCCAGGAACTATTCTAGACTATTCTAGGCTAGCTTTTAGGATCTAATAGAGAACAACTGACAAGCAAGATCTCTGTTCTCGTGGATCTCATGTTCCAGTTAGTGGGAAACAGACAACAGACAGCTAAGAACTTCAGAGAGTGGTAAGAGCTGTCAGAAAATGAAGCAGAATTAATAAGAAACAGGGTAGAGAGTAAAACTAATCTGGCCAGGCACAGTGGCTCATGCCTGTAATCCCAGCACTTTGGGACGGATTGCCTGAGCCCAGGAGTTCAAGCTCAGCCTGGGCAACATGGAGAAATCCTATCTTTACAAAAAAAAAAAAATGAAAATAAATACAAAAATTATCCAGGCGTGGTGGTACATGCCTGTAGTCCCAGCTACTCAGGAGGCTGAAGCAGGAGGATCACCTGAGGAGGAGAGGTTGAGGCCTGCAGTGAACCGTGATTACGCCACTGCACTGCAGCCTGGGCAACAGAGTGAGGCCCTGTCTCAAACAAATAAGACTAATCAAGAAAGACTCCTCCAGACAGGGAACTTTGAACTGAGATCTGCACGATGAGGAGCCAGTCTTGAAAAGATAAAAGGTAACAGCATCCTGGGCAGAAAGAGGATCCTGCGTGCAAAGGCCCTGAGACCAGGACAAGTTATGAAGGCCACTCAGGCAGGGGTGTCCTGAGCGCATGGCAGAACCACACAGAAGGACGTCAGAGACGCATGCAGGGACCCTCATCCCTTTTCTAGTCTCTTGCTGTCCTTTCTAGCACATAAGTCCCTTAAGGACAGGGCCACCAGAACCTAGCGCAGTGCCTGGAGCATCCCAAACATCTGGGAAACACCTGCTGGGGAAAGAATTCCATCAGGGTGGGACAATGGCCACACCAGAGACAGAGCTGCCCGTGCCCTGGAGAGGGCTTCTGAAGCTCTGGCCCATTCTCTCCTTCTCATTCTCCTGAATTCCCTGTCTCCTAGAAACTTCTCTCACTCCATGGCATCAGCATCACTTGGTGACATGTTACAATTTTCAAAATTACAGCTGAGTTTATATTACTTTGCACAGTGGCTGCTTTCTAACAACCTAGAGAAAAAGCCTCTCATAAATAAGCTGTCTCCGAATCACGGTGTGGAACGGGCTACAACTAATTCCATCCACTGTACACCGATGGGCTTCAGCTCTGCCTCCAAACCATGGCAGCCGCTGACCTTGGCTGGGTTTCAGGGTGACCTTCACTTTGAGGACATAGATCTTGCTACCCACACACAGTGGAGTCACATCATAAGACACCTAACTCCATCTGCATACGTCAGTGATACCTGCCTGCAGAAGAGGAGAGAGTGATTTAAATAACAACAGTGAAGGCATGCCACAGAAAGCTGAACCCGGAGGTGTGACTCAGGGTCCCGTGAGGCCCTGCTGCCTCTCCTGGTATGAGCATCCCTCCTTCCTCAGTCTGCAAGATCCTTATGTTTAAAGCTCAGGGAGGTTTGAAGACACCTATTCTGCAAGGAGACGCATTCAGTACCCACGTGAAGGACAAGTGGATCCGGCTGGACTGTTGAGAGCCAGGATGGCAGTCTCAGCGTGAGGCCTAAGGGGGCTGGGGGGAAGGGCAGGGAGCTGTCACTATAGCTTATAGCTGAGTCATGTCTGCTATTCGGGCTCACTTCAGAGCAAGTCCCTGAGCCACTTGTGCAGAGACAGGTGGTGGGGAGACGGGATGAAGCCTGTGTCTTTAGCTGGGAGTTTGAAGACATAGATGCTGGCCCTGGCTTGGCATGAGCCAAGGGACGCAGCTGTGCATGAGGGCCTGTGGGGTGTGGGCTCAGACCCTCTGTGGGCCCTTCCAACTCTGCCATTTCTGTGACTCTGCAGGGAGGTGTTGGGAAATAGGCAGGACGGTGTGGGCCTGCTGTAGGAAGGTGGAAAACTACAGGTGATCTTTCCCCTGCCTGACTAGTGGGTGGAGACCACCTCTGGGTCAAAGGAGGCATGGAAGTTCGCCCATCAGGCCCTCCCCAGCAAAACTGGGAGGAATTAGCACCCACCCAAAAGGAATCGGCCTATTCCAAACATGCCTTCAAGAGGGGCCTCTTCTGAGGTCTGTTCCGCAGAGGACCAGGCCAGTGATGGTGAAGCCGGCCACCTTCCTGGCTCAGGAGCTCCTCCTCACCCACGGCTTCTGTTAGCATCCCATGTCCTGGAGACGGCGAAAGCAGAGCTGAGCGGGCAAGGAGTTGGGTCCAAGCAGGGCCAGGGCCCAGCAGGAACATTAGGAAGTATCTCAAGCCTCAGGTGGGGTGGGGCACGGCCCCTCCTGCCCGAGTTCTCTTTTTACCAGATGGAAGGTCTTGGCTGAGTTGTCCAGGTTCTTGGCATATTGAACAAAGAATTGAACAAAACGCACAAACAGTGCAACAAAAGAACAGAGTAAGGAAGGTACAGACGTGTCGAAGGGCAAAAGTGCAATCCACAGAGTGGGAGCAGGCTGGAGCAAGTGGGTTTTATCAAACTGCAAATGTTTGGTAACACCCCAGGTGCCCTTTAGAGGCCTCCAATTGGTTACACCCTATGAAGGATTGGCTTGTGACCAATCAGAGGCTGAAGTGGAGACTGACTTATGGCCAATCAGAGGCTGAGGTGGAAACTGACTTACGGCCAATCAGAGGCTGAGGTGGAAACTCCCGCCTTGTTATGACAGGAGGGAGGGTGTGGCCTGTGTGCTGCCCAATCTTGCCTAGAACTGGCTGCACCTGTTGTTCTTTTGCTTCCGCCTTAATAACCTTGGTTACCCTAATTGCCTCATTCTCCTGCCTCTTCTGGGAAAGAGAGTGTTGGGAGCAGGCTGGGTGGGCTGAGGGAGAGCAGGCCTATGGTGGCCAGAAATGGCTCCCTGCAGAGGCTGCAAGGCCGGCCCAAGCACCAGGTCAAGAATGCCAAATGATTCCACCAGGGCTGGAAGGGGGCCAGGGACTGCAGAGCAGCATGGCTGGAGGGTGAGCCTGGAGTGAGGGTGCACCTTGAGCGAGGGCACACCTGGAGCGAGGGTGCACCCAGCCCAGAGCCCTCCCGAGGGGCTGCTCTTATGGCCTTGTGGGGGTGGGCCTAAGCCATAAAAGCAACAGCGAATCCAAGCGGGAGGGGACTTGGGACAGAACTAGGATTTCCCAGCACCTACACTGTGGGAGGCACCATACAGAGATTCAATTCCACGAGTCGTGGACCCACGCGGTCCAGCCTCTGAGTAGTCACAGATAAGAAGTCCAATCCAAATTGTCAGAAGTGATAATAAAGCAATTCTCATTCTTACCCGGACTTCTCTTTAGGCAGATGCAGCTGTTCTTTCTGGGCTTTGGAGATCCCTGTTCTCCCACCCACACTGCTCCTGGGCTGCCCATTTGCCAAAGCCCCACCACTCCCAAGTCTCCACCTCAGCCTTTAGGCTTCAGCCGTACTCCTCTTCCTCCTGCTGGGCTGGATTCAGACGGGCAGGCCCGGAGCCCTAAAGACTGGAGACTGGAGCGAGGCCGCCCAATGCCAGGCCCAGGTGGGCGCCATCATCGCATGAGGGCTGGGAGAGCCCAGAGCAGGCAGGTGCAGGCCCTGAGCCAGGACTACAAGCAGGAGAGGAGAGGGAGGGCAGGAGGTGGAAGGCAGGCACGGTCACCCGTGGCCCATTTGTGAGCCTGTAAGGTGCTGCCTTCCCCAGCTATGGTGAGGAAACTAGGTGCAGAGAGGTTAGGAGTGGCCCAAGATCACCCAGCCAGCAAGAGTGAGTGTCAGGAATTGAATTCAGGTCTGTCTGAAGCCAAGGGTGTGTTCCTGAAACTTCATTATCTACACTTCCTATCAGAGAAGAGGTGCAGAGAGAAGGAAGCTAGAGCTTAAGGGGTATGTGTGTGTCTTTGTGTGTGTGTGTGTGTGTGTGTGTGTGTCAGGTGGGTGGGGCGGAGGGGAGCATGAGGAAGATGAGACAAGGTCATCAGAAAGGAGAAGGATGCCAGGCACAGTGGCTCACACCTGTAATCCCAGCACTTTGGGAGGCCGAAGCAGGTGGGTCACTTGAGGTCAGGCATTTGAGACCAGCCTGGCCAACATGATGAAACCCCATCTCTACTGAAAATACAAAAATTAGCTGGGCATGGTGATGCGCGCCTGTGGTCCCAGCTACTCGGGAGGCTAAGGCAAGAGAATCACTTGAACCTGAGAGGCAGAGATTGCAGAGAGCCAAGATCATGCCACTGCACTCCAGCCTGGGCCACAGAGTCAGACTGTCTCAAAAAAAAGATGGAATTGCTGAGGGAAGGGGAATGAGGTTGAGGGAAAGAGAAAAGACAGACATTTGGAAGCATAAATCTCAATGCCAGACATTTAGACACTGTTAGAGGTTGTCAGGATCTTTCTCAGAGTTGTTTTTTTTTAAGCCATGGTAGCCAACTTATGGTATAGCTTTGGGACGGAACAATCAAATGGGCACCCCACTATCAAATGTGTTCCCAGAAACCTCCCAACCACCCTGCAGGGCCCTGAGGTCCGTGGTATGGTTTAAAAACGACAGTGTTCATGTCACAGTTTAAAGCCCCAGCATGTGCCTTCTGTAGCTGCGCACCATGATGTCTTGCTATCAGGCTCTAGGGCCCAAGTCTATTAAAATTCTGGTGCTTCTGTGGCTTTGGGATTGAAAAATGATAGAAACAGGAAGGAAAAATGGAAAGACAATCAGCGCACCAGGAACCCAGTGCAGCCCGCACAGCCACAGCGCCTGTGCAGGTCTGCTCCGGGTCTTTTGTCCTGACAGGAAGGGATGCGTCCTGAGGCTCTGGGTTGACGGCCACGGCTGATTCCTGGAATGGTCTTGAAGATGGGAGTGGCATCAACAATGATGAGACATTCATGTTTTATGTTTGTAATTTACATTTGTGTTTTGTGTGTGTAATTTACATCTGCAGAGGGCTTGATGTCTCACAAAGCACATCATACACAATTCCCTCTCCATCCTAACAACAACCCAGTGAAGCAAGCTGGGAAACTCCCATCATAAGCACCAGTGCCTGTTTCTCTTTGTCCCGGGTACAAAGCGAAACGGCGCTTCCCACCGCCTAGAAGTTAGGCCGTGTCACTTAAAGGATTCGGTTGAAGCCTTTCCACCACAGATCACCTGTTGCCTGCCCTGGTGTGGTCCAGGTCCCAGAAGGAGGACCCGCGGAGCAGGGTCCCCAGTTAGCCAGCAGTGGGTATAGCATGAATGTGTGTTACTGCAGCAAAACCCAGACATAGTCATGGGTACAGAAATTATCACTAGTTTCAAAATGAGTGAACACTTAACCCAAGGCCTCCCAGATACAAGCTTGGAACGGAATCTAGGTCTTTTGCTCCTTAGACTAAAGGCTGGCACTATGATAAGTTGGAAAGTCACTTTACCATAGGCAGAGCAAGGATTGAAGCCACATAGGCTCTCCCTGTTAGGGCTGATGACCTTGACCTAGGGCAAGCCATCTTAGCCTTTGGGAGTATTGCGTTGCTCACCTGAAAAACAGAGGAGCTGATAACCATGCACAGTACGGTGGGGGAACTTCAGTCAGAGGACAAGTGCAGAGCCCTCTCTGCGGCAGGCACTCCCTAAGTGCTCCCCACCCGGGACCCGGGGCTGGCTACTCTCCTGGGCCGTGGAGTCGCAGAGGTTTGCATACAGCTCAGGAAGTTGGAAGGTGATTTAGGGTTCCCCGAGCATCCTGGCTGGATCTTTCTTCCTTCTGCCCTCAGCTACGTAGAGTCTTTATTCCTGCCTGGGCTTGGAATCTGGAAGGTGTCTCCTTTGTGTCCAATTAGAACATTTTTCATTTCAAAATGTATTGTTGTCCAGGGACAATGGCATAAAGCAGAGCCTAGCTGGCTCCTGAGAATAGAAGCAGTGAAAGGGCTTCCTGAGAACAGTGGCACCTTTGAGAGCGACTGTCCCTCTCGGCTCCGCACCAACTGAGCTGGCACCCAGGTGTCAGCAGGAGAGCCCTTGTAATTAATTTTTAAATTTGCTATTTTCATGCATTTAGGCATGGGGCTGAAGTTCCCATTGGTTTTGACCTTTAAAAATGTTACAGGCAATATCAGCTTTTCTCCAATGTGAAGGACACTGACCCGGAGGCTATAAAAACCCCCAGCCTCGCGGGCTGGCACCTTCCCTTCCGTTTCCTCCCTTTTCCCTGCATTTCACTTGTCATCTATATAAAGGAAATTTACATACACACAGACTTATATTTTTTTTCTGGAATGAGGTGTATGTTTCCATCCCTGCATTTTCCATTCCCAAAGTGGCTGTCACACATTTTTTTTTATTGTGGTAAAATATATACCTCACATAGAATTTACCATCGTGCCGAGTTGTGAGTGTGCGGTTCTGTGGTAGTAAGTCCATTCCCATTGACATGCAAACGTCATCACCAGCCATCTGCGGAACCTTCTCATCCTCCCCCACTGAAACTCCACACCCGCGAAACACTAACTCTCTGTTCCCCCGGCCCAGCCCCTGGCAACCCCATCTACTTCCTGTCTCTCTGACTCTGACACTCTAGACGCCTCATCTAAGTGGAATCCTCCAGTATTTGTCTTTCTGTGACTGGTATGACGTCCTCAAGGTCCATCCAAGGTTGTGGGATGTGTCAGAATGTCCTTCCTTTTTAATGCTGAATGCTATTCCGTCATAGGGATATCTCACATATATTTTAAATGGGGAAAGATCCTCAAGGGCCAGTCGTGAAACACTGTTTTTCCCTTTAGAAGGTGTTTTCTCCACACATAATTTCATTTGATCCCTACCAAGGTTGGGAGGTAAACACAATTACCCCAGTTCATATGGGAAGAACCCAGTCTCTGAGCAGCTAAGGGGCTGTCCTGGGCCACACGCCGGGTAGAACAGCAGGGCTCGGACCCACGGCCTCTCACCAGAGCCCTGGTCCTTCTAGCCCCCGTCCCATGATACCCCCATCTCAAATGTTGAAAACAGAACTTAGCCTTTGTTCAGGCTAAAGTTTGCTTGTCCATTTTCTTCACTCCCCACTTACATCCATTAGTCAGAGGCTTCCAGCAGGGGCCCAGATAAGGTCAGGGTGGAGAGAGAATCTGGTTTCCAAAGAACCCATAGAAAGACAGGAAAAAACTCCACTCCAATCCCAGTTCCCTCCAACCACAGTGAACCACTAAGGCTATGCCTTTCGGGCTTTTTTATAAGATAAAATGATTGAAAAGGTACAGAAGGAAATCTCGTATTTGCATTTAAGGCCACTGGTGATGCAAACTGACCCAGATTAGACTATGTCTACACTGGAACGGAACCACACCTGCGGGGGCGGAGCAAGCCAGGGAAGTGATAGAGCCATTGGTGGCTGGGCGCCGACTAGGCCCACCTGCCAGTCAGTAGTAGGTGGGGCGCCCTCTCAGGAACCCCATCCAGCGTCTCCACTCTTCACAGCAACCCACGAGGGAGGGGCCCACAGCAACCCCACCCTCCCCATCACACCCTCCCCATCACACCCTCCCCATCACACACTTCACCACCACGTGGCTAGAGGATGTGGCACGAGGAGGTGGGACAGAAGAAGGAAAGTGAAATCAATCTAGAAGTCCAGCTTCAGGGCAGGGGGCTGTGACAAGGCCCAGACTTGGGCTCCTTCTACTGCTGCCACCACGGTGGTCTTGGGGACCCCTCCTCAGGGACCAAGGCCCCAGAATGTTGCCCACCCTGTGCTCTGTCCTGAGCCACTTTCAGGTAGGAAGTTGGTGACTGCAGGGGCTGTTCTGGGAAGCAGGCAGGTGCCACCTTCTACAAGGCCCAGAAGGACTACCAACAAGCCCGGGCATTTGAACTTTATCCTATAGGTAAGGGGGCGCCAGGAAATGTCCGTACTGAGGAGAGGCGAGGGGTGTGTCAGCGCCTGCTGGGCAGACCCAGGGGAATAGGGAAGAGAGACGGAGCTGGGACAGCGGCCCAGGAAGCCCTAGGAATGCTGAATGCACCCCACCCTGCGCAGGGAGGGTGAGCAGAGATGAAGATAAGCACAGAGCGCTTCTTGGGAACAGCCATGTCCTTGGTGGCTGCAGGCCCTCAGAGTGGCAGATTCATCCAGCTGCGGTGCACCTGGACTGGAAAGGCTCCACGCACTCTGGTGACGGGAGGCTGGCTTCTCACTGCCCGTAAAATACCACAGTGAGGAACTGAGGGGCCCTTTTTTTGAGACAGGGTCTCCGTCACCCAGGCTGGAGAGCACTGGCACAATCACCGTTCACTATAGCCTCGACCTCCCGGGCTCGGGTGATCCTCCAACCCCAGCCTCTCGAGTAGCTGGGACCACAGGCATGCGCCATCAGGCCCAGCTAAGTTTTATATTTTTAGTAGAGACAGGGTTTCACCATGCTGCTGCCCAGGCTGATCTTGCACTCCTGGTCTCAACAATCCTCCCACCTCGGCCTCCCTAAGCGCTGGGATTACAGGCTGAGCCACGGTGCCCAGCTGGGGGGCTCTTGAATGAAGCAGAAAGGCCTATCTGGTCTGGTGCTTCCAAACGAGCTTCGAGGTATCATTTACACCATCAACAGAGGCTTATACCGCTGATGCTAGAGATGTCCTTTCCAAGCACCAAGCTTCAGAGCCATCCAGCTTGGCTTCCTCTTGCTGGCTATGTGACCTTAGGCCCTTTGAGCCTTGGTTTTGATACAGAAATGATGACTTTCCTTAATAAGACCTTCCAAGTTGGCAGCAAAGAGACACTGCAGGTGGGGGTGAGGCAGCTCTCCTCTACAGTTCACCTTCGGAGTGGCTGGCTGATCCCGGCCACCACGGGCACGCTGCCCTCAAAGATACAGGGTCCCCCGTTTTTGTTTTTGTTTTTTGAGATGGAGTTTTGCTCTTGTCGCCCAGCTGGAGTACAATGGTGCAGTCTTGGCTCACTGCAACCTGCTTAGCCTCCCGACTAGCTGGGATTACAGGCGCCTGCCACCGCACCCAGCTAATTTTTGTTTTTGTTTTTTTTTTTTATTTCTTTTTTTTTTTTTTTTTTTTTTTTTTTTTTTGAGACGGAGTCTTGCTCTGTCACCCAGGCTGGAGTGCAGTGGCCGGATCTCAGCTCACTGCAAGCTCCGCCTCCCGGGTTTACGCCATTCTCCTGCCTCAGCCTCCCGAGTAGCTGGGACTACAGGCGCCCGCCACCGCGCCCGGCTAGTTTTTTGTATTTTTAGTAGAGACGGGGTTTCACCGTGTTAGCCAGGATGGTCTCGATCTCCTGACCTCGTGATCCGCCCGCCTCGGCCTCCCAAAGTGCTGGGATTACAGGCTTGAGCCACCGCGCCCGGCCTAATTTTTGTTTTTTTTTTAGTAGAGATGAGGTTTCACCACGCTGGCCAGGCTGGTCTCAAACTGCTGACCTCAGGTGATCCACTCGCCTCAGCCTCCCAAAGTTCTGGGATTACAGGCGCGAGCCACGGCGCTCGGCCCACGGTCCCGTTTTATCCCCTTTAACTGCTGGTGAGAGGCAGACACTTGCCCTTTAGCCCAAAGAGTATGCTGGGATGACACTGTCGTCAAGTTAATATAAGCATCAAGTGTGCCCTCAATGAACGGACCCATGTTATGCCACACAGCCTGATCTCTGGGGTTGAACCAGGCTGTCCCGCCAAGACACCACCCCTGCCTGATTCTGAATCCTAAGGTCAGTCCAGAGGCCCCCGAAAGGTCCACAGCATGGCTGATAGCCCGGCCGGCCCCTGTGATCACAGTCATTCACTCACATTCATTTATTGGAGGAATAATCCTGTTCCCAGGCCCTGTTCTATCTGAACAGGCTCCTAAGGAAAAGCAGCCCAGAGGTGTTCTTGAGCCAGCTCATGTGGACTCCAGGGTCCGACGGAGTACGCCTGGGTGCAGTGACTTCGCCTCGGCAGCTCGAGATTGGCCATGGCGGGATTCTTTACTCCAGGGAAAGCCGGTCAACACACACATAAGGGCTTCTTTTTCTCCTCAAAGAGCCAGTGGTTAAACCAGTGCACCAATGGTTAATCCGACCTGCCTATCCTATAACCTAGCAATTACACCTCTGGGTGTCTACCTAAGAGAAAAGAGTCCACATATCCAACCAAAGACAAGTGCAAGAATGCTCAGAGCAGCTGTTTTCAAAGTCGACAAAGAATGGAAACAAGCCAGATGCCCGCTGACAGGAGGAAGGGTGAGCAGTGTTACACCCGCACAATGGAGAGCTCCTCGAAGACAGAGAAGAGAGCTGTGGATCCACATGACAGCACGACCGACTCACACAGACATTGTGCTGAGTGAAAGAAGTCAGGCACAAAAGCCTGCATTGTGTGATCTGCTGCATACAAAGTTCAAGAATAGGCAAAACTAGTGTATAGTGAGAGAGACCAACATGTGGCTACCTCCGGGAAAGGGGCTGGGATTGACTAGAACGGGCAAGAGGAGGCCTTATTTCTGGGGGCTATTCCGTATCTTCATCAAGGGTGTGCACGTATGGAAAAGTTAATCGGGCTGTGCATTTGAGATTCGTTCGCTTTGCACTTCACACTGCTTGCTGCACTTACTATATACCTCTGTTAAAGAGGAAAGACAGAGTATGTGTATCTGTGTGTGTGTGTCTGTCTGTCTCCCAGGAAGTCCCTTCCTTCTTCCTAGCTCTCTGCCCAGCTCAGCCCCCAGCTCCTAGCAGCTCCCATCTTCCTTAAAGTGAAGACCCAGGCAATACCAGCTCCTGAGTTCCAGTTCCTCAGTTCCGGCTGTCCGAGGCCTTCCCCGCCCCCCAGCCCTAGATAACCGCCTTTAGAAAGACCCTGCACAGAAACTGTGAGTTGACTGTTGAACAATGCTGTCCCACTAAGACGCCGCCCCGGCCTGATTCCGAATCCTGAAGTCAGTCCAGAGACCCACGAAGGGTCCCCAGCACGGCTGATAGCCAGGCCAGCCCCTCTTACCGCATTCATTGACTCACATCCATTTATTCAAAAGCCCAGGTGAGGCCCCGGGCCAGGGGCGGGCATGAAGATGGAAGGGCCCAGAGTGAGGTGGGATGTGGTGGCGGTGGTGCAGATGGGGTGCCTTCAGGGCTTGGCATCTGGTAGGATCAGGCAGGGGAAGGACTTGGTGACAACTGGGTACCGGAAGGGTGACTACGCATCTGCCAGAGTCAGGTGAGGCACAGGCGGTTGTCGGCCTCGGCTGCCTCCAGGGCTGCCCAGCTCTGATTTCCAGCCAAGAGTGGGGAACCGCAGGAGTCAGAACAGTAAGGAGAGTTGCCCACATTTGTCAAGTGAGGAAACTGAGGCTTGGGGTGGGGAAGAAACTTGCCCAGGTTCACCCAGCTAGAAGTTTCAGGCTTGGAATCTGAACCTGCTTATTTTGTCTAGGCGTTGGAAGGCTCTGGGGAGGGCAGGCTGGGGTCTGCAGTAGAGGTGTGCACGGGCCCTGGCCAGTGAGCAGGAAGCGCTAGGACATGGGTCGGGAGCATGGAGAGGCTGGTGTGCCAGGGTCTGACCTGAAAGACTCCACCAGGTCCGTCACTGTCTGTGTCAGCCCCGGGGACTCCCAAGACTTGGGACAAGCTCAAGACAAGGCAGAGTGAGGGGAAAGCCAGCTGTGTCCCTAGCATCTGGGCCCCTAGCGAGCTGCCGCCAAGACTGCTCCAGGGCCAGGAAGTGGCGCGTCTGGGGCAGCATCCCAGCTGGACCCCCTGTGCTGTGAGACTGTTGGGAAGCCACCTCTACTTCCTCATCTGTAAAACGGAGACAGTGACCCTCATTTAGGTTTGGATTAACAGATATAACGTGTATAAAACGCCAGGCAGAGTTTTAGGGTGTGTGAAAACACAATAGCGACTTCAGAACTCTTCACTGAATATATTCAGTCCAACCAAGCCCGCCCAGTGAAGGAATATGAAGGCTGACCGCTCCTGCTTGAGCACGTGGCAGCGTCACTGGTGGAGGGATGGGGGAGGGATGGGGGAGGCGGGGGATAGCAGGGAGAGGGGGACGGCCTCGCAGTGCTTGGACAGGAATTCGCGAAGGCCTGGAAGAATAAGC